>NW_027211726.1:3070000-3721666 GCF_022749685.1 Semicossyphus pulcher
GCCTCTTTTATCCATCACTTGTTTTACCCTGTCCTTTACTTTGAGCTGATCAATAAAGTGTATCTTATCTAATCTTATCTTTAATGATACAGTCTGTATCAAAGAAAGAAAGTCTCAGGACAATTCACTGTTAGAATATACATGATCAAATCTTTATTGTTTGAAATGGTGAAACCATTAACACAAGCAGAAACACGTTCATGTTGAAACAGAGAGAAAAAGAGTTTAAGAGACAGGGGGTCGGACTGAGAGCAGGAGCAGAGGAAAACCAGGAGCAGAGTCCCAGTGAGTCAGATCAGTACTGGGAACACTGGTCTCTCCTCAGAGTCTCTGAGAGAGGAGTCTGGGAGCCCTGGGAGGCCTCACAGGTCACAGAGCCCACCTTCCTCCACTGGTCTGCAGTGAGCCTCAGGGTGCTGCTCCAGCTGTAGCGGCCGTCCTTCTCCAGCACCGCGGGGCTGCTGCTGTCCTCCCCGCTGCTGCTGCTGCTGCCGTCCACCTTCCAGGCCAGACTCCAGTCTGAGGGGAAGCCCTTGTTGGCCAGGCACATGAGCGTGGCCTTCCCCTGCTGCAGCTCCTCACTGGAGGGGGGCAGCACCGTCAGGGTGGGACGGACATCACCTAGGAGACACCAATCAGGTTAGAGGACAGGGAGCACACAGCTGTCAATCAAACAGCAGACACTTGGACACCTTTACTGTGTGAGAGTTGATTTTTCTTTAAAAAAGAAATATTTTCTGCATCAAACATGAACAAACTGAATTGAAACATTACTTTACACATTAGATTTAGTATTTGTGCAGAAACTTACTTCCAAACTCCAGTCTGGTTCCTCCACCAAAAGTCCACCACAGTGATACAAACTCATTCAGCCGCCGTACAAAAACCTCTCACTGTAGAGAGACACGGCTCTCTGACTTTGACACACTGAACTAAACTTTCAAACTACCAAGATGCAATTTTACAATGAAAGTGAGAAACTATAATTAACCCAGCTTTATATTTTCCATTACAATGATTTTTTGTATTTCTATTGCTGGGCTGAATTTTGTCTATATCCCTGTAAAAACATTCAATTAAAAAGTGAAAGGAAACTTTTGTCCTACAGTTTGAATAGAAAGAAACAATAAAGAAAAGAAGCTCCTGAAATCATTTCAAGTGTAAATATTTGACTTACTTCCAAACTCCAGTCTGGTTCCTCCACCGAACGTGTACCACAGTGATACAAACTCATTGAGCCGCCGTACAAAAACCTCTCACTGTAGAGAGACACGGCTCTCTGACTTTGACACAAACAAACTCACCAAAATGAGTCTCTGTGTGCAAGATTTTTACACATTCAATCAAAACTGACAATAATACAATGCTACAAAGTTTAAGACAGCATGTTTTTATTGATCATGTTTTAATGTTGGAACTATTTTGTTTCTGTAGTGTTTAATTTGTTAGAACCAAAGACGTTTTTTCTACATCAACTTGTCCCGAAGCATGAACCTAAAATCAGATTGGATTGGTGTTAAAAGATGTTTAATCAATAGTCAGATTCATTGATTGATCCATTATTAAACAGCATCATCAGGGTAATAAAAGTCCCTGTTGGAGTCGGTCAGAGCATTTCCATAGAGAGCCACTTTGCATCAGCAGCACCATGCTCCAGTGCTCTGGGAGAGTTTATAGTCCTGACAGTTGAACACTGGATGACTGACAGCTGTCCTTCATGACAACAGAAGCCACAGAAATCCTCCTCATCAAAAACATGACTTTGACCTCCGTCCTCATCTGGACTCTCCTCTGCTGCTGCTTCACAGGTAAAGTCCAGAGAATCAAACTCCTCTCCTCTATGAACATCCGTCCCTCTGAAATGAAGCCGACAAAACCATGACGCTGCTTTATGTGTTTGTCTCTGTATCCTCAGAGTCCAGAGGCCAGGTCACAGTGACTCAGCCTGCAGCAGTGAGCTCTGCTGTGGGAGGCTCCGTCACCATCAGCTGTAGGACCAGTCAGGATGTTCATGGCTCTAATCGTTTAGCCTGGTACCAACAGAAAGATGAAGGAACTCCTAAACTGCTCATTTATACTGCTAGCACTCGAGAATCAGGGATTCCAGATCGTTTTACAGGCAGTGGATCAAACTCTGACTTCACTCTGACCATCAGTGGAGTCCAGGCTGAAGATGCAGCAGTTTACTACTGTCAGAGTGTTCACTACATCAACAGTCAGGATGTGTTCACACAGTGAAAAAGCGTCGTACAAAAACCTCCCTCAGTCAGACTGAACAGAAACTGAACTGACTGCTGCAGCTGGAAGCTACTGCAGAGACTGATACACATCACTGAGGACACACACACACACACACACACACAGACATTTTCATTAAGCAGAATTAACCTTACAACAGTTGCTTTACCTACTCACCAACATGTAGTTAAAGTTTCATAATAAAAATGTCTTGTCATGTCATTATAATCGTATCATCAGGGACGCTGCACTTTGTTGGTTTGTTGGTTAAAAAGTAATTCAGTCACTCATCTTCTCCAGATTGGACGACTGTAACTCCCTCCTCTCCAGAATCAACCACAAATCACTCTCTCGCCTCAAACTAGTCCAGAATGCAGCAGCTCGGCTTCTTACTGGTTTTAACAGACGGCATCACATGATCTGATCACTGATCACTGTTATAGCACATATGGGTCTGGTCCAAGCTACAATTTTTGACACCCCATGAGCCAGCCCACAGCCTTAGATCCTCAGGTGGGGGCCTTCAGGTCGTTCCAAAGTCGCGGCTTAAAACAAAAGTGATCGTGCTTCTGCCATCACAGCACAATGACTTTGGAACAGCCTGTCTGCCGAGCCTGATAAGGTTGATATGGTTGCTTGTGTTCAAAATGTACCAAGCTCAAACGGATATGTGGAGGGTCCAGGCTGTAAGGATAATGGCAGTCATGACTCTTTCCAGGATAAGCCCGGGCCCTGTATGCCAGTAGGTTCCACAATTTCTGTCCTGATTGGTAATAGAAAAAGAAAGGCGAATCTACCGCGAAACAGGAAGCACTTCTGTGATTCTGCAAATTTAGCAAATTTATCATCCATTCCTTGTGAGCCACAATCTGTCCCAATCATGTGGGCGGATAAGGCTCCTCAGACAATAAAGCTGGCTTTATTAAACATCAGATCTTTGGCAGGGAAAACATTTTTAATCAATGATTTTATTACTGAGCACAAACTTGATTTTATGTTTTTAACGGAAACTTGGTTAGACCAAAATAACAGTGCAGCTGTTCTTATTGAGTCAACCCCTCCCAACTTTAGTTTTATTAGCGAGGCTAGAGTGCATAAGAGAGGAGGTGGAGTTGTAATTTTGTTTAAGGAGTCCTTCCAATGCAAGCAGTTATTCTTTGGAAATATTGCTTCTTTTGAATATGTGGCTCTGCAGCTGAAGTCCTCCCCTCGGGCCATGCTCCTGAATATTTACAGGCCGCCTAAATACTGTGCAAACTTTTCTGATGATTTTAATGACCTGCTGTCTTTGATCTGCATTGACTTTGACTGTGTTGTAATTGTTGGTGATTTTAACATCCATGTTGACAACTCTCAGGACAGAGGGACTAAAGAACTGTGTTGCACTCTTGACAACTATGGGCTGACTCAGCATGTGACAGAGCCCACACACAATAAGGGGCACACTCTGGACTTAATTATCTCCAAGGGTCTAAACATGTCCAAGATTGTGGTGACAGATGTTGCCCTCTCTGATCACTCCTGTGTTTTCTTTGAGAGTGTTATCTTAGTGCAGACAATTACTCAAACAAAAGTAATTACAAAACGTTGTATCACAGAAAACACCAGCGACATTTTAACCAGGTTTTCTCTTCCACACCTGCTCCATCCTGGGTCTCAGTCAATGACTTAGTAGATAATTTCAATTCTAAAATTGCAAATGTAATGGATACCATCGCTCCAACTAAGACGAAGGTTGTCTCTGGTAGGAAAAGATCTCCTTGGAGAAATGCCACACTGGTAAGAGCTGAAAAAAGAGAGTGTCGGAAAGCTGAACGCAGGTGGCGAAAAACGAATCTTCAGATTCATTATGACATCTATAAAGAGAAACTTCGCATTTATAATTCACAACTGAGGAATGCAAGGCAATCGTTCTTCTCTGACATCATCACCAAGAACAGTAATAACACACGTGCCTTGTTTGCTACTGTTGACAGGCTAACAAACCCCCCTGTGTAAGTAGCACCTGAACTTCACTCAGCCAGGGCCTGCAATGAATTTGCCTCCTTCTTTACAGAAAAAATACTGAAAATCAGACAAGCAGTCAGTAACTCAGTTTTAGGTTCAGGTTATGTGCTGTTTTCAACTAAAACCAATTTAAACACTATGACACAATTTTATCTGATCAACAATAAAGACCTGATGGACATTATACAACACCTAAAATCCTCCCACTGCTGCATGGATATTATGCCTACAGATTTTTTCCAAAAGGTCTCAAAAGTCATGGCATCAGATCTGATACAGATTGTGAACTTGTCTCTTCTCTCAGGTGTCTTCCCACAGGCCCTGAAAACAGCAGTCATCAAGCCACTGTTAAAAAAGAACAACCTAGACAAGTCACAGATGAAGAACTAAGGCCCATATCAAATCTACCATTTTTAAGTAAGATAATCGAAAAGGCTGTCTTTCAACAGTTGAACCACTTTTTGACAGTGAACAACTACTTTGATGTCTTTCAGTCAGGCTTTCGACCACACCACAGCACTGAGACGGCTCTCGCCAAGGTGATTAATGACATCCGCTTAAACACAGACAATGGTAGAGTTTCAGTCTTAGCACTACTCGATCTTAGTGCTGCATTCGACACAGTTGACCGTAAGATATTACTCGACCGTCTGGAAAACTGGGTTGGACTTTCTGGCACAGTACTAAACTGGTTTGGTTCTTATTTAAAGGACAGGGACTACTTTGTGTCTATAGGTAACTTTACATCTGAGCAGACAAAGATTACATGTGGAGTTCCCCAAGGCTCCATTCTTGGGCCTCTTCTGTTTAACATCGACATGCTTCCATTGGCTCAGTTAGTTACCATAACTACGCAGACAACACACAGATCTACATCACAATGTCACCAGGGGACCATGGCCCCATACAAGCACTAGTTAAATGTATTGAACAAATCAATGAGTGGATGTGCCATAATTTTCTTCAATTAAACAGTGACAAAACTGAGGTAGTTATTTTTGGAGCTAAGGAGGAGCGATTAAAAGTCAGCGCACAGCTTCAGTCATTAGTGTTGAAAACCACTGACCAAGCCAGAAATCTGGGTGTAGTCATGGACTCGGACCTGAACTTTCAAAGCCACATTAAAACAATTACAAAGTCGGCCTACTATCATCTCAAGAAAATATCCAGGATTAAAGGACTTATGTCTCAGCAGGATCTAGAAAAACTGGTCCATGCATTTATCTTCAGTCGACTGGATTACTGTAACAGTGTCTTTACAGGTCTCCCTAAAAAATCAATCAGACAACTGCAGCTGATTCAGAACGCTGCTGCTCAAGTCCTCACTAAGACCAAGAAAGTAGATCACATCACTCCAGCTCTGAGGTCTTTACACTGGCTCCCTGTCTGTCAGAGAATAGACTTCAAAGTTCTACTGCTGGTTTACAAAGCGCTGAACGGTCAAGAGTCAGAACCAAACATGGAGAAGCAGCGTTCAGTTTTTATGCTCCGTATATCTGGAACAAACTCCCAGAAACATGCAGGTCTGCTGAAACACTTTCTTCTTTTAAATCAACCTGAAGACTCACCTGTTCACAGCTGCCTTTTATTAAACTATTTTAATACTTTTATTTTAATAACTATTCTAAATTATTTATATCTGCACTGTAGCTTTTACCCTTATTTTTTATGTTTATTTTTATATTTTAGCTTCTATTTTAGCTGGTTTTCTTCACTTTGCTTTTTAATGTCGTGTACTCTTGGCCTTTGTTGTTCCATGTAAAGCACTTTGAATTGTCTTGTTGCTGAAATGTGCTATATAAATAAACTTGCCTTGCCTTGCCTTACCAGAGGAGATAAGACAGAATCAGTGACATCTTTTAAACCACTTGTTAAAACTCACTTTTACAGACTTGCTGTTATGTGATGCCGTCTTCTTATTTGCTTACAGTTCACTGACTCTGTGTGTTTGCATATGTGTCCTGCCTCTCTGCTCCCAGACGTTAAGAGGCCGCTGTTGATCAGTGACTGTCCAGGTCTTTCAGAGACACTGACACGCCGGCAGCACAATGATGATGTCACTGATTCTACTTGTGACCACCCTGGGGCTCCTTGTTCAGGGTGAGACTCTCTTCTGAAAACTGTTCTGAGATCTTGTTCAAACTGTTCCATGTTAAAGGAATGATTCTTCTTCTTCTGTTTGGTTGATGATCATCTTTCTCCAGGCTGGATTTGTCTCAATAACTCTTCTCCTGTTTTTCATGTTTTCCAGATTCTTCAGGTGATATCATCCTGACTCAGTCTCCTGGAGCTCAGTCTGTTCCAGGACAGACTGTTTCTATCAGATGTAAAGCCAGTTCAAGTGCAGGTACTTGCCTTAACTGGTACCTTCAGAAACCTGGAGAATCTCCTAAACTCTTGATTTATCATGCTACATCTCATCAGTCTGGAGTTTCAGATCGTTTCAGTGGGAGTGGATCAAACTCTGACTTCACTTTAACCATCAGAGGAGTCCAGACTGAAGATGCAGGAGATTATTACTGTCAGCAGTGTTACAGCTGGCCGCTCACACAGTGAAAAAGTGTCGTACAAAAACCTCCCTCAGCTTAGAGGAACTGATCTGAGTCAACAGCTGCACAGAGACTGAAACACTCGATGTTTGATTAAAATAGATTTAAAGGTCAATCACATCAAAGAACATCCTCCTCTGAAATACACTTTTGGAGGCATTTTTGCTGCAGTTTGTTGGTAAATAGAAAAAGTGAAAAAGGAAAGTTGTTTAAATTCAGAACAGAAGCTGCATCATTTCAGATTGTGTTGTTAAAGTATCACAGTCACTAAAATTATTTACTTTGAGGTGTTGAAGTTTAAATATTTGATAAATGTCACATTTAATTCTGACTTTTATGGTTTGTTTTGAAAATGTCAGAACTTCATATTTTCAGATTCAGAGCAGCACAATAAGAAAGAATTTCAACTAATAACAAAGTTTACTTTGATTAAATACTGTTATAATATGCATTTTATTGATACATTCATTATTTTAGAATTTTTTTATTTGTACATTTATTTTATTCCACTATTTATTCCTTCCATGACTTTAAGTGTGTTATATAAATTAAAATATGTCAACAGAGCACATCATGCATTAACATTCAGCTCAGAGTTCATACTGAGAATTTCTCTTGGTAAAAAATGCACATCAAATGATAAAACTCTGTTAATCATTCATAAACAAATCATTGTTGTAGGATTACATGGATCTCTTGTCTCATTAAAGGAAGTAGCTCTTATAGGCAGGACGCAATTGTTGATGATTTGATGAATTATTATTTATTCTTTATTGATATAAAAAAGACAATTTATTTATTGTGCTGACAGAAAGCAAGAGAGAGAAAGAGTGTATTATCCTCTAGTGTATGTTGAGTGTTTCTGTGAACTGTTATTGTCTCCTTTAAATATTAATCTGTATTAAAACTTGAATCAGACCAATTCTATACGACATTATGCAGATGATACCCTGATTCACATTCATAATCCTGAAAATAACCTGTTTATTCACATCTTAAGAAATAATGTATTTTTGTGCAACACTGAAACATAAACAATGATCTTCTTTTCAGTTAGCTGTGAGATAAGAAACATTTGATTTAGCTATGAAAGAGCCTGAATTCAACCAATGCTCTGACTGTGGATATGAGGTCAAGTGAAAATACATGACACTTTTATAATGTACACAATAAAAACTGGAGTTTTAAAGGATTGAATCCATCAGCAGAAGCAGGAACATGTAAATGTTGAAAAGTGTCATGAGAGAAAGAAAGAACCAGAAACAGAGTGTGTGGACTGAGAACAGCAGCAGAGAGCAGCTGATCATTATGTGGAGATTATATACCATATATTGACTCTTTGATTCATTATAAGAGACAAACCTACAACAACTATGAACTACTTTCTCCAATCATTAAGGTCTGGAAACAACTCGTGTTACTTTTGGATTCATGCCTAACTTATGGTTCTAATATGAAATAAATGGCAAAGAAAACCAGACAGAAATCAACATATTGTGATTATTTTTATTATGTTGAACAATTAAAAATATCAGCAATACAGCAAGCAAGAACAAATGTTTAACTAGAGACACAGAGAGAAAGAGACGGTGTATCACAGTGCAGACAGGAAGCAGGAGAAGGGTAAAACCATAGCAGAGAGCTATCAAGTCAGATCAGTACTGGGAACACTGGTCTCTCCTCAGAGTCTCTGAGAGAGGAGTCTGGGAGCCCTGGGAGGCCTCACAGGTCACAGAGCCCACCTTCCTCCACTGGTCTGCAGTGAGCCTCAGGGTGCTGCTCCAGCTGTAGCGGCCGTCCTCCAGCACCCCGGGGCTCCTGCTCTGCGCCCCGCTGCTGCTGCTGCTGCCGTCCACCTTCCAGGCCAGACTCCAGTCTGAGGGGAAGCCCTTGTTGGCCAGGCACATGAGCGTGGCCTTCCCCTGCTGCAGCTCCTCATCGGAGGGCGGCAGCACCGTCAGGGTGGGGACGAGTCGTCCCACTGGAGGAGGCAACAGAGAGACAACATGAAGAAAGTAGAAGAAGAAAACTCCACCCTGTTAGATGCAGCCTAAGTCTGCTGGGTCTCCTCCTCAGATTGGATCAACGTGGTCTTCTGTGTTTCACTTCCCTCTCTGAGCTGAGTAACCATGACAACAGACAGGCATCACTGCTGAACCATGAAACAGACAGGTTTCAGTGCTAAAGATAACGTCTCAAGCGGGAAAGTCTTCAGTGTTCAATCATTACATGTTCTGAAAAATACAACAAGCCTTCACCTTCAGCTCGTTCCAAACTCATCAGAGTGTTTTAATTCTCACCATTTCCACAAACATCACTATTTAAACAGGACAAAAGAGACACTTTACTGCTGAGAAACTGTGTCACTGCTAAAATACAGTGTGTAGTAGCTGCAGTGACATTATAATATCCATTGATTGTACTGAGTATGTGAAATGATCCGACTGTGGGAAGAGCAAGTAAGACACATGCAATTGTTACTGATAATACTCTCACTAAATAAATACTTTGTAGATTTCTTGATCTGAAATATAATAATTATCACATTTAAACAATGTAACATTTATTTCAGTCTGAGTTTCAAAAAGATCTTTTAATGAGGGAAAAGTTTGTTATCTAACTTTTGAAGAACAATAAAATGATGATCGTATACTAACTGTCATTATGAACATTTGAGTGAAGCTAAAGACTTCTTTCATCAGACACAATGTTATCTGTACAACACTGGAGTAATGCTGACATCAATTATATTAAGATTTAGTTTCAAAGACAAAATGTTTTGTTTTTCTTCAATAAACAAGAAAAATGACTGAGTTTGAGTTCATGTAGAAGTCAAAGTTACTTACAGTTAACTTCCAGTCTGGTTCCTCCACCGAACGTGTACCACAGTGATACAAACTCATTGAGCCGCCGTACAAAAACCTCTCACTGTAGAGAGACACGGCTCTCTGACTTTGACACAAACAAACTCACCAAAATGAGTCTCTGTGTGCAACATTTTTACACATTCAATCAAAACTGACAATAATACAATGCTACAAAGTTTAAGACAGCATGTTTTTATTGATCATGTTTTAATGTTGGAACTATTTTGTTTCTGTAGTGTTTAATTTGTTAGAACCAAAGACATTTTTTCTCCATCAATTTGTCCAGAAGCATGAACCTAAAATCAGATTGGATTGGTGTTAAAAGATGTTTAATCAATAGTCAGATTCATTGATTGATCCATTATTAAACAGCATCATCAGGGTAATTAAAGTCCCTGTTGGAGTCGGTCAGAGCATTTCCATAGAGAGCCACTTTGCATCAGCAGCACCATGCACCAAAAATCTTAAATATGAAAAGAATAATTTGCTTGACATTAAATGACCATAATCATCACAGCTTCTTTCATCAATCTGTCTCCCATTATAACCTCCTCCCCGAGGGACACGATCATAGGCCTTCTCCAAGTCTACAAAACACATGTAGACTGGATGAGCAAACTCCCATAAACCCACAAGCAGCCCTGCAGGGGTAAAGAGTTGGTCCACTGTTCCATGTTCAGGAAGAATTCTGCATTGTTCCTCCTGTACCTGAGGATCGACCATCAGCCGAAGCCTCTTTTCCAGCACCCTGGAATAAACTTTATTTGTGAGGCTGAGAAGTGAGATGTCCTGATAGTTGGGGCTCACCCTCCAGTCCACCTTATTGAAAATGGGAACCATCACCCCGGTCTGCCATTCCACAGGTACTGTCCCAGACCTCGACTGAACATTGCAGAGGCGTGTCAGTCATGTCAAGAGCCTTTAGCATCTCACGGTGAATCTCACCTACACCTGGTGACCTGCCACTGATGAGCTTCTTGGCTAACTTAGCAACCTCAGCCAAGGATCTAGATCAGGCTTCCCAAGGATCTTCAGACTCTGCCTCCTCATCAGAGACGTTTTGGTTGGGATCAAGAGTTCCTCAAAGTGTTCTTTCCACCGCCTGACGATATCCCCAGTCTGGTTCAGCAGTACTCCACGTCTGCTGAAGACAGCCTGAGCTATCCCTTTTTCCCCCTCCTGAGTCGTCTGATAGTTTGCCAGTACTTCCTTGAGGCCAACCCTCAGTCCTTCTCTATAGCCGCTCCGAACGTCTCCCGCAGCCAGGTTTTTGCTTCCTCAACCACTGAAGCCACAGCCCTTCTGGCCACCCGGTACATGTCTGCTGCTTCTGTAGACCCCTGGGCTAACCAAGCCCGAAAGGCCTCCTCCTTCAGCCTGATGGCTTCCTTCACCTCTGCTGTCCACCAGTGGATTCTTTGGTTCCCGCCACGACAGGCCCCGATGGCCTTGTGGCCACAACTCCTGCAACAGCCGCTTCCACATGGAAGCTTTGAACATAATCCACGAACATTTCATGTCCTCAACATCCCCCAGGATGAACCAGATATTCTTCTGGAGGAGAGAGTTGAAGACCTCGTGCAGAGGGTCCTCCGTCAAATGTTTCTGGTTCATCCTCATTACATGTTTAGGTTTACTAAGTCTGTGTGGCAGCCCCTCCTCCGCTATCTGATCCAACTCACCACCAATTATTCTTTTTCATTCATCAAATATCAAGACAAGGCAAACTAGACAATTTCAAAAATCTAAAGTCTTGGTGAAGACCTTTGACCCCTGACAATCAAAGATACACATAATTCTTGGCTTAGATGAGCATTTTTAATCATCTCTGTGTGTAATAAACATTTTCTTATTATAAGTTGTGTTCTTCAATATGAATAACAGAGAAGGATTAACGGACAAGAGAAGAGTCACTGTGAACGTGTCTTTAGAGTTCATCCTGATTTTTCATATCCATGAACTCAAAGGTCCTTTAACCTTCACTTTGTAGCCTGTAGTCATGTTAAAGCAACATGTTACATTGCTATGATTTTATCATTATGGCTAAATTACACATAAATATTACAAAACGTGCAAAACAGATAGAGACAGCACCACAAAGCTGTGTGGTGACAGGAGGTCTGCACAAGACTGGCTGCTGCTCTGGCTTAAATACATGAGGCACACCGGGCCCAGGTGTGTCCCATTCTCCTGATTAGCCTGCCACCAGGTCTGCAGCCCTGGAGACAGAGAGCAACACAACAGAAGAGTGTACCAACTAGAGAGGCCGTGACAACAGTGCAGACTGAGAGCTGCAGCAGGGTGAAACCAGAAGCAGAGTCCCTGTTGGAGTCGGTCAGAGCATTTCCATAGAGAGCCACTTTGCATCAGCAGCACCATGCTCCAGTGCTCTGGGAGAGTTTATAGTCCTGACAGTTGAACACTGGATGACTGACAGCTGTCCTTCATGACAACAGAAGCCACAGAAATCCTCCTCATCAAAAACATGACTTTGACCTCCGTCCTCATCTGGACTCTCCTCTGCTGCTGCTTCACAGGTAAAGTCCAGAGAATCAAACTCCTCTCCTCTATGAACATCCGTCCCTCTGAAATGAAGCCGACAAAACCATGACGCTGCTTTATGTGTTTGTCTCTGTATCCTCAGAGTCCAGAGGCCAGGTCACAGTGACTCAGCCTGCAGCAGTGAGCTCTGCTGTGGGAGGCTCCGTCACCATCACATGTAGGACCAGTCAGAATGTTTATGGCTCTAACAACTTAGGCTGGTACCAACAGAAAGATGGAGGAACTCCTAAATTGCTCATTTATGCTGCTAGCTATCGAGCATCAAGGATTCCAGGTCGTTTTACAGGCAGTGGATCAAAGTCTGACTTCACTCTGACCATCAGTGGAGTCCAGGCTGAAGATGCAGCAGTTTACTACTGTCAGAGTTATCACGAGATCAACACTCAGCGTGTGTTCACACAGTGAAAAAACGTCGTACAAAAACCTCCCTCAGTCAGACTGAACAGAAATTGAACTGGAAGCTACTGCAGAGACTGATACACTTCACTGACACACACACACACACACACACACACACACACACACACACACACACACACACACACACACACATTGTCATCAAGCAGAGTGAACCACTTGAACAGTTTTGCTTTAATCACTCACCAACATATATTCAAAGAAGTTTAATGATTAAACTTTTCTTGGCACACAATCAACCCTTCACTAAGCCCCTCCCTTAAACGGCAACAGTCCAATCCTTCAATAGCAACCTTATCTGGGCACGGGAGGCCTGTCAAGCTTTCAGAACAAGGAGAAATGCCGAAACAGCGTGCATATAGAGTCCGCAAGTCCGACAGCAGATATCTTCAAAGTTTAGAGGGGGTGTCATCTTTTTTCGCTTTTCCGAAGCCAAAAACTGGAGAGGAGAGACGTCGGACATGGATCAAAAACTGTGGAAGACAGTCAGCTGGTCTCCGCTAGCAATCCTGTCTGGCTTTCGCTCCCACCACCGTCGATATCGGCACATCCTTTATTTTACCAGCCCTTGGTTTGTGCCATCGTTGTGGCAAACTTGTGCAGGATTTTGCTGAGCTTTCCTGTTGTGCCTTTAGGAGGTCCAGTGTTTGGCTCAAGCCCACGATATGACAATATCCTGACACGCTTTAAACAAAAGGAAAAAGTGGGATAATTTACTTTTGCTAGCTATAGGCTAAAACATATCAGATAGTGAAAGTTATAGGGAGTCATAACTGAGCATTAGCTTAAAATAAAACAATTGTAGCGTAAGTCGGTCGCTTAATTTTTTAATTATGAATTAGTCGTAGAATGCCTGCACTCTATTTTGACTATTGGAAATTAAAGTTTAACTTTAATTAAAATATTTAACGTATTGTAGGTTTTTAACGGGGCACCACCCTATTTTGATAGAACAGGGAAAACTTATAATTAGTTACCTATTTATTTTAATTCAATTTTATAATCTGAAGGTTGCTTCAGTCTAGAATTGAGTTCGTTTCGCGGTGTACAGAGGCTTAGTACTTCACACATACAAAACACTTAAACCAGATCTTTATAAATGAATCATTTATTAACTAAACTACTAAATATACATGAG
Source organism: Semicossyphus pulcher (assembly GCF_022749685.1). NCBI lineage: Eukaryota > Metazoa > Chordata > Actinopteri > Labriformes > Labridae > Semicossyphus > Semicossyphus pulcher. Next base: position 3,083,779 of record NW_027211726.1, read on the forward strand.
AGAAATGAATATGGTGATGAGCATGAAAACGATTAATAACAGGATGAATATGATGAAAAGATGGACTGAACATGAAACCTGTAAAGGGAGCACGGTGCAGCAGCTATTGGGAGGTATCTTTGCTAAAGTTCTACTCTAACCCCTAATACCCTTAATACTACCACATCAACTCCGATATACAGTAAAGCAAAGTTAGACCTATTCTGATGGAAGAGAGGGTCAACCGCGCTGTCGGTAAGGCGCGGGGAGGCCGTCGGACCGGCGTGGCCTGGAGCTTCAGGTGCCCTGGGCTTAGACCCGGGTAACATCACGGCACGGCCGGTTCGGTCTCTCTAGATGACAATGCGCAGGTCACTCCGTGTTGTGACTGGTACTGGATGGAGGCTGGGTGCGTCTTCTGGGCTCTGAGTTTGAGGCAGCTCAGAGCGCAAGGATTGGAGCAAAAAGAGAGCTGTTGTCTTCAGTTCTTGGGACACAGGGCTAGAACAGCTTGAAGTTTACTTGGGGCAATGTCTACTCGCGAGGTCTTCAGCGCGCCATGGCGCACACAGGCTCTGGGCCTTCTCGCGGGGCAAAACTTAAAAGATAAAGAAAGAAAAAATTTCCAGAGCAGGGTGTGGTGCTGGTCATCTGCCCGGTCGAAGAGGATGCAGGAACGAGAAGGGTGAAAAGAGAGAAAAGAGGGTAAGAGCATAAAGAGAGATCTTGGGGTGTCGTCTCTTATTTAAAGGGTCTCTTCTCCCGAGGGCAGCGTCCAAGCAAAACGGCGCAAAGTTTACCAATCCTTTGTCCAAAACATTCTTATCGAATAAACTATTTCTACCTAAACTTAAAGTAGTCAATCTCATCAATATAAACCCCCCATATTTCGATACCTCTGGACTCTCAGCTGCGTGTAGACTCCAAACATCGCTGGGTTATGATACACAGAATGAGATTAAATAAACACTTCATGAAAGTAATAGTTAATTCAGCAATAAGCATATCATGGTGAACACACATTTATATGTGAATGTATATGTGTGGATATGTGTGTGCATATATATATGTGTGCGTGTGTTTACAGACTATTAAACCAAATAAAAGAGCCACAGTGATGAATCAACATCTTCTCTGTCCTGGGTTAGCTCTGTTTCACCCCTCCCTTCTCCTCTCTGTGTGAGGGAGAGGGGGAAGAGCTGGGCAGCAGAGACCTTCACACACTCCTGCGTCTCTTTACAGGAGTTTGGGGTGCAAGTTCTCTCTTGCTGTGTCACAGTACTTTAATGAAGCATTTGGACAATAATCATACACATATTATTCTAAATGCAAATTTATAAAACAAAGCCACAATCAACTCAATTCATTGGAGTGTGTCCCTCTCTCTGATTCCCCTTCAGTATCCACTTTGATCTAGAGCAGAGCTAGCGATCTAGCTCTCTTCCTGGTGGGGTCAAATGACCAGGTCAGGCCTGGATCAGGCCTATCTTGATGCCACGCTACACAATATATTGACTTACCCTGCTGTGCAAGAACGTTGTTGATCCTGTGTGATTGTCCTGAACATGAATTGTCAAGACGCGGGGTGACTGTCGCTCACATTCATACCTGTGAGCTGTTGCCTCCATTTTTACGTTCTCTTCATTCTCAACGCTCTATTTTTCCAGACATTTGCTCTTATTTCCCTTGGAACACCTCTCACTGTTATAGTTGGAAATGCCATAATATTTACATGCTGGTGTGTCAGCTTAACAGGCGTAGCAACAGTAACCAATGGGGGTGGGACTTAGCGAAGGGTCAATTATAATAATATTATCTAATCTGTTTTGTCAGACAATCAGTGTAGGACAAGAAAGAGTTGTTCATGACCTTTGACCTTACACTTGATTAAACATATTTCCACTATATTTGGTTGAAAGAAAATATGAATCAGACATAAACAAAATTAAATGAATGAATCAGAACCTGGGACAGTGGATAGGCACGTTGACTCTGACCTTGTGAATCAGGGGCACACAATTAGCTTGGTTTATACTAGAGAGATACCAGAGGGTATGTATACCCAGGTAGATAAAACCTGATGGAGACCAGGATACACTGGAGGTCTGAGGCATTCAGAGTAAGAGTTAATAATATTGTAACCTGAATTTTGGCCAAAGGATCTAATCATCTTGACTGCTCTTCCATCAGAACCTTCAGGTTTGACTCAAAATAGCAGAACATCATCTGCGTATGGACAGATTTTATGCTGCATGAGACCCTCCTCTATACCTGTTACTAATGGATCACTTCTTATGGGCCTGCCAAGGGGTCTATGGTGAGGGCAAACAGAAGGAGGGAGGCCTGACAACCCTGTCTAGTGCCACGCTCCACATTGAACGTGAAAACTTAACCGTGTTACCAAACTGTCCACTAATCAATCAATGGCTTTTTAAAAAATATCCATGTAAATATGTAAATGTGTAGGATCATTCTGTCAGCTCTGAGGGGGAAACAGCATGATATGTTGATGTCAGCTACAGTTCACTGACTCTGTGTGTTTGCATATGTGTCCTGCCTCTCTGCTCCCAGACGTTAAGAGGCCGCTGTTGATCAGTGGCTGTCCAGGTCTTTCAGAGACACTGACACGCCGGCAGCACAATGATGATGTCACTGATTCTACTTGTGACCACCCTGGGGCTCCTTGTTCAGGGTGAGACTCTCTTCTGAAAACTGTTCTGACATCCACAAAATGTTTATGTTAAAGGAATGATTCTTCTTCTTCTGTTTAGTTGATGATCATCTTTCTCCAAGCTGGATTTGTCTCAATAACTCTTCTCCTGTTCTTAATGTTTTCCAGGATCTTCAGGTGATATCATACTGACTCAGTCTCCTGGAGCTCAGTCTGTTCCAGGACAGACTGTTTCTATCAGATGTAAAGCCAGTTCACATGTTGGTAGCTGGCTCCACTGGTATCTTCAGAAACCTGGATAATCTACTAAACTCTTGATTTATACGGCTACAACTCGTCAGTCTGGAGTTTGAGATCGTCTCAGTGGGAGTTGATTTAGAACTGACTTCACTTTAACCATCAGAGGAGTCCAGACTGAAGATGCAGGAGATTATTACTGTCAGCAGGATTACAGCTTCCCGCTCACACAGTGATACAATGTCGTACAAAAACCTCCCTCAGCTTAGAGGAACTGATCTGAGTCAACAGCTGCACAGTCATAGAGACACTTTTGAAGTTTGACTGACAACATAGTTCCAATAACAGAATAATATACGTAAACACTATTTATAATGTATTATTTAATAATGTTAAGTTTTTTTGAACAAAGTATTTTCAACATATTTACAGTCTGAACGAACATCTGCTGTAGAAAAGCTGCAGAGTAGATCAGTTCATTAAGAGAACAACACATAAAGAGCACATGAAATATAATGTTCATTTTCAGGTTTGTTCCCGGTTGAGATATTAAACATGATTTGAAATCTATATTATATATATAGGTGATACTGTGATGGTATCAGGATAATTCTTCTCTGACTTTGTGTTTAACACTGATTCATTTTACTTTCTGGACACTTTTTCAACTCACTGTTAAGAAGCATACACGACCACTGACGTTCTTTATAATATTTGATGTGATCAAAAAGGAAAATAAGTCAACAAATAGATGAATGAAGTAGTTCCTGACGTCTTTAAGGAATGTGGAACAAAAGATGAATTTACTGCTTTCATGTCTGGATCACATTTACCTCACATGCTGACGATGTGACAGTTTATTGTTTTTATAATCTCAGGCATATTAAACACAACATTGAGTTAAATCATAGTTTATCTCTAAAAACATTCAACACATTTTAACTCTAACTCAGAGGCGTTCAAATGTTATAATTTAATATTTGATTTTATTTGCACATATACACACACACAAAAACAGACGATGACAATTTAGTAAAAAGATGCACATTGTGCCAGAGAGGTTAGAAGCCAAGAAAGGCTTGTGAAGATACCTCGCCTGGTAGATATCAATGAAAGATAAAAACCAAAATGTTGAGACTAAGCAGTCGTAATGCAACATTATTAAAGATATATTGACTCAACTGAGGATTATTTTTAACAAGGAAATGCATTAAAATGCTATCCATGAAGTGTTCAAAGTCTTGGCTAATGTTCAGATGTTTTTTGAATGATGATAATGTGATGATTGTAGTCATGGAGGTAGGTTGTTCCAAAGAGATGCTCCTCTGTGTTTCAAAGAATATTGATGAAGAGAAGTCCGACAATACAGAAGATGAAAGTCATGCGAGTGTCTCGTGGAGTTTGAGTGAATATCTGATGAAATCATAGAAACATTCTGGAAAGTGCGCGGCAGGTCATGAGTGACGTGTACACATTTAGGTTGTACAATAAGTTTGTGTTTTCTGAAGAGAGGAGCAGATGAGTCACATCTTTTAGAAAAGCTGATCACTGTCAAAACTGTCTTTTGGATTAGAAAGATCTTATGAAGATGAGTTGGACATGTGGCAGCCCAAGCAGTATCACAGTATATAATATGAGGGTAAATTAAGCTGTAATAAAGGGTTAACATACAGGAATGATTCATCAGTGAATGAACGCTACTCAGGATACCAAGTGACTTCATTGACTTTTTACAGACAAGTTCAATATGGTGTTTCCATGTTAGTTTTTAATCCACTATGACTCCTAGGAATTTAGTGAAAGTCATTACAATGTTATCTGTGACTATTTAAGCTTTTCTTTTGTATATTTTTATTTTTGTTACAAAAATAGAAAACAACAGATTAAGATATCAACACGTTTTAGATTTAGAATAACAAGCAGGAAAAAAGTGATTTGAAATCTGATTTTTATTGTGTTGGAAAAAAAATAATAAAACAAGCAACAAACTTTATCAATGAAACATATAATAAGAGAGTAAGTGACACAGAGAGAGAGCAGACTGAGAGCAGGAGCAGAGGAAAACCAGGAGCAGAGTCCCAGTGAGTCAGATCAGTACTGGGAACACTGGTCTCTCCTCAGAGTCTCTGAGAGAGGAGTCTGGGAGCCCTGGGAGGCCTCACAGGTCACAGAGCCCACCTTCCTCCACTGGTCTGCAGTGAGCCTCAGGGTGCTGCTCCAGCTGTAGCGGCCGTCCTCCAGCACCCCGGGGCTCCTGCTCTGCGCCCCGCTGCTGCTGCTGCTGCCGTCCACCTTCCAGGCCAGACTCCAGTCTGAGGGGAAGCCCTTGTTGGCCAGGCACATGAGCGTGGCCTTCCCCTGCTGCAGCTCCTCATCGGAGGGCGGCAGCACCGTCAGGGTGGGGACGAGTCGTCCCACTGGAGGAGGCAACAGAGAGACAACATGAAGAAAGTAGAAGAAGAAAACTCCACCCTGTTAGGTGCAGCCTAAGTCTGCTGGGTCTCCTCCTCAGATTGGATCAACGTGGTCTTCTGTGTTTCACTTCCCTCTCTGAGCTGAGTAACCATGACAACAGACAGGCATCACTGCTGAACCATGAAACAGACAGGTTTCAGTGCTAAAGATAACGTCTCAGGCGGGAAAGTCTTCAGTGTTTAATCATTACACGTTCTGAAAAATACAACAAGCCTTCACCTTCAGCTCGTTCCAAACTCATCAGAGTGTTTTAATTCTCACCATTTCCACAAACATCACTATTTAAACAGGACAAAAGAGACACTTTACTGCTGAGAAACTGTGTCACTGCTAAAATACAGTGTGTAGTAGCTGCAGTGACATTATAATATCCATTGATTGTACTGAGTATGTGAAATGATCCGACTGTGGGAAGAGCAAGTAAGACACATGCAATTGTTACTGATAATACTCTCACTAAATAAATACTTTGTAGATTTCTTGATCTGAAATATAATAATTATCACATTTAAACAATGTAACATTTATTTCAGTCTGAGTTTCAAAAAGATCTTTTAATGAGGGAAAAGTTTGTTATCTAACTTTTGAAGAACAATAAAATGATGATCGTATACTAACTGTCATTATGAACATTTGAGTGAAGCTAGAGACTTCTTTCATCAGACACAATGTTATCTGTACAACACTGGAGTAATGCTGACATCAATTATATTAAGATTTAGTTTCAAAGACAAAATGTTTTGTTTGTATTCAATAAACAAGAAAAATGACTGAGTTTGAGTTCATGTAGAAGTCAAAGTTACTTACAGTTAACTTCCAGTCTGGTTCCTCCACCGAACGTGTTCCACAGTGATACAAACTCATTGAGCCGCCGTACAAAAACCTCTCACTGTAGAGAGACACGGCTCTCTGACTTTGACACAAACAAACTCACCAAAATGAGTCTCTGTGTGCAACATTTTTACACATTCAATCAAAACTGACAATAATACAATGCTACAAAGTTTAAGACAGCATGTTTTTATTGATCATGTTTTAATGTTGGAACTATTTTGTTTCTGTAGTGTTTAATTTGTTAGAACCAAAGACATTTTTTCTCCATCAATTTGTCCAGAAGCATGAACCTAAAATCAGATTGGATTGGTGTTAAAAGATGTTTAATCAATAGTCAGATTCATTGATTGATCCATTATTAAACAGCATCATCAGGGTAATAAAAGTCCCTGTTGGAGTCGGTCAGAGCATTTCCATAGAGAGCCACTTTGCATCAGCAGCACCATGCTCCAGTGCTCTGGGAGACTTTATAGTCCTGACAGTTGAACACTGGATGACTGACAGCTGTCCTTCATGACAACAGAAGCCACAGAAATCCTCCTCATCAAAAACATGACTTTGACCTCCGTCCTCATCTGGACTCTCCTCTGCTGCTGCTTCACAGGTAAAGTCCAGAGAATCAAACTCCTCTCCTCTATGAACATCTGTCCCTCTGAAATGAAGCCGACAAAACCATGACGCTGCTTTATGTGTTTGTCTCTGTATCCTCAGAGTCCAGAGGCCAGGTCACAGTGACTCAGCCTGCAGCAGTGAGCTCTGCTCTGGGAGGCTCCGTCAGGATCACATGTAGGACCAGTCAGAATGTTTATAGTTGGGGCAGCAACCCTACTAAACATGAATTAGCGTGGTACCAACAAAAAGATGGAGGAACTACTAAACTGCTCATTTATGCTGCTAGCAGTCGAGCATCAGGGATTCCACATCGTTTTACAGGCAGTGGATCAAACTCTGACTTCACTCTGACCATCAGTGGAGTCCAGGCTGAAGATGCAGCAGTTTACTACTGTCAGAGTTATCACAGTGGATATGTGTTCACACAGTGAAAAAGCGTCGTACAAAAACCTCCCTCAGTCAGACTGAACAGAAACTGAACTGACTGCTGCAGCTGGAAGCTACTGCAGAGACTGATACACTTCACTGAGGGGACACACACACACACACACACACACACACACACACACTACAAAAATAAAGGCAAACTGGGACAGTTAATGAGAAAAGTCGTGGTAATGACCTTTGACCCCCCCCCCCCCCCCGCACACTGACTCACTACTATTTCAACCTTCCAGGTAAAAGAAAATACAAAGACAAAAAAACACCAAGCACTCCTCACTCACACTATAAACTCTGAAAGTAATCAAGAAACACTTACAGGCACACAGATGTCATGGAGGAGGGACTGTGACAAAGACATAGATGAGCATCTGAAAACTTATATATCAAAGGTCCAAATAAATCTTTACATCCATTAAATTATATGTTTTATACATTAGCTCACATATATTTGGCTCCTCACTGAAGATAAATGTTCAAAGGTAAAAAAACAGTTGCAATTACCTTCCTTTAGTAGTTCAGACACTAGTTCTTTAAAGGCATCATATGGTACCAAAGAGGGCAGCTGAGCTGTCATTTGAAAAGTACTCCACTTGATTGGTGCAGCAGCTCTAAAAGCAATGTTCCCCCATTCTGTTCTATACCTTGGCTTTTTTAAAGTGACCCTATTTTGGGTTCTGGTTGTATGGCTTGAAATGTTTGTAGACAAAAGATCAATCAAGTAAGGAGGGAGTTTACCCATGAGTGCCCCATAAATAAACACAATGCTGTGTTGCTTTGCCCGCTGACCCACCGAGAGCCAGCCAACAGACCGATCTCACAATGGTGAGTTCAAAATCTTTGACCTGTGCTAAAACGAAGAGCGCTGTGAAAAATGGCATCCAATTGCTTCAGGACATAAGCAGTCGCATTTGTATACAGCGTGTCTCCATAGTCCAAAACTGCCAGTACTGTAACCTGCACAATCTGTTTCCTATGTCTTATTGTTCGGCAGGACTTATTTCTATCAAGAAAAGCAAGCCTTAGTTTTCTAGTTAAGTTAAAAATGTGTGATCTAAAAGATAGATCCTGATCAAGCCAGATACCCAAGTGCTTGTAGACATGTTCAATGTCTATGTCAATGTAGATAGAAGTGGCCCCAGGATAGATCCCTGGGGTACTCCTTTTCTGACTGCCATGAACGGTGACATCACATTAACTGCAACTATAGCTTTAGTTCTATCTGTTAAATAGTTGTGGAACCAGTTACATGCCATCTCATGGAGACCATTGAAGACAACCTACTTAATGAAATGGAGTTGTCGACCATATCAAAAGCCTTTGATTGGTCAATAAAAAAGGCAACACATTGTTTTTTTTACCTTTATTAAGTGAATTAACAATGTCACTAGGGATGCTGCAGAGACTGAAACATGGCAATGTCTGAACCCTGACTGATGGAGTGAAAGAATGCTATCTGAGGATGAGAAACTGCACAATTGCACATGTACGTGTGATTTCAACACTTTTGCCAGACAGGAAAGTTTTAGAAAGCTTTAGATGTTTTTTATTTCCTTTGCTGTGATTTATATATTTCTAAAAATTAAGGAGATAAAACTCTCAGAATGGAGTTACAGCTGTTTTCCCTTTTTTATTACAGGACACAAATAACTCACAAACACCAAAAGTTATTTATAGATTTGATGAAACATAACAAACAAATATTTACAAAAACACTGTCAAAAAAATCCATAATGTATTGCTAAAATGTCGACAAATCACCAGATCAGTGTACTATAAGATTATTTATGTTTATCAATATGTCAATTTGTAGTGACAGTTTTTGAGCTCTGAGGGGGAAACAGCATGATATGTTGATGTCAGCTACAGTTCACTGACTCTGTGTGTTTGCATATGTGTCCTGCCTCTCTGCTCCCAGACGTTAAGAGGCCGCTGTTGATCAGTGGCTGTCCAGGTCTTTCAGAGACACTGACACGCCGGCAGCACAATGATGATGTCACTGATTCTACTTGTGACCACCCTGGGGCTCCTTGTTCAGGGTGAGACTCTCTGCTGAAAACTTTGCTTCAGGATGAAGCCGGGTTCACCTCAATGATGTTCTGCTGTGATGAAACAACAATGAAACAAGCAGCATCTACTGTCTTACATCTATTCTCCATGATCAAGAAAGTTTACTTCTTTATTCAAATGTTAATCATCTTTCTCCAAGCTGGATTTGTCTCAATAACTCTTCTCCTGTTCTTAATGTTTTCCAGGTTCTTCAGGTGATATCATCCTGACTCAGTCTCCTGTAACTCAGTCTGTTGTTCCAGGACAGACTGTTTCTATCAGATGTAAAGCCAGTTCAAGCATCAGTACCAGCCTTCACTGGTATCTTCAGAAACCTGGAGAATCTCCCAAACTCTTGATTAGCTTTGCTACAACTCGTCAGTCTGGAGTTTCAGATCGTTTCAGTGGGAGTGGATCTGGAACTGACTTCACTTTAACCATCAGAGGAGTCCAGACTGAAGATGCAGGAGATTATTACTGTCAGCAGAGTAGCAGCTGGCCGCTCACACAGTGATACAACGTCGTACAAAAACCTCCCTCAGCTTAGAGGAACTGATCTGAGTCAACAGCTGCACAGAGACTGAAAGACAACAACAGAACTAAACAAACCTCATTATAAACATGTCATTCAAACAATTTACACTAATAACACTAACTTTATTTCAATCAGGAGAGACTTCATTAAGATTGAACAATTATTTATTTACAAGTTTGGAAAGAATGAAGATGTCGAGAGGCCGAGAGCAGGATAGGATACCCCCCAAACAATAATGTGAAGAAAAGACAGGAGAGCCATACGACCACTCTCAGTGATGCAGGCCTTACCTTACAGGCAGCAACAGGATTCTAACAAGAGTTAAAAGAACATAACACAGTAACATGAATAATTGATTGCCTTATTAAAACAATTAGACATTCACATTCACCTTGATAGCCAGCGATTGACCGTGCATGAGTGAGGTCAGGATAGACCTTTGACCAGCGATTGCTGAATGAGGTACGATGACCTTCACTAGCTTGAAGAGGTCGTGATGACTAAATGTAAAAATGCTATTGATCTTTACAAGAGTGTGGGATTACACATTCCATAAATAATAACCTTAGATTGATGAAGCTACCGTGAGAACTTCATACAGAGTAGGATCTGTATTTAACATGAGAACAAGGCAAACAGAATTAGATGACAGCCCGTGCTGGATTGTTTAGGGACCAGGCCACTTGAGAAGTGGCCGTGTGTTCAGATAAAATGAAGCGAATTTCACACCAGATATATCAGCGAAATAAACTGTGTCATTCTTGGTTCATAACATCCCCTTGTATCCGTAGTCATTGAACTTTTATTTACTCGGCCGTAGTAGATTACTGTTTACTCGAGACACTTGCAGAGATGGAAAAGCAGCCACTAGCTCCGCCTACCCTCTCTGGCAGACCAACCACTGCTGGGTGATGGTAGACGCGTTACAAACACCCAGTCCATAATAATACTATATACTGCGGAAACGAAGGCTTTCATCAGTGGGCCATAGGCTCAAACACATTGTGTTACCTCATTCGGCATTTGCAGACTTAAAGGACATTTATTTACATGAGAACCTTTGAGAATGTTACTTTAACTTAGCTGAATAATACCATCATGATGCAGATTAGTAAAATTAACACGTAAAGTCCATTCATCAAGAGAAGAACAGCTTTTAAGGCGCTCGTTTGTTGAAGAGGTCGGATCCATCATTCTGATGCCTTCGAGAAAGTTGGAAATCTAAGCACTGAACGGCTTGGGCGACATGGTCATCAGAGATGTCTCAGCTTCTAGATTAATTGTTTGCTTACTTACGTGCAGGTATATGTTGATAGCGATAAATGAGAGCTCAATCTGAAGCGAATTGTCAGATGATCACAGATGGGAGCTGGATGCAATAGGCGGATTGCGATCTGCTGCTTTTGCATTCGCACAGAGTGCATTCCTGCAGACGAACCCGCTGATAGGTGATTGTTCAAGGAACTCGGACTACAAACAAACCATGACGAGATAAGACCATGTCCTACTAAAATCATGCTGGAAAGAAACTAGCCTGATGACATATTGTTACGCATCTTCCTGCAGCACAAACTTCTAGTAATGCCTGACCCAAGGTATGAGTTAAACTGCTGACACAATATGATATTAATGTGACTTGTGCATATATTTCTCTGATCGTATAGAGACATGCATGCAAAATACTGCTTGCCATTTTATGAATGTAGAATCTAAAAAGATGAGATGATGATTAAACCAATGAACATGAAGGTGATGAATGCATAGATGAATTAATATACCATATACATGTGAATAGTCATGCTGACATTTTTTAATTCTTTATTTTTATATAACTAAGGAATGCACATTTACTTTATTAGTTAATGCACGCGTATTTATATCAGTGTCAGACTTGTACTCGAGACAGATTTTATGTACTGAGTATTACCACTCAGTTTGACAGTGCTTCTCACTCCTCTGCTTAAATAAATTCTTATAGCTTACTTAAACAGAACTGACCAAATACAGAGGCTATTTGATTGTTATCTGTTTCTCTGCTGTTGAACGCGTCGGCGTGCGGGATCCTTGCTGTTTTTTCGGGGTCACAAACTCAAGGCCCGCGGGACGGATAACATCCCAAGAATGTCCCCACTCACCCCGGAGGATCATGAGCTGTCCAGCTTGAAGTCAGAGCTACGCTCCATTGCGACCCTCCTGGATGATGTCCTCCAGTGCCAATCCTCGCTCCTCGCCCGGGTGGAAGCGCTGCAGCAGGATGGCCCCAGCTCGGCCAACGCTGTCCACGGCACATCGGATGCTCCCTCTTCCTCCTGGGCGACCGCTGTTAGGAAGGGGAGACCGGTCACTCCCCTTGTTTTCCCCTGACATGGAAGAATGTGACAACAATTCCATCCCGTTGTCCAATTTCTTCACCCCACTGGAGGAGTTAACTGAGCTACCGGCTACATGCTCACGCACTGCTCCTGAGAAATCAGCCCTGCCAAACTCCCGACACAGAAAGCGTCGCATCTCTCCAACTAGCCCACTGATGTCCCAGGGTAAACGTCCAAGGTGTTCATCCCCCTCATCGGTATCCTTCTCAGAAAACTGGCCTCCTCTCCCTGCCCCGCAGCCATCGTTTCCACGGTCTAACGTGGGTCCGATCCCCTCGACGCTCAATGATGACGTCATCTGCGCAGGTGACTCTAATCCCTCTTCTACTGTTCCGGATTCCCCTGGCATCTCCTATCTGTCTCTGTCCTCTAAATTGTCGGTCTATGACAATGGCTGCAAGAATCAACCTCCTGAAATCCTCATAATTGGTGATTCTATCATCAGAAATGTGCATCTCCCAGGCTCCATCACTTACTGTCTCTCCGGTGCGATTACTACTGACTTCATAGAACTGATACCTGTCCTCATTGATCTCCATCTGTCTGTTCACACTGTTCTGTTGCACACCGGCACAAATGACGTCAGGTCCAGACGCTCCTGCAAACTTTACCTTGATCTTGAGTCGCTGATTCACACTGTTGAAAGCCTCGGGAAGAGGTGTGTTCTCTCTGGCCCTATTCCCACCCTGCTCAAAAGCTCAGAGCGTTTTAGTCGACTTTTTAGTCTGCACACGTGGATGCAGAACTTCACCACTGCAACAGGCCTGGGTTTTATTAGCAATTTTGACTATTTTTGGACTGAGCGTGATCTCTTCAAATTTGATGGCTTACACTTGAATAGGAAAGGGTCTGAAAGATTAACAAGCAATTTTATTAACTTCATTGCTTTTAGCCTGAAATGATGCTTTTCCCAGCAAGACTCTGCCCTGCACACGTTGTCTTCCTGTCACAACACTGTCTCTGATAGTGCGGGTCCTGCTGTCATCTTTAGTGTTTGCACTGTCTCCGCTTCTGGCCCCCTTACTCCACCTAGTTCTTTTGCAGCAGCAAAACCTGCAGCTGATGCTCATACCTCTTTTCCAATGTCAATTCCAACTTCTATCTGCTCTCATATCCCTATTAGAGTTACTGACAGGCGTTGCATCCTGTCAAAACGCTCTCACTGTCCTCATAGCAACAACCCTGATCCCAGTAAAGTTAATCGTTCCAGTACCCGTGGGAGGGTCACATCTAACCTGATTAGTATAAAAACAGTTCCTGTCCCTCCAGCTCTTCCCCCTGTCGACCTCAGTTGTGCTTTACTTAACATTAGGTCACTCTCCAGCAAGACATTTTATATTAATGATTTTATTACTCACTATGGTTTGCATTTATTTTTCCTCACTGAGTGTTGGCTTTCCTCCACTGCCAGTGCTGTTCTTATTGAGGCGTCTCCCCCTGACTATAGCTTCTTATTCTCCGCTAGGAAAGACAAAACGGGTGGGGGAATTGCGGTTATCTTCTCTAATCAACTTCCCTGTACAGTATGTTCACTCGGTGACTTCACATCTTTTGAGTACCTGGCCATGCTTATTGGAAACCGCCAACATATCCTGGCATTACTCATTTATAGACCACCCAGGTTTAATCCCATTTTTTTAACAGAGTTCTCTGAATTTTTATCTACCGCTTTGATTAAATATGACAAACTAGTTCGGCTCGGTGACCTGAATTTTCACATTAATGATGTTTTGGATTCCAAAGCAACCGAATTTCTGGATCTTCTTTTTAGTCTCAACTTCATCCAACATGTCACTGGCCCCACTCATAATCTCGGTAATACTTTGGATCTAGTCTGTACAAAGGATATTACTGCTGGCCTCCCTTCTATTCTTCAGGTCCCGGTCTCGGATCACTCTTGTGTCTTTTTTAACCTTCTCACGCATGCACAGACTATTCGCTCTGAATCTAACACTCATTTTTTTCGTTTTATTAACAACCATGTTAAGTCCCTTCTAGCTGATCATTTGCCCGATAAACTTGAGTCATTTTCCAACACGTCTATGTCTGTCAACAACCTTACAGATGGCCTAAACAGTGCACTGTCAGAATCGCTTGAGTCCTTTGCTCCTCTTAGAACTAGTAGAGGCACTCGAATTAAATCTGTACCTTGGTTCTCCGACCTCACTCGCTCTTTAAAACGGGCTTGTCGTAAACTTGAAGACAGATGGCGCACCCGTAAATCTGAGTCCTCACGCCTCGCCTGGACTCTTAGCTTTAAACATTATAAACATGCACTTTCTGCTGCCAGATCTTCTTATTTCTCCAATTTGATCGAAACCAATAAGAACAATCATCGGGTCCTGTTTAATACTGTGGCCAGGCTTACACACTCTTCACCGGTTCTGAGCTCTTCTTTCACAGCTAATGATTTTCTAGAGTTTTTCACTGATAAAATCTCCCAAATAAGGAACAATATCATTAGCCAGCAGCTCTCTAGCACCATGTCCAGCCAGTGCTCTGTGTCCTGGTCCACGAGTTCACTCTCTCAGTTCAAACCCATTTCTGCTGAGGCCTTGGCCTCAATGGTTGCCGCCTCAAAGCCAACAACGTGTTCACTAGATCCCATCCCTTCTGACCTCCTTAAGGAACTCTTTCCTATTCTGAATGCCCCCATACGTGCCATCTTGAACACTTCCCTCTCTGAGGGGTGTGTCCCCTTAACCTATAAATCTGCTATCATTAAACCACTCCTCAAGAAACCCAATAGCGATCCACTGGTTCTTGCCAATTATCGACCTGTTTCCACTCTCCCTTTCTTATCTAAAATACTTGAGAGAATTGTTGCTGATCAACTGATTGTCCACCTTTCTGCCAATAATCTCTTTGACAATTTTCAGTCTGGTTTCCGCTCCTGACACTCTACTGAGACTGCCCTAACTAGAGTAGTTAATGACCTACTTGTCACTGCTGACTCTGGATCAGCCTCCTTACTTTTAATTCTTGATTTAAGTTCGGCCTTCGATACCGTAGATCATTGTGTGCTTCTACACCGACTGGAGCATTACGTTGGTATTCACGGGCTGGCGCTCTCATGGTTCCAGTCCTACTTATCTAGTAGAACCCAATGTGTTAGTTTCAATAACTCTTTGTCAGAATGCTCTACGGTTACCGCTGGTGTGCCCCAGGGGTCTGTCCTGGGGCCTCTGCTGTTTTGTATTTACATGCTCCCTCTGGGTAGGATAATTGCCGAATATGGTATACAGTTCCATTTCTATGCTGATGACACACAGCTATACATCCCACTACAGCCTAATGACCCCTCTCAAATACAAAATCTGGAAACATGTGTAAGCCGAATCAAGATCTGGATGAATCAAAACTTTCTCATGCTTAATACTGCAAAGACTGATTTGCTGGTGATTAAGCCTAATAACTATAAGTACTTCTCTGAGAGTCTTTGTCTTAATATTGATGGTTGTTCAATCTCTGAAAGCACGCACATTAGAAACCTAGGTGTTATTTTTGATCCAACCCTGACTTTCCAGACTCACATCAAGGAAATCACCAGGAAGGCTTTCTTTCACCTGCGTAACATTGCTAAAATCCGCCCTGCTCTGTCCCTGCGTAGCGCCGAGGTGGTTCTCCTTGCCCTTGTGTCTTCCCGTTTAGATTACTGTAATGTCCTTTTTTCTGGCCTCCCCATCTGTACTACTAGGAGCCTTCAGCTTGTGCAAAATTCAGCCGCCAGACTTTTAACAAAAACAAGTAGGTTCTGTCACATAACTCCTGTCCTGGCATCATTACATTGGCTGCCCATTCAGGCTAGAGCCGATTTTAAAGTTCTTCTCTTAACTTATAAGGCATTAAATGGACTTGCACCATCTTATTTAACTGATCTACTTTCTCCCTACATTCCGCCACGTCCTCTTCGTTCTCTTAGTTCGAACCTCCTTGTCATCCCACCAATCAATAAAAAGTCAGCTGGTGGCAGGGCCTTCTCCTACCGTGCTCCTTTTCTATGGAATGGCCTCCCACTAGGTATCAAAGAAGCTACATCCACTGCAACTTTTAAGTCCCGTCTTAAAACATACCTCTTTACTCAATATTTTGGTTTAAACTAATTCTTAACTGTTTTATCATATTCCTGTGGTGTTTTAATATTGTTTTATTGTTCGTTATTATTGTACTTGATTTTATTGTAAAGTGTATTGAGACCATGTACCATGGTGATTTTGCACTTTAAATAATAAATTGATTGATTGATTGATTGATTCCCCGTCAGACAGGGGAACGCTGTGTGATGACACCCTAAATGAGCACCTCTGACTAAAACTGTGATAAATACACGCCCGAATGCATGAAATGAGTTTTTAACACTGAGCCAGGTGATACGACTGTTGATGGAACTTTTAAAGAGAAAGGCCACAGGAAATAACCGCGTCAATTTAATGCTGTGAAATTTAGTGCCTGAAACTTGCGCTGAGCGGCTGGAGCTCTTGTGACCGGGATTAACCTCGCAGGCGGAGGACGTGTGGATCCGATGCACGCCACACTCGCGCCTGCCCAGCCTCACTGTCACATTGGCGTTAACTGGAGACTTATAATTAAACCACAGCGACCCCCACGAGTTTATTTCACCTACTAAATAATGAATCCTGTAATTAGATAATGACGAGAAAGCTGATAGAAAGTGTCGCTGCATGCAACACTGAATGAGGCAGATAAAAAAAACGATAGAATGTCAATGGCAAAAACATACATGAATACATATATTGTTACCTTTCTGGATGTGAGCGATCACAACACATCAGATGAGAAGGTTAGCAGGACGTTTCCTGTTACCTGAGTAAAGCAGGAGCTGCTGCCAACAAACTTGCCCACCTGTGAGAGGCTGAAGCGACAGAAGCCAGTGTTGCTCGTGCTGTATGGCGTGGCTGTGAAACGGACGTGAAGGCATGCTGCGGCCGGCCTGCAGCCATGAAGACGCTGAAGATGACACAGATATTTTACGTGACAGATGCTTGCCACAGATGAATTACCAGACACTGCATTATTTGTGATCGGGCGTTTTCTGCAGCGCAGAGTCGTGGAATACACATGAGGTTGAGAGCAAACATAGGCTAGCCTACTACCGCTTCCGACATGAACTGAAAAGGTGAGCATTCGCAATGATCACGCTGAAACGACAAACTGTCTGCGGAAGAGAGGAGAACAGATTTAAAATTTGACAGCATGGGGATGATTGGTCGACAGACGTTGAGACTGAATCTGGTTGGTTTAGTACTTTAATAGTATACGCCCATAATCAGCTGATCACCAGACAGGAAGGACAAGAGAGAGAGAACGAGACGTGAATGAATGATGCTAATGAATGTATGAGTAGGAACAGTCTTCCTGGTTGAACTTACGCGCAGCTACATTAAAACATGTTTATACAGTTTGATCAATTCTCTCTCTGATAAATCTATCATCATCAGTTTTATGTAAACTCTTTCAACAAGCAGGTTAATACAGATGATCATATATAATTTCACTTAATAATTTTTTCTAAAGTTTTGTGAGATTATTTCTCTAATTAATCTGAATCTATCAACATTTGTTGAAAATGATGATTAAATTAATATTCAATTTAAATAATTAAAAAAATTAAGAAATAAGATTGTGATATTTTCTTGAAGCATGTTGAGAGTCTTCTTCTTTTTGTAAATAAATTCAAACTCATTCCAAGTCTGACTTCACAACATGAACTAGTTATTCTTTGAATCACACACAGGGACACTGTGTTTTTATTCTTTTATCTTTCTGTGATTAAACTCTCTTTATTTAAATATTCATCACACCTAAATGTCAGATCTCAGTCATTTTGTATCACTTGATGCTGATGATATCCTGCTTTATATTTCTAATACATTTTCTGACCTGTTTAAATTTATTCAAAGAATTCATTATTTCTTCTCACAAGTTAAGGACTTACAACATCTGAAGCATCAACAGCAGACTTCAGTGATGTGACTCGTTGGTTTTCTGTTGCTATGCTTTTATCATTATGAGTAGATTATATACCAAATATGACCAATTTTAATGGTAACAGACAAACATGCAAAACAGAGAGAGACAGCTCAACACAGTGCAGACTGAGAGCAGCAGCAGGGTGAAACCAGAAGCAGAGTCCCTGTTGGAGTCGGTCAGAGCATTTCCATAGAGAGCCACTTTGCATCAGCAGCACCATGCTCCAGTGCTCTGGGAGAGTTTATAGTCCTGATAGTTGAACACTGGATGACTGACAGCTGTCCTTCATGACAACAGAAGCCACAGAAATCCTCCTCATCAAAAACATGACTTTGACCTCCGTCCTCATCTGGACTCTCCTCTGCTGCTGCTTCACAGGTAAAGTCCAGAGAATCAAACTCCTCTCCTCTATGAACATCCGTCCCTCTGAAATGAAGCCGACAAAACCATGACGCTGCTTTATGTGTTTGTCTCTGTATCCTCAGAGTCCAGAGGCCAGGTCACAGTGACTCAGCCTGCAGCAGTGAGCTCTGCTGTGGGAGGCTCCGTCACCATCACATGTAGGACCAGTCAGGATGTTTATAGTAACTACTTAGCCTGGTACCAACAGAAAGATGGAGGAACTCCTAAACTGCTCATTTACTTTGCTAGCACTCGAGCATCAGGGATTCCAGATCGTTTTACAGGCAGTGGATCAAACTCTGACTTCACTCTGACCATCAGTGGAGTCCAGGCTGAAGATGCAGCAGTTTACTACTGTCAGAGTTATCACAGTGGAGGTGTGTTCACACAGTGAAAAAGCTTCGTACAAAAACCTCCCTCAGTCAGACTGAACAGAAACTGAACTGACTGCTGCAGCTGGAAGCTACTGCAGAGACTGATACACTTCACTGAGGACACACACACACACACACACACACACACACACACACATACACACGCACTCGCACACACCCACACACACCCACACCCACGCACACGCACACACACACACACACACACACACAGAAACACGCACACGCACTCGCGCACACACACACACACAAACACACACACTCACACACAGACACACACACACCATACATGAAGGCAAAATGGGACAATTAAAGAGAAGACTCATGACCTTTGACCCCTCCTGCACACTGACTCAGTACCATTTCAACCTCATAATTCAAAGAAAACACAAAGACAGATGATCATCTGAGAACTTATAAGGTCCAAACAAAGCTTTACATCCTTTAAATGATATGTTTTTATATGTTAGCTCACATATATTTGGCTCCTCACTGAAGTTAAATGTCCAAAGATGAAGCTGTGAGAACTCTGTTATCACTTCAGCCAGTTGGTAACATCTGTCAGTCGTCTGTTTCTGCAGTAAAACCATCAAACAAGATAAAACAGTGGAGCTAAAGGGCTAATTGTTGTGCACAAAGTACATCAAACTGAAACTCTATTATTCCACAAGGAGACTGGACACGTTCCAAGATGATCCATTATTCCAATGAAAGTGTGATTAATGGATCAGGTACTTTGACTCAGGAGATGAGTGAAAGAACAAAGAGTCTCATTCATTTCTAGGTCCATGCTCAACACAAAGTTACTACCATCTTATTCTGTGAAGCGTCTCCCTCGTACCTACTGTGGCACACAGTTAATGTTGTTATTATGAGTTGATCAGAGTCTCTTCAGAAAACATGAAGCGTTTGATTTCTTAAAATGCTTTTTCTTTGCTGTGATTTTTATATGACTAAAAATGAAGGAGATAAAGGTCTCAGACTGGAGTCACAGTTTTTATATGAAGAGTTGTTCCCTTTTTTATTACAGGACACAAATAACTCACAAACACCTGTTTATTGAAAATTCATCTCAGTTTTACATTTTATGAAAAAAATTAAAAAGAACCAACACAGAAAAAATACCAAACATGTGACTAACATGTCCACAAATCACCAGATCAGTGTTCTATAAGATTATTCAAGTTGTTGAGCTCTGAGGGGGAAACAGCATGATATGTTGATGTCAGCTACAGTTCACTGACTCTGACATGGTGGTCTGCAGCACAGGGGCTCCACAGGGTACAGTGCTCTCCCCCTTTGTCTTCACCCTGTACACTTCAGACTACAGTTACGACTCTGGGAGCTGTCACCTCCAGAAGTTCTGCGATGATACAGCCATCATCGGGTGTGTATCTGAGGGGAACGAACAGGAGTACAGGGAGGTCATCACGGAGTTTGTCGACTGGTGTGAGCTCAACCATCTTCAGCTCAACGCCAGCAAGACGAAGGAGGTGGTGATTGACTTCTGCAGGAGGACACCCTGGACTGCACCGGTGAACATCCAGGGATTGGATATTGAGAGGGTGGAGACCTACAAGTACCTGGGAGTTCACCTCAGTAACAAACTGGACTGGTCACACAACACAGACGTCTTGCACCTGCTGAGGAGACTGAGGTCCTCTGGAGTATGCGGGGCTCTGTTACGGACATTTTACGGCACTGTGGTGACGTCTGCACTTTTCTATGCAGTGGTCTGCTGGGGAGGAGGGAGCACAGAGAGGGACAGGAAGAGACTAAACAGACTGGTCAGGAGGGCCGGTTCTGTCCTGGACTGTCCTCTGGACTCCATAGAGGAGGTGGGTGAGAGGAGGATGTTAGCCACACTGACATCTATCATGGACAACCCCTCCCACCCCCTGCATGAGACTGTGGGGACCTTAAGCAGCTCCTTCAGCAGCAGACTGAGACACCCACCCTGCGAGAAGGAGTGCTACCGCAGATCCTTCAGCCCATCTGCAGTCAGACTTTATAACATCAGCATCACTGTCTGATCACAATACTCTGTCACTCATCCACCAGTCACTACATGGCAGCTGCTTTGCACTGTTTTTCTATGTATGCATATCTACTGTAACATATTATTAAAGTATACTTTGGTACATGTACTGATGCATTTTTATTACCTCATCCATACCGTGCAATTATGTCTGTGCTAATACCTCTCATGTGCAATTGTTATTTATTCTGCAATATTTCACTTTACTCATCATCAACCATATCACCATGATACACACCGTGTGTGTTTTTGGTGCAGTTTTTTTGCACAAAAACGTAACCATCCACAATAAGTGAAAGGTGTACATAGTGTATATATTTATGATTCTTTTTATATTATTGTATTTTATTGTCTTTTTGTCTTGCCTCTTTTATCCATCACTTGTTTTACCCTGTCCTTTACTTTGAGCTGATCAATAAAGTGTATCTTATCTAATCTTATCTTTAATGATACAGTCTGTATCAAAGAAAGAAAGTCTCAGGACAATTCACTGTTAGAATATACATGATCAAATCTTTATTGTTTGAAATGGTGAAACCATTAACACAAGCAGAAACACGTTCATGTTGAAACAGAGAGAAAAAGAGTTTAAGAGACAGGGGGTCGGACTGAGAGCAGGAGCAGAGGAAAACCAGGAGCAGAGTCCCAGTGAGTCAGATCAGTACTGGGAACACTGGTCTCTCCTCAGAGTCTCTGAGAGAGGAGTCTGGGAGCCCTGGGAGGCCTCACAGGTCACAGAGCCCACCTTCCTCCACTGGTCTGCAGTGAGCCTCAGGGTGCTGCTCCAGCTGTAGCGGCCGTCCCTCTCCAGCACCCCGGGGCTCCTGCTCTGCGCCCCGCTGCTGCTGCTGCCGCCGTCCACCTTCCAGGCCAGACTCCAGTCTGAGGGGAAGCCCTTGTTGGCCAGGCACATGAGCGTGGCCTTCCCCTGCTGCAGCTCCTCACTGGAGGGGGGCAGCACCGTCAGGGTGGGACGGACATCACCTAGGAGACACCAATCAGGTTAGAGGACAGGGAGCACACCGCTGTCAATCAAACAGCAGACACTTGGACACCTTTACTGTGTGAGAGTTGATTTTGTGCTTTAAGGAGTTTCTGTCAGATGTTTTTTCTGCTCCATCAGTCACTCACTCACACATTGTTTCACTTCCCTTTAAGAAGCCTCTCATGCACATCAGCACAGAGACAATCATCACACAGAATGACCTGAAATACACAGAACTAAGCTTGAATTGAAATATGAAATTTGGCCTGATTTTAAAACTTCTTCTGCATAATTATAACAAGCGTTAACAAACAGTATTATAAACTTTTGAGTCAAAACAGAAGCAAAGTGAAAATATGAAGTAACAATCAAATGACCATCCTAATCAAACAGGTCAATAGATTTTCAAAATGTCAAACAGTTTTTGAAAATATCTGAGATAGTGTTCATTTGTAAATGGAATGATTTATCTTTACATCGTTCATTTGACTTCAATCAATGACACTTAATTCATGTCCAAACGGTTATCATTGATTTGTAAAATGAAATGTAATATTGACAAAACATTTGAAAAACAGGTTTTATATTTTCTGCACTTCAAGCTTCAAGTTGAACTTTCAGTCTGACACTAATTTGTAAAGAACTGTTTAGTGAACTGTCCTGAGTGAACCTCCATGGTAAAGGAGGACAAATAAAAACATTCATAGTTAAAGTGTCACATTTAAAAAAGAAATATTTTCTGCATCAAACATGAACAAACTGAATTGAAACATTACTTTACACATTAGATTTAGTATTTGTGCAGAAACTTACTTCCAACATGCAGTCTGGTTCCTCCACCAAAAGTCCACCACAGTGATACAAACTCATTGAGCCGCCGTACAAAAACCTCTCACTGTAGAGAGACACGGCTCTCTGACTTTGACACACTGAACTAAACTTTCAAACTACCAAGATGCAATTTTACAATGAAAGTGAGAAACTATAATTAACCCAGCTTTATATTTTCCATTACAATGATTTTTTGTATTTCTATTGCTGGGCTGAATTTTGTCTATATCCCTGTAAAAACATTCAATTAAAAAGTGAAAGGAAACTTTTGTCCTCCAGTTTGAATAGAAAGAAACAATAAAGAAAAGAAGCTCCTGAAATCATTTCAAGTGTAAATATTTGACTTACTTCCAACATGCAGTCTGGTTCCTCCACCAAAAGTCCACCACAGTGATACAAACTCATTGAGCCGCCGTACAAAAACCTCTCACTGTAGAGAGACACGGCTCTCTGACTTTGACACAAACAAACTCACCAAAATGAGTCTCTGTGTGCAAGATTTTTACACATTCAATCAAAACTGACAATAATACAATGCTACAAAGTTTAAGACAGCATGTTTTTATTGATCATGTTTTAATGTTGGAACTATTTTGTTTCTGTAGTGTTTAATTTGTTAGAACCAAAGACATTTTTTCTACATCAATTTGTCCAGAAGCATGAACCTAAAATCAGATTGGATTGGTGTTAAAAGATGTTTAATCAATAGTCAGATTCATTGATTGATCCATAATTAAACAGCATAATCAGGGTAATAAAAGGGGACACACACACACACACACACACACACACACTACAAACATATAGTATCCCAGATTCAACTTCACATCATTGTTGCTGTAACCTCCAATGAACATGAATTACAAAAATCTTAAATATGAAAAGAATAATTTGGTTGACATTAAATGACCATAATCATCACAGCTTCTTTCATCAATCTGTCTCCCATTATAACCTCCTCCCCGAGGGACACGATCATAGGCCTTCTCCATGTGCACAAAACACATGTAGACTGGATGAGCAAACTCCCATAAACCCACAAGCAGCCCTGCAGGGGTAAAGAGTTGGTCCACTGTTCCATGTCCAGGAAGAAATCTGCATTGTTCCTCCTGTAGCTGAGGATCGACCATCAGCCGAAGCCTCTTTTCCAGCACCCTGGAATAAACTTTATTTGTGAGGCTGAGAAGTGAGATGTCCTGATAGTTGGGGCTCACCCTCCAGTCCCCCTTATTGAAAATAGGAACCATCACCCCGGTCTGCCATTCCGCAGGCACTGTCCCAGACCTCAACTGGACATTGAAGGGGCGTGTCAGCCATGTCAAGAGCCTTTAGCATCTCACGGTGAATCTCACCTACACCTGTTGCCCTGCCACTGAGGAGCTTCTTGACCACCTCAGCGACCTCTGCCAAGGATATAGATCAGGCTTCCCAAGGATCTTCAGACTCTGCCTCCTCATCAGAGACGTTTTGGTTGGGATCAATGACTGTATATACAGATGGACAACGCGTCTCCATCTGCTCCCATTGTACGAAATTGATGCCAAAATAACCCCTGTGATAGGCGCTGCCACCTTGCGATGGTGACGTCATATGGAGCCAGAGACTGCGCAGTAGAGATCGGCGAG
Organism: Semicossyphus pulcher; assembly: GCF_022749685.1. Taxonomy (NCBI): domain Eukaryota; kingdom Metazoa; phylum Chordata; class Actinopteri; order Labriformes; family Labridae; genus Semicossyphus; species Semicossyphus pulcher. The sequence continues at coordinate 3,108,248 of NW_027211726.1, forward strand.
TGAAGCGGCCGTAGCCACTTCCGCTAACCCAAACACACACTTCACTTACCGAAAAAACAGCAAGGATCCCGTACACCGACGTGTTTCCAGCAGAACAGCTTCTCTGTGTTGGTCTGAGGTTATCGTTCACAGGTATGGAAACTTCAATGATTGTAGTGATTGTTTTAGTTACGTTTCCACGTTTTCATCCTCCACTCTGCTCGCCCGGAACTGATCGGCTGCAGGAGCCCAATTTGTCAACAGAGGTGTCAATCATCATTTTGACAGCATCAAATAACTAATTAAAAATAAACTTGTCAGAAAAATGAACACTTGGACGTAAATCAGCATGATAACTTTAATGACAGAAACATGTTTGATAAAAATTTACCGGGCGTGTATTTTGATTTTATAGTTTGACCCATGTCCCACCTGTTAACATGGAGGAGGCGGGCTTTATGACCTACACTGCAGCCAGTCAGCAGGGGGCGCTTTTAGGGAGCTGTCATGTCGTCCATCTTTTTATACAGTCTATGGTTGGAACCAAGCGTTCCTCAAAGTGTTCTTTCCATCGTCTGACGATATCCCCAGTCTGGTTCAGCAGTACTCCATCCCTGCAGAAGACAGCCTGAGCCAATCCCTGCATCCCCCTCCTGAGTCGTCTGACGGTTTGCCAGAACTTTCTCAAGGCTTTCTCCTCAGCCTCCCTGAAGTTCTCCCACACCCGGGTTTTTGCTTCAGCAACCACTGAAGCCACAGCCCTTCTGGCCACCTGGTACCTGTCTGCTGCCTCTGTAGACTCCTGGGGCAACCAAGCCCAAAAGGCCTCCTTCTTCAGCCTGATGACTTCCTTCACTGCTGGTGTCCACCAACATGTTCTCAGGTTCCCACCATGACAGGTACCGACGGCCTTCTGGACACCACTCCTAAAATCATTACATTTTACAACTTTTCCAATGATTCCAGAAACAAGAGAAACACCTTGTGTCACTTACTGTGGCTTAAGATAGTGCTATCATGATTACATTTTTACAGTCACTCAATCGACTCATAAATCTTAACCTTAAATTCCTGAGCACAGCATGGAAGGTTGGAACATTATTAGATACAAACATATCACTTGCACTCATCCACCTTGATACCTGAAGTAGGATTTGAAATGCATCATTGTATGCTACCTGAAGCTTTTTCATCTTAGCTTTACTGTAGGTACACCACAGGTGGGCTGTGTCGAGTGGAGTACAGTAAGCTCTAAAAAGTTCTGTTTTAACAGCAACACATCATCATCACTTAAGTCATTCCTGATTATGTGACCTCAGTATTTTACTTTATTCACGACACTAAGCGCTTGATCAGAAATAAAGAATGAAGGAACATTTTGCTTCTGATCCTCTTTGGTTTTAACAATCATGATGACATTCTTTTTTTTTTTAAACTCGATGTCGTACTGAACACAATAAATAGAGCATCTTTCTGTGACTCGATTTGCTTTCATTCAAATATTCATCACACTTAAATGTCAGATCTCAGTCATTTTGTATCACTTGATGCTGATGATATCCTGCTTTACATTTCTAATCCATTTTCTGACCTGTTTAAATTTATTCAAAGAATTCATTATTTCTTCTTACAAGTTAAGGACTTACAACATCTGAAGCATCCTCCCCGAGGGACACGATCATAAGCCTTCTCCAAGTCTACAAAACACATGTAGACTGGATGAGCAAACTCCCATTAAACCCCCAATCAGCCCTGCAAGGGGTAAAGAGTTGGTCCACTGTTCCATGTCCAGGAAGAAATCTGCATTGTTCTTCCTGTACCTGAGGATCGACGATCAGCCGAGGTCTCCTTTCCAGCATCCTTGAATAAACTTTATTTGGGAGGCTGAGAAGTGTGTTACCCCGACACACCCTCTGGTGCCCCTTTTTGAAAATGGGAACCACCACCCTTGTCTGCCTTTCCACAGGCACTGTCCCAGACCTCAACTGGACATTGAAGAGGCGTGTCAGCCATGTCAAGAGCCTTTAGCATCTCACGGTTAATCTCACCTACACCTGGTGCCCTGCCACTGATGAGCTTCTTGGCTAACTTAGCAACCTCAGACAAGGATCTAGATCAGGCTTCCCAATGATCTTCAGACTCTGCCTCCTCATCAGGACATTTTGGATGGGATCAAGAGTTCCTCAAAGTGTTCTTTCCACCGCCTGACGATATCCCCAGTCTGGTTCAGCAGTACTCCACGTCTGCTGAAGACAGCCTGAGCCAATCCCTTTTTCCCCCTCCTGAGTCATCTGATAGTTTGCCAGTACTTCCTTGAGGCCAACCGTAAGTCCTTCTCTATAGCCGCTCCGAACGTCTCCCACAGCCGGGTTTTTGCTTCTGCAACCACTGAAGCCACAGCCCTTCTGGCCACCCGGTACATGTCTGCTGCTTCTGTAGACCCCTGGGCTAACCAAGCCTGAAAGGCCTCCTCCTTAAGCCTGATGTCTTCCTTCACGTCTGCTGTCCACCAGTGGGTTCTTAGGTTTCCGCCACGACAAGCACCGACAGGCCCCGACAGGCCTTGTGGCCACATCTCCTGCAACAGCCGCTTCCACATGGAAGCTTTGAACATAACCCACGAACATTTCATGTCCTCAACATCGCCCAGGATGCACCAGATATTCTTCTGGAGGAGAGAGTTGAAGACCTCGTGCAGAGGGTCCTCCGTCAAATGTTCCCGGTTCATCCTCACTACATGTTTAGGTTCACTAAGTCTGTGTGGCAGCCCCTCCTCCGCTATCTGATCCAACTCACCACCAATTATTCTTTTTGATTCATCAAATATCAAGACAAGGCAAACTAGACAATTTCAAAAATCTAAAGTCTTGGTGAAGACCTTTGACCCCTGACAATCAAAGATTCGCGTAATTCTTGGCTTAGATGAGCATTTTTAATCATCTCTGTGTGTAATAAACATTTTCTTATTATAAGTTGTGTTCTTCAATATGAATAACAGAGAAGGATTAAAGGACAAGAGAAGAGTCACTGTGAACGTGTCTTTAGAGTTCATCCTGATTTTTCATATCCATGTCCTCAAAGGTCCTTTAACCTTCACTTTGTAGCCTGTAGTCATGTTAAAGCAACATGTTACATTGCTATGATTTTATCATTATGGCTAAATTACACATAAATGTTACCAATTTTAATAGCAACAGACAAACATGCAAAACAGATAGAGACAGCACCACAAAGCTGTGTGGTGACAGGAGGTCTGCACAAGACTGGCTGTTGCTCTGGCTTAAATACATGAGGCACACCGGGCCCAGGTGTGTCCCATTCTCCTGATTAGCCTGCCACTAGGTCTGCAGCCCTGGAGACAGAGAGCAACACAACAGAAGAGTGTACCAACTAGAGAGGACGTGACAACAGTGCAGACTGAGAGCAGCAGCAGGGTGAAACCAGAAGCAGAGTCCCTGTTGGAGTCGGTCAGAGCATTTCCATAGAGAGCCACTTTGCATCAGCAGCACCATGCTCCAGTGCTCTGGGAGAGTTTATAGTCCTGACAGTTGAACACTGGATGACTGACAGCTGTCCTTCATGACAACAGAAGCCACAGAAATCCTCCTCATCAAAAACATGACTTTGACCTCCGTCCTCATCTGGACTCTCCTCTGCTGCTGCTTCACAGGTAAAGTCCAGAGAATCAAACTCCTCTCCTCTATGAACATCCGTCCCTCTGAAATGAAGCCGACAAAACCATGACGCTGCTTTATGTGTTTGTCTCTGTATCCTCAGAGTCCAGAGGCCAGGTCACAGTGACTCAGCCTGCAGCAGTGAGCTCTGCTGTGGGAGGCTCCGTCAGGATCACATGTAGGACCAGTCAGAATGTTTATAATAATAACTTCTTACACTGGTACCAACAGAAAGATGGAGGAACTCCTAAACTGTTGATTTACTATGCTAGCACTCGACAATCAGGGATTCCAGGTCGTTTTACAGGCAGTGGATCAAACTCTGACTTCACTCTGACCATCAGTGGAGTCCAGGCTGAAGATGCAGCAGTTTACTACTGTCAGAGTGTTCACGAGATCAACAGTCAGTATGTGTTCACACAGTGAAAAAGCATCGTACAAAAACCTCCCTCAATCAGACTGAACAGAAACTGAAGTGACTGCTGCAGCTGGAAGGTACTGCAGAGACTGATACACTTCACTGAGGACACACACACACACACACACACACACACACACACACACACACACACACACACTATAATCTCAATCTATTTTTATCCATTTTATCTGTTTGATACAATTATAATCATATTATCTTATCCTGTTCTGTCAGAAAATCAGTGTAGGACGAGAAAATGTTGGTCATGACCTTTGACCTTACACCTGTTTAAAGATATTTCAACTACATTTGGCTGAAAGAAAATATGAACATAAATAAATAAAATTCAACAAATTAATCAGAACCTAGAATAGACAGTGGAAAGGCTGTCCGGAGAGCCAGGTCTCCTCTGATCCTGTGAAAAAGGGGCACACAGTTAGAGAGGGAGTGGGGGATACGTAAACCCAAGTCCAGAAAAGCTGACACGCACCTAAAATGTTAATGGAGACCAAGAGAAAATAGAGGTCCAGGGCATTGCCTTGGAGTAATTAATATCGTATTATCATAATTTCGACCCAGTTGACCACAACATTACACACAACACAACTTAGATAACAGGGACTATTTTATGTCATATATATAGTATACTATTATGAATCTGAGCCTATAAATATGTGGCGTCCCACAAGGATCCATTGCCGTCTAAACAAGACACAGAGAAACTTGTTCATGCTTTTATTTTCAGCAGGCTACATTACTGTAACGGTGTCTTTACAGGTCTGACTAAAGAAATCGATCAGACAGCTGCAGCTCATCCAGAATGCTGCTGCCAGAGTCCTCACCAACACCAGGAAAGTAGAACACATTACACCAGCCCTCAGATCCCTACACTGGCTTCCTGTGTGTCAGAATTTAAAATCCTACTCCTCACATGTATAAAGCACTAAATGGTCTTAGGCCCAAATACCTATCAGACCTGCTAGTTCACTACGATGCCTCCAGACCCCTCAGGTCCTCTGGGACAGGTTTACTCATTGTCCCCAGAATCAGAACCAAGCAGGGTGAGGCAGCTTTAGTTTCTACTCTCCTCGACTGTGGAACAAGCTACCAGAGCACCTGAGGCTTCCTCCATCTGTTAGCTCTTTTAAAACAGTTCTGAAACACTTTTATTCACTGCTGCCTTCACATAAGTTCAATCACTTCTGATCTATGTTCGCTTAATTCTTTCCATTTAATTGATATTTAATTACTTTTAACTGCTCTTTTATCAGAACCTTCAGGTTTGTCTGAAAATAGCAGAACATCATCTGCGTATGGACAGATTTTATGCTGCATGAGACCCTCCTCTATACCTATTACTAATGGATCACTTCTTATGGGCCTGCCAAGGGGTCTATGGTGAGGGCAAACAGAAGGAGGGAGGCCTGACAACCCTGTCTAGTGCCACGCTCCACACTGAACGTGAAAACTTAACCATGTTATCAAACTGTCAACTAATTAATCAATAACTTCTCTACATGTAAATATGTAAATGTGTAGGATCATTCTGTCAGCTCTGAGGGGGAAACAGCATGATATGTTGATGTCAGCTACAGTTCACTGACTCTGTGTGTTTGCATATGTGTCCTGCCTCTCTGCTCCCAGACGTTAAGAGGCCGCTGTTGATCAGTGGCTGTCCAGGTCTTTCAGAGACACTGACACACCGGCAGCACAATGATGATGTCACTGATTCTACTTGTGACCACCCTGGGGCTCCTTGTTCAGGGTGAGACTCTCTTCTGAAAACTGTTTTGAAATCTTCTATGAACTGTTCCATGTTAAAGGAATGATTTTTCTTCTTCTGTTTGGTTGATGATCATCTTTCTCCAAGCTGGATTTGTCTCAATAACTCTTCTCCTGTTTTTCATGTTTTCCAGGTTCTTCAGGTGATATCATCCTGACTCAGTCTCCTGGAACTCAGTCTGTTGTTCCAGGACAGACTGTTTCTATCAGGTGTAAAGCCAGTACAAGCATCAGTAGCTACCTTCACTGGTACCTTCAGAAACCTGGAGAATCTCCCAAACTCTTGATTTATACGGCTACAACTCGTCAGTCTGGAGTTTCAGATCGTTTCAGTGGGAGTGGATCTGGAACTGACTTCACTTTAACCATCAGAGGAGTCCAGACTGAAGATGCAGGAGATTATTACTGTCAGCAGGGTAACAGCTTCCCGCTCACACAGTGAACGTCGTACAAAAACCTCCCTCAGCTTAGAGGAACTGATCTGAGTCAACAGCTGCACAGAGACTGAAAGACAACAACAGAACTAAACAAACCTCATTATAAACATGTCATTCAAACAATTTACACTAATAACACTAACTTTATTAGAACATTTTTATCATCATCAGTTTTATGTAAACTCTTTCAACAAGCAGGTTAATACAGATGATCATGTATCATTTTACTTAATAAAGTTTATGCTGACTAGGATTTTCATGATGACGATGACTATACTCATCTTGTTGATGTTGCTGATGAAGATTATTATTAAAAGAAAAAAAAAAACGTCCTCTACACTGCCTGTTGGCACCAGTGTCCGATCGCACTTGAAGCTGTTTGTTGGCTCTTACTGACTTCGTTCCCTCCTGTCTTGATCGTTGCTTGTGTTGGATTAACTCTCAGATGTACGTCGCTTTGGAAAAAAGCATCTGTTAAATGAAATTGTAACATTGTAACGTTGTAATTGAAACATAATTAGTGTAGGAATTCTTGAGTTATAACCAGAGAGGTGGTTTTTGAGGTCACAGTGACCTTGACCTTTGACCTTTGACCTCCAAAATCTCATTAGTTTATCCTTGACTCCAAGTGAACAGTTGTGCAAGATTTTAAGAAATTCCCTCGAGGTGTTCCTAAGATATAGCATTCACAAGAATAGAATGGACATGAGGTCACAGTGACCTTGACCTTTGACCTTTGACCACCAAAATATAATCAGATCACTCTTTAGTCCAAGACGACGTTTGTGCCATATTTGAAGAAATTCCCGCAAGGCGTTTCTGAGAAATCGTGTTCACAAGAACAAGACAGACGTATGTACAGACTCCTGGAAAACATAATGCCTCCAGCCACGGCTGTCGACGGTGTGAAGGCAGAACAATCTTGAAGCGGTTTGAATATCAGTATGCAGAAATGTGTGAAGACGTGTTTAATGAAATGGCTCTGAACCAAGATATTATGACTTTAAAAAAAGACAACTTCAAACAGAGTGCTGAACTTAAAAAATGCCTTTACACATTAAATTTAGTATTTGTGCAGAAACTTATGTCCAACATGCCGTCTGGTTCCTCCACCAAAAGTCCACCACAGTGACACAAACTCATCGAGCCGCCGTACAAAAACCTCTCACTGCAGAGACACGGCTCTCTGACTTTGGGAATGTGTTTGTGTCAGTTTGCTCAGTAAATATAATATTAGTTACATAACCACAACATACATAACCCAATCAGGGGTCCCTGTTGGAGTTGGTCAGAGCATTTCCATAGAGAGCCACTTTGCATCAGCAGCACCATGCTCCAGTGCTCTGGGAGAGTTTATAGTCCTGACAGTTGAACACTGGATGACTGACAGCTGTCCTTCCTGACAACAGAAGCCACAGAAATCCTCCTCATCAAAAACATGACTTTGACCTCCGTCCTCATCTGGACTCTCCTCTGCTGCTGCTTCACAGGTAAAGTCCAGAGAATCAAACTCCTCTCCTCTATGAACATCCGTCCCTCTGAAATGAAGCCGACAAAACCATGACGCTGCTTTATGTGTTTGTCTCTGTATCCTCAGAGTCCAGAGGCCAGGTCACAGTGACTCAGCCTGCAGCAGTGAGCTCTGCTCTGGGAGGCTCCGTCACCATCACATGTAGGACCAGTCAGAATGTTCGTAGTTGGGGCAGCAACCCTACTTACCATGCCTTAGCCTGGTACCAACAGAAAGATGGAGGAATTCCTAAATTGCTCATTTATGCTGCTAGCTATCGAGCATCAGGGATTCCAGGTCGTTTTACAGGCAGTGGATCAAACTCTGACTTCACTCTGACCATCAGTGGAGTCCAGGCTGAAGATGCAGCAGTTTACTACTGTCAGAGTGCACACATCATCAACAGTCAGTGGGTGTTCACACAGTGAAAAAGCGTCGTACAAAAACCTCCCTCAGTCAGACTGAACAGAAACTGAACTGACTGCTGCAGCTGGAAGCTACTGCAGAGACTGATACACTTCACTGAGGACACACACACACACACACACAAAATTCCTCAGGGTCCTCAGTGTCTCACTGGAGTGACTCCTAAAGATTAAAAGGTCCTCATGTCAAAGGCACTGTTGCCTTCACTTCTGAGTCGCCATATGTAACTTATCATTAGAAAGATTATGATTGTGTGTAACGGGTCCCTTCGTGGTTGCGATTTATGTGGCTCATCACGACAAAGCCAGAGGACAGGTTCCCAACCATATAAAAATACCAAAAGAGAATGCCTTTTTTATAAAAAACAAATGCCTCTTCAATAACAAAGGGAACTGAAATATTGTTTCTTTCGCCTTTTTAATTTCTCCCAAATCAAACAAATAATAGGAAACGTGTAAAAAGGGTTTTTTAAAGAAAATAGCAAATGGACATAATAACTAAAGCCTGCAGGCGCTAGGCTAACGTTTGGCAAGTGAAATTCTTGCACGAATGACACTTATCCGCCCTGATGCAGGTAACCTAGTTAAAAGAATAGCCTTTCATTTCACATATTGTGTGAACATCACAACAATCAAAAATAGACAAAAGAGCAAAAGAATCTCATCAGGGCCTAAGAGACCAGAGTGTCATGCTCAGACTTAGGCTGTCTTAGCAATTCAAGGAAATATCAGCAAGACACCGGGGAGTGCAATTCCACCTCTTTTAAAACCTAAAGAAAGGCGTCGTCACACCCTGATTGGCCCTGAGGACGATGCACCAAGCTGCTCTCAGTTAATCATTAGGAGCCAGCCCCCCACACCCTGTGCAACAGGTGAACTGAATAACCCTCTAATCAGCTCAGTAACTCAACCAAAATTAAGTGGGAAAATGGGAACAATGGCAAGCACCAGAAAATGGGTGACTGCCACACAATGATTAAGCTATTTTTTACCAAATGCAGACACATTGGCATGATTCTGGTGGCAAAATGAACCACTGTGTTTGCTGGGGGGCTCCAAGCACCAATAGAAAAGCGATCCTGACACTTTGTGGCTGTGCTTTGCCAGCTGGATCTGAATTTAGGACTACATTGTCCAATTTCATATAACCTAGTTGCTAATTTCTTCCTAATCAATCAGTCAATCAGTGAGTAAAACAATAAGCAATCAGTATCAAGTAAAGACACATTAGGGAAGTTTCTGGGTGCACAATATGCCAATTTGTTTATGGGTGTACCAACGCCTTAACAAGGGGACACTGACACCCGAGGTATAGTCCCCTGATTTACCCATGACTTTCTAGCTTCACCTCAGAGATTGAATCTACGGGACGACATCAGCAAAGAGCCCTGCCAGACCTACAAGAGTACCAGCTCAGAAGACTAAGCCACCTGACCTTCTGCGCTTCAGTCAAGGCACCTGGACGCTGCTTTGCACATAAAAAACAACTCTTTTAAGAGCTAGAGCATTTCTTCCTCTCCCACCAGGAAACTCCTCGTCCTGTCGTGCTGTCAGAGAGATTTCACCACCCTGTTCCGCAACGATGGAGTCAGCCGCTAAGGAGAGAAACACTGTGCACTGCCATCTCTGCCAGACTCCCCAGGAGCGGCTACCGACGCACTTAGCAAGAGTGTGTATAAAAAACAACACTCCAGAGGAGCGCCAAGCTGAGGTAAGAAGAGCGAAGGAATGCCGGCGACAGCGGACAAAAAAAGCAAGGGTGTGGGACTATGCCGAATTGTCCGACATCGTAAAGGATGACACCTCTTGCAAGACTCTGGCGCAAAAGCTTCTTGAATGGGGCTTCCTCATTACAAACATGGCTGCACAAACAGGAGGAGCACAGAGCTCGAGTGAACAACCTCAGGCAAGCACCTAGACGCCAATAATGGATGACACATGTGACAGGCTATGGCAGGGTCAGCCTGTGGAGAAGGGGAGACTGACAGACGTCAGGAACTACTGCGTAGTTTTGCTGATGAAAAGCACGGACTGTTTTGGACCTAAAGGTGGAGGAATGGGTTAATCGAAAATCATTTGGCAGAGGCGTTCTTGTTCAACGATCCTAAACTGGAGTACCGTACAGCTTTACGCTGACAAAGGAACAAGAAGCCTGGTTTGATTGATGCTTTGTCTACGTCAGATCCGTCTACGTTACAGGTCAGGAACAGTCAGCATCTAACAAAGGAAACTTTTTCTTGGGAGACAAAGGAGCGCCGCTGAAAAATCCTGCTACAGCCATCGACGGTCTACCCAACAAGTGCCTACCACTGACTGGAGGTTGAGAGGAAGAGGAGGACAGTGCGGGTGCATCAGGAAAACGTCGGGCCTCAAAAGACTGGGGGGAGTTCTTGGAAGAGTTCCTAATATCTCTGCATGGCGGAATACCCACACAGGAACTGACAAAAGAGGTAGGATTTGAGGAGGGACGTGCTTTCAGTAAAAAATGGAGAGACGTCCAAAGGAAACTGAGGATCGACTTCATTGTCTCTCAGTGTAGGAGAAGACAGCCCATTGAAAATAGGATCCAGAACGAATTGCAAAAGACCTGCAGAAGCAGGGGCGAGGATATTTTGCTTACAGGGAATGTGAATCAAGTTTGTGAGATTGGAGGATCTCACTGTCACCCTTTAGTCTAATCTTGACATTGGAGTTGTTGTACTTGAGAAGAATGCTGTCTCCCCGGCCTCAGGTTACTTAGGGATAGACTATAAGGGGAGCCAGTGGGAACAAGAAATATAGACAGGTGTGATGAGGTCGTTTAATGAACTGAAATCATGAGTCATACAACAGCCCTCTGGACCACTTATAATAATATAATTATAATAAAGTTACAACAAGTGTGTGTATGATGAGCTTCACCTCAGCTTGAGGTAAATGGGCCTAACATTTTTGCACACAAAATTAAGACATGATGAAATAGAAACATCTGAAAACTTTCATATTCAAACTTTTATAAGACAGAAATGCTGCAACTTTTCTGAGTAACACAAAGTGAAGATTCTCTTGTACGCTAATGATATCCAGTTATACATCCCAAAATCAATTTTGATCTCATCAATTTTCTGACCTTAAATTTATTCAAATAATTAATTATTTCTTCTTACAAGTTAAGGACTTAAAACATCTGAAGCATCAACAGTAGACTTCAGTGATGTGACTCGTTGGTTTTCTGTTGCTTTGCTATGTGTTGCTACGTGTATCAGTACGACTATATCAGGGGTGCCCAATCCTGCCCCCGGAGAGCTACCTTCCAGCATGTTTTAGGTTTCTCCGTACTCTAACACCTGAATTTAATCATCTGCTCGTTATCAATCAAATGAAGCTTCTCAGAGGATTGATAATGAGCAGAACCTTTGAATCAGGTGTGTTAGAGTATAGAGAGAAACCTGAAAAGAGCAGGAAAGTAGCTCTCCAGGAGCAGGATTGGACACCCCTGGACTAGATTATATACCAAATATGACCAATTTTAATGGTAACAGACGAACATGCAAAACAGAGAGAGACAGCTCAACACAGTGCAGACTGAGAGCAGCAGCAGGGTGAAATCAGAAGCAGAGTCCCTGTTGGAGTCGGTCAGAGCATTTCCATAGAGAGCCACTTTGCATCAGCAGCACCATGCTCCAGTGCTCTGGGAGAGTTTATAGTCCTGACAGTTGAACACTGGATGACTGACAGCTGTCCTTCATGACAACAGAAGCCACAGAAATCCTCCTCATCAAAAACATGACTTTGACCTCCGTCCTCATCTGGACTCTCCTCTGCTGCTGCTTCACAGGTAAAGTCCAGAGAATCAAACTCCTCTCCTCCGTCCCTCTGAAATGAAGCCGACAAAACCATGACGCTGCTTTATGTGTTTGTCTCTGTATCCTCAGAGTCCAGAGGCCAGGTCACAGTGACTCAGCCTGCAGCAGTGAGCACTGCTGTGGGAGGCTCCGTCACCATCACATGTAGGACCAGTCAGAATGTTTATGGCTCAAGCTACTTACACTGGTACCAACAGAAAGATGGAGGAACTCCTAAATTGCTCATTTATATTACTAGCAATCGAGCATCAGGGATTCCAGGTCGTTTTACAGGCAGTGGATCAAAGTCTGACTTCACTCTGACCATCAGTGGAGTCCAGGCTGAAGATGCAGCAGTTTACTACTGTCAGAGTCTTCACAGTGGACCTGTGTTCACACAGTGAAAAAGCGTCGTACAAAAACCTCCCTCAGTCAGACTGAACAGAAACTGAACTGACTGCTGCAGCTGGAAGCTACTGCAGAGACTGATACACTTCACTGAGGACACACACACACACACAAACACACACACACACACGCACACACACGCACACACACACACACACACACACACACACACACACACGCACACACGCACACACACACACACACACACACACACGCACGCACACACGCACACACACACACGCACACACACACACACACACACACACATACACACACACACACACACACACACACACACCCACACCTACACACACACACACACACACACACACACACACACAACCACACCTACACACACACACACACACACACACACACACACACACACACCCACACACACACACAACCACACCTACCCACCCTGTCAGGCAAAATGGGACAATTAAAGAGAAGACTCATGACCTTTGACCCCTCCTGCACACTGACTCAGTACCATTTCAACCTCATAATTCAAAGAAAACACAAAGACAGATGATCATCTGAGAACTTATAAGGTCCAAACAAAGCTTTACATCCTTTAAATGATATGTTTTTATATGTTAGCTCACATATATTTGGCTCCTCACTGAAGTTAAATGTCCAAAGATGAAGCTGTGAGAACTCTGTTATCACTTCAGCCAGTTGGTAACATCTGTCAGTCGTCTGTTTCTGCAGTAAAACCATCAAACAAGATAAAACAGTGGAGCTAAAGGGCTAATTGTTGTGCACAAAGTACATCAAACTGAAACTCTATTATTCCACAAGGAGACTGGACACGTTCCAAGATGATCCATTATTCCAATGAAAGTGTAATTAATGGATCAGGTACTTTGACTCAGGTGATGAGTGAAAGAATAAAGAGTCTCATTCATTTCTAGGTCCATGCTCAACACAAAGTTACTACCATCTTATTCTGTGAAGCGTCTCCCTCGTACCTACTGTGGCACACAGTTAATGTTGTTATTATGAGTTGATCAGAGTCTCTTCAGAAAACATGAAGCGTTTGATTTCTTAAAATGCTTTTTCTTTGCTGTGATTTTTATATGACTAAAAATGAAGGAGATAAAGGTCTCAGACTGGAGTCACAGTTTTTATATGAAGAGTTGTTCCCTTTTTTATTACAGGACACAAATAACTCACAAACACCTGTTTATTGAAAATTCTTCTCAGTTTTACATTTTATGAAAAAAATTAAAAAGAACCAACACAGAAAAAATACCAAACATGTGACTAACATGTCCACAAATCACCAGATCAGTGTTCTATAAGATTATTCAAGTTTTTGAGCTCTGAGGGGGAAACAGCATGATATGTTGATGTCAGCTACAGTTCACTGACTCGGACATGGTGGTCTGCAGCACAGGGGCTCCACAGGGTACAGTGCTCTCCCCCTTTGTCTTCACCCTGTACACTTCAGACTACAGTTACGACTCTGGGAGCTGTCACCTCCAGAAGCTCTGCGATGATATAGCCATCATCGGGTGTGTATCTGAGGGGAGCGAACAGGAGTACAGGGAGGTCATCACGGAGTTTGTCGACTGGTGTGAGCTCAACCATCTTCAGCTCAACGCCAGCAAGACGAAGGAGGTGGTGATTGACTTCTGCAGGAGGACACCCCGGACTGCACCGGTGAACATCCAGGGATTGGATATTGAGAGGGTGGAGACCTACAAGTACCTGGGAGTTCACCTCAGTAACAAACTGGACTGGTCACACAACACAGACGTCTTGCACCTGCTGAGGAGACTGAGGTCCTCTGGAGTATGCGGGGCTCTGTTACGGACATTTTACGGCACTGTGGTGACGTCTGCACTTTTCTATGCAGTGGTCTGCTGGGGAGGAGGGAGCACAGAGAGGGACAGGAAGAGACTAAACAGACTGGTCAGGAGGGCCGGTTCTGTCCTGGACTGTCCTCTGGACTCCATAGAGGAGGTGGGTGAGAGGAGGATGTTAGCCAAGCTGACATCTATCATGGACAACCCCTCCCACCCCCTGCACGAGACTGTGGGGACCTTAAACAGCTCCTTCAGCAGCAGACTGAGACACCCACCCTGCGAGAAGGAGCGCTACCGCAGATCCTTCAGCCCATCTGCAGTCAGACTTTATAACATCAGCATCACTGTCTGATCACAATACTCTGTCACTCATCCACCAGTCACTACATGGCAGCTGCTTTGCACTGTTTTTCTATGTATGCATATCTACTGTAACATATTATTAAAGTATACTTTGGTACATGTACTGATGCATTTTTATTACCTCATCCATACCGTGCAATTATGTCTGTGCTAATACCTCTCATGTGCAATTGTTATTTATTCTGCAATATTTCACTTTACTCATCATCAACCATATCACCATGATACACACCGTGTGTGTTTTTGGTGCAGTTTTTTTGCACAAAAACGTAACCATCCACAATAAGTGAAAGGTGTACATAGTGTATATATTTATGATTATTTTTATATTATTGTATTTTATTGTCTTTTTGTCTTGCCTCTTTTATCCATCACTTGTTTTACCCTGTCCTTTACTTTGAGCCGATCAATAAAGTGTATCTTATCTAATCTTATCTTTAATGATACAGTCTGTATCAAAGAAAGAAAGTCTCAGGACAATTCACTGTTAGAATATACATGATCAAATCTTTATTGTTTGAAATGGTGAAACCATTAACACAAGCAGAAACACGTTCATGTTGAAACAGAGAGAAAAAGAGTTTAAGAGACAGGGGGTCGGACTGAGAGCAGGAGCAGAGGAAAACCAGGAGCAGAGTCCCAGTGAGTCAGATCAGTACTGGGAACACTGGTCTCTCCTCAGAGTCTCTGAGAGAGGAGTCTGGGAGCCCTGGGAGGCCTCACAGGTCACAGAGCCCACCTTCCTCCACTGGTCTGCAGTGAGCCTCAGGGTGCTGCTCCAGCTGTAGCGGCCGTCCTTCTCCAGCACCCCGGGGCTCCTGCTCTGCGCCCCGCTGCTGCTGCTGCCGCCGTCCACCTTCCAGGCCAGACTCCAGTCTGAGGGGAAGCCCTTGTTGGCCAGGCACATGAGCGTGGCCTTCCCCTGCTGCAGCTCCTCACTGGAGGGGGGCAGCACCGTCAGGGTGGGACGGACATCACCTAGGAGACACCAATCAGGTTAGAGGACAGGGAGCACACAGCTGTCAATCAAACAGCAGACACTCGGACACCTTTACTGTGTGAGAGTTGATTTTGTGCTTTAAGGAGTTTCTGTCAGATGTTTTTTCTGCTCCATCAGTCACTCACTCACACATTGTTTCACTTCCCTTTAAGAAGCCTCTCATGCACATCAGCACAGAGACAATCATCACACAGAATGACCTGAAATACACAGAACTAAGCTTGAATTGAAATATGAAATTTGGCCTGATTTTAAAACTTCTTCTGCATAATTATAACAAGCGTTAACAAACAGTATTATAAACTTTTGAGTCAAAACAGAAGCAAAGTGAAAATATGAAGTAACAATCAAATGACCATCCTAATCAAACAGGTCAATAGATTTTCAAAATGTCAAACAGTTTTTGAAAATATCTGAGATAGTGTTCATTTTTAAATGGAATGATTTATCTTTACATCGTTCATTTGACTTCAATCAATGACACTTAATTCATGTCCAAACGGTTATCATTGATTTGTAAAATGAAATGTAATATTGACAAAACATTTGAAAAACAGGTTTTATATTTTCTGCACTTCAAGCTTCAAGTTGAACTTTCAGTCTGACACTAATTTGTAAAGAACTGTTTAGTGAACTGTCCTGAGTGAACCTCCATGGTAAAGGAGGACAAATACAAACATTCATAGTTAAAGTGTCACATTTAAAAAAGAAATATTTTCTGCATCAAACATGAACAAACTGAATTGAAACATTACTTTACACATTAGATTTAGTATTTGTGCAGAAACTTACTTCCAACATGCAGTCTGGTTCCTCCACCAAAAGTCCACCACAGTGATACAAACTCATTGAGCCGCCGTACAAAAACCTCTCACTGTAGAGAGACACGGCTCTCTGACTTTGACACACTGAACTAAACTTTCAAACTACCAAGATGCAATTCTACAATGAAAGTGAGAAACTATAATTAACCCAGCTTTATATTTTCCATTACAATGATTTTTTGTATTTCTATTGCTGGGCTGAATTGTGTCTATATCCCTGTAAAAACATTCAATTAAAAAGTGAAAGGAAACTTTTGTCCTACAGTTTGAATAGAAAGAAACAATAAAGAAAAGAAGCTCCTGAAATCATTTCAAGTGTAAATATTTGACTTACTTCCAACATGCAGTCTGGTTCCTCCACCGAACGTGTACCACAGTGATACAAACTCATTGAGCCGCCGTACAAAAACCTCTCACTGTAGAGAGACACGGCTCTCTGACTTTGACACAAACAAACTCACCAAAATGAGTCTCTGTGTGCAAGATTTTTACACATTCAATCAAAACTGACAATAATACAATGCTACAAAGTTTAAGACAGCATGTTTTTATTGATCATGTTTTAATGTTGGAACTATTTTGTTTCTGTAGTGTTTAATTTGTTAGAACCAAAGACATTTTTTCTACATCAATTTGTCCAGAAACATGAACCTAAAATCAGATTGGATTGGTGTTAAAAGATGTTTAATCAATAGTCAGATTCATTGATTGATCCATTATTAAACAGCATCATCAGGGTAATAAAAGTCCCTGTTGGAGTCGGTCAGAGCATTTCCATAGAGAGCCACTTTGCATCAGCAGCACCATGCTCCAGTGCTCTGGGAGAGTTTATAGTCCTGACAGTTGAACACTGGATGACTGACAGCTGTCCTTCATGACAACAGAAGCCACAGAAATCCTCCTCATCAAAAACATGACTTTGACCTCCGTCCTCATCTGGACTCTCCTCTGCTGCTGCTTCACAGGTAAAGTCCAGAGAATCAAACTCCTCTCCTCTATGAACATCCGTCCCTCTGAAATGAAGCCGACAAAACCATGACGCTGCTTTATGTGTTTGTCTCTGTATCCTCAGAGTCCAGAGGCCAGGTCACAGTGACTCAGCCTGCAGCAGTGAGCTCTGCTCTGGGAGGCTCCGTCAGGATCACATGTCGGACCAGTCAGGATGTTCTTGTTTATAATTCAAAGCAACGTTTAGCCTGGTATCAACAGAAAGATGGAGGAACTACTGAACTGCTCATATATGCTGCTAGCACTCGAGCATCAGGGATTCCAGGTCGTTTTACAGGCAGTGGATCAAACTCTGACTTCACTCTGACCATCAGTAGAGTCCAGGCTGAAGATGCAGCAGTTTACTACTGTCAGAGTCAACACTACATCAACAGTCAGCATGTGTTCACACAGTGAAAAAGCGTCGTACAAAAACCTCCCTCAGTCAGACTGAACAGAAACTGAACTGACTGTTGCAGCTGGAAGCTACTGCAGAGACTGATACACTTCACTGAGGACACACACACACACACACACACACACACACACACGCAAACTTGTATTTCATTGATTAGTCTAAAACTCTTTACAATTCACAGGACATACGTCCGATCTCGTCTCATCTCCAAGAACATGATCATGAGCTCATCTTCAGCGCTATAAAGTCTCTCACTTGGCCCTTTCCCACATCAAGCTTAGACGTGTCTTCATCTAAATGTGAAGAATTATTTTAGTCCTTCACACATAAAGTTGAAAACATTGTTGCCCCTACCAGAGACCGGGCTGTCTCTCTAGTCAGTTTCCAACTGATCTCCTTGGCTTCACTCAGGAAGATTGGTTTTACCATGAATTCTGCCACCTGCCCCCTTTACGGAGTCCCAAGTCATCTCTGTAAGGAGGCCTTTGACTTTATAAGTTCCAGCATCCTTTCCATTATAAACAGCTCTCTGTCCTCTGGTTCCATTCCCTCCTGTTTCAAACACTCCAGCCCATTCTAAAAAAGCCCAACTTAGACCCTGGATTACCTCGTAACTACCAACCCATCTCAAAACTACCCTTCCTGTCCAAGGTCCTAATAGTCCAAACTGTTGCTACATCTTGTCCAAAAAAACATCCTGGATAATTTTCAGTCAGGTTTTCAGGCGGCTCACAGTACATGGTCTGCATTATTGAAAGTCCATAACGGCCTTCTTCTGACTGTCGAATCTAGAAACTGTTCTATCCTGGTCTTACTGGACCTCAGTGCCGCCTTCGGCACAGTGGATCAGGCCATTTTGACCGACCGTCTCAAGCATGGGGTTGGGGTTTGTGGCACTGCCTTCAGCTGGTTCACCTCCTACCTCAGTAACAGAACTTTCTTGGTAAATTCAGGCAACTCTACCTCCTCTACATCCAACTTATACTGCGGAGTGCCACAAGGCTCCATCCTAGGCCCATTTCTCTTTTCCATTTATATGCTGCCAATAGGCAAAATCATTCAGAGGCACAACATCTCCTCCCAGTGCTATGCTGACGACACCCAGCTCTATCTCCGCCTGGCACTAAACAATAACATGAATCTAAATTGCTTCAGAGAATGCCTTGAAGAGATAAAAAGCTGGATGGATCAAAATTTCCACCAACTGAATGACTACAGATCCGAAGTCATACTTTTTGGGCCTCCAGATTTGATCAAACTGATCACCAACAGTTTAGGTGAACTGTCCACCTTAAGCCATCTTTGACTTGATGAAGACTCTGAAGACTCTTTGACTCTGCCTTTACATTTAACAGTCAGGAAAAAGCAGTTTCGTCAGCTTCGCACCTTTCCAAAAGTTGTATAACACTTGTACATACCTTGTATTTTTATATGTATCCCTCCTATATTTTATTTATCTATCTATTCTTATTTATTTTTTATACTGTATTCACTGACTTGCTACTTTGTCTTGGTACTGCTGTAACACCCGAATTTCGCCCCTGGGGATCAATGAAGGATTATCTTATCTTATCTTAAAATAAAACCTTTCCTCTCATTCTGTGATTTAAAAAAAGTTATCCCTTGCACATGCTATCGTCCCACCCTCACTCTCAGCACTGGCTCCCCACAGGGCTGGAGCTGAGCCCACTACTGTCCTCACTTTACACATTTGACTGCACACCCACCCATGCCTCAAACTCTATTATAGAATTTGCGGATGACCCGACGGTGGTTGGGCTCATCTCAGGTGGGGATGAATCCACCTCCCAGGATGAGGTCCAGACTCTGACGTTGTGGTGCTCTGCAAAATAATCTGACCCTGAACACAAAGAAAACCAAAAAAGTCACCCTGGTGTTCAGGAAACATAGAGCTGACCACCCTCCCAACTTTATCAACAGGACTGTGTGGAAAGACTGCACAGCTTTAAATTCCTGGTGACCCACATTTCAGAGAACCTCTCCTGGTCAACCAACGTCACAGCTGCTGTGAAAAAGGCTCAGCAGCGGCTGCACTTCCTGCGGGTCCTGAGGAAAAACAACTTGTGTGGAAAGCTGCTGCTGGCCTTCTACTGCTCTGCCACAGAGAGCATCCTAACATCCTGCCTCTCAGGGTGGTATGTGGGCTGTTCAGCAGCTGACAAAAAGCACTACAGAGGGTCGTTAACACAGCACTGAAAATCATCGGCTGCCCTCTTCCCTCACAGCAGGACATTGCAGACACCCGCTACCTCTCCCAGGCAAAGAACAGTGTCAAGGACTCTCCTCACCCCGGCCAACACCTGCTTGACCTCCTGACCTCAGGGAGGCGATACAGGTCAATTAAAACACGAACCACCAGACTGTTGAACAGTTTCTTTCCCAAAGCCATACAATCTCTCAACACACACACACACGCACGCATGCACGCACGCACGCACGCACGCACACACAAACACACACACACACACACACACACACACACACACACACACACACACACACACACACACACAGTGACTCTTTGTGACATTTTATTTATTATACAATATGTGCAATATATTTAATATGCTTGTGCAATAATTACGTGTGGCAATTTACACCAATGCACTTTTACCTGCCTTGACTGATTTAATGGTGACAGACAAACATGCAAAACAGAGACAGACAGCTCAACACAGTGCAGACTGAGAGCAGCAGCAGGGTGAAACCAGAAGCAGAGTCCCTGTTGGAGTCGGTCAGAGCATTTCCATAGAGAGCCACTTTGCATCAGCAGCACCATGCTCCAGTGCTCTGGGAGAGTTTATAGTCCTGACAGTTGAACACTGGATGACTGACAGCTGTCCTTCATGACAACAGAAGCCACAGAAATCCTCCTCATCAAAAACATGACTTTGACCTCCGTCCTCATCTGGACTCTCCTCTGCTGCTGCTTCACAGGTAAAGTCCAGAGAATCAAACTCCTCTCCTCTATGAACATCCGTCCCTCTGAAATGAAGCCGACAAAACCATGACGCTGCTTTATGTGTTTGTCTCTGTATCCTCAGAGTCCAGAGGCCAGGTCACAGTGACTCAGCCTGCAGCAGTGAGCTCTGCTGTGGGAGGCTCCGTCACCATCACATGTAGGACCAGTCAGAATGTTTATGGCTCTAACAACTTAGGCTGGTACCAACAGAAAGATGGAGGAACTCCTAAATTGCTCATTTATGCTGCTAGCTATCGAGAATCAGGGATTCCAGGTCGTTTTACAGGCAGTGGATCAAACTCTGACTTCACTCTGACCATCAGTGGAGTCCAGGCTGAAGATGCAGCAGTTTACTACTGTCAGAGTTATCACTACATCAACAGTCAGGTTGTGTTCACACAGTGAAAAAGCGTCGTACAAAAACCTCCCTCAGTCAGACTGAACAGAAACTGAACTGACTGCTGCAGCTGGAAGCTACTGCAGAGACTGATACACTTCACTGAGGACACACACACACACACACACACACACACACACACACACACACACACTGACACACATACTTCAAACATAATGATTTAAACAACAGTTGTGGTGAAAAGTTGAGTCTATTTCCAACACAACTCCGATCTAAACAATTGAAAACAAAACATCTGAGGTTCTTCTCATCTGTCATTGCTTTGCTTTTTAACCATTTGTGTGCACAACATGCATGGACCCATGCAGTGACCATAATGCATTATAACGTTCATGACAGCTCTTGAGTTACGCTAACATTAACAACACTGGCAGCAAAGTGATCGTAACAGAGCGGGGACAAAATGAACGTTAAATGTGTATTAAAGAGCGGCTTAAAGGACAGAGGAAGGGGTCGATGGCGTCACGAGAGGACTCAGGTTAACATGTCACCTGGAACCATTTAGTCATGAGCATGTAGCTCTGTAGCCATAGCAACTTGCCCGCACAACGTTAGTTTACCTGGTTATATGGCCCCGAATCAGTCCCCCGACGTCTTCTCAATAAAACACATTATTGATACGAGTCTAACACAGCTTAAACTTAATGTTAGTTTCTAGTTCACGCTTGACCAGCTGATAAATAAGCGAAACAGACACAATTTGGTACCTAAGTTTGATGTGGTGGTCATCGTGTCACTTATTTTCAAAGCGTATACTTTGCAAACCGTCGTTCTTTTCTTTTTATAGTCATCCATTACAGACTCCTTAAAGCCTAATGTAATGATTTTTTGTTTGCTGTCTCTGGCATTGTCCCTGCTGCGTCCTGTAGAGTGCCAGGTTTGCGCACACTGCACTAAAAATCACCCAATCATGAATCAAAACGTAACGTAACAAAGGAAATATTTAATTGAAAAAAGGTCAGAAGAGGTCATAAAACGTCAAGTCCTTACGAGTCATCTGTCTCAAGTCAAGTCCAAGTCATCAATGTTAGTAGAGCAAGTCTCAAGTCCACAGATCTGTAGGTATCTGTAGGTAGTGAATTGCACTGGTACCTTCAGAATCCAGGTGAAGCTCCTAAACTGTAATGGTCTCCTACATAGCTCCCCCCCCCCCCCCCCCTCCTGTCTGTGTGTGTGTGTGTGTGTGTGTGTGTGTGTGTGTGTGTGGGTAATTGCAGGAGTGGAAGTAGTTGTGCTGGAGCCAGGCTGTCAGCTGCAAAGCATCAAACTCAGCCTGCTATAAAGATCCAGTCCTGACTCCTCCAACCTGCCAGATCGGAGTCTCTTAAATTGCATCCATGCTTCCTTCACTTGTGTCTAAGTCCCTCCCATCAGAGATGCATGGAGAGACGCGAGGAAACCAGGAGAGGAGAGAGGAAACGAGGGAATGTTTTTTGAGAGACGTCCTTTCCTCTGAAGCGTCACGTGCTGCGACGTCCGTTTGTGATGATCGCGTCAGCTGTCAGTCTGCTCTAACAGCTGTTTGTGTCTGCACACATGTGCTCTGTATTCTAATGAAACACACAGTAACAGTGTTTCCTCTCTGTAACCTGTTACCTGTGTAACAAACACCTGCACATGAAGAACAGGCTGCAGTCTGTGTTCCTGCTGCTTAGTGCCATAAGGACACCTACCGGCACTATGTCTTTATATCATTTATTGATTATTTATATTTTGATCACTGATAACCTGATCTGAATTCATTATTTAATCAGCCCAAATACTGTCTGTTCATGAACTATGAACATTATTGATCAGGCTAAAAGTTTCAGGGTAAATAGAAATCACATGACGCTGATCAAACCCGACCTCACTGATGATCAGGGACTCTCCTGCTCCCTCTGAACTCATTCATTCATCTGTAATAAAAGTTAACAGGTAAATAACTGATCATGACGACAGGTATTTCGTTTTTATTTAAATTTAATAGAAATTAATTTGTTTTCGCTAATTTTAATTTATAATACCGACTCTTTATACCGACGTTGTTTATAGTCGGTTTCAAGGTGCCCTGTAAAGTCTGTTTTAAGGTCTGCTTCTTCCTCTCTGCGATATGAAACTCCAGCGATGTTGTGAAGTTTCACATAAGTCCGATCTGCTGCAGCGTCCAATCACTAACTGATCTGTAATAAGGGGGCGTGTCGGCCGGTGAAAGACCTCCGTGGAGGCTGTTCTCGTGTATCCTCGCTTGTCGCTCCTCTGAACTCCCTCCTCTCTCCTCCGAGCAGTGATAAGGCATTTGAGACGGTCCTCAATATGGCGGCTCCGGAACTATTTCCGTTTCGAGCGAGGATATATCAAATAAGAGACCTGAGAAGCAGCCTCTGTTTATGCAGTTAGTCACCTTTAAGCCAATAGAAAGTATTACTCTTTTGCCAGTATACTTCGAACCCTAACTCCTGTTTCCTGTTTCTGCAGTTTCTCCAGCCGACTCTTGCATCTGTCTCCCGACCTCCTGCTGCCTTCGTCTTCTGCTCCTTCCCCTGACTCCCTCTGCACTGGATCCCTGCAGCTCAGACTCAAGATGACTTGAATAAACTAACATCGCTGCCCTACTCTCTGCCTCCGGCCTCTGTTTCTGGTTCACTAGTCAGCCGAAACACAAACTCCTGATTCATGATGCTACAAACCGTCAGTCTGGAGTTTCAGATCGTCTCAGTGGGAGTGGATCTGGAACTGACTTCACTTTAACCATCAGAGGAGTCCAGACTGAAGATGCAGGAGATTATTACTGTCAGCAGAGTAACAGCTTCCCGCTCACACAGTGATACAACGTCGTACAAAAACCTCCCTCAGCTTAGAGGAACTGATCTGAGTCAACAGCTGCACAGAGACTGAAAGACAACAACAGAACTAAACAAACCTCATTATAAACATGTCATTCAAACAATTTACACTAATAACACTAACTTTATTAAAACATGTTTATACTGTTTGATCAATTCTCTCTCTGATAAATCTATCATCATCAGTTTCATGTAAACTCTTTCATAAAGCATGTTAATACAGATGATCATATATAATTTCACTTAATAATGTTTTCTAAAGTTTTGTGAGATTATTTCTCTAATTAATGAGAATCTATAAACATTTGTTGAACCTGCAATTATAAAAGTGCAATGATATGCTGATGACACAGTAGTATCTGCACATGCGAGAACAGAACAAGAAGCTGCTGTCATACTATCTGCTGCTATGGTGCCGGTGTCTCATTGACTTCAAAACTCATGCTTACATCTCAATACAAAAATAAACTGTATGCATGTTCTTCTCCCGCCAGCCAGCAGAGGGCCAACAACCATGTGTACTAGTCAGTGGAGAAACACTTGATGAGGTCGAACAGTTATCTCGTCATCATCGGCACCGATTTAGTGATGACAGGCACACACAGATTATATAGCCTCATGCCCTGTGAACATACAAGGAGCCTCATTCACCTCATTAGACCTTAAAAAACATTATAAAACACAAACTGCGCTGCAGAGGCACAGAGGGAGGGAGCAGGTGATCACGGACTGAAGCGATGACGTGATATACAACTTAGTTTGATGGTGAAGCCTGAAGCTCCTCCACAGCTCTGTGTGAAACACAGTACATGAGATACACAGCAGACTGGAGTCTCTGTTAACAGTGACAGACAGACAGAGAGATCAACACAGATCTACATTATTAAATGTCTTTGTCCTCCCCACGCTGCATTATTATATCCAAATGGTTTATGGTTATGTTTATTGCTTTGCTATGTGTTTCTATGCATATCATTATGACTATATCAGGGGTACTAAATCCTGCTCCTGGAGAGCTACCTTCCAGTATGTTTAGGTTTCTCTGACTCTAACACACTTGATTTAAATGATCTGCTCGTTATCGGTCGGTCAGAGCATTTCCATAGAGAGCCACTTTGCATCAGCAGCACCATGCTCCAGTGCTCTGGGAGAGTTTATAGTCCTAGACAGTTGAACACTGGATGACTGACAGCTGTCCTTCATGACAACAGAAGCCACAGAAATCCTCCTCATCAAAAACATGACTTTGACCTCCGTCCTCATCTGGACTCTCCTCTGCTGCTGCTTCACAGGTAAAGTCCAGAGAATCAAACTCCTCTCCTCTATGAACATCCGTCCCTCTGAAATGAAGCCGACAAAACCATGACGCTGCTTTATGTGTTTGTCTCTGTATCCTCAGAGTCCAGAGGCCAGGTCACAGTGACTCAGCCTGCAGCAGTGAGCACTGCTGTGGGAGGCTCCGTCAGGATCACATGTAGGACCAGTCAGAATGTTTATGGCTCAAGCTACTTACACTGGTACCAACAGAAAGATGGAGGAACTCCTAAACTGCTCATTTACTATGCTAGCACTCGAGCATCAGGGATTCCAGGTCGTTTTACAGGCAGTGGATCAAACTCTGACTTCACTCTGACCATCAGTGGAGTCCAGGCTGAAGATGCAGCAGTTTACTACTGTCAGAGTTATCATGAGATCAACAGTCAAGGTGTGCTCACACAGTGAAAAAGGGTCGTACAAAAACCTCCCTCAGTCAGACTGAACAGAAACTGAACTGACTGCTGCAGCTGGAAGCTACTGCAGAGACTGATACACTTCACTGAGGACACACACACACACACACACACACACACACACGCACACACGCACACACGCACACACACACACACACACACACACACACACATACACACACACACACACACACACACACACTTTTTTAAAGTACAAACAACAGCTTTCATCTATTTTATTCAGTTATAATCATATTATCTTATCTGTTTTGTCAAACAAACAGTGTAGGATGAGAAAGGGTTGGTCATGACCTTTGACCTCAAACCTTCCTGCACACTGACTCAGTACCATTTCAACCTCATAATTCAAAGAAAACACAAAGACAGATGATCATCTGAGAACTTATAAGGTCCAAACAAAGCTTTACATCCTTTAAATGATATGTTTTTATATGTTAGCTCACATATATTTGGCTCCTCACTGAAGTTAAATGTCCAAAGATGAAGCTGTGAGAACTCTGTTATCACTTCAGCCAGTTGGTAACATCTGTCAGTCGTCTGTTTCTGCAGTAAAACCATCAAACAAGATAAAACAGTGGAGCTAAAGGGCTAATTGTTGTGCACAAAGTACATCAAACTGAAACTCTGTTATTCCACAAGGAGACTGGACACGTTCCAAGATGATCCATTATTCCAATGAAAGTGTGATTAATGGATCAGGTACTTTGACTCAGGTGATGAGTGAAAGAACAAAGAGTCTCATTCATTTCTAGGTCCATGCTCAACACAAAGTTACTACCATCTTATTCTGTGAAGCGTCTCCCTCGTACCTACTGTGGCACACAGTTCATGTTGTTATTATGAGTTGATCAGAGTCTCTTCAGAAAACATGAAGCGTTTGATTTCTTAAAATGCTTTTTCTTTGCTGTGATTTTTATATGACTAAAAATGAAGGAGATAAAGGTCTCAGACTGGAGTCACAGTTTTTATATGAAGAGTTGTTCCCTTTTTTATTACAGGACACAAATAACTCACAAACACCTGTTTATTGAAAATTCATCTCAGTTTTACATTTTATGAAAAAAATTAAAAAGAACCAACACAGAAAAAATACGAAACATGTGACTAACATGTCCACAAATCACCAGATCAGTGTTCTATAAGATTATTCAAGTTTTTGAGCTCTGAGGGGGAAACAGCATGATATGTTGATGTCAGCTACAGTTCACTCACTCAGACATGGTGGTCTGCAGCACAGGGGCTCCACAGGGTACAGTGCTCTCCCCCTTTGTCTTCACCCTGTACACTTCAGACTACAGTTACGACTCTGGGAGCTGTCACCTCCAGAAGCTCTGCGATGATACAGCCATCATCGGGTGTGTATCCGAGGGGAACGAACAGGAGTACAGTGAGGTCATCACGGAGTTTGTCGACTGGTGTGAGCTCAACCATCTTCAGCTCAACGCCAGCAAGACGAAGGAGGTGGTGATTGACTTCTGCAGGAGGACACCCCGGACTGCACCGGTGAACATCCAGGGATTGGATATTGAGAGGGTGGAGACCTACAAGTACCTGGGAGTTCACCTCAGTAACAAACTGGACTGGTCACACAACACAGACGTCTTGCACCTGCTGAGGAGACTGAGGTCCTCTGGAGTATGCGGGGCTCTGTTACGGACATTTTACGGCACTGTGGTGACGTCTGCACTTTTCTATGCAGTGGTCTGCTGGGGAGGAGGGAGCACAGAGAGGGACAGGAAGAGACTAAACAGACTGGTCAGGAGGGCCGGTTCTGTCCTGGACTGTCCTCTGGACTCCATAGAGGAGGTGGGTGAGAGGAGGATGTTAGCCAAGCTGACATCTATCATGGACAACCCCTCCCACCCCCTGCATGAGACTGTGGGGACCTTAAGCAGCTCCTTCAGCAGCAGACTGAGACACCCACCCTGCGAGAAGGAGCGCTACCGCAGATCCTTCAGCCCATCTGCAGTCAGACTTTATAACATCAGCATCACTGTCTGATCACAATACTCTGTCACTCATCCACCAGTCACTACATGGCAGCTGCTTTGCACTGTTTTTCTATGTGTCCATATCTACTGTAACATATTATTAAAGTATACTTTGGTACATGTACTGATGCATTTTTATTACCTCATCCATACCGTGCAATTATGTCTGTGCTAATACCTCTCATGTGCAATTTTTATTTATTCTGCAATATTTCACTTTACTCATCATCAACCATATCACCATGATACACACCGTGTGTGTTTTTGGTGCAGTTTTTTTGCACAAAAACGTAACCATCCACAATAAGTGAAAGGTGTACATAGTGTATATATTTAGGATTATTTTTATATTATTGTATTTTATTGTCTTTTTGTCTTGCCTCTTTTATCCATCACTTGTTTTACCCTGTCCTTTACTTTGAGCTGATCAATAAAGTGTATCTTATCTAATCTTATCTTTAATGATACAGTCTGTATCAAAGAAAGAAAGTCTCAGGACAATTCACTGTTAGAATATACATGATCAAATCTTTATTGTTTGAAATGGTGAAACCATTAACACAAGCAGAAACACGTTCATGTTGAAACAGAGAGAAAAAGAGTTTAAGAGACAGGGGGTCGGACTGAGAGCAGGAGCAGAGGAAAACCAGGAGCAGAGTCCCAGTGAGTCAGATCAGTACTGGGAACACTGGTCTCTCCTCAGAGTCTCTGAGAGAGGAGTCTGGGAGCCCTGGGAGGCCTCACAGGTCACAGAGCCCACCTTCCTCCACTGGTCTGCAGTGAGCCTCAGGGTGCTGCTCCAGCTGTAGCGGCCGTCCTTCTCCAGCACCGCGGGGCTGCTGCTGTCCTCCCCGCTGCTGCTGCTGCTGCCGTCCACCTTCCAGGCCAGACTCCAGTCTGAGGGGAAGCCCTTGTTGGCCAGGCACATGAGCGTGGCCTTCCCCTGCTGCAGCTCCTCACTGGAGGGGGGCAGCACCGTCAGGGTGGGACGGAC
The DNA here is from genome assembly GCF_022749685.1 of Semicossyphus pulcher. Classification (NCBI taxonomy): domain Eukaryota; kingdom Metazoa; phylum Chordata; class Actinopteri; order Labriformes; family Labridae; genus Semicossyphus; species Semicossyphus pulcher. Next base: position 3,137,076 of record NW_027211726.1, read on the forward strand.
ATCACCTAGGAGACACCAATCAGGTTAGAGGACAGGGAGCACACAGCTGTCAATCAAACAGCAGACACTTGGACACCTTTACTGTGTGAGAGTTGATTTTTCTTTAAAAAAGAAATATTTTCTGCATCAAACATGAACAAACTGAATTGAAACATTACTTTACACATTAGATTTAGTATTTGTGCAGAAACTTACTTCCAAACTCCAGTCTGGTTCCTCCACCAAAAGTCCACCACAGTGATACAAACTCATTGAGCCGCCGTACAAAAACCTCTCACTGTAGAGAGACACGGCTCTCTGACTTTGACACACTGAACTAAACTTTCAAACTACCAAGATGCAATTTTACAATGAAAGTGAGAAACTATAATTAACCCAGCTTTATATTTTCCATTACAATGATTTTTTGTATTTCTATTGCTGGGCTGAATTTTGTCTATATCCCTGTAAAAACATTCAATTAAAAAGTGAAAGGAAACTTTTGTCCTCCAGTTTGAATAGAAAGAAACAATAAAGAAAAGAAGCTCCTGAAATCATTTCAAGTGTAAATATTTGACTTACTTCCAAACTCCAGTCTGGTTCCTCCACCGAACGTGTACCACAGTGATACAAACTCATTGAGCCGCCGTACAAAAACCTCTCACTGTAGAGAGACACGGCTCTCTGACTTTGACACAAACAAACTCACCAAAATGAGTCTCTGTGTGCAAGATTTTTACACATTCAATCAAAACTGACAATAATACAATGCTACAAAGTTTAAGACAGCATGTTTTTATTGATCATGTTTTAATGTTGGAACTATTTTGTTTCTGTAGTGTTTAATTTGTTAGAACCAAAGACATTTTTTCTACATCAATTTGTCCAGAAGCATGAACCTAAAATCAGATTGGATTGGTGTTAAAAGATGTTTAATCAATAGTCAGATTCATTGATTGATCCATTATTAAACAGCATCATCAGGGTAATAAAAGGGGACACACACACACACACACACACACACACTACAAACATATAGTATCCCAGATTCAACTTCACATCATTGTTGCTGTAACCTCCAATGAACATGAATTACAAAAATCTTAAATATGAAAAGAATAATTTGGTTGACATTAAATGACCATAATCATCACAGCTTCTTTTATCAATCTGTCTCCATTATAACCTCCTCCCCGAGGAACACGGTCATAGGCCTTCTCCAAGTCTACAAAACACATGTAGGCTGGATGAGCAAACTCCCATAAACCCACAAGCAGCCCTGCAGGGGTAAAGAGTTGGTCCACTGTTCCATGTCCAGGAAGAAATCTGCATTGTTCCTCCTGTACCTGAGGATCGACCATCAGCCGAAGCCTCTTTTCCAGCACCCTGGAATAAACTTTATTTGTGAGGCTGAGAAGTGAGATGTCCTGATAGTTGGGGCTCACCCTCCAGTCCCCCTTATTGAAAATGGGAACCATCACCCCGGTCAGCAATTCCACAGGCACTGTCCCAGACCTCAACTGGACATTGAAGAGGCGTGTCAGCCATGTCAAGAGCCTTTAGCATCTCACGGTGAATCTCACCTACACCTGTTGCCCTGCCACTGAGGAGCTTCTTGACCACCTCAGCGACCTCTGCCAAGGATATAGATCAGGCTTCCCAAGGATCCTCAGACTCTGCCTCCTCATCAGAGACGTTTTGGTTGGGATCAATGACTGTATATACAGATGGACAACACGTCTCCATCTGCTCCCATTGTACGAAATTGATGCCAAAATAACCCCTGTGATAGGCGCTGCCACCTTGCGATGGTGACGTCATATGGAGCCAGAGACTGCGCAGTAGAGATCGGCGAGTGAAGCGGCCGTAGCCACTTCCGCTAACCCAAACACACACTTAACTTACCGAAAAAACAGCAAGGATCCCGTACACCGACGTGTTTCCAGCAGAACAGCTTCTCTGTGTTGGTCTGAGGTTATCGTTCACAGGTATGGAAACTTCAATGACTGTAGTGATTGTTTTAGTTACGTTTCCACGTTTTCGTCCTCCACTCTGCTCGCCCGGAACTGATTGGTTGCAGGAGCCCAATTTGTCTACAGAGCTGTCAATCATCATTTTGACAGCATCAAATAACTAATTAAAAATAAACTTGTCAGAAAAATGAACACTTGGACATAAATCAGCATGATAACTTTAATGACAGAAACCATGTTTGACAAAAATTTATCGGGCGTGTATTTTGATTTTATAGTTTGACCCATGTCCCACCTGTTAACATGGAGGAGGCGGGCTTTATGACCTACACTGCAGCCAGTCAGCAGGGGGCGCTTTTAGGGAGCTGTCATGTCGTCCATCTTTTTATACAGTCTATGGTTGGAATCAAGCGTTCCTCAAAGTGTTCTTTCCATCGTCTGACGATATCCCCAGTCTGGTTCAGCAGTACTCCATCCCTGCAGGAGACAGCCTGAGCCAATCCCTGCATCCCCCTCCTGAGTCGTCTAACGGTTTGCCAGAACTTTCTCGAGGCTTTCTCCTCAGCCTCCCTGAAGTTCTCCCACACCCGGGTTTTTGCTTCAGCAACCACTGAAGCCACAGCCCTTCTGGCCACCTGGTACCTGTCTGCTGCCTCTGTAGACTCCTGGGGCAACCAAGCCCAAAAGGCCTCCTTCTTCAGCCTGATGACTTCCTTCACTGCTGGTGTCCACCAACATGTTCTCAGGTTCCCACCATGACAGGTACCGACGGCCTTCTGGACACCACTCCTAAAATCATTACATTTTACAACTTTTCCAACGATTCCAGAAACAAGAGAAACACCTTGTGTCACTTACTGTGGCTTAAGATAGTGCTATCATTATAAAATTTTTACAGTCACTCAATCAACTCATAAATCTTAACCTTAAATTCCTGAGCACAGCATGGAAGGTTGGAACATTATTAGATACAAACATATCACTTGCACTCGTCCACCTTGATACCTGAAGTAGGATTTGAAATGCATCATTGTATGCTACCTGAAGCTTTTTCATCTTAGCTTTACTGTAGGTACACCACAGGTGGGCTGTGTAGAGTGGAGTACAGTCAGCTCTAAAAAGTTCTGTTTTAACAGCACCGGTGCACATCATCATCACTTAAGTCTGTGATGTAGCTGCTGCTAGAGCTCGAGCTAAATCGATTAATCTGCTGTAATTATCATCACTGTGGTTATTCAGCTGCTGTGTACTTAAACAGATACTAGTTTTCATCAAGCACTCTCGTTGTTGCATTAGCGTCATATCTGCTAAACCCTTAACTTTATACTCGCTTAGCCGTTAGCTCAGCAGCTAGCTTAATCAATTGAAATGTCTTCTCCTTCTCTCTCCTGCTCTCCTGATCTGCCCTGTTCGGTGTGTCAGATGTTTAGCTCTACCTCGACCTCCTTTACGGATAAGGGTACTTGTATGAAATGTAGTATTTTTGGAGCTATGGAGGCGAGGATCACGGAATTAGAGACGCGGCTCTGCACCTTGGAAAACCAAGCATCGCTAGCTGCTGTAATCAGCAGCAAGCCCCCAGGGCCAGTAGCCGGTGCGGGCCGACCTAGCGTAGCTTCTCCCCCGGCAACTCCCGAGCAGCCGGGATGCAGTGGCTGGGTTACTCTCAGAGGGAAGCATAGCCGCAAGACGAAGCACACGGTTCACCACCAACCACTTCACGTTTCGAACAAGTTTTCCCCACTCAGCGACACACCCGCTGAGAAACCAGCTCTGGTTATTGGCAGCTCCATAGTCAGAAACGTGAAGTTAGCGAAGCCAGCGGCCATAGTGAAATGTATTCCTGGGGCCAGAGCGGGCGACATCGAGTCAAATTTAAAACTGCTGACAAAGGATAATCGTAAATTTGATAAGATTGTAATTCATGTCGGCGTTAATGACTCCCGGTTACGTCAATCGGAAGTCACTAAAATTAATGTTGAGTCGGTGTGTGCATTTGCAAAGACGATGTCGGACTCCGTAGTTTTCTCTGGACCCCTGCCCAATCTGACGAGTGATGACATGTATAGCCGCATGTCATCATTCAACCGCTGGCTGTTGAGGTGGTGCCCAGCAAACGATGTGGGCTTCATAGATAACTGGCAGACATTCTGGGGAAAGCCTGGTCTTATCGGAAGAGACGGCATTCATCCCACTTTGGATGGTGCAGCTCTTTTGTCTCGTAATATGGCTAAGTTTGTTAGTCGTAAAACCTGACAAACCAGAGTTGAGACCAGGAGGCAGAGCTGTAGTCCTACACACTCCTCTGAGCTTCCCTGTGAGCAGTTTCCCAGCCACAATGTTAATGTTATAGAGACTGTGTCTGCCCCCCAACCCAGGCCTTTTATTACAATTAATTCAAACTCAAATAAAAAAGGAGTAAATCCAAAAAAATTAATAAAAATTAAAACAACAACCAAAGTTATGCCAAAAAATATGAGAATGAAATGTGGTCTGTTAAATATCAGATCCCTGTCATCTAAAGCTCTATTAGTGAACGATCTGATATCAGATTATCATATTGATTTACTCTCTTTAACTGAGACTTGGCTGTGTCAGGAAGAATATGTCAGCTTAAATGAATCCACTCCTCCCGGTCATCTTAATACTCATATTCCTCGAGACACTGGTCGAGGTGGTGGAGTGGCAGCTATCTTCAGTTCTAGTCTTCTAATCAACCCTCGACCAAAACTTAGTTTCAGCTCTTTTGAAAGCCTTGTTCTGAGTTTTTCACACCCAGCTTGGAAAACTTTACAGCCTGTTTTATTTGTGATAGTATACCGCCCTCCTGGCGCATACTCTGATTTTCTAACTGAATTCTCAGAGTTTTTATCAGATTTAGTCCAGTTCAGATAAAATAATTATTGTAGGGGACTTCAATATTCATGTAGATGTTGATAATGATAATCTTAGCATGGCATTTATGTCCCTTTTGGACTCTATTGGTTTCACTCAAAGTGTAAACCAGCCTACTCACCGCTTTAACCACACCCTCCACCTTGTTCTAGCTTATGGCCTTGAAACCGAAAACTTAATTGTCTTCCCACAAAATCCTCTTTTATCAGATCACTATTTAGTAACATTCGATGTCCTATTAACCGACTACTCTCCAGTTAACAAACATGTACTCACAAGATGTTTGTCTGATAGGACTGCAGCTAAATTTAAGGAAACAATTCCAGCTGCTTTTAATTCTTTACCACATCTGTTTACTACAGAAAGCTCTTGTGCTAATGTTAGTCCCTCTCAGCTTGATCAGTTTGTTGATAGTACTGCAGGTTTGCTGAGAAGTACTCTAGACTCGATTGCCCCCTTAAAAAAGAAGATTATTAAACGACAGAGGCTAGCTCCATGGTATGACTCAGAAACTCGTAACTTGAAGCAAATGTCGCGTAAATTTGAAAGGATGTGGCGATCCACCAAAACAGAAGAGTCTCGTTTACTCTGGCAAAATAGTCTTAATAAATACAGGAAGGCCCTACGGCATGCTCGAGGTGTCTACTACTCCTCCCTCATAGAAGAACATAAAAACAATCCCAGGTACCTTTTCAGCACTGTAGCCAGGCTGACAGAGAGTCACAGCTCCACTGAGCCAAGTATTCCTATAGGCCTCAGCAGTGACGATTTCATGAGCTTCTTTAATGACAAAATCCTAAAGATTAGAGACTCTGTAACCTCCGGCCGTTACCTGGTGCAGATGTATCTTTGGAAGCTGCTCACACACCTGATGTTTACACTGTTTTTCTCCAATTGACCTTCCTGAGCTAAATTCTCTGATATCTTCGTCCAAACCATCGACCTGTCTTTTAGACCCGATTCCAACCAAGCTGCTTAAGGAAGTCTTTCCCTCAATTAGCACTTCTTTACTAGATATGATCAATATGTCTTTATCGACGGGCTATGTACCCCAGTCTTTTAAACTAGCTGTAATTAAGCCACTTCTTAAAAAGCCTACCCTAGATTCAGGCACCTTAGCTAACTATAGACCTATATCTAACCTTCCTTTTATCTCAAAGATCCTTGAGAAAGCAGTCGCTAATCAATTATGTGACTTTCTTCATAACAACAGTTTATTTGAGGACTTTGAGTCAGGATTTAGAGTCCACCATAGCACTGAGACAGCACTTGTGCGAGTTTCAAATGATCTACTTCCTGCTTCAGACAGAGGACTTCTCTCTGTACTCGTCCTGTTAGATCTTAGTGCCGCTTTCGACACGATAGACCATCACATCCTGTTACAGAGATTAGAACATTTAATTGGCATTACAGGATCTGCACTAAGTTGGTTTAAATCTTATCTATCAGATCGATCTCAGTTTGTTAATGTTCATGATGTGTCCTCTATGCAAACCAAAGTTAGTCATGGAGTTCCACAAGGTTCTGTGCTCGGACCGATTCTTTTTACCTTATATATGCTTCCTCTGGGTAATATCATGAGGAAACACTCCATTAATTTTCATTGTTATGCAGATGATACTCAGTTATACTTATCTATGAAGCCAGACGAAACCAATCAGCTATCTAAACTAGAAGCATGCCTTAAGGACATAAAGATCTGGACGACTAGAAACTTTCTGCTACTTAATTCAGACAAAACTGAAGTTATTGTGCTCGGCCCAAAACACCTTAGAGATTCTTTCTCTAATGATATAGCTGCCCTAGATGGCATCAGCCTGGCATCCAGCACTACTGTTAGGAATCTGGGAGTTCTATTTGATCAGGATATGTCCTTCATCTCCCACATAAAACAAATATCAAGGACAGCCTTCTTTCATCTTCGCAACATAGCAAAAATCAGACACATCTTGTCTCAAAACGATGCAGAAAAACTAGTCCATGCATTTGTTACTGCCAGGTTGGATTATTGTAACTCGTTACTATCAGGCTGCCCTAATAAGTCACTAAAAACTCTGCAGCTGGTACAAAATGCTGCAGCACGTGTGCTGACAAGAACTAGGAAGAGAGATCACATCTCTCCTGTATTAGCCTCTCTGCACTGGCTTCCTGTAAAATCTAGAATAGAATTTAAAATCCTTCTTCTTACTTACAAAGCTCTTAATGGTCAGGCACCATCATATCTTAAAGAGCTCATAGTGCCATATTACCCCTCTAGAACATTGCGCTCCCAGGATGCAGGCCTGCTTGTGGTACCTAAAGTCTTTAAGAGTAGTGTTGGAGGTAGAGCCTTCAATTACCAGGCCCCCCTCCTCTGGAACAATCTACCAGTCAAGGTCCGGGAGGCAGACACCCTCTCTTCTTTTAAGAGTAGACTTAAAACTTTCCTCTTTGACAAAGCTTATAGCTAGGGCTGGCTCAGGCTTGGACTAGCCCAGAGTTATGCTGCTATAGGTTTAGACTGCCGGGGGGATCTGACACACCAAGCTTCTCTCTCTCTCTCTCTCTGACTCTCTGACTCTCTCTCTCTCTCTCTCTCTCTCTCTCTCTGTCATATTAATGCAGCTCATTAACTCTGTATCTTCTGGTCCCATTAACTTAATTAGCTCCCATTACTAACCACATATCTTCCCGGGATTTCTTGTGCTCCCTTGTCTTGAAGGTTCCTGAGGATCGTTGCTGCAGACCACCTGCTGCTGTGGACCTGCTCGACTGCAACAACTACTAACATCAGCCTTCCCCATAGTATCATTATTGTTGCTGCTAATGCTAATAGTAGACCTGTTGACTTCAACTGTTACAATTACGATTACCTCAGCCTTTATCATTATTCTGCTTCTCTCGCTAATTTATTTATTTATTTATTTATTTAGCCAATCTTCACCCTAGTCTACCACTATTATTGGCATTGTAACCATAAGTATGTGTCTGTTGTTGTTCATGTAACAAGGACATATATTGTTGTGGTAACAAGAACATATGTTGTTGTTGCTCTCTTTGCCTGTCTCATCTCCTTCTATCCCATTTTCGGCCCATCCAGTCGAGGCAGATGGCTGTTCAACATGAGTCTGGTTCTGCTCGAGGTTTCTGCCTGTTAAAAGGAAGTTTTTCCTTGCCTATGTGCCGAATTGCTAAGTGCTACTCATGGTGGATTCATGTTGGGCCTCTCTTTAAATAACTTAACAAAGAGTCGGTCTAGAACTGCTCTTTCTGTATAGTGTCTCGAGATAACCCTGGTTATGATTTGGCGCTATACAAATAAAATTTGATTGATACAATTTGATTGATTGAAGTCATTCCTGATTATGTGACCTCAGTATTTTACTTTATTCACGACACTAAGCGCTTGATCAGAAGTAATGAATGAAGGAACATTTTGCTTCTGATCCTCTTTGGTTTTAACAATCATGATGACGTTCTTTTTTTTTTTTAAACTCGATGTCGTACTGAACACCAGAAATAGAGCATCTTTCTGTGACTCGATTTGCTTTCATTCAAATATTCATCACACTTAAATGTCAGATCTCAGTCATTTTGTATCACTTGATGCTGATGATATCCTGCTTTATATTTCTAATACATTTTCTGACCTGTTTAAATTTATCCAAAGAATTCATTATTTCTTCTTACAAGTTAAGGACTTACAACATCTGAAGCATCAACAGCAGACTTCAGTGATGCTATGCTTTTATCATTATGAGTAGATTATATACCAAATATGACCAATTTTAATGGTTACAGACAAACATGCAAAACAGAGAGAGACAGCTCAACACAGTGCAGACTGAGAGCAGCAGCAGGGTGAAACCAGAAGCAGAGTCCCTGTTGGAGTCGGTCAGAGCATTTCCATAGAGAGCCACTTTGCATCAGCAGCACCATGCTCCAGTGCTCTGGGAGAGTTTATAGTCCTGACAGTTGAACACTGGATGACTGACAGCTGTCCTTCATGACAACAGAAGCCACAGAAATCCTCCTCATCAAAAACATGACTTTGACCTCCGTCCTCATCTGGACTCTCCTCTGCTGCTGCTTCACAGGTAAAGTCCAGAGAATCAAACTCCTCTCCTCTATGAACATCCGTCCCTCTGAAATGAAGCCGACAAAACCATGACGCTGCTTTATGTGTTTGTCTCTGTATCCTCAGAGTCCAGAGGCCAGGTCACAGTGACTCAGCCTGCAGCAGTGAGCTCTGCTGTGGGAGGCTCCATCACCATCACATGTCGGACCAGTCAGAATGTTCATGGTAATAACTGGTTACACTGGTACCAACAGAAAGATGGAGGAACTCCTAAACTGCTCATATATACTGCTAGCAGTCGAGCATCAGGGATACCAGGTCGTTTTAAAGGCAGTGGATCGAACTCTGACTTCACTCTGACCATCAGTGGAGTTCAGGCTGAAGATGCAGCAGTTTACTACTGTCAGAGTGCACACTACATCAACAGTCAGTGGGTGTTCACACAGTGAAAAAGCGTCGTACAAAAACCTCCCTCAGTCAGACTGAACAGAAGCTGAACTGACTGCTGCAGCTGGAAGCTACTGCAGAGACTGATACACTTCACTGAGGACACACACGAACACACACACACACACACACACACACACACACACACACACACCCACACCCACACAGAAATTAACCAATATATGAAAAGATGCTCTTTTATACACCATAAAAACAACACATACACAACATAGACACAATATAATATTCTAAAAGTATTAAACTAAACAACTCTTAACTGGTACCTGCCTTTGAAAAGTTCCTCAGGGTCTTCAGTGTCTCACTGGAGTGACTCCTAAAGGTTTAAGGTCCTCATGTCAAAGGCACTGTTACCTTCACTTCTGAGTCGCCACATGTAACTTAGATATGATTCTCAATTCAAGGGGAGCCAGTGGGAACAAGAAATCTAGACAGGTGTGATGAGGTCGTTTAATGAACTGAATTCATGAGTCATACAACAGCCCTCTGGACCACTTGTTAGTATTATGGTGAGGCTAAAGAAAGTTACAACAAGTGTGTGTATGATGAGCTTCACCTCAGCTTGAGGTAAATGGGCCTAAGTTTAAAATCGAATCTCAACAGGACAAAACAGAAGTGAATCAAACATGTCCCCTTCTGCTGAAGAGTCAATGCCTGGTCAGAAGTCTCACAAACATTTTTGCACACATAATTAAGACATGATGAAATAGAAACATCTGAAAACTTTCATATTCAAACTTTTATAAGACAGAAAAGTTTCAGCATTTCTTCTCAGAGTAACACAAAGTGAAGATTCTCTTGTACGCTGATGATATCCAGTTATACATCCCAAAACACCCGATCTATTCTTCAAGTCCATAATGTCACCAGGAATTAAAACCTATTCTCTCTCCTTTATATTATGAAGTGACTTTTTAAATAGATAAAGATGTCATGGGGAAATCCACAAAGAGATAAAAGCCTTTTAAAAAAAAGAATATTTTAAGAAGAGATTTGAAAGCAGAGACAGATTTGACAAACCGGATTTCAGCAGGTAGGTCATTCCAGAGTTTAGGAGCTCGGACTGCAGAAGCCCGATTGCCCTTAGTCTTTGATCGTGCTCTGGGTAGAACCATGAAACATCATGAGCTGATCTGAGAGGGCGTCCAGGCTCATTGGAGGTTAGAATAGAATAGAATAGAATATCTTTATTTGTCATTGTAACAAGTACAACGAAATTAAAAGTGTCAACCAATCTGTACAACATAAGAAAATAAATCCACAAAGTCAAGCATGCATTCTGTATTGTGTCATTGCACTGATCCCTTGTAAAACATATTGCACACACAATGTGTTTGTCTGTGTTGAGTGTGGTGATTGCTGTTGGGAAAAAACTGTTCTTAAATCTGATTGTCCTTGTTTTAATGCTCTGTGTTGTCTGCTTGACGGCAGCAGTTCAAACAGAATGTGTCCAGGGTGTGAATTGTCCTTAATAATGTTGTGCGCCTTTTTGAGGCAGCGGGAGTTGGACACACACGTACACACACACACACACACACACACACACACAAATTTGGGTTTTATTTCATTTGATCGGGACACAAATTCTACACACTGATACAAATAAGTAATTATATGTACAACAAGCTAAAGATGAGTAGAGCTCTGGTTTGCTTTGAGTCAACATTTGACCTTTGTTGTGACAGATTTTATATCTGTGATTAATTTAATCTCAGCTGATAATGTGTTCCAGAGTTGACAGCCCTTCATGGAGAAAGATGATTGTCCAACTTTCGATGTACAATCTTGTATTTTACAGTTGCCATTCATTATGCTCCTAGTTACTCTGTTACTGTCCTGTCTGTGGATATATCTGGAAAGTCAAAATCATTCATTGTGATTAACCTTCCTCTTGTGTTAGGGTCGGCACCGACCCGTTTTTAGGTTTTAAATGCATAAAAAAAAACACATACATTTGTTTATTGCACCAAGGCTTTTTGACTTTCTCAGGAACCTCTATTTCAAGAAAATAAAACAAAAAACATTTTTTTCACTAAATTATAAAATGCTCTGGTTAAAATTATGACCTTTGTGTTGTTCCGGTTGGTTTCGACCCAGTTATAATAAAAAGATTATAAAGCAATAATTAGAGCCAAAACTGAAATCATAAGTGCACTGTCAGCCAACATACTGACAGCCAGCTCCTCTCCCAACATGTGACCTTTAGGGGACTCTCACTTTGCCTTGTTTTCTCCTTACCTGCACAAAAACAAAACAAACAAAGACAGGCATGTCCAGACATGTGAGGCCAATTCAGTATAGAGTTGGTGACTTGCAGAGTGCACATCTCCAATTTACAACATGTAAAAATGAGAAGAAGATTTTTCTGAGGAGGAAGACAATGTGGACTATCATCCAGAAGAAACAGACACATCTGATGAGTCTGATGAGGAGGTCACCGGTGGTGAAGCTGCTCCTGCTGAAAGATTCAAGTCCAAAAGTGGTAAGATCTGTTGGAGCTCAGTACCTCCTGATTTACATGGCAGGGCAGCTTCTGCAAATGTCATCAGAATGACCCCTGGAATCACAAGGTTTGCTGTGACGAGAGTCAGTGACATCAAGACATGTTTTGAGCTGTTTGCCATTGTCACTTAAAAGAGTCATCATTGCTATGACAACCCTTGAAGGAAAAAAAGTCCATGGCGACATCTGGAATGACATTGATGAGGAATACCTGGATGTTTATATTGGTGTTCTTCTTCTTGCTGGAGTGTACAAATCCTGCAATGAGGCCACTGATAGTCTCTGGGACACATCGACTGGCAGAAATATTTTCCGGGCAACAATGTCACTTCAGACCTTTCAAAAGATATCAAGAGTCCTCAGATTTGACAACAGAGAGACCAGAGCAAGATCTGACAAGCTTGCCCCCATCAGGGATGGCTGGTTAGAGATGGGTGCAGCTCCTTCCACTGATGTTCAACCCAGCGCCAGAGGTGACAGTGGATGAACGTTTTGTCCCTTTCTGAGGAAAATGCCCCAATACATGCCCAGTTAGCCAGGGAAGTACGGCATTAAAAATCTGGGCAGCCTGTAATGCAAAAACCAGTCATGTCTGGAATCTACAGATTTACACAGGCAAACCTGTGAGTGGCATCCCTGCTATTTTCTTGAAGTAAATATATATGGGTCGAAATTGACCCGTAACACCATAAATGTTACTATAGTTAATAATATTAAAATGAAAAAATACATAAAACAAATTTATTTAAGAGATGAGTTCTAATACCCCTCAGTGATAGTCAGGTTACAAAACAACCTTTTATTTATTTATATGATTCTCTTGAGGTTCATTTTACCTTTTTTTATAGAAAACGAGGGGTTTACTGAAAAAAAAGGCCCGGGGGCCCACACCAAAAGTATTAAAACCAATATTTTCATGGATAAGGAAGCCTAACAAGGTAACCAAGAGATGAGAAACAAATTGGATGATAAATAATTGTTTATAGTATATTTTACAGCTGGTTTAAGACACAGGTCAAAACCGACCCATTAACATAAGAGTTGCTAACAGAAAGCTAACACAAGAGGAAGGTTAATCGTAACAGACAAACATGCAAAACAGAGAGAGACAGTTCAACACAGTGCAGACTGAGAGCAGCAGCAGGGTGAAACCAGAAGCAGAGTCCCTGTTGGAGTCGGTCAGAGCATTTCCATAGAGAGCCACTTTGCATCAGCAGCACCATGCTCCAGTGCTCTGGGAGAGTTTATAGTCCTGACAGTTGAACACTGGATGACTGACAGCTGTCCTTCATGACAACAGAAGCCACAGAAATCCTCCTCATCAAAAACATGACTTTGACCTCCGTCCTCATCTGGACTCTCCTCTGCTGCTGCTTCACAGGTAAAGTCCAGAGAATCAAACTCCTCTCCTCTATGAACATCCGTCCCTCTGAAATGAAGCCGACAAAACCATGACGCTGCTTTATGTGTTTGTCTCTGTATCCTCAGAGTCCAGAGGCCAGGTCACAGTGACTCAGCCTGCAGCAGTGAGCTCTGCTCTGGGAGGCTCCGTCAGGATCACATGTAGGACCAGTCAGGATGTTGCTAGTACTAGCTTTTTTCACTGGTACCAACAGAAAGATGGAGGAACTCCTAAACTGCTCATTTACTATACTAGCAGTCGAGCATCAGGGATTCCAGATCGTTTTACAGGCAGTGGATCAAACTCTGACTTCACTCTGACCATCAGTGGAGTCCAGGCTGAAGATGCAGCAGTTTACTACTGTCAGAGTTATCACCAGATCAACAGTCAGTATGTGTTCACACAGTGAAAAAGCGTCGTACAAAAACCTCCCTCAGTCAGACTGAACAGAAACTGAACTGACTGCTGCAGCTGGAAGCTACTGCAGAGACTGATACACTTCACTGAGGACACACACACACACACACACACACACACACACACACCCACACACACACACACACACACACACACACACACACACACACACACACACACACACACGCACACACACACCATACATAAAGGCAAAATGGGACAATTAAAGAGAAGACTCATGACCTTTGACCCCTCCTGCACACTGACTCAGTACCATTTCAACCTCACAATTCCAAGAAAACACAAAGACAGATGATCATCTGAGAACTTATAAGGTCCAAACAAAGCTTTACATCCTTTAAATGATATGTTTTTATATGTTAGCTCACATATATTTGGCTCCTCACTGAAGTTAAATGTCCAAAGATGAAGCTGTGAGAACTCTGTTATCACTTCAGCCAGTTGGTAACATCTGTCAGTCGTCTGTTTCTGCAGTAAAACCATCAAACAAGATAAAACAGTGGAGCTAAAGGGCTAATTGTTGTGCACAAAGTACATCAAACTGAAACTCTATTATTCCACAAGGAGACTGGACACGTTCCAAGATGATCCATTATTCCAATGAAAGTGTAATTAATGGATCAGGTACTTTGACTCAGGTGATGAGTGAAAGAACAAAGAGTCTCATTCATTTCTAGGTCCATGCTCAACACAAAGTTACTACCATCTTATTCTGTGAAGCGTCTCCCTCGTACCTACTGTGGCACACAGTTAATGTTGTTATTATGAGTTGATCAGAGTCTCTTCAGAAAACATGAAGCGTTTGATTTCTTAAAATGCTTTTTCTTTGCTGTGATTTTTATATGACTAAAAATGAAGGAGATAAAGGTCTCAGACTGGAGTCACAGTTTTCATATGAAGAGTTGTTCCCTTTTTTATTACAGGACACAAATAACTCACAAACACCTGTTTATTGAAAATTCATCTCAGTTATACATTTTATGAAAAGAATTAAAAAGAACCAACACAGAAAAAATACCAAACATGTGACTAACATGTCCACAAATCACCAGATCAGTGTTCTATAAGATTATTCAAGTTTTTGAGCTCTGAGGGGGAAACAGCATGATATGTTGATGTCAGCTACAGTTCACTGACTCGGACATGGTGGTCTGCAGCACAGGGGCTCCACAGGGTACAGTGCTCTTCCCCTTTGTCTTCACCCTGTACACTTCAGACTACAGTTACGACTCTGGGAGCTGTCACCTCCAGAAGCTCTGCGATGATACAGCCATCATCGGGTGTGTATCTGAGGGGAGCGAACAGGAGTACAGGGAGGTCATCACGGAGTTTGTCGAGTGGTGTGAGCTCAACCATCTTCAGGTCAACGCCAGCAAGACGAAGGAGGTGGTGATTGACTTCTGCAGGAGGACACCCCGGACTGCACCGGTGAACATCCAGGGATTGGATATTGAGAGGGTGGAGACCTACAAGTACCTGGGAGTTCACCTCAGTAACAAACTGGACTGGTCACACAACACAGACGTCTTGCACCTGCTGAGGAGACTGAGGTCCTCTGGAGTATGCGGGGCTCTGTTACGGACATTTTACGGCACTGTGGTGACGTCTGCACTTTTCTATGCAGTGGTCTGCTGGGGAGGAGGGAGCACAGAGAGGGACAGGAAGAGACTAAACAGACTGGTCAGGAGGGCCGGTTCTGTCCTGGACTGTCCTCTGGACTCCATAGAGGAGGTGGGTGAGAGGAGGATGTTAGCCAAGCTGACATCTATCATGGACAACCCCTCCCACCCCCTGCATGAGACTGTGGGGACCTTAAGCAGCTCCTTCAGCAGCAGACTGAGACACCCACCCTGCGAGAAGGAGCGCTACCGCAGATCCTTCAGCCCATCTGCAGTCAGACTTTATAACATCAGCATCACTGTCTGATCACAATACTCTGTCACTCATCCACCAGTCACTACATGGCAGCTGCTTTGCACTGTTTTTCTATGTATGCATATCTACTGTAACATATTATTAAAGTATACTTTGGTACATGTACTGATGCATTTTTATTACCTCATCCATACCGTGCAATTATGTCTGTGCTAATACCTCTCATGTGCAATTGTTATTTATTCTGCAATATTTCACTTTACTTATCATCAACCATATCACCATGATACACACCGTGTGTGTTTTTGGTGCAGTTTTTTTGCACAAAAACGTAACCATCCACAATAAGTGAAAGGTGTACATAGTGTATATATTTATGATTATTTTTATATTATTGTATTTTATTGTCTTTTTGTCTTGCCTCTTTTATCCATCACTTGTTTTACCCTGTCCTTTACTTTGAGCTGATCAATAAAGTGTATCTTATCTAATCTTATCTTTAATGATACAGTCTGTATCAAAGAAAGAAAGTCTCAGGACAATTCACTGTTAGAATATACATGATCAAATCTTTATTGTTTGAAATGGTGAAACCATTAACACAAGCAGAAACACGTTCATGTTGAAACAGAGAGAAAAAGAGTTTAAGAGACAGGGGGTCGGACTGAGAGCAGGAGCAGAGGAAAACCAGGAGCAGAGTCCCAGTGAGTCAGATCAGTACTGGGAACACTGGTCTCTCCTCAGAGTCTCTGAGAGAGGAGTCTGGGAGCCCTGGGAGGCCTCACAGGTCACAGAGCCCACCTTCCTCCACTGGTCTGCAGTGAGCCTCAGGGTGCTGCTCCAGCTGTAGCGGCCGTCCTCCAGCACCCCGGGGCTCCTGCTCTGCGCCCCGCTGCTGCTGCTGCTGCCGTCCACCTTCCAGGCCAGACTCCAGTCTGAGGGGAAGCCCTTGTTGGCCAGGCACATGAGCGTGGCCTTCCCCTGCTGCAGCTCCTCATCGGAGGGGGGCAGCACCGTCAGGGTGGGGACGAGTCGTCCCACTGGAGGAGGCAACAGAGAGACAACATGAAGAAAGTAGAAGAAGAAAACTCCACCCTGTTAGATGCAGCCTAAGTCTGCTGGGTCTCCTCCTCAGATTGGATGAAAGTGGTCTTCTGTGTTTCACTTCCCTCTCTGAGCTGAGTAACCATGACAACAGACAGGCATCACTGCTGAACCATGAAACAGACAGGTTTCAGTGCTAAAGATAACGTCTCAAGCGGGAAAGTCTTCAGTGTTCAATCATTACATGTTCTGAAAAATACAACGAGCCTTCACCTTCAGCTCGTTCCAAACTCATCAGAGTGTTTTAATTCTCACCATTTCCACAAACATCACTATTTAAACAGGACAAAAGAGACACTTTACTGCTGAGAAACTGTGTCACTGCTAAAATACAGTGTGTAGTAGCTGCAGTGACATTATAATATCCATTGATTGTACTGAGTATGTGAAATGATCCGACTGTGGGAAGAGCAAGTAAGACACATGCAATTGTTACTGATAATACTCTCACTAAATAAATACTTTGTAGATTTCTTGATCTGAAATATAATAATTATCACATTTAAACAATGTAACATTTATTTCAGTCTGAGTTTCAAAAAGATCTTTTAATGAGGGAAAAGTTTGTTATCTGACTTTTGAAGAACAATAAAATGATGATCGTATACTAACTGTCATTATGAACATTGGAGTGAAGCTAAAGACTTCTTTCATCAGACACAATGTTATCTGTACAACACTGGAGTAATGCTGACATCAATTATATTAAGATTTAGTTTCAAAGACAAAATGTTTTGTTTGTATTCAATAAACAAGAAAAATGACTGAGTTTGAGTTCATGTAGAAGTCAAAGTTACTTACAGTTAACTTCCAGTCTGGTTCCTCCACCGAACGTGTACCACAGTGATACAAACTCATTGAGCCGCCGTACAAAAACCTCTCACTGTAGAGAGACACGGCTCTCTGACTTTGACACAAACAAACTCACCAAAATGAGTCTCTGTGTGCAAGATTTTTACACATTCAATCAAAACTGACAATAATACAATGCTACAAAGTTTAAGACAGCATGTTTTTATTGATCATGTTTTAATGTTGGAACTATTTTGTTTCTGTAGTGTTTAATTTGTTAGAACCAAAGACATTTTTTCTACATCAATTTGTCCAGAAACATGAACCTAAAATCAGATTGGATTGGTGTTAAAAGATGTTTAATCAATAGTCAGATTCATTGATTGATCCATTATTAAACAGCATCATCAGGGTAATAAAAGTCCCTGTTGGAGTCGGTCAGAGCATTTCCATAGAGAGCCACTTTGCATCAGCAGCACCATGCTCCAGTGCTCTGGGAGAGTTTATAGTCCTGACAGTTGAACACTGGATGACTGACAGCTGTCCTTCATGACAACAGAAGCCACAGAAATCCTCCTCATCAAAAACATGACTTTGACCTCCGTCCTCATCTGGACTCTCCTCTGCTGCTGCTTCACAGGTAAAGTCCAGAGAATCAAACTCCTCTCCTCTATGAACATCCGTCCCTCTGAAATGAAGCCGACAAAACCATGACGCTGCTTTATGTGTTTGTCTCTGTATCCTCAGAGTCCAGAGGCCAGGTCACAGTGACTCAGCCTGCAGCAGTGAGCTCTGCTGTGGGAGGCTCCGTCACCATCACATGTAGGACCAGTCAGAATGTTTATAGTTCGGGCAGCACCCACTATTTAGCCTGGTACCAACAGAAAAATGGAGGAACTCCTAAACGGCTCATTTATGCTGCTAGCTATCGAGCATCAGGGATTCCAGATCGTTTTACAGGCAGTGGATCAAACTCTGACTTCACTCTGACCATCAGTGGAGTCCAGGCTGAAGATGCAGCAGTTTACTACTGTCAGAGTTTTCACAGCATCAACAGTCAGTATGTGTTCACACAGTGAAAAAGCGTCGTACAAAAACCTCCCTCAGTCAGACTGAACAGAAACTGAACTGACTGCTGCAGCTGGAAGCTACTGCAGATACTGATACACTTCACTGAGGACACACACACACACACACACACACACACACACGATCTTCTCCTGACCTGTGTTATAAGAAAAGAATAGCAGGATGACAAAAGGCTGGTTATAACCTTCGACTTCAGACTTGATCAATGAATTTTAACAATGTTTGGTGTGAGTTAATTATCAGTCAGAAATTATTAAAATAAATGAATAAGGCAGAAACGTTTTGGAAGAATGTTTCAACGTAGTGAGTTTCAAACTAAAGTGCTTTCCCTCTGAACAAACGATATCAGAAAGCTGTTTGAAGCTAAAACAGATTTCCTTGTTAAAAATCGTGATCATTTAAAAGGTCATGAAAGGGATACTGTGGCAGGGCTGCCTGCTAAGCCTGGTCGTCTCTTGTCTTGTGGATAAGGGGCACACAGTCAGCTTGGTCCATCTTTCTTCAGTCTGAATTTGTCTCAGGAACCCTTCTCTTCTTTTCAGAATGTTTCAGGTTCTTCAGGTGATATCATCCTGACTCAGTCTCCTGGAGCTCAGTCTGTTGTTCCAGGACAGACTGTTTCTATCAGATGTAAAGCCAGTTCATCTGTGAGCGATGATCTGGTACCTTCAGAAACCTGGAGAAGCTCCTAAACTCCTGATTCATGGTTCTACGACCCGTTAATCTGAAGTTTCAGATCATTTCAGTTGGAGATTATTACTGTCAGCATGATTACAGCTTCCCGTTCACAGATTGATACGTCGTACAAAAACCTCCAGCACTGGTTCCCAAACGTTTTCAACTGGGCCCCCCTTTGGTAGATGAACATGTTTTCAAGAGGGACACTGAAGTTATCATGAGTACACCTTTCTTCTTTCCTACAACTTCATTCACAACATGAGAGACAAACCTACAACAACTATTTTCCCCGATCATTGAGGCATGACAAAGTTCAAAGACAAACACTTGTTACTATTCTGGCTTCTTGTCTAACTAACGGTTCTGATGTGAAATAAATGGAAAAGAAAACCAGACAGAAATCAACATATTATGATTCTTTTTTTATTGTGTTGAACAATTAAAAATATCAACAAATCAGCAAGCAAGAACAAATGTTTAACTAGAGACACAGCGAGAAAGAGACGGTGTATCACAGTGCAGACAGGAAGCAGGAGAAGGGTAAAACCATAGCAGAGAGCTATCAAGTCAGATCAGTACTGGGAACACTGGTCTCTCCTCAGAGTCTCTGAGAGAGGAGTCTGGGAGCCCTGGGAGGCCTCACAGGTCACAGAGCCCACCTTCCTCCACTGGTCTGCAGTGAGCCTCAGGGTGCTGCTCCAGCTGTAGCGTCCGTCCTCCAGCACCCCGGGGCTCCTGCTCTGCGCCCCGCTGCTGCTGCTGCTGCCGTCCACCTTCCAGGCCAGACTCCAGTCTGAGGGGAAGCCCTTGTTGGCCAGGCACATGAGCGTGGCCTTCCCCTGCTGCAGCTCCTGATCGGAGGGGGGCAGCACCGTCAGGGTGGGGACGAGTCGTCCCACTGGAGGAGGCAACAGAGAGACAACATGAAGAAAGTAGAAGAAGAAAACTCCACCCTGTTAGATGCAGCCTAAGTCTGCTGGGTGTCCTCCTCAGATTGGATGAAAGTGGTCTTCTGTGTTTCACTTCCCTCTCTGAGCTGAGTAACCATGACAACAGACAGGTTTCAGTGCTAAAGATAACGTCTCAGGCGGGAAAGTCTTCAGTGTTCAATCATTACACGTTCTGAAAAATACAACGAGCCTTCACCTTCAGCTCGTTCCAAACTCATCAGAGTGTTTTAATTCTCACCATTTCCACAAACATCACTATTTAAACAGGACAAAAGAGACACTTTACTGCTGAGAAACTGTGTCACTGCTAAAATACAGTGTGTAGTAGCTGCAGTGACATTATAATATCCATTGATTGTACTGAGTATGTGAAATGATCCGACTGTGGGAAGAGCAAGTAAGACACATGCAATTGTTACTGATAATACTCTCACTAAATAAATACTTTGTAGATTTCTTGATCTGAAATATAATAATTATCACATTTAAACAATGTAACATTTATTTCAGTCTGAGTTTCAAAAAGATCTTTTAATGAGGGAAAAGTTTGTTATCTAACTTTTGAAGAACAATAAAATGATGATCGTATACTAACTGTCATTATGAACATTGGAGTGAAGCTAAAGACTTCTTTCATCAGACACAATGTTATCTGTACAACACTGGAGTAATGCTGACATCAATTATATTAAGATTTAGTTTCAAAGACAAAATGTTTTGTTTGTATTCAATAAACAAGAAAAATGACTGAGTTTGAGTTCATGTAGAAGTCAAAGTTACTTACAGTTAACTTCCAGTCTGGTTCCTCCACCGAACGTGTCCCACAGTGATACAAACTCATTGAGCCGCCGTACAAAAACCTCTCACTGTAGAGAGACACGGCTCTCTGACTTTGACACAAACAAACTCACCAAAATGAGTCTCTGTGTGCAACATTTTTACACATTCAATCAAAACTGACAATAATACAATGCTACAAAGTTTAAGACAGCATGTTTTTATTGATCATGTTTTAATGTTGGAACTATTTTGTTTCTGTAGTGTTTAATTTGTTAGAACCAAAGACATTTTTTCTACATCAACTTGTCCAGAAGCATGAACCTAAAATCAGATTGGATTGGTGTTAAAAGATGTTTAATCAATAGTCAGATTCATTGATTGATCCATTATTAAACAGCATCATCAATCAAATCCAACTTTATTTGTAAAGCACTTTAAAACAACCACAGAGGACCAAAGTTCTGTACAGAAGAATAAAAGACACAAAATACACAGCTCACACGAGGCATAAGATACAAATAAATAAATAGAAAGAGATAAAAAATAAATAAAATAGACATAAAATACAAATAAAATCAACGCCTTACAAGGTGTCAAAGGCCAAGGAGAAGAGGTGGGTTTTAAGAAGACATTTAAAAACAGACAGTGAAGAGGCCTGTCTAATGTGCAGAGGCAGATCTTTCCACAGTTTTGGAGCCACAACAGCAAAGGCACGGTCCCCTCTGAGCTTACGCTTAGTTGTTGGCACACTCAGAAGCAGCTGATCGACTGACCTGAGAGCACGGGTGGGTGTATAGGGGTGTAGCAGCTCAGAGAGGTAGGGCGGGGCAAGACCACTGACAGATTGAAAAGCAAATAAAATAGTTTTGAAATGGATCCTAAAATGTACGGGCAACCAGTGGAGTGAGGCTAGAATGGGGGAAATGTGCTCATGTTTACGTGTGCCAGTTAAAAGACACGCAGCAGCGTTTTGTACCATCTGGAGACAGGCGATGGAGGACCCACTAACCCCCACATACAGTGCATTACAGTAATCCAGCCGAGTGGTGACAAAGGCGTGGATTACTGCCTCAAAGTGCTGCCTCGGAAGAATTGGCTTTATTTTGTTCAGCTGCCTCAACTGGAAAAAGCTTGACTTAACGACAGTCCTGATCTGACTGTCGAGCACAAGATCAGAGTCCATTTTAACCCCTAGGTTTGTGATGGTGGGCTTAATATACTGGGACAAGGAGCCAGGATCTCCAAGGGAGGTCCCAGAGGTGCCTCTTTGCCTGTCTCTATCCTGCATCTCCTTCTATCCCATTTTCGGCCTGTCCAGTCTCTTCAGATGTTCAACATGAGTCTGGTTCTGCTCGAGGTTTCTGCCTGTTAAAAGGAAGTTTTTCTGCCAATGTGCCGAATATTGCTAAGTGCTACTCATGGTGATTCATGTTGGGCCTCTCTTTAAATAACATAACAAAGAGACGGTCTAGACCTGCTCTGTTTGTAAAGTGTCTTGAGATAACTCTGGTTATGACTTGGCGCTATACAAATAAAATTGGATTGATTGATTGATTGATTGATTGATTGAACGTCAGAGTCTGGACCTCATCCTGGGAGGTGGATTCATCCCCACCTAAGATGAGTCCAACCACCGTCCGGTCACCTGCTAATTCTATAATAGAGTTTGAGGCATGGGTGGGTGTGCAGTCAAATGTGTAAAGTGAGGACAGTAGTGGGCTCAGCTCCAGCCCTGTGGGGAACCAGTGCTGAGAGTGAGGGTGGAGGAGAGGTGGGGGCGGAGCTTGACACACTGAGGGTGATTTATGAGAAAGTCCATAATCCAGGGTCAGAGGTGAGCGGAAAGGCCGAGGTGAAGCAGTTACCTTATCTGCATGTCTGGTAGGATTGTTCTGAAGGCGGAGCTGTAGTCAGTGAAAAGCATCCCGACGTAGGTCCCTCTGTGTTCCAGAGGTTCTCGTGTCGTGTGAAGAGCTAAGGTGATGCCATCCTCCAAGGACCTGTTTTCCCTGTCTGCAAATTGATGAGGGTGGAAGGTGGGAGGGAGGCTGGTTTAAATATGCCTCAGTACTAGTCTCTCAAGGCACTTTGTAACAATGGGACTGAGAGTGACGGGTCTGTAATCATTTAGACTGTCGACAGCAGGCTTCTTTGGGACTGGGATGATCATGGCTGATTGAAGGCAGGGTGGGACGATAGCATGTGCAAGGGACAGATTAAAGATGTTAGTGAAGACAGCAGCAAGCTCGTCTGCGCAGGCCTTAAGAACCTTTAATAAAAAGTACATTGTTTCAATGCTTTCCTGCTGAATGCTTCAATTATGAACTTTAATTTTCTGTGTCAGTGTCTTGTGCCTCAATGAAGGATATCATGTTTGTCAGTCACTGAGTTAGACTCCAAGATTGGATGTTTGTCCAACACCTCTTGTGGCACTCATAGACAGTATGTGCATTTGTGTAAAGTGTAAAGTGTTTAAATCTAATAAATGAAGTGAAAGTTACTGTGTGTGTGTGTGTGTGTGTGTGTGTGTGGGTGTGTTGTGGTTCATATTTTCTTTCAACCAAATTTAGTTGAAATGTCTTTTATCAAGCTTAAG
Source organism: Semicossyphus pulcher (assembly GCF_022749685.1). Classification (NCBI taxonomy): domain Eukaryota; kingdom Metazoa; phylum Chordata; class Actinopteri; order Labriformes; family Labridae; genus Semicossyphus; species Semicossyphus pulcher. Next base: position 3,160,651 of record NW_027211726.1, read on the forward strand.
GTCAGAGGTCATGACCAATCTTTTCTTGTCCAACAGTGATTGTCTGAGAAAACAAATGAGAAAATATGACCATAATTGTATTAAATAGGTGGAGAAAAGCTTTTTCTGCTTGACAAAAGTATGTGTGTGTCTGTGTGTGCGTGTGTGTGTGTCTGTGTGTGTGTGTGCGTGCGTGTGTGTGTGTGTGTGTGTGTGTGTGTGTGTCCTCAGTGAAGTGTATCAGTCTCTGCAGTAGCTTCCAGCTGCAGCAGTCAGTTCAGTTTCTGTTCAGTCTGACTGAGGGAGGTTTTTGTACGACGCTTTTTCACTGTGTGAACACACCCTGACTGTTGATCTCGTGAAGACTCTGACAGTAGTAAACTGCTGCATCTTCAGCCTGGACTCCACTGATGGTCAGAGTGAAGTCAGAGTTTGATCCACTGCCTGTAAAACGACCTGGAATCCCTGATTCTCGAGTGCTAGCATAGTAAATGAGTAGTTTAGGAGTTCCTCCATCTTTCTGTTGGTACCAGGCTAAGGCATGTTTAGTAGGGTTGCTGCCCCAACTATAAACATTCTGACTGGTCCTACATGTGATCCTGACAGAGCCTCCCAGAGCAGAGCTCACTGCTGCAGGCTGAGTCAGTGTGACCTGGCCTCTGGACTCTGAGGATACAGAGACAAACACATAAAGCAGCGTCATGGTTTTGTCGACTTCATTTCAGAGGGACGGATGTTCATAGAGGAGAGGAGTTTGATTCTCTGGACTTTACCTGTGAAGCAGCAGCAGAGGAGAGTCCAGATGAGGACGGAGGTCAAAGTCATGTTTTTGATGAGGAGGATTTCTGTGGCTTCTGTTGTCATGAAGGACAGCTGTCAGTCATCCAGTGTTCAACTGTCAGGACTATAAACTCTCCCAGAGCACTGGAGCATGGTGCTGCTGATGCAAAGTGGCTCTCTATGGAAATGCTCTGACCGACTCCAACAGGGACTCTGCTTCTGGTTTCACCCTGCTGCTGCTCTCAGTCTGCACTGTGTTGAGCTGTCTCTCTCTGTTTTGCATGTTTGTCTGTTACCATTAAAATTGGTCATATTTGGTATATAATCTACTCATAATGATAAAAGCATAGCAACAGAAAACCAACGAGTCACATCACTGAAGTCTGCTGTTGATGCTTCAGATGTTGTAAGTCCTTAACTGGGAAGAAACTGCTGCTCGAGTAAATATGCAAGTTTGAACTGGTCTGTTTATTTAATACTTAATTATAAAATGTATCTTAATTTAGGAGCAATCCAGCGGGAGAAAAATGTACATGGAAGCAGTTGAAAATAAAATACCAGAACATCATTCAAAGGTGCGGCTCAGGCAGAACAGGCTCATGGCTGAACCTCACTTCAATCCTATTTTAAATATTAAACTAATGAAATATCATTCAGTGGCTGTTTTAATGTGCATTAGCTTCATCCCTAACATGATGCTGACTTCACATACATTATAATTCATGTTGATTAAACTGAATTGTGTTAGTTTAAAAACATCCAATAACTTACGCCGTCTTATCTGAGCGCTCTCGGCAGTGGTGGTGGAAAATCTAATAATGATGACTTTGACACAGATTTGTCTTTTGATTTTTTTTTTATCATGATTATAAAAGACTTTTGCAAAGAGGTCAGAGCAGCACAGAGACGCAACGTTTCTTCTTTTAATTCCGTAACCGCTCAAACACACGCGTGAGACGGGCTGAATGAATGAGGAAGTTGAATGAGGGTTTTATATTCTAGAGGGAGGAGACAGAGCGAAACTTTCCTGAAGAAAACCTGCTCGCGACCAGGTTAGGTTCACAGACACAGTTACCATAGTAACCAAGTCAGAGTTAAAGTTACCTCTCTTTCTGAAACGGCAAACCCGAGGTTTCCCTCATTTCAGGTTTAACAAACTCGGGGTTTTCACTAAACCCGCTTTCTGAAACGGACCCCTGCTCTTTTTGTAAAGTGTCTTGAGATAACTCTGGTTATGATTTGGCGCTATACAAATAAAATTTGATTTGATTTGATTTGATTTAAGGAAAAAGGAAACATAAAATCATGTTAATTCAATCAGTCAATTCAATCAGATAAGGTAACATTCAAATCTCTTCATTGAAAATCATCTTCATTAAATCATGTTGAAGCCATCATTCATTTAGCATAATCAATCTCATGTCATGGTAAATATTAAATGTAGTCATTACAATTTTAATCATATTCATGCCAATTGTAAATCATTCCATTTAAACTGTTTTTAAATACTATTTATTCATTTTACATCAAGTTTAATCTAACTTTTTAATGCTGATTTTTAAAGATTAAAATTTCCTCATTACTAACTTAAGAACTTTATTTCTACAAACTAAAATTAATCAGTCATTTTTTCACCGATCATTACTAATTTAATTTCAATTTAAAATGACATCAATTAATGAAATTACTTTCAGGAAATAAACTTGACCAAAAATATCATGGCAGCTTTAAATGTCTAAATTTCCATATAACATTTGAAATATAATTAAGCCCATCAAAAATGCAGATCACAAACACAACAAGGCTCCAAACTAACATCAGCCGCCTTAAATAATTCAGGCATCAACCACAGATTATCGCATTAAATGCTACATAAAGCGATCAAACATATCTGATTCTAATGCAGCGCAGTCACACAAAGTTACACACAATCCAAAGTAACCAAAGTAACAAAGAATGAATGAATCAAGCGGACCGCCTGCACAACATAACACCACATCAAACTTCAACTGTTCTCGTGCCGACTAACAGATCATATTATCTACAATCAATCAAACATATACATACCAATAGCGTCTCTGTGCTCGTCTAAGCATTGATGCAAACAAACTTTTCATCGGCTCGTTTCTCCCTGAAGGAGCCTGCCATGCTGGGCAAACAAAAGACAAAACGCAGCTGCACAGGTGGACCTCCTAATCAAAGCCTCTCTCTCTCTACCTGCACACCTGGAGCCTGAGCTGCCACACCTCTCAATCAGCTCAACGCTGACCTCTTGTGCGCTACTTAATTATTTACATGATTTTAAACTATGATCCGAAATATACCAAACCAAGAAAAGAACGAAAAAGAGAAAAAAAGCACAGTCCAACGACTCACGACTTAACAGTTGGTCATGACCTTTGACCTTAAATGTGCTTCAAGGTCTTTCCACTTCATTTGGTTGAATGAAAATATGAAACAGAAATGAATAAAATGAAATGAATGAATCAGAACCTGGGACAGACAGTGGAAAGACGATATGGTCTTGAGAATAAGGGGCACACAGTTAGCTTGGTTCATGCTAGAGAGGGAGTTGGAGATGTGTTTACCCAGGTAGATAACACCTGATGGAGACCAACAATGTGGATGGAGACCAGGATACACTGGAGGTCTGGGGCATTCAGAGTAAGAGTGATTAATATTGTAACCTGATTTTGGCCAAAGGATCTAATCATCTTGACTACTCTTCCATCAGAACCTTCAGGTTTGACTCAAAATAGCAGAACATCATCTGCGTATGGACAGATTTTATGCTGCATGAGACCCTCCTCTATACCTGTTACTAATGGATCACTTCTTATGGGCCTGCCAAGGGTTCTATGGTGAGGGCAAACAGATGGAGGGAGGCCTGACAACCCTGTCTAGTGCCACGCTCCACATTGAACGTGAAAACTTAACCATGTTACCAAACTGTCCACTAATTAATGGATTAATTTATTTAAAATGCTACCCATGTAAATATGTAAATGTGTAGGATCATTCTGTCAGCTCTGAGGGGGAAACAGCATGATATGTTGATGTCAGCTACAGTTCACTGACTCTGTGTGTTTGCATATGTGTCCTGCCTCTCTGCTCCCAGACGTTAAGAGGCCGCTGTTGATCAGTGGCTGTCCAGGTCTTTCAGAGACACTGACACGCCGGCAGCACAATGATGATGTCACTGATTCTACTTGTGACCACCCTGGGGCTCCTTGTTCAGGGTGAGACTCTCTTCTGAAAACTGTTCTGAAATCTTCTATTTACTGTTCCATGTTAAAGGAATGATTCTTCTTCTTCTGTTTAGTTGATGATCATCTTTCTCCAAGCTGGATTTGTCTCAATAACTCTTCTCCTGTTTTTCATGTTTTCCAGGTTCTTCAGGTGATATCATCCTAACTCGGTCTCCTGGAGCTCAGTCTGTTGTTCCAGGACAGACTGTTTCTATCAGATGTAAAGCCAGTACAAGCGTCAGTAGCTGGCTCCACTGGTATCTTCAGAAACCTGGAGAATCTCCCAAACTCTTGATTCATAGTGCTACAACTCGTCAGTCTGGAGTTTCAGATCGTTTCAGTGGGAGTGGATCTGGAACTGACTTCACTTTAACCATCAGAGGAGTCCAGACTGAAGATGCAGGAGATTATTACTGTCAGCAGAGTCAGAGCTGGCCGCTCACACAGTGATACAACGTCGTACAAAAACCTCCCTCAGCTTAGAGGAACTGATCTGAGTCAACAGCTGCACAGAGACTGAAAGACAACAACCGAACTAAACAAACCTCATTATAAACATGTCATTCAAACAATTTACACTAATAACACTAACTTTATTAGAACATTTTTATCATTATCAGTTTTATGTAAACTCTTTCAACAAGCAGGTTAATACAGATGATCATATATAATTTCACTTAATAATGTTTTCTAAAGTTTATGCTGACTAGGATTTTCATGATGATGATGACTATACTCATCTTGTTGATGTTGCTGATGAAGATTATTATTAAAAGAAAAAAAAACGTCCTCTACACTGCCTGTTGGCACCAGTGTCCGATCGCACTTGAAGCTGTTTGTTGGCTCTTACTGACTTTGTTCCCTCCTGTCTTGATCGTTGCTTGTGTTGTATTAACTCTCAGATGTACGTCGCTTTGGACAAAAGCATCTGTTAAATGAAATTGTAACACGTGAACCAAGTGAACAGTTGTGCAAAACTTTCCCTCAAGGCGTTCCTAAGATATAGCATTCACAAGAATAGAATGGACATGAGGTCACAGTGACCTTGACCTTTGACCTTTGACCACCAAAAACTAATCAGATCACTCTTTAGTCCAAGACGACGTTTGTGCCAAATTTGAAGAAATTCCCTCAAGGTGTTTCTGTGAAATCCTGTTCACAAAAATGGGACAGACGTATGTACGGACTCCTGGAAAACATAATGTCTCCAGCCACGGCTGTCGACGGTGTGAAGGCAGAACAAGCTTGAAGCGGTTTGAATATCAGTATGCAGAAATGTGTGAAGACGTGTTTAATGAAATGGCTCTGAGCCAAGATATTATGACTTTAAAAGAAGACAACTTCAAACAGAGTGCTGAACTTAAAAATGCCTTTACACATTAAATTTAGTATTTGTGCAGAAACTTATGTCCAACATGCCGTCTGGTTCCTCCACCAAAAGTCCACCACAGTGACACAAACTCATCGAGCCGCCGTACAAAAAACTCTCACTGCAGAGACACGGCTCACTGACTTTGGTAATGTGTTTGTGTCAGTTTGCCAAGTATATATAATATTAGTAACATAACCAAAACATACATAACCCAATCAGGGGTCCCTGTTGGAGTCGGTCAGAGCATTTCCATAGAGAGCCACTTTGCATCAGCAGCACCATGCTCCAGTGCTCTGGGAGAGTTTATAGTCCTGACAGTTGAACACTGGATGACTGACAGCTGTCCTTCATGACAACAGAAGCCACAGAAATCCTCCTCATCAAAAACATGACTTTGACCTCCGTCCTCATCTGGACTCTCCTCTGCTGCTGCTTCACAGGTAAAGTCCAGAGAATCAAACTCCTCTCCTCTATGAACATCCGTCCCTCTGAAATGAAGCCGACAAAACCATGACGCTGCTTTATGTGTTTGTCTCTGTATCCTCAGAGTCCAGAGGCCAGGTCACAGTGACTCAGCCTGCAGCAGTGAGCTCTGCTGTGGGAGGCTCCGTCAGGATCACATGTAGGACCAGTCAGAATGTTTATGTTTGGAGCAGCTACCACTACTTAGCCTGGTACCAACAGAAAGATGGAGGAACTCCTAAACTGCTCATTTACTATGCTAGCTATCGAGCATCAGGGATTCCAGATCGTTTTACAGGCAGTGGATCAAAGTCTGACTTCACTCTGACCATCAGTGGAGTCCAGGCTGAAGATGCAGCAGTTTACTACTGTCAGAGTGGACACGTCATCAACAGTCAGTATGTGTTCACACAGTGAAAAAGTGTCGTACAAAAACCTCCCTCAGTCAGACTGAACAGAAACTGAACTGACTGCTGCAGCTGGAAGCTACTGCAGAGACTGATACACTTCACTGAGGACACACACACACACACACACACACACACACACACACACACACACACACACACACACACACACACACCATACATAAAGGCAGAATGGGACAATTAAAGAGAAGACTCATGACCTTTGACCCCTCCTGCACACTGACTCAGTACCATTTCAACCTCATAATTCAAAGAAAACACAAAGACAGATGATCATCTGAGAACTTATAAGGTCCAAACAAAGCTTTACATCCTTTAAATGATATGTTTTTATATGTTAGCTCACATATATTTGGCTCCTCACTGAAGTTAAATGTCCAAAGATGAAGCTGTGAGAACTCTGTTATCACTTCAGCCAGTTGGTAACATCTGTCAGTCGTCTGTTTCTGCAGTAAAACCATCAAACAAGATAAAACAGTGGAGCTAAAGGGCTAATTGTTGTGCACAAAGTACATCAAACTGAAACTCTATTATTCCACAAGGAGACTGGACACGTTCCAAGATGATCCATTATTCCAATGAAAGTGTAATTAATGGATCAGGTACTTTGACTCAGGTGATGAGTGAAAGAACAAAGAGTCTCATTCATTTCTAGGTCCATGCTCAACACAAAGTTACTACCATCTTATTCTGTGAAGCGTCTCCCTCGTACCTACTGTGGCACACAGTTCATGTTGTTATTATGAGTTGATCAGAGTCTCTTCAGAAAACATGAAGCGTTTGATTTCTTAAAATGCTTTTTCTTTGCTGTGATTTTTATAGGACTAAAAATGAAGGAGATAAAGGTCTCAGACTGGAGTCACAGTTTTTATATGAAGAGTTGTTCCCTTTTTTATTACAGGACACAAATAACTCACAAACACCTGTTTATTGAAAATTCATCTCAGTTTTACATTTTATGAAAAGAATGAAAAAGAACCAACACAGAAAAAATACCAAACATGTGACTAACATGTCCACAAATCACCAGATCAGTGTTCTATAAGATTATTCAAGTTTTTGAGCTCTGAGGGGGAAACAGCATGATATGTTGATGTCAGCTACAGTTCACTGACTCAGACATGGTGGTCTGCAGCACAGGGGCTCCACAGGGTACAGTGCTCTCCCCCTTTGTCTTCACCATGTACACTTCGGACTACAGTTACGACTCTGGGAGCTGTCACCTCCAGAAGTTCTGCGATGATACATCCATCATCGGGTGTGTATCTGAGGGGAACGAACAGGAGTACAGGGAGGTCATCACGGAGTTTGTCGACTGGTGTGAGCTCAACCATCTTCAGCTCAACGCCAGCAAGACGAAGGAGGTGGTGATTGACTTCTGCAGGAGGACACCCCGGACTGCACCGGTGAACATCCAGGGATTGGATATTGAGAGGGTGGAGACCTACAAGTACCTGGGAGTTCACCTCAGTAACAAACTGGACTGGTCACACAACACAGACGTCTTGCATCTGCTGAGGAGACTGAGGTCCTCTGGAGTATGCGGGGCTCTGTTACGGACATTTTACGGCACTGTGGTGACGTCTGCACTTTTCTATGCAGTGGTCTGCTGGGGAGGAGGGAGCACAGAGAGGGACAGGAAGAGACTAAACAGACTGGTCAGGAGGGCCGGTTCTGTCCTGGACTGTCCTCTGGACTCCATAGAGGAGGTGGGTGAGAGGAGGATGTTAGCCAAGCTGACATCTATCATGGACAACCCCTCCCACCCCCTGCATGAGACTGTGGGGACCTTAAGCAGCTCCTTCAGCAGCAGACTGAGACACCCACCCTGCGAGAAGGAGCGCTACCGCAGATCCTTCAGCCCATCTGCAGTCAGACTTTATAACATCAGCATCACTGTCTGATCACAATACTCTGTCACTCATCCACCAGTCAATACATGGCAGCTGCTTTGCACTGTTTTTCTATGTGTGCATATCTACTGTAACATATTATTAAAGTATACTTTGGTACATGTACTGATGCATTTTTATTACCTCATCCATACCGTGCAATTATGTCTGTGCTAATACCTCTCATGTGCAATTGTTATTTATTCTGCAATATTTCACTTTACTCATCATCAACCATATCACCATGATACACACCGTGTGTGTTTTTGGTGCAGTTTTTTTGCACAAAAACGTAACCATCCACAATAAGTGAAAGGTGTACATAGTGTATATATTTATGATTATTTTTATATTATTGTATTTTATTGTCTTTTTGTCTTGCCTCTTTTATCCATCACTTGTTTTACCCTGTCCTTTACTTTGAGCTGATCAATAAAGTGTATCTTATCTAATCTTATCTTTAATGATACAGTCTGTATCAAAGAAAGAAAGTCTCAGGACAATTCACTGTTAGAATATACATGATCAAATCTTTATTGTTTGAAATGGTGAAACCATTAACACAAGCAGAAACACGTTCATGTTGAAACAGAGAGAAAAAGAGTTTAAGAGACAGGGGGTCGGACTGAGAGCAGGAGCAGAGGAAAACCAGGAGCAGAGTCCCAGTGAGTCAGATCAGTACTGGGAACACTGGTCTCTCCTCAGAGTCTCTGAGAGAGGAGTCTGGGAGCCCTGGGAGGCCTCACAGGTCACAGAGCCCACCTTCCTCCACTGGTCTGCAGTGAGCCTCAGGGTGCTGCTCCAGCTGTAGCGGCCGTCCTCCAGCACCGCGGGGCTCCTGCTCTGCGCCCCGCTGCTGCTGCTGCCGCCGTCCACCTTCCAGGCCAGACTCCAGTCTGAGGGGAAGCCCTTGTTGGCCAGGCACATGAGCGTGGCCTTCCCCTGCTTCAGCTCCTCAATGGAGGGGGGCAGCACCGTCAGGGTGGGACGGACATCACCTAGGAGACACCAATCAGGTTAGAGGACAGGGAGCACACAGCTGTCAATCAAACAGCAGACACTTGGACACCTTTACTGTGTGAGAGTTGATTTTGTGCTTTCAGGAGTTTCAAAGCAAAGTGAAAATATGAAGTAACAATCAAATGACCATCCTAATCAAACAGGTCAATAGATTTTCAAAATGTCAAACAGTTTTTGAAAATATCTGAGATAGTGTTCATTTTTAAATGGAATGATTTATCTTTACATCGTTCATTTGACAGGTTTGAAAAACAGGTTTTATATTTTCTGCACTTCAAGCTTCAAGTTGAACTTTCAGTCTGACACTAATTTGTAAAGAACTGTTTAGTGAACTGTCCTGAGTGAACCTCCATGGTAAAGGAGGACAAATAAAAACATTCATAGTTAAAGTGTCACATTTAAAAAAGAAATATTTTCTGCATCAAACATGAACAAACTGAATTGAAACATTACTTTACACATTAGATTTAGTATTTGTGCAGAAACTTACTTCCAAACTCCAGTCTGGTTCCTCCACCAAAAGTCCACCACAGTGATACAAACTCATTGAGCCGCCGTACAAAAACCTCTCACTGTAGAGAGACACGGCTCTCTGACTTTGACACACTGAACTAAACTTTCAAACTACCAAGATGCAATTTTACAATGAAAGTGAGAAACTATAATTAACCCAGCTTTATATTTTCCATTACAATGATTTTTTGTATTTCTATTGCTGGGCTGAATTTTGTCTATATCCCTGTAAAAACATTCAATTAAAAAGTGAAAGGAAACTTTTGTCCTCCAGTTTGAATAGAAAGAAACAATAAAGAAAAGAAGCTCCTGAAATCATTTCAAGTGTAAATATTTGACTTACTTCCAAACTCCAGTCTGGTTCCTCCACCGAACGTGTACCACAGTGATACAAACTCATTGAGCCGCCGTACAAAAACCTCTCACTGTAGAGAGACACGGCTCTCTGACTTTGACACAAACAAACTCACCAAAATGAGTCTCTGTGTGCAAGATTTTTACACATTCAATCAAAACTGACAATAATACAATGCTACAAAGTTTAAGACAGCATGTTTTTATTGATCATGTTTTAATGTTGGAACTATTTTGTTTCTGTAGTGTTTAATTTGTTAGAACCAAAGACGTTTTTTCTACATCAACTTGTCCCGAAGCATGAACCTAAAATCAGATTGGATTGGTGTTAAAAGATGTTTAATCAATAGTCAGATTCATTGATTGATCCATTATTAAACAGCATCATCAGGGTAATAAAAGTCCCTGTTGGAGTCGGTCAGAGCATTTCCATAGAGAGCCACTTTGCATCAGCAGCACCATGCTCCAGTGCTCTGGGAGAGTTTATAGTCCTGACAGTTGAACACTGGATGACTGACAGCTGTCCTTCATGACAACAGAAGCCACAGAAATCCTCCTCATCAAAAACATGACTTTGACCTCCGTCCTCATCTGGACTCTCCTCTGCTGCTGCTTCACAGGTAAAGTCCAGAGAATCAAACTCCTCTCCTCTATGAACATCCGTCCCTCTGAAATGAAGCCGACAAAACCATGACGCTGCTTTATGTGTTTGTCTCTGTATCCTCAGAGTCCAGAGGCCAGGTCACAGTGACTCAGCCTGCAGCAGTGAGCTCTGCTGTGGGAGGCTCCGTCACCATCAGCTGTAGGACCAGTCAGAGTACTGGCTCTGTAGCCTGGTACCAACAGAAAGATGGAGGAACTCCTAAATTGCTCATATATGGTGCTAGCAGTTGAGCATCAGGGATTCCAGGTCGTTTTACAGGCAGTGGATCAAACTCTGACTTCACTCTGACCATCAGTGGAGTCCAGGCTGAAGATGCAGCAGTTTACTACTGTCAGAGTTTTCACTACATCAACAGTCAGTATGTGTTCACACAGTGAAAAAGCGTCGTACAAAAACCTCCCTCAGTCAGACTGAACAGAAACTGAACTGACTGCTGCAGCTGGAAGCTACTGCAGAGACTGATACACTTCACTGAGGACACACACACACACACACACACACACTGACACACATACTTCAAACATAATGATTTAAACAACAGTTGTGGTGAAAAGTTGAGTCTATTTCCAACACAACTCCGATCTAAACAATTGAAAACAAAACATCTGAGGTTCTTCTCATCTGTCATTGCTTTGCTTTTTAACCATTTGTGTGCACAACATGCATGGACCCATGCAGTGACCATAATGCATTATAACGTTCATGACAGCTCTTGAGTTACGCTAACATTAACAACACTGGCAGCAAAGTGATCGTAACAGAGCGGGGACAAAATGAACGTTAAATGTGTATTAAAGAGCGGCTTAAAGGACAGAGGAAGGGGTCGATGGCGTCACGAGAGGACTCAGGTTAACATGTCACCTGGAACCATTTAGTCATGAGCATGTAGCTCTGTAGCCATAGCAACATGCCCGCACAACGTTAGTTTACCTGGTTATATGGCCCCGAATCAGTCCCCCGACGTCTTCTCAATAAAACACATTATTGATACGAGTCTAACACAGCTTAAACTTAATGTTAGTTTCTAGTTCACGCTTGACCAGCTGATAAATAAGCGAAACAGACACAATTTGGTACCTAAGTTTGATGTGGTGGTCATCGTGTCACTTATTTTCAAAGCGTATACTTTGCAAACCGTCGTTCTTTTCTTTTTATAGTCATCCATTACAGACTCCTTAAAGCCTAATGTAATGATTTTTTGTTTGCTGTCTCTGGCATTGTCCCTGCTGCGTCCTGTAGAGTGCCAGGTTTGCGCACACTGCACTAAAAATCACCCAATCATGAATCAAAACGTAACGTAACAAAGGAAATATTTAATTGAAAAAAGGTCAGAAGAGGTCATAAAACGTCAAGTCCTTACGAGTCATCTGTCTCAAGTCAAGTCCAAGTCATCAATGTTAGTAGAGCAAGTCTCAAGTCCACAGATCTGTAGGTATCTGTAGGTAGTGAATTGCACTGGTACCTTCAGAATCCAGGTGAAGCTCCTAAACTGTAATGGTCTCCTACATAGCTCCCCCCCCCCCCCCCCCTCCTGTCTGTGTGTGTGTGTGTGTGTGTGTGTGTGTGTGTGTGTGTGTGGGTAATTGCAGGAGTGGAAGTAGTTGTGCTGGAGCCAGGCTGTCAGCTGCAAAGCATCAAACTCAGCCTGCTATAAAGATCCAGTCCTGACTCCTCCAACCTGCCAGATCGGAGTCTCTTAAATTGCATCCATGCTTCCTTCACTTGTGTCTAAGTCCCTCCCATCAGAGATGCATGGAGAGACGCGAGGAAACCAGGAGAGGAGAGAGGAAACGAGGGAATGTTTTTTGAGAGACGTCCTTTCCTCTGAAGCGTCACGTGCTGCGACGTCCGTTTGTGATGATCGCGTCAGCTGTCAGTCTGCTCTAACAGCTGTTTGTGTCTACACACATGTGCTCTGTATTCTAATGAAACACACAGTAACAGTGTTTCCTCTCTGTAACCTGTTACCTGTGTAACAAACACCTGCACATGAAGAACAGGCTGCAGTCTGTGTTCCTGCTGCTTAGTGCCATAAGGACACCTACCGGCACTATGTCTTTATATCATTTATTGATTATTTATATTTTGATCACTGATAACCTGATCTGAATTCATTATTTAATCAGCCCAAATACTGTCTGTTCATGAACTATGAACATTATTGATCAGGCTAAAAGTTTCAGGGTAAATAGAAATCACGTGACGCTGATCAAACCCGACCTCACTGATGATCAGGGACTCTCCTGCTCCCTCTGAACTCATTCATTCATCTGTAATAAAAGTTAACAGGTAAATAACTGATCATGACGACAGGTATTTCGTTTTTATTTAAATTTAATAGAAATTAATTTGTTTTCGCTAATTTTAATTTATAATACCGACTCTTTATACCGACGTTGTTTATAGTCGGTTTCAAGGCGCCCTGTAAAGTCTGTTTTAAGGTCTGCTTCTTCCTCTCTGCGATATGAAACTCCAGCGATGTTGTGAAGTTTCACATAAGTCCGATCTGCTGCAGCGTCCAATCACTAACTGATCTGTAATAAGGGGGCGTGTCGGCCGGTGAAAGACCTCCGTGGAGGCTGTTCTCGTGTATCCTCGCTTGTCGCTCCTCTGAACTCCCTCCTCTCTCCTCCGAGCAGTGATAAGGCATTTGAGACGGTCCTCAATATGGCGGCTCCGGAACTATTTCCGTTTCGAGCGAGGAGCGAGGAGCGATGATATATCAAATAAGAGACCTGAGAAGCAGCCTCTGTTTATGCAGTTAGTCACCTTTAAGCCAATAGAAAGTATTACTCTTTTGCCAGTATACTCCGAACCCTAACTCCTGTTTCCTGTTTCTGCAGTTTCTCCAGCCGACTCTTGCATCTGTCTCCCGACCTCCTGCTGCCTTCGTCTTCTGCTCCTTCCCCTGGCTCCCTCTGCACTGGATCCCTGCAGCTCAGACTCAAGATGACTTGAATAAACTAACATCGCTGCCCTACTCTCTGCCTCCGGCCTCTGTCTCTGGTTCACTAGTCAGCCGAAACACAAACTCCTGATTCATGATGCTACAAACCGTCAGTCTGGAGTTTCAGATCGTTTCAGTGGGAGTGGATCTGGAACTGACTTCACTTTAACCATCAGAGGAGTCCAGACTGAAGATGCAGGAGATTATTACTGTCAGCAGAGTAACAGCTTCCCGCTCACACAGTGATACAACGTCGTACAAAAACCTCCCTCAGCTTAGAGGAACTGATCTGAGTCAACAGCTGCACAGAGACTGAAAGACAACAGAACTAAACAAACCTCATTATAAACATGTCATTCAAACAATTTACACTAATAACACTAACTTTATTAAAACATGTTTATACTGTTTGATCAATTCTCTCTCTGATAAATCTATCATCATCAGTTTCATGTAAACTCTTTCATCAAGCAGGTTAATACAGATGATCCTATATAATTTCACTTAATAATGTTTTCTAAAGTTTTGTGAGATTATTTCTCTAATTAATGAGAATCTATAAACATTTGTTGAACCTGCAATTGTAAAAGTGCAATGATATGCTGATGACACAGTAGTATCTGCACATGCGAGAACAGAACAAGAAGCTGCTGTCATACTATCTGCTGCTATGGTGCCGGTGTCTCATTGGCTTCAAAACTCATGCTTACATCTCAATACAAAAATAAACTGTATGCATGTTCTTCTCCCGCCAGCCAGCAGAAGGCCATCAACCATGTGTACTAGTCAGTGGAGAAACACTTGATGAGGTCGAACAGTTATCTCGTCATCATCGGCACCGATTTAGTGATGACAGGCACACACAGATTAAATATATTATAGCCTCATGCCCTGTGAACATACAAGGAGCCTCATTCACCTCATTAGACCTTAAAAAACATTATAAAACACAAACTGTGCTGCAGACTCGCAGCACTGAGAGGGGAGAGCAACGGCACAGAGGGAGGGAGCAGGTGATCACGGACTAAAGCGATGAGGTGATATACAACTTAGTTTGATGGTGAAGCCTGATGCTCCTCCACAGCTCTGTGTGAAACACAGTACATGAGATACACAGCAGACTGGAGTCTCTGTTAACAGTGACAGACAGACAGAGAGATCAACACAGATCCACATTATTAAATGTCTTTGTCCTCCCCACGCTGCATTATTATATCCAAATGGTTTATGCTTATGTTTATTGCTTTGCTATGTGTTTCTATGGGTATCATTATGACTATATCAGGGGTACTAAATCCTGCTCCTGGAGAGCTACCTTCCAGTATGTTTAGGTTTCTCTGTGTACTCTAACACACCTGATTTGAATGATCTGCTCGTTATCAGTCGGTCAGAGCATTTCCATAGAGAGCCACTTTGCATCAGCAGCACCATGCTCCAGTGCTCTGGGAGAGTTTATAGTCCTGACAGTTGAACACTGGATGACTGACAGCTGTCCTTCATGACAACAGAAGCCACAGAAATCCTCCTCATCAAAAACATGACTTTGACCTCCGTCCTCATCTGGACTCTCCTCTGCTGCTGCTTCACAGGTAAAGTCCAGAGAATCAAACTCCTCTCCTCTATGAACATCCGTCCCTCTGAAATGAAGCCGACGAAACCATGACGCTGCTTTATGTGTTTGTCTCTGTATCCTCGGAGTCCAGAGGCCAGGTCACAGTGACTCAGCCTGCAGCAGTGAGCTCTGCTGTGGGAGGCTCCGTCACCATCACATGTAGGACCAGTCAGGATGTTCATGGCTCTAATCGTTTAGCCTGGTACCAACAGAAAGATGGAGGAACTCCTAAACTGCTCATTTATACTGCTAGCACTCGAGAATCAGGGATTCCAGGTCGTTTTACAGGCAGTGGATCAAACTCTGACTTCACTCTGACCATCAGTGGAGTCCAGGCTGAAGATGCAGCAGTTTACTACTGTCAGAGTGTTCACTACATCAACAGTCAGGATGTGTTCACACAGTGAAAAAGCGTCGTACAAAAACCTCCCTCAGTCAGACTGAACAGAAACTGAACTGACTGCTGCAGCTGGAAGCTACTGCAGAGACTGATACACATCACTGAGGACACACACACACACACAGACATTTTCATTAAGCAGAATTAACCTTACAACAGTTGCTTTACCTACTCACCAACATGTAGTTAAAGTTTCATAATAAAAATGTCTTGTCATGTCATTATAATCGTATCATCAGGGACGCTGCACTTTGTTGGTTTGTTGGTTAAAAAGTAATTCAGTCACTCATCTTCTCCAGATTGGACGACTGTAACTCCCTCCTCTCCAGAATCAACCACAAATCACTCTCTCGCCTCAAACTAGTCCAGAATGCAGCAGCTCGGCTTCTTACTGGTTTTAACAGACGGCATCACATGATCCCAGTCCTGGCTTCACTACATTGGCTTCCTGTTACTTTTAGAATAGATTTAAGAATTTACTGATCACTGTTATAGCACATATGGGTCTGGTCCAAGCTACAATTTTTGACACCCCATGAGCCAGCCCACAGCCTTAGATCCTCAGGTGGGGGCCTTCAGGTCGTTCCAAAGTCGCGGCTTAAAACAAAAGTGATCGTGCTTCTGCCATCACAGCACAATGACTTTGGAACAGCCTGTCTGCCGAGCCTGATAAGGTTGATATGGTTGCTTGTGTTCAAAATGTACCAAGCTCAAACGGATATGTGGAGGGTCCAGGCTGTAAGGATAATGGCAGTCATGACTCTTTCCAGGATAAGCCCGGGCCCTGTATGCCAGTAGGTTCCACAATTTCTGTCCTGATTGGTAATAGAAAAAGAAAGGCGAATCTACCGCGAAACAGGAAGCACTTATGTGATTCTGCAAATTTAGCAAATTTATCATCCATTCCTTGTGAGCCACAATCTGTCCCAATCATGTGGGCGGATAAGGCTCCTCAGACAATAAAGCTGGCTTTATTAAACATCAGATCTTTGGCAGGGAAAACATTTTTAATCAATGATTTTATTACTGAGCACAAACTTGATTTTATGTTTTTAACGGAAACTTGGTTAGACCAAAATAACAGTGCAGCTGTTCTTATTGAGTCAACCCCTCCCAACTTTAGTTTTATTAGCGAGGCTAGAGTGCATAAGAGAGGAGGTGGAGTTGTAATTTTGTTTAAGGAGTCCTTCCAATGCAAGCAGTTATTCTTTGGAAATATTGCTTCTTTTGAATATGTGGCTCTGCAGCTGAAGTCCTCCCCTCGGGCCATGCTCCTGAATATTTACAGGCCGCCTAAATACTGTGCAAACTTTTCTGATGATTTTAATGACCTGCTGTCTTTGATCTGCATTGACTTTGACTGTGTTGTAATTGTTGGTGATTTTAACATCCATGTTGACAACTCTCAGGACAGAGGGACTAAAGAACTGTGTTGCACTCTTGACAACTATGGGCTGACTCAGCATGTGACAGAGCCCACACACAATAAGGGGCACACTCTGGACTTAATTATCTCCAAGGGTCTAAACATGTCCAAGATTGTGGTGACAGATGTTGCCCTCTCTGATCACTCCTGTGTTTTCTTTGAGAGTGTTATCTTAGTGCAGACAATTACTCAAACAAAAGTAATTACAAAACGTTGTATCACAGAAAACACCAGCGACATTTTAACCAGGTTTTCTCTTCCACACCTGCTCCATCCTGGGTCTCAGTCAATGACTTAGTAGATAATTTCAATTCTAAAATTGCAAATGTAATGGATACTATCGCTCCCACTAAGACGAAGGTTGTCTCTGGTAGGAAAAGATCTCCTTGGAGAAATGCCACACTGGTAAGAGCTGAAAAAAGAGAGTGTCGGAAAGCTGAACGCAGGTGGCGAAAAACGAATCTTCAGATTCATTATGACATCTATAAAGAGAAACTTCGCATTTATAATTCACAACTGAGGAATGCAAGGCAATCGTTCTTCTCTGACATCATCAACAAGAACAGTAATAACACACGTGCCTTGTTTGCTACTGTTGACAGGCTAACAAACCCCCCTGTGTAAGTAGCACCTGAACTTCACTCAGCCAGGGCCTGCAATGAATTTGCCTCCTTCTTTACAGAAAAAATACTGAAAATCAGACAAGCAGTCAGTAACTCAGTTTTAGGTTCAGGTTATGTGCTGTTTTCAACTAAAACCAATTTAAACACTATGACACAATTTTATCTGATCAACAATAAAGACCTGATGGACATTATACAACACCTAAAATCCTCCCACTGCTGCATGGATATTATGCCTACAGATTTTTTCCAAAAGGTCTCAAAAGTCATGGCATCAGATCTGATACAGATTGTGAACTTGTCTCTTCTCTCAGGTGTCTTCCCACAGGCCCTGAAAACAGCAGTCATCAAGCCACTGTTAAAAAAGAACAACCTAGACAAGTCACAGATGAAGAACTAAGGCCCATATCAAATCTACCATTTTTAAGTAAGATAATCGAAAAGGCTGTCTTTCAACAGTTGAACCACTTTTTGACAGTGAACAACTACTTTGATGTCTTTCAGTCAGGCTTTCGACCACACCACAGCACTGAGACGGCTCTCGCCAAGGTGATTAATGACATCCGCTTAAACACAGACAATGGTAGAGTTTCAGTCTTAGCACTACTCGATCTTAGTGCTGCATTCGACACAGTTGACCGTAAGATATTACTCGACCGTCTGGAAAACTGGGTTGGACTTTCTGGCACAGTACTAAACTGGTTTGGTTCTTATTTAAAGGACAGGGACTACTTTGTGTCTATAGGTAACTTTACATCTGAGCAGACAAAGATTACATGTGGAGTTCCCCAAGGCTCCATTCTTGGGCCTCTTCTGTTTAACATCGACATGCTTCCATTGGCTCAGTTAGTTACCATAACTACGCAGACAACACACAGATCTACATCACAATGTCACCAGGGGACCATGGCCCCATACAAGCACTAGTTAAATGTATTGAACAAATCAATGAGTGGATGTGCCATAATTTTCTTCAATTAAACAGTGACAAAACTGAGGTAGTTATTTTTGGAGCTAAAAAGGAGCGATTAAAAGTCAGCGCACAGCTTCAGTCATTAGTGTTGAAAACCACTGACCAAGCCAGAAATCTGGGTGTAGTCATGGACTCGGACCTGAACTTTCAAAGCCACATTAAAACAATTACAAAGTCGGCCTACTATCATCTCAAGAAAATATCCAGGATTAAAGGACTTATGTCTCAGCAGGATCTAGAAAAACTGGTCCATGCATTTATCTTCAGTCGACTGGATTACTGTAACAGTGTCTTTACAGGTCTCCCTAAAAAATCAATCAGACAACTGCAGCTGATTCAGAACGCTGCTGCTCAAGTCCTCACTAAGACCAAGAAAGTAGATCACATCACTCCAGCTCTGAGGTCTTTACACTGGCTCCCTGTCTGTCAGAGAATAGACTTCAAAGTTCTACTGCTGGTTTACAAAGCGCTGAACGGTCAAGAGTCAGAACCAAACATGGAGAAGCAGCGTTCAGTTTTTATGCTCCGTATATCTGGAACAAACTCCCAGAAACATGCAGGTCTGCTGAAACACTTTCTTCTTTTAAATCAACCTGAAGACTCACCTGTTCACAGCTGCCTTTTATTAAACTATTTTAATACTTTTATTTTAATAACTATTCTAAATTATTTATATCTGCACTGTAGCTTTTACCCTTATTTTTTATGTTTATTTTTATATTTTAGCTTCTATTTTAGCTGGTTTTCTTCACTTTGCTTTTTAATGTTGTGTACTCTTGGCCTTTGTTGTTCCATGTAAAGCACTTTGAATTGTCTTGTTGCTGAAATGTGCTATATAAATAAACTTGCCTTGCCTTGCCTTACCAGAGGAGATAAGACAGAATCAGTGACATCTTTTAAACCGCTTGTTAAAACTCACTTTTACAGACTTGCTGTTATGTGATGCCGTCTTCTTATTTGCTTACAGTTCACTGACTCTGTGTGTTTGCATATGTGTCCTGCCTCTCTGCTCCCAGACGTTAAGAGGCCGCTGTTGATCAGTGACTGTCCAGGTCTTTCAGAGACACTGACACGCCGGCAGCACAATGATGATGTCACTGATTCTACTTGTGACCACCCTGGGGCTCCTTGTTCAGGGTGAGACTCTCTTCTGAAAACTGTTCTGAGATCTTGTTCAAACTGTTCCATGTTAAAGGAATGATTCTTCTTCTTCTGTTTGGTTGATGATCATCTTTCTCCAGGCTGGATTTGTCTCAATAACTCTTCTCCTGTTTTTCATGTTTTCCAGATTCTTCAGGTGATATCATCCTGACTCAGTCTCCTGGAGCTCAGTCTGTTCCAGGACAGACTGTTTCTATCAGATGTAAAGCCAGTTCAAGTGCAGGTACTTGCCTTAACTGGTACCTTCAGAAACCTGGAGAATCTCCTAAACTCTTGATTTATCATGCTACATCTCATCAGTCTGGAGTTTCAGATCGTTTCAGTGGGAGTGGATCAAACTCTGACTTCACTTTAACCATCAGAGGAGTCCAGACTGAAGATGCAGGAGATTATTACTGTCAGCAGTGTCAGAGCTGGCCGCTCACACAGTGAAAAAGTGTCGTACAAAAACCTCCCTCAGCTTAGAGGAACTGATCTGAGTCAACAGCTGCACAGAGACTGAAACACTCGATGTTTGATTAAAATAGATTTAAAGGTCAATCACATCAAAGAACATCCTCCTCTGAAATACACTTTTGGAGGCATTTTTGCTGCAGTTTGTTGGTAAATAGAAAAAGTGAAAAAGGAAAGTTGTTTAAATTCAGAACAGAAGCTGCATCATTTCAGATTGTGTTGTTAAAGTATCACAGTCACTAAAATTATTTACTTTGAGGTGTTGAAGTTTAAATATTTGATAAATGTCACATTTAATTCTGACTTTTATGGTTTGTTTTGAAAATGTCAGAACTTCATATTTTCAGATTCAGAGCAGCACAATAAGAAAGAATTTCAACTAATAACAAAGTTTACTTTGATTAAATACTGTTATAATATGCATTTTATTGATACATTCATTATTTTAGAATGTTTTTATTTGTACATTTATTTTATTCCACTATTTATTCCTTCCATGACTTTAAGTGTGTTATATAAATTAAAATATGTCAACAGAGCACATCATGTATTAACATTCAGCTCAGAGTTCATACTGAGAATTTCTCTTGGTAAAAAATGCACATCAAATGATAAAACTCTGTTAATCATTCATAAACAAATCATTGTTGTAGGATTACATGGATCTCTTGTCTCATTAAAGGAAGTAGCTCTTATAGGCAGGACGCAATTGTTGATGATTTGATGAATCAATATTTATTGTTTATTGACATAAAAAAACAATTTATTTATTGTGCTGACAGAAAGCAAGAGAGAGAAAGAGTGTATTATCCTCTAGTTTATGTTGAGTGTTTCTGTGAACTGTTATTGTCTCCTTTAAATATTAATCTGTATTAAAACTTGAATCAGACCAATTCTATACGAAATTATGCAGATGATACCCTGATTCACATTCATAATCCTGAAAATAACCTGTTTATTCACATCTTAAGAAATAATGTATTTTTGTGCAACACTGAAACATAAACAATGATCTTCTTTTCAGTTAGCTGTGAGATAAGAAACATTTGATTTAGCTATGAAAGAGTCTGAATTCAACCAATGCTCTGACTGTGGATATGAGATCAAGTGAAAATACATGACACTTTTATAATGTACACAATAAAAACTTGAGTTTTAAAGGATTGAATCCATCAGCAGAAGCAGGAACATGTAAATGTTGAAAAGTGTCATGAGAGAAAGAAAGAACCAGAAACAGAGTGTGTGGACAGAGAACAGCAGCAGAGAGCAGCTGATCATTATGTGGAGATTATATACCATATATTGACTCTTTGATTCATTATAAGAGACAAACCTACAACAACTATGAACTACTTTCTCCAATCATTAAGGTCTGGAAACAACTCGTGTTACTTTTGGATTCATGCCTAACTTATGGTTCTAATGTGAAATAAATGGCAAAGAAAACCAGACAGAAATCAACATATTGTGATTATTTTTATTATGTTGAACAATTAAAAATATCACCAATACAGCAAGCAAGAACAAATGTTTAACTAGAGACACAGAGAGAAAGAGACGGTGTATCACAGTGCAGACAGGAAGCAGGAGAAGGGTAAAACCATAGCAGAGAGCTATCAAGTCAGATCAGTACTGGGAACACTGGTCTCTCCTCAGAGTCTCTGAGAGAGGAGTCTGGGAGCCCTGGGAGGCCTCACAGGTCACAGAGCCCACCTTCCTCCACTGGTCTGCAGTGAGCCTCAGGGTGCTGCTCCAGCTGTAGCGGCCGTCCTCCAGCACCCCGGGGCTCCTGCTCTGCGCCCCGCTGCTGCTGCTGCTGCCGTCCACCTTCCAGGCCAGACTCCAGTCTGAGGGGAAGCCCTTGTTGGCCAGGCACATGAGCGTGGCCTTCCCCTGCTGCAGCTCCTCATCGGAGGGAGGCAGCACCGTCAGGGTGGGGACGAGTCGTCCCACTGGAGGAGGCAACAGAGAGACAACATGAAGAAAGTAGAAGAAGAAAACTCCACCCTGTTAGATGCAGCCTAAGTCTGCTGGGTCTCCTCCTCAGATTGGATCAACGTGGTCTTCTGTGTTTCACTTCCCTCTCTGAGCTGAGTAACCATGACAACAGACAGGCATCACTGCTGAACCATGAAACAGACAGGTTTCAGTGCTAAAGATAACGTCTCAAGTGGTAAAGTCTTCAGTGTTCAATCATTACACGTTCTGAAAAATACAACGAGCCTTCACCTTCAGCTCGTTCCAAACTCATCAGAGTGTTTTAATTCTCACCATTTCCACAAACATCACTATTTAAACAGGACAAAAGAGACACTTTACTGCTGAGAAACTGTGTCACTGCTAAAATACAGTGTGTAGTAGCTGCAGTGACATTATAATATCCATTGATTGTACTGAGTATGTGAAATGATCCGACTGTGGGAAGAGCAAGTAAGACACATGCAATTGTTACTGATAATACTCTCACTAAATAAATACTTTGTAGATTTCTTGATCTGAAATATAATAATTATCACATATAAACAATGTAACATTTATTTCAGTCTGAGTTTCAAAAAGATCTTTTAATGAGGGAAAAGTTTGTTATCTAACTTTTGAAGAACAATAAAATGATGATCGTATACTAACTGTCATTATGAACATTTGAGTGAAGCTAAAGACTTCTTTCATCAGACACAATGTTATCTGTACAACACTGGAGTAATGCTGACATCAATTATATTAAGATTTAGTTTCAAAGACAAAATGTTTTGTTTTTATTCAATAAACAAGAAAAATGACTGAGTTTGAGTTCATGTAGAAGTCAAAGTTACTTACAGTTAACTTCCAGTCTGGTTCCTCCACCGAACGTGTACCACAGTGATACAAACTCATTGAGCCGCCGTACAAAAACCTCTCACTGTAGAGAGACACGGCTCTCTGACTTTGACACAAACAAACTCACCAAAATGAGTCTCTGTGTGCAACATTTTTACACATTCAATCAAAACTGACAATAATACAATGCTACAAAGTTTAAGACAGCATGTTTTTATTGATCATGTTTTAATGTTGGAACTATTTTGTTTCTGTAGTGTTTAATTTGTTAGAACCAAAGACATTTTTTCTCCATCAATTTGTCCAGAAGCATGAACCTAAAATCAGATTGGATTGGTGTTAAAAGATGTTTAATCAATAATCAGATTCATTGATTGATCCATTATTAAACAGCATCATCAGGGTAATAAAAGTCCCTGTTGGAGTGGGTCAGAGCATTTCCATAGAGAGCCACTTTGCATCAGCAGCACCATGCTCCAGTGCTCTGGGAGAGTTTATAGTCCTGACAGTTGAACACTGGATGACTGACAGCTGTCCTTCATGACAACAGAAGCCACAGAAATCCTCCTCATCAAAAACATGACTTTGACCTCCGTCCTCATCTGGACTCTCCTCTGCTGCTGCTTCACAGGTAAAGTCCAGAGAATCAAACTCCTCTCCTCTATGAACATCCGTCCCTCTGAAATGAAGCCGACAAAACCATGACGCTGCTTTATGTGTTTGTCTCTGTATCCTCAGAGTCCAGAGGCCAGGTCACAGTGACTCAGCCTGCAGCAGTGAGCTCTGCTCTGGGAGGCTCCGTCACCATCACATGTAGGACCAGTCAGGATGTTGCTAGTTCGGGCAGCAGCCACTATTTAAACTGGTACCAACAGAAAGATGAAGGAACTCCTAAACTGCTCATATATGTTGCTAGCTATCGAGAATCAGGGATTCCAGATCGTTTTACAGGCAGTGGATCAAACTCTGACTTCACTCTGACCATCAGTGGAGTCCAGGCTGAAGATGCAGCAGTTTACTACTGTCAGAGTTATCACATCATCAACAGTCAAGCTGTGTTCACACAGTGAAAAAGCGTCGTACAAAAACCTCCCTCAGTCAGACTGAACAGAAACTGAACTGACTGCTGCAGCTGGAAGCTACTGCAGAGACTGATACACTTCATTGAGGACACACACACACACACACACACACACACACACCTACACACACACACACACACACACACACACACACACACACACACATACACACACACACACACACACACACACACACACACACACACAGACGTCTGTCAAGTAGAAAGAACAGCTTTT
Source organism: Semicossyphus pulcher (assembly GCF_022749685.1). Lineage (NCBI taxonomy): Eukaryota > Metazoa > Chordata > Actinopteri > Labriformes > Labridae > Semicossyphus > Semicossyphus pulcher. Next base: position 3,185,094 of record NW_027211726.1, read on the forward strand.
ATCTGTTTGATACAATTATAATCATATTATCTTATCCTGTTCTGTCAGAAAATCAGTGTAGGACGAGACAATTTTGGTCATGACCTTTAACCTTACACCTGTTTAAAGATATTTCAAATACATTTGGCTGAAAGAAAATATGAACATAAATAAATAAAATTCAACAAATTAATCAGAACCTAGAATAGACAGTGGAAAGGCTGTCCGGAGAGCCAGGTCTCCTCTGATCCTGTGAAAAAGGGGCACACAGTTAGAGAGGGAGTGGGGGATACGTAAACCCAAGTCCATAAAAGCTGACACGCACCTAAAATGTTAATGGAGACCAAGAGAAAATAGAGGTCCAGGGCATTGCCTTGGAGTAATTAATATGGTATGATCATAATTTCGACCCAGTTGACCACAACATTACACACAACACAACTTAGATGACAGGGACTATTTTATATCATATATATAGTATACTATTATGAATCTGAGCCTATAAATATGTGGCGTCCCACAAGGATCCATTTCCGTCTAAACAAGACACAGAGAAACTTGTTCATGCTTTTATTTTCAGCAGGCTACATTACTGTAACGGTGTCTTTACAGGTCTGACTAAAGAAATCGATCAGACAGCTGCAGCTCATCCAGAATGCTGCTGCCAGAGTCCTCACCAACACCAGGAAAGTAGAACACATTACACCAGCCCTCAGATCCCTACACTGGCTTCCTGTGTGTCAAAATTTAAAATCCTACTCCTCACATATATAAAGCACTAAATGGTCTCAGGCCCAAATACCTATCAGACCTGCTAGTTCACTACGAGGCCTCCAGACCCCTCAGGTCCTCTGGGACAGGTTTACTCATTGTCCCCAGAATCAGAACCAAGCAGGGTGAGGCAGCTTTAGTTTCTACTCTCCTCGACTGTGGAACAAGCTACCAGAGCACCTGAGGCTTCCTCCATCTGTTAGCTCTTTTAAAACAGTTCTGAAACACTTTTATTCACTGCTGCCTTCACATAAGTTCAATCACTTCTCATGGGCCTGCCAAGGGGTCTATGGTGAGGGCAAACAGAAGGAGGGAGGCCTGACAACCCTTTCTAGTGCCATGCCGAAAAGTTAATGTGAAAACTTAACCATGTTACCAAACTGCCACTAATTAATGGATTAATTTATTTAAAATTCTCTACATGTAAATATGTAAATGTGTAGGATCATTCTGTCAGCTCTGAGGGGGAAACAGCATGATATGTTGATGTCAGCTACAGTTCACTGACTCTGTGTGTTTGCATATGTGTCCTGCCTCTCTGCTCCCAGACGTTAAGAGGCCGCTGTTGATCAGTGGCTGTCCAGGTCTTTCAGAGACACTGACACGCCGGCAGCACAATGATGATGTCACTGATTCTACTTGTGACCACCCTGGGGCTCCTTGTTCAGGGTGAGACTCTCTTCTGAAAACTGTTCTGACATCTACAAACTGTTCCATGTAAAAGGAATGATTCTTCTTCTTCTGTTTAGTTGATGATCATCTTTCTCCAAGCTGGATTTGTCTCAATAACTCTTCTCCTGTTCTTAATGTTTTCCAGGTTCTTCAGGTGATATCATCATGACTCAGTCTCCTGGAACTCAGTCTGTTGTTCCAGGACAGACTGTTTCTATCAGATGTAAAGCCAGTTCAAGCATCAGTAACAACCTTCACTGGTATCTTCTAGAGATGTCAACTCTCGTTCACTTCAGTGACCCAGATCTTCCGATCTCGTTCAGCTAAACGATTCGTTCATAACATTCGTTCACCAGGTCGTTCATGGACATTTCCGGTTTACCCGTAACTCACTGACTCGTTCATGAACCACACGGCTTCCATTGCATTACTGGTCTTCTTGTTCAATCATCACAATATAACAGTTACTTGGCCCAACTATATTAAAAAGAAAATATCATAATATTTATATAAAAATAAACATTCATGTGTCATCTCATCTTGCTGTTGTGTCAGTTTATTTTTGAGCTGTTGTAATACTGTTTCTAGTATTGTACTTTACTTTATTTCTTTATTTCAGACACATAAGTCCATATCTGTACAAAACAGAATACATAAAGTAAAAGACGAAGACTACAACTTCATTGTGCTTTACACAAAGTCGTGGTCGAGGATCAGAATGTCTGACCTGTTCGGACATTTCGTTCGTTCACGTTCGTTCACGTTCGTTCACGAACGAAATGACCCGGTCATTCTTCCCTCCTCGGCGCTCAGACTGTATTTGCTAGTGTGAAGGTTCTCAGTAATCCAGGTCATTGTAATTTTAATATGCGTAATTTTGTTTGTGTTCATCAGTGCTGTAAACATATGTGAACTGCTGTGTGCAAGATATACCCCCGCAGCCTATAAGTTTGTCGTGGTCGAGGATCAGAATGTCTGACCTGTTAGGACATTTCGTTTGTTCACGTTCGTTCACGAACGAAATGACCCGGTCATTCGCCCCTCCTCGGCGCTCAGACTGTATTTGCTAGTGTGAAGGCTCTCAGTAATCCAGGTCATTGTAATTTTAATATGCTTCTAATATGAGAAAATCATCCTTAACAGAGGCAATGGCCTAGACACCACCGATCTCCCAATTACAATGCAGTATTAAATCATCTGCCTAAACAGGTGAGATCGCACTCACACTCAGGATCATGTGAGCCTAATGACCCATCAACACCAAGGGGAGTGGTGGAGTCAGCTAAAACGGGCCATCAGCTGAAATGGGCCAGATAAGGTTGGACCATAATAGCTCTTTAAAATTTAACAATCAATAACAATGACTGATCTTGATTTGTTGCCACAATAAGGTCGCGTTCTGTCTTTATTTTCCGCACACAATTACTATAAAAAATAAAGTACGTCTCTCTACATGCTGGAATGACACGAGCAGGAGCTGTAACCTGTGATCAGTTCATCATAGTTTATAACGCAGCGTGGGGAGAACACAGACGTTTAATAACGTGGACCTGTCTTCAGATCTGTCTGTCTGTCAACAGAGACTGCGGTCTGCTGTGTACTACATATATTTTACACAGAGCTGTAGATGATCGGGCTTCATGATCAAACTTTTATATCTCGTCATCACTTCAGTCCGTGATGACCCGCTCCCTCCCTCCCTCTGTGCAGATGCTCTCTCCCTCTCAGCGCTGCGAGTCTGCATCACCGTTTTTATTATATGTTGTTTTTAAAGTTTAACGGAGGTGAATGAGGCTCCTTATATATTCACAGGGCCTTAGGATGTAATATATTTAATCAGAGTCTGAATCTGTGAATTGACTTGTATGCACAGATGCACCTAATCGGGTCGCTTCGTTCAGTGAACGAGAGCGAGAGAGAGAGAGAGAGAGAGACATTTGGTCAAGCGATACGTTCAGTCACTGTCACTCGTTCATGAACGATGACGGCTCCTGTTGCATTCACTGGTCTACTTGGCCCAACTTGCCCATTACAAAACCTTCTTACATTATAATTTCTAAATAAATGAATAAACATAGTTTAGTTTGTGTTCATCTGTCAGTGGTTTACACATCTGTGAATTGACTTGTATGCACAGATGCACCTAATCGGGTCGCTTTGTTCAGTGAACGAGAGAGAGAGAGAGACAGAGAGAGAGAGAGAGACATTCGGTCAAGCGATACGTTCAGTCGTTCTCCTAACCAATGATGATCATTTGATACATTAGATTTGATACAAACAGCCCTCCTCTAAAAGGCAATTGGCTCGTGCTAACATCAATCAGTCTGGTTTTCTAAAAGAAGAAGTGAGGCACTGGGGAGCCGCGAGCGGAGCCAAGTGAACGAAAGGAACGAATTTGATGCATGAAAGTGAACGGATCATTCCGTTCACTGAAAAGATTCGTTCTTTTTTTATTACTGTCAGCAGCACAACAGCTTCCCGCTCACACAGTGACACAACGTCGTACAAAAACCTCCCTCAGCTTAGAGGAACTGATCTGAGTCAACAGCTGCACAGAGACTGAAAGACAACAACAGAACTAAACAAACCTCATTATAAACATGTTATTCAAACAATTTACACTAATAACACTAACTTTATTAAAACATTTTTATCATTATCAGTTTCATGTAAACTCTTTCAACAAGCAGGTTAATACAGATGATCACATATAATTTCACTTAATAATGTTTTCTAAAGTTTATGCTGACTAGGATTTTCATGATGATGATGATTATACTCATCTTGTTGATGTTGCTGATGAAGATTATTATTAAAATAAAAAAAACGTCCTCTACACTGCCTGTTGGCACCAGTGTCCGATCGCACTTGAAGCTGTTTGTTGGCTCTTACTGACTTTGTTCCCTCCTGTCTTGATCGTTGGTTGTGTTGGATTAACTCTCAGATGTACGTCGCTTTGGACAAAAGCATCTGTTAAATTAAATTGTAACATTGTAACGTTGTAATTGAAACATAATTAGTGTAGGAATTCTTGAGTTATAACCAGAGAGGTGGTTTGTGAGGTCACAGTGACCTTGACCTTTGACCTTTGACCTCCAAAATTTCATTAGTTTATCCTTGACTCCAAGTGAACAGTTGTGCCATATTTGAAGAAATTCCCTCAAGGCGTTTCTGAGAAAATCGTGTTCACAAAAATGGGACAGACGTATGTACAGACGTACGGACTACCTGAAAACATAATGCCTCCAGCCACGGCTGTCGACGGTGTGAAGGCATAACAAGCTTGAAGCGGTTTGAATATCAGTATGCAGAAATGTGTAAAGACGTGTTTAATGAAATGGCTCTGAACCAAGATATTATGACTTTAAAAAAAGACAACTTCAAACAGAGTGCTGAACTTAAAAATGTTTTTACACATTAAATTTAGTATTTGTGCAGAAACTTATGTCCAACATGCCGTCTGGTTCCTCCACCAAAAGTCCACCACTGTGACACAAACTCATCGAGCCGCCGTACAAAAACCTCTCACTGCAGAGACACGGCTCTCTGACTTTGGGAATGTGTTTGTGTCAGTTTGCTCAGTATATATAATATTAGTTACATAACCAAAACATACATAACCCAATCAGAGGATGACACCTCTTGCAAGACTCTGGCGCAAAAGCTTCTTGAATGGGGCTTCCTCATTACAAACATGGCTGCACAAACAGGAGGAGCACAGGGCTCGAGTGAACAACCTCAGGCAAGCACCTCGACGCCAATAATGGATGACACATGTGACAGGCTATGGCAGGGTCAGCCTGTGGAGAAGGGGAGACTGACAGACGTCAGGAACTACTGCGTAGCTTTGCTGATGAAAAGCACGGACTGTGGTAAGGTGGAGGAATGGGTTAATCGAAAATCATTTGGCAGAGGCGTTCTTGTTCAACGATCCTAAACTGGAGTACCGTACAGCTTTACGCTGACAAAGGAACAAGAAGCCTGGTTTGATTGATGCTTTGTCTACGTCAGATCCGTCTACGTTACAGGTCAGGAACAGTCAGCATCTAACAAAGGAAACTTTTTCTTGGGAGACAAAGGAGCGCCGCTGAAAAATCCTGCTACAGCCATCGACGGTCTACTCAACAAGTGCCTACCACTGACTGGAGGTTGAGAGGAAGAGGAGGACAGTGCGGGTGCATCAGGAAAACGTCGGGCCTCAAAAGACTGGGGGGAGTTCTTGGAAGAGTTCCTAATATCTCTGCATGGCGGAATACCCACACAGGAACTGACAAAAGAGGTAGGATTTGAGGAGGGACGTGCTTTCAGTAAAAAATGGAGAGACGTCCAAAGGAAACTGAGGATCGACTTCATTGTCTCTCAGTGTAGGAGAAGACAGCCCATTGAAAATAGGATCCAGAACGAATTGCAAAAGACCTGCAGAAGCAGGGGCGAGGATATTTTGCTTACAGGGAATGTGAATCAAGTTTGTGAGATTGGAGGATCTCACTGTCACCCTTTAGTCTAATCTTGACATTGGAGTTATTGTACTTGAGAAGAATGCTGTCTCCCCGGCCTCAGGTTACTTAGGGATAGACTATAAGGGGAGCCAGTGGGAACAAGAAATATAGACAGGTGTGATGAGGTCGTTTAATGAACTGAAATCATGAGTCATACAACAGCCCTCTGGACCACTTATAATAATATAATTATAATAAAGTTACAACAAGTGTGTGTATGATGAGCTTCACCTCAGCTTGAGGTAAATGGGCCTAACATTTTAGCACACATAATTAAGACATGATGAAATAGAAATATCTGAAAACTTTCATATTCAAACTTTTATAAGACAGAAATGCTGCAACTTTTCTGAGTAACACAAAGTGAAGATTATCTTGTACGCTAATGATATCCAGTTATACATCCCAAAATCAATTTTGGTCTCATCAATTTTCTGAGCAGAACCTTTGAATCAGGTGTGTTAGAGTATAGAGAGAAACCTGAAAAGAGCAGGAAAGTAGCTCTCCAGGAGCAGGATTGGACACCCCTGGACTAGATTATATACCAAATATGACCAATTTTAATGGTAACAAACAAACATGCAAAACAGAGAGAGACAGCTCAACACAGTGCAGACTGAGAGCAGCAGCAGGGTGAAACCAGAAGCAGAGTCCCTGTTGGAGTCGGTCAGAGCATTTCCATAGAGAGCCACTTTGCATCAGCAGCACCATGCTCCAGTGCTCTGGGAGAGTTTATAGTCCTGACAGTTGAACACTGGATGACTGACAGCTGTCCTTCATGACAACAGAAGCCACAGAAATCCTCCTCATCAAAAACATGACTTTGACCTCCGTCCTCATCTGGACTCTCCTCTGCTGCTGCTTCACAGGTAAAGTCCAGAGAATCAAACTCCTCTCCTCTATGAACATCCGTCCCTCTGAAATGAAGCCGACAAAACCATGACGCTGCTTTATGTGTTTGTCTCTGTATCCTCAGAGTCCAGAGGCAAGGTCACAGTGACTCAGCCTGCAGCAGTGAGCTCTGCTGTGGGAGGCTCCGTCACCATCACATGTAGGACCAGTCAGAATGTTTATAGTTCGGGCAGCACCCACTATTTAGCCTGGTACCAACAGAAAAATGGAGGAACTCCTAAACGGCTCATTTACTTTGCTAGCACTCGAGCATCAGGGATTCCAGATCGTTTTACAGGCAGTGGATCAAACTCTGACTTCACTCTGACCATCAGTGGAGTCCAGGCTGAAGATGCAGCAGTTTACTACTGTCAGAGTATTCACGTCATCAACAGTCAGTGGGTGTTCACACAGTGAAAAAGCGTCGTACAAAAACCTCCCTCAGTCAGACTGAACAGAAACTGAACTGACTGCTGCAGCTGGAAGCTACTGCAGAGACTGATACACTTCATTGAGGACACACACACACACACACACACACACACACACACACACACAGAAGTTTGTCAAGTAGAAAGAACAGCTTTTATCTATTTGATACAATTATAATCACATTATCTTATCCTGTTCTGTCAGAAAATCAGTGTCGGACGAGAAAATGTTGGTCATGACCTTTGACCTTACACCTGTTTAAAGATATTTCAACTACATTTGGCTGAAAGAAAATATGAACATAAATAAATAAAATTCAACAAATTAATCAGAACCTAGAATAGACAGTGGAAAGGCTGTCCGGAGAGCCAGGTCTCCTCTGATCCTGTGAAAAAGGGGCACACAGTTAGAGAGGGAGTGGGGGATACGTAAACCCAAGTCCATAAAAGCTGACACGCACCTAAAATGTTAATGGAGACCAAGAGAAAATAGAGGTCCAGGGCATTGCCTTGGAGTAATTAATATGGTATGATCATAATTTCGACCCAGTTGACCACAACATTACACACAACACAACTTAGATGACAGGGACTATTTTATATCATATATATAGTATACTATTATGAATCTGAGCCTATAAATATGTGGCGTCCCACAAGGATCCATTTCCGTCTAAACAAGACACAGAGAAACTTGTTCATGCTTTTATTTTCAGCAGGCTACATTACTGTAACGGTGTCTTTACAGGTCTGACTAAAGAAATCGATCAGACAGCTGCAGCTCATCCAGAATGCTGCTGCCAGAGTCCTCACCAACACCAGGAAAGTAGAACACATTACACCAGCCCTCAGATCCCTACACTGGCTTCCTGTGTGTCAGAATTTAATATCCTACTCCTCACATATATAAAGCACTAAATGGTCCGGGCCCAAATATCTATTAGACCTGCTAGTTCACTACGAGGCCTCCAGACCCCTCAGGTCCTCTGGGACAGGTTTACTCATTGTCCCCAGAATCAGAACCAAGCAGGGTGAGGCAGCTTTAGTTTCTACTCTCCTCGACTGTGGAACAAGCTACCAGAGCACCTGAGGCTTCCTCCATCTGTTAGCTCTTTTAAAACAGGTCTGAAACACTTTTATTCACTGCTGCCTTCACATAAGTTCAATCACTTCTGATCTACGTTCGCTTAATTCTTTTAATTTAATTGATATTTAATTACTTTTAACTGCTCTTTTATCAGAACCTTCAGATTTGTCTGAAAATAGCAGAACATCATCTGCGTATGGACAGATTTTATGCTGCATGAGACCCTCCTCTATACCTGTTACTAATGGATCACTTCTTATGGGCCTGCCAAGGGGTCTATGGTGAGGGCAAAAAGAAGGAAGGAGGCCTGACAACCCTGTCTAGTGCCACGCTCCACATTGAACGTGAAAACTTAACCATGTTGCCAAACTGTCCACTAATTAATCAATTCATTTATTTCAAATTCTCTACATGTAAATATGTAAATGTGTAGGATCATTCTGTCAGCTCTGAGGGGGAAACAGCATGATATGTTGATGTCAGCTACAGTTCACTGACTCTGTGTGTTTGCATATGTGTCCTGCCTCTCTGCTCCCAGACGTTAAGAGGCCGCTGTTGATCAGTGGCTGTCCAGGTCTTTCAGAGACACTGACACGCCGGCAGCACAATGATGATGTCACTGATTCTACTTGTGACCACCCTGGGGCTCCTTGTTCAGGGTGAGACTCTCTTCTGAAAACTGTTCTGACATCTACAAACTGTTTATGTTAAAGGAATGATTCTTCTTCTTCTGTTTGGTTGATGATCATCTTTCTCCAAGCTGGATTTGTCTCAATAACTCTTCTCCTGTTTTTCATGTTTTCCAGGTTCTTCAGGTGATATCATCCTGACTCAGTCTCCTGGAGCTCAGTCTGTTCCAGGACAGACTGTTTCTATCAGGTGTAAAGTCAGTTCAAGTGTCAGTAACTACCTTCACTGGTATCTTCAGAAACCTGGAGAATCTCCCAAACTCTTGATTTATTATGCTACATCTCGTCAGTCTGGAGTTTCAGATCGTTTCAGTGGGAGTGGATCTGGGACTGACTTCACTTTAACCATCAGAGGAGTCCAGACTGAAGATGCAGGAGATTATTACTGTCATCAATGTGGTTACAGCTGGCCGTGCACACAGTGATACAACGTCGTACAAAAACCTCCCTCAGCTTAGAGGAACTGATCTGAGTCAACAGCTGCACAGAGACTGAAAGACAACAACAGAACTAAACAAACCTCATTATAAACATGTCATTCAAACAATTTACACTAATAACACTAACTTTATTAAAACATTTTTATCATCATCAGTTTTATGTAAACTCTTTCAACAAGCAGGTTAATACAGATGATCATATATAATTTCACTTAATAATGTTTTCTAAAGTTTATGCTGACTAGGATTTTCATGATGATGATGACTATACTCAACTTGTTGATGTTGCTGATGAAGATTATTAATAAAGGAAAAAAAAACGTCCTCTACACTGCCTGTTGGCACCAGTGTCCGATCGCACTTGAAGCTGTTTGTTGGCTCTTACTGACTTTGTTCCCTCCTGTCTTGATCGTTGCTTGTGTTGGATTAACTCTCAGATGTACGTCGCTTTGGACAAAAGCATCTGTTAAATGAAATTGTAACATTGTAACGTTGTAATTGAAACATAATTAGTGTATGAATTCTTGAGTTATAACCGGAGAGGTGGTTTGTGAGGTCACATTGACCTGGACCTTTGACCTTTGACCTCCAAAATCTCATTAGTTATACTAAGTTTACAGTTTACTTATGTCCAACATGCCGTCTGGTTCTTCCACCAAAAGTCCACCACAGTGACACAAACTCATCGAGCCGCCGTACAAAAAACTCTCACTGCAGAAACACGGCTCTCTGACTTTGGGAATGTGTTTGTATCAGTTTGCTCAGTATATATAATATTAGTTACATAACCAAAACATACATAACCCAATCAGGGGTCCCTGTTGGAGTCAGTCAGAGCATTTCCATAGAGAGCCACTTTGCATCAGCAGCACCATGCTCCAGTGCTCTGGGAGAGTTTATAGTCCTGACAGTTGAACACTGGATGACTGACAGCTGTCCTTCATGACAACAGAAGCCACAGAAATCCTCCTCATCAAAAACATGACTTTGACCTCCGTCCTCATCTGGACTCTCCTCTGCTGCTGCTTCACAGGTAAAGTCCAGAGAATCAAACTCCTCTCCTCTATGAACATCCGTCCCTCTGAAATGAAGCCGACAAAACCATGACGCTGCTTTATGTGTTTGTCTCTGTATCCTCAGAGTCCAGAGGCCAGGTCACAGTGACTCAGCCTGCAGCAGTGAGCTCTGCTGTGGGAGGCTCCGTCACCATCACATGTAGGACCAGTCAGAATGTTTATAGTTCGGGCAGCAGCCACCTTTTATCCTGGTACCAACAGAAAGATGGAGAATCTCCGAAACTGCTCATATATGTTGCCAGCACTCGAGAATCAGGGATTCCAGATCGTTTTACAGGCAGTGGATCAAACTCTGACTTCACTCTGACCATCAGTGGAGTCCAGGCTGAAGATGCAGCAGTTTACTACTGTCAGAGTCTTCACCTCATCAACAGTCAGCTTGTGTTCACGCAGTGAAAAAGCGTCGTACAAAAACCTCCCACAGTCAGACTGAACAGAAACTGAACTGACTGCTGCAGCTGGAAGCTACTGCAGAGACTGATACACTTCACTGAGGACACACACACACACACACACAAACACACACACACACACACACACACACACACACACACACACACACTTTCATTAAGCAGAATGAACCCTCCAACAGTTGCTTTACCTACTCACCAACATGTATTCAAAGTTTCGTAATAAAATTTTCTTGTCTTATAATTATAATCATATCATCAGGGACGCTGCACTTTGTTGGTTTCTTTCTTACCTTTTAGAACGAACCTTTGCGGTCACCACAGGTAATTATCCCTCCTCTACCACTAACATTACCTGTGGCGTACCGCAAGGTTCAGTGTTAGGTCCATTTTTTATTCTCGATTTTCTTGCTTCCACTCGGCCAAATAATCCAGCGACACACAGAAATACCTTCCACTGAGACCTGGGGACTCTAGAAGCCGAGCTGCTGTCAAAGACTGTCTCAGTGACATCAACTGTTGGATGGCTGAAAACTTTCTTCAACTTCATAACTCAAGAACAGAAATAAGACTGATCAATACACATAACTCCACCCATCATATTGAGAGTGGCCTTGGTGCCTTATCTGCCAACGTGAAGCCGACTGCCAGAAATCTTGGTGTAATATTTGACCTTGACCTGACATTTAAAACCTACATAAAGAAAGTCGTACCATCCTACTTCCACCAATTACGTACCATCTCCAGAACCAAACTAATACTTCCCTCCAAAAAGTAATTCAGTCACTCTTCTTCTCCAGATTGGACGACTGTAACTCCCTCCTCTCCAGAATCAACCACAAATCACTCTCTCGCCTCCAACTAGTCCAGAATGCAGCAGCTCGGCTTCTTACTGGTTTTAACAGACGGCATCACATGATCCCAGTCCTGGCTTCACGACATTGGCTTCCTGTTAGTTTTAGACTTGATTTAAGAATTTACTGAAACCTTTTATAGCACATATGGGTCTGGCTCCAAGCTACAATTTTTGAAACCCCATGAGCCAGCCCACAGCCTTAGATCCTCAGGTGGGGGCCTTCAGGTCGTTCCAAAGTCGCGGCTTAAAACCAAAGTGATCGTGCTTCTGCCATCACAGCACAATGACTTTGGAACGGACGACAAGCGGAGATAAGACAGAATCAGTGACATCTTTTAAACCGCTTTTTCAAACTCACTTTTACGGACTTGCTGTTATGTGATGTCGTTTTCTTATTTGCTTACAGTTCACTGACTCTGTGTGTTTGCATATGTGTCCTGCCTCTCTGCTCCCAGACGTTAAGAGGCTGCTGTTGATCAGTGGCTGTCCAGGTCTTTCAGAGACACTGACACGCCGGCAGCACAATGATGATGTCACTGATTCTACTTGTGACCACCCTGGGGCTCCTTGTTCAGGGTGAGACTCTCTTCTGAAAACTGTTCTGAGATCTTGTTCAAACTGTTCCATGTTAAAGGAATGATTCTTCTTCTTCTGTGTGGTTGATGATCATCTTTCTCCAAGCTGGATTTGTCTCAATAACTCTTCTCCTGTTTTTCATGTTTTCCAGGTTCTTCAGGTGATATCATCCTGACTCAGTCTCCTGGAGCTCATCCTGTTGTTCCAGGACAGACTGTTTCTATCAGGTGTAAAGCCAGTTCAAGCGTCAGTAGCTGGCTCCACTGGTATCTTCAGAAACCTGGAGAATCTCCCAAACTCTTGATTCATAGTGCTACAACTCGTCAGTCTGGAGTTTCAGATCGTTTCAGTGGGAGTGGATCTGGAACTGACTTCACTTTAACCATAAGAGGAGTCCAGACTGAAGACGCAGGAGATTATTACTGTCAGCAGGGTAACAGCTGGCCGCTCACACAGTGATACAACGTCGTACAAAAACCTCCCTCAGCTTAGAGGAACTGATCTGAGTCAACAGCTGCACAGAGACTGAAAGACAACAACAGAACTAAACAAACCTCATTATAAACATGTCATTCAAACAATTTACACTAATAACACTAACTTTATTAGAACATTTGTATCATCGTCAGTTTTATGTAAACTCTTTCAACAAGCAGGTTAATACAGATGATCATATATAATTTCACTTAATAATGTTTTCTAAAGTTTATGCCGACTAGGATTTTCATGATGATGATGACTATACTCGTCTTGTTGATGTTGCTGATGAAGATTATTAATAAAAGAAAAAAAAACGTCCTATACACTGCCTGTTGACACCAGTGTCCGATCGCACTTGAAGCTGTTTGTTGGCTCTTACTGACTTCGTTCCCTCCTGTCTTGATCGTTGGTTGTGTTGGATTAACTTTCAGATGTACGTCGCTTTGGGAAAAAACATCTGTTAAATTAAATTATAACATTGTAACGTTGTAACTAATACATAATTAGTGTAGGAATTCTTGAGTTATAACCAGAGACGTGGTTTGTGAGATTACAGTGACCTTGACCTTTGATCTTTGACCACCAAAATCTCATCGGTTTATCCTTGACTGCAAGTGAACAGTTGTGCACAATTTTCCCTCAAGGCGTTCCTAAGATATAGCATTGACAAGAATAGAATGGACCTGAGGTCACAGTGACATTGACCTTTAACCTTTGACCACCAACATCTAATCAGATAACTCTTCCGTCTAAGACGACGTTTGTGCCAAATTTGAAGAAATTCCCTCAAGGTGTTTCTGAGAAATCCTGTTCACAAAAATGGGACAGACGTATGTACGGACAACACGAAAACATAATGCCTCCGGCCACAGCTGTCGACGGTGTGAAGGCATAACAAGCTTGAAGCGGTTTGAATATCAGTATGCAGAAATGTGTGAAGACGTGTTTAATGAAATGGCTCTGAGCCAAGATATTATGACTTTAAAAAAAGACAACTTCAAACAGAGTGATGAACTTAAAAATACCTTTACACATTAAATTTAGTGTTTGTGCAGAAACTTATGTCCAACATGCCGTCTGGTTCCTCCAGACTCATTGAGCCGCCGTACAAAAAACTCTCACTGCAGAGACACGGCTCTGTGACTTTGAGAATGTGTTTGTGTCAGTTTACTCAGTATATATAATATAAGTTACATAACCAAAACATACATAACCCAATCAGGGGTCCCTGTTGGAGTCGGTCAGAGCATTTCCATAGAGAGCCACTTTGCATCAGCAGCACCATGCTCCAGTGCTCTGGGAGAGTTTATAGTCCTGACAGTTGAACACTGGATGACTGACAGCTGTCCTTCATGTCAACAGAAGCCACAGAAATCCTCCTCATCAAAAACATGACTTTGACCTCCGTCCTCATCTGGACTCTCCTCTGCTGCTGCTTCACAGGTAAAGTCCAGAGAATCAAACTCCTCTCCTCTATGAACATCCGTCCCTCTGAAATGAAGCCGACAAAACCATGACGCTGCTTTATGTGTTTGTCTCTGTATCCTCAGAGTCCAGAGGCCAGGTCACAGTGACTCAGCCTGCAGCAGTGAGCTCTGCTGTGGGAGGCTCCGTCACCATCACATGTAAGACCAGTCAGAATGTTTATAGTTCGGGCAGCAGCCACTATTTAAACTGGTACCAACAGAAAGATGGAGGAATTCCTAAACTCCTTATTAAGTATGCTAACCAGCGAGGATCAAGGATTCCAGGTCGTTTTACAGGCAGTGGATCAAACTCTGACTTCACTCTGACCATCAGTGGAGTCCAGGCTGAAGATGCAGCAGTTTACTACTGTCAGAGTTATCACTACATCAACAGTCAGGTTGTGTTCACACAGTGAAAAAGCGTCGTACAAAAACCTCCCTCGGTGTCACACACACACACACACACACACACACACACACACACACACACAAATTAACCAATGAAAATATGCTCTTTTATAAACCATAAAAGCAACACATACACAATATAGACACAATATAATATTCTAAAAGTATTAAACTAAACAACTCTTAACTGGTACCTGCCTTTGAAAAGTTCCTCAGGGTCCTCTGTGTCTCACTGGAGTGACTCCTAAAGGTTAAAGGTCCTCATGTCAAAGGCACTGTTACCTTCACTTCTGAGTCGCCACATGTAACTTTGATGTGATTCTCAATTCAAGGGGAGCCAGTGGGAACAAGAAATCTAGACAGGTGTGATGAGGTCGTTTAATGAACTGAAATCATGAGTCATACAACAGCCCTCTGGACCACTGGTTAGTATTATGGTGAGGCTAAAGAAAGTTACAACAAGTGTGTGTATGATGAGCTTCACCTCAGCTTGAGGTAAATGGGCCTAAGTTTAAAAATGAATCTCAACAGGACAAAACAGAAGTGAATCAAACATGTCCCCTTCTGCTCAAGAGTCAATGCCTGGTCAGAAGTCACACAAACATTTTTGTACACATAATTAAGACATGATGAAACAGAAACATCTGAAAACTTTCATATTTAAACTTTTATAAAACAGAAAAGTTTCAGCATTTCTTCTCAGAGTAACACAAAGTGAAGATTCTCTTGTACGCTGATGATATCCACTTATACATCCCAAAACCCCTGATCTATTGTTCAAGTCCATAATGTCACCAGGAATTAAAACCTATTCTCTCTCCTTTATATTATGAAGTGACATTTTTAAATAAATAAAGCTGTCATGGGGAAATTCACATAGAGATAAAAGCCTTTTAAAAAAAGAATATTTTAAGAAGAGATTTGAAAGCAGAGACAGATTTGGCAAACCGTATTTCAGCAGGTAGGTCATTCCAGAGTTTGGGAGCTCGGACTGCAGAAGCCCGATTGCCCTTAGTCTTTGATCGTGCTCTGGGTAGAACCATGAAACACATATGAGCTGATCTGAGGGGGCGTCCAGGCTCATAGGAGGTTAGTAACTCAATGATGTACTTAGGGGCCTGGTCATGTGCAGCTTTCAAAGTCAGTAGTAAAATCAATATGGAAATGGACAGGAAGCCAATGCAGGGAGGCCAGGATCAGAGTTTTATGATCATGTTTTTTTTAACCAATGATCAGTCTAGCTGCAGGATTTTGGACCAATTGAAGGCGGTGAACGGAGGTCTGAGATAATCCAGTATAAAGAGCATTACAGAAGTCCAAATGGGACAAAACAAAAGCCTGACTAACCCTGTGTATGTCATTAAAGGAGAAAAAGGATTTAATTTCAGAGATGAGCTTGAGCTGGAAAAAAAACATGCCTTAACAACCATCTCTACCTGAATACCAAAACAGTTCAGAATCAATAACAACACCTAAATTCCTTGCAGTTGGCGTAACGTTTTGTGACATTGGTCAGAGATTGCCAATTATGATGTTTGAAGAATTGGGTGTGGCAAACACGATCATTTCTGCTTTGTCGTCATTTAGTTTAAGGAAGTTTTGGGATGTCCAGTAATTGATGTAAGAAAGGCAGGTGGTAAGTTGATTTAGACTGTTGTGATAAGTGGAATGCAAAGGTACATATAGCTGGGTGTCATCTGCATAACTGAGGTATTGTACATTATGGTTACTGGTGATTTGACCCAGAGGAAGCATATAAACATATATAATTTATATTTGACTTACACATGCTTTCTAAAGTTTTGTGAGATTATTTTCTATCAACATTGGTTGAACCTAAAGACTAAATTTAGATGCAATTATTGTAACTTCAGTAAAAAGTTAAGAAATGAGATTCTGATATTTTCTTGAAGCTTGTTGAGAGTCTTCTTCTTTATGTATAAATAAATTCAAACTCATTCCAAGTCTGACTTCACAACATTAACTAGTTATTGTCTGTGAAGGTTCTCAGTCATCCAGGTCATGTTAATTATAAGCTTAATGCAAAAGGCAACTGGACTTGGTTGAAGCCTTCAAACAAGTCCGAGTCCATGCTGATGATATCCTGCTTTATTTTTCTAATACATTTTCTGACCTGTTTGAATTTATTCAAAGAATTCATTATTTCTTCTTACAAGTGAAGGACTTACAACATCTGAAGCATCAACAGCAGACTTCAGTGATGTGACTCGTTGGTTTTCTGTTGCTATGCTTTTATCATTATGAGTAGATTATATACCAAATATGACCAATTGTAATGGTAACAGACATTTACACACGGCATTTCCATAGAGAGCCACTTTGCATCAGCAGCACCATGCTCCAGTGCTCTGGGAGAGTTTATAGTCCTGACAGTTGAACACTGGATGACTGACAGCTGTCCTTCATGACAACAGAAGCCACAGAAATCCTCCTCATCAAAAACATGACTTTGTCCTCCGTCCTCATCTGGACTCTCCTCTGCTGCTGCTTCACAGGTAAAGTCCAGAGAATCAAACTCCTCTCCTCTATGAACATCCGTCCCTCTGAAATGAAGCCGACAAAACCATGACGCTGCCTTATGTGTTTGTCTCTGTATCCTCAGAGTCCAGAGGCCAGGTCACAGTGACTCAGCCTGCAGCAGTGAGCTCTGCTCTGGGAGGCTCCGTCACCATCACATGTAGGACCAGTCAGGATGTTTATTATAATAACGTACACCACCATTTATCCTGGTTCCAACAGAAAGATGGAGGAACTCCTAAACTGCTCATACATCGTGCCAACACTCGAGTATCAGGGATTCCAGATCGTTTTACAGGCAGCGGATCAAACTCTGACTTCACTCTGACCATCAGTGGAGTCCAGACTGAAGATGCAGCAGTTTACTACTGTCAGAGTCAACACTATATCAACAGTCAGCATGTGTTCACACAGTAAAAAAAGGCCATACAAAAACCTCCCTCAGTCAGACTGAACAGAAACTGAACTGACTGCTGCAGCTGGAAGCTACTGCAGAGACTGGTACACTTCACTGAAGCAGCTCAGACATGTTCAAAGCACAAAAACATCCAACAGATTCCGATCCACTGAATTTAATCCACAAACCACTGCTGAATGAGCAAAGCGAGTAGAGAACAATCTTATATTTTGATCACTTTATGGAATATCTCTGTAAACAGAGATATACATCCAGAAAGTGTGGGGGAGGTACTAGATTTTCTTCTTTTATTCTGAGTAAAATGTTACAATTTCATTTAGCAGACGCTTTTGTCAGAAGCGACGTACATCTGAGAGTTAAAACAACACGAGCAACGATCAAGACAGGTGGGAACAAAGTCAGTAAGTGGTAACAAAGTGGTTATAAATGATACTGCTGTTCTCCTTAAGGTCCTTAAGAACGGGGATGAACGAGGCAGATCCAACAGTCTACCCACAATGGTTCAAAGAAAACAGAGGGTGTCTTTGTGCTGTGCTTTGTGACCATCACCTGTGTGCTACCCAGCGTTTAGGAAGTCTCATGTTGTTCTCATACACACTGGATTCTGGGAACGCCTGTGGTTTCTCAGTTGAAGCCTGAAGTCCTCTGGCTCTTTGGGATGGTGTCCCTTCCATTGTTTCCACTGCCTTGCCATGTCGGATCCTCCTGATAGAGTACTTGGTCCAATGAAACTACATCAGACTTTTGTTGCATGAAGGAAAACAGTCCTTATGAAGAGCAAAGAAGGAGGAATGTGAACCCAAAACCTTTAAACTCAGAAACTGTAATAATATTACATAATTGTGAAAAAAGATGAAATTCTAGTATTTTTCTTCATTAACATACATATGTATAACTTGTTTTTCTTTTTATGGCTCTTAAAACCTGCATGGTTTGGATAAACAATGTGAACAACAGAGGACCCAGGACGGAGCCTTGGGGCACTCCATAGTTTATACTGATTGTAGCTGATCAGTGTGGAGACATCATCGTCTCTGCCTGGCAGATCATGAATTAAGAAATGTAACACAGTGGCAAAGGGTGAAACATATATCTGCAGACTTTATAGACGTTATATGATAACTTAGATGATGAACTCTGATGACCTTTTGCACTGTAGATTGTGTAAGGTTAGTAGTGTATTGTTTATGTCTGTATTGCACATGAAGGTTAATTTCTTTAGTTTTTTTGATTGTAAGTGAAAACACAATCAGATCGATCAAATGGCTTTGATAATAATAATGGAAGTCAAACATATGGCAACAGATATATTAGCACAAGGTTTCTATGGTCAAGAAATTTGATATACAGTATAAGCATCTAATCCAAATGGATATACTCACACAATTATTCATATTAAAGCCCCTGGAAACTCAGCTTGAAATAGCAAAAATGCATATATGATATCAGTTGTGAGTGTGTCATAAAGCATCCACAAAGATCTGAGTGAAAATAAACATTCAGAACCACTAGAAAATCTTCTTGAAAAACAGCTCGTTTGGCTGTGCAGACAATTTCTCAGGACTGCGTAGGCGTGGCAGCTCCCGTGTTGATTGACACCTGCCGGGGTCCGCCTGTACGAGTTCTCATGGCAACTGTCAACACAACAATGGCGCATGGGAAAGCAGTGTTTCCTCTAGGATTTTTTTCAGCAGCAGGGTAGAGGGTGTTGTACCACCCAGGTATGCGCTCATGTGCACATCATATCAAAACTATTTCTGTCAGGTGATTAAAAAAAGGCTTTGTAATCAATTGATTTCAATTAATCTCATATATCAATGATTTCTGTGAGAAGCACATCACATGTAGACTTAGCCTCTTTCTACATGGTTATTTCTTACTTCCACACTTTCATTGTTCTCTCTTCTTCACCTCATTAAGTTTTAACTCACAAATGACTTTAATCTGATCACTTTGCTTCAGTCCCCCAACACACCTGCACCTGTGCTCTCTGCACCGCTACTGGCCCTGCTCAACCCCCCCACCCTCGCTTCTGTCTGTCTCTCTGTCTGCTGTGTTGACTGTCTACATCAGCAGTCTGTTTAATTAAGTCACAAAAGTTACATATTTTCTCTTTCGCAATTCAGTTCTCACAAAACTTGAGTCACGTGTGCACCAGGGACGTTATTAATGACGTAGCGATCTAAACGATCTATCGTTACCAAATGACATCTCCTTTTGTAAGCTTTATAAAGCGCAACAATCAATGAGTTTACAGTAGGGACGTACGGAGTAGACAGACAATATCTCCTCATTTCAGTACAATATTGTGCAGCTTGCTGGAGGGAGATCGCCAGGGAGCTGAAAGTTTGATACTGAGCGCACAGCTGATATGGGCACGTGGATTGTTTACACTGCGTATTAGAACTGCGTATGTATGCCGATGTCAGCGATGCGGAGCGGACCCTCTTTTCCCGTTAGAAGTAAACTGGTTCCGCGGTTGTTTATGTGGTTGCCAAGACTTCACGAGTTCACTGTTTCAGTGCTCTTCCTCAATGAGGAGAGGATGGATGATCGTTGATTTGCAGCGGAAATCTCCAAAGAGTCGTTCAATTACAACTTCTGAAGCAGCAGCTGCAACAATTCATTAAATGTATGTGGCGGAAACACTGCTGCTTCTCCGAGTCCGCCGCATTTAGAAAATAAAAGAATGACACGTTATCATCTCAGATGGTGGATGTGCACCCGGGGACGGCACACACAGGCATGGTGGGGAAAAAAGGCGATCGTTAGGTAGGTAACTGCAACAGGTATGTGCAGAGATGTTCAAGGTATATGGACACGAGTTAGCTCAGACTCAGAGAGGAAGATTGATCGCGAGCCCAGAAGTGTTATTGCACCTGTGAGGGCGGGGCAACTGCTGTTGATTAGTTTTCAGGATTGGTTCGAGAAAATGTATGATGACATAAATATCTTCACTGACCACGCCCAATTTTACCCCAGCATCAGGGAAGTTAACAAAGTAAGAATGGCAATAACTCCAGTTTGGATTAAAAGTCATTTCTAAAACATTTAACATGCTTACAAGTATGTACATAAGACTTTAAATTGCATAGAGAGAAGGATTTTGTGGATTTGGGTTTCCAGGGGCTTTAAATCTTATGAAAGTGTATGAACATTGTTTTGGTGTGTAATTTTACTAATGTCCAACATTTTCTTGCCTGGTGTTCATTAGCGATGCTTTATCACAGCTGCTCTTTGGTGTCTCTACAGACACACAAGTTTAATCTGTTTAGGGTGAATGTGGGTAACACAAGTTATTTTTGGTGGCTGAAAATCAGTACATAAAATAAATGTGGGTACATACGGCAATTTAAATTTTATGATGATATATCTGTTCATTAGCCTAAATAGTAGCTTCAAATAGAAAACTGTGTCATCTACATGAAGGTTTATTTCTTGTGTTTCTTAGCCATCATGCATACATTTGAACACTGACATGTTTTAATCCATTCTCAGTCAGAGCATTTCCATAGAGAGCCACTTTGCATCAGCAGCACCATGCTCCAGTGCTCTGGGAGAGTTTATAGTCCTGACAGTTGAACACTGGATGACTGACAGCTGTCCTTCATGACAACAGAAGCCACAGAAATCCTCCTCATCAAAAACATGACTTTGACCTCCGTCCTCATCTGGACTCTCCTCTGCTGCTGCTTCACAGGTAAAGTCCAGAGAATCAAACTCCTCTCCTCTATGAACATCCGTCCCTCTGAAATGAAGCCGACAAAACCATGACGCTGCTTTATGTGTTTGTCTCTGTATCCTCAGAGTCCAGAGGCCAGGTCACAGTGACTCAGCCTGCAGCAGTGAGCTCTGCTGTGGGAGGCTCCGTCAGGATCACATGTAGGACCAGTCAGGATGTTGCTAGTACTAGTTTTTTTCACTGGTACCAACAGAAAGATGGAGGAACTCCTAAACTGCTCATTTACGAGACTAGCAGTCGAGCATCAGGGATTCCAGGTCGTTTTACAGGCAGTGGATCAAACTCTGACTTCACTCTGACCATCAGTGGAGTCCAGGCTGAAGATGCAGCAGTTTACTACTGTCAGAGTCTTCACAGTGGACCTGTGTTCACACAGTGAAAAAGCGTCGTACAAAAACCTCCCTCAGTCAGACTGAACAGAAACTGAACTGACTGCTGCAGCTGGAAGCTACTGCAGAGACTGATACACTTCACTGAGGACACACACACACAAACACACACACACACACACACACACACACACACACACTTTCATTAAGCAGAATGAACCTTACAACAGTTGCTTTACCTACTCACCAACATGTATTCAAAGTTTCGTAATAAAACTTTCTATATATCTTATAATTATAATCATATCATCAGGGACGCTGCACTTTGTTGGTTTCTTTCTTACCTTTTAGAACGAACCTTTGCGGTCACCACAGGTAATTATCCCTCCTCTACCACTAACATTACCTGTGGCGTACCGCAAGGTTCAGTGTTAGGTCCGATTTTATTCTCGATTTACTTGCTTCCACTCGGCCAAATAATCCAGCGACACACAGATATACCTTCCACTGAGACCTGGGGACTCTAGAAGCCGAGCTGCTGTCAAAGACTGTCTCAGTGACATCAACTGTTGGATGGTTGAAAACTTTCTTCAACTTAATAACTCAAGAACAGAAATAAGACTGATCAATCCACATAACTCCACCCATCATATCGAGAGTGGCCTTGGTGCCTTATCTGCCAACGTGAAGCCGACTGCCAGAAATCTTGGTGTAATATTTGACCTTGACCTGACATTTGAAACCCACATAAAGAAAGTCGTACCATCCTGCTTCCACCAATTACGTACCATCTCCAGAACCAAACTAATACTTTCTCAACCGGACCTCTAAGAAGTAATTCAGTCACTCATCTTCTCCAGATTGGACGACTGTAACTCCCTCCTCTCAAGAATCAACCACAAATCACTCTCTCGCCTCCAACTAGTCCAGAATGCAGCAGCTCGGCTTCTTACTGGTTTTAACAGACGGCATCACATGATCCCAGTCCTGGCTTCACTACATTGGCTTCCTGTTACTTTTAGAATTGATTTAAGAATTTACTGATCACTGTTATAGCACATATGGGTCTGGCTCCAAGCTACAATTTTTGACACCCCATGAGCCAGCCCACAGCCTTAGATCCTCAGGTGGGGGCCTTCAGGTCGCTCCAAAGTCGTGGCTTAAAACAAAAGTGATCGTGCTTCTGCCATCACAGCGCCTTGACTTTGGAACGGACGACAAGCGGAGATAAGACAGAATCAGTGACATCTTTTAAACCGCTTCTTCAAACTCACTTTTACAGACTTGCTGTTATGTGATGTCGTCTTCTTATTTGCTTACAGTTCACTGACTCTGTGTGTTTGCATATGTGTCCTGCCTCTCTGCTCCCAGACGTTAAGAGGCCGCTGTTGATCAGTGGCTGTCCAGGTCTTTCAGAGACACTGACACGCCAGCAGCACAATGATGATGTCCCTGATTCTACTTGTGACCACCCTGGGGCTCCTTGTTCAGGGTGAGACTCTCTTCTGAAAACTTTGCTTCAGGATGAAGCCAGGTTCACCTCAATGATGTTCTGCTGTGATGAAAGAACAATGGAACGAGCAGCATCTACTGTCTTACATCTATTCTCCATGTTAAAGAAAGTTCACTTCTTTGTTCAAATGTTAATCATCTCTCTCCAAGCTGGATTTGTCTCAATAACTCTTCTCCTGTTCTTAATGTTTTCCAGGTTCTTCAGGTGATATCATCCTGACTCAGTCTCCTGTAACTCAGTCTGTTGTTCCAGGACAGACTGTTTCTATCAGATGTAAAGCCAGTACAGGCATCAGTAACTACGTTCAGTGGTATCTTCAGAAACCTGGAGAATCTCCCAAATTCTTCATTTATGATGCGACAACTTGTCAGCCTGGAGTTTCAGATCGTTTCAGTGGGAGTGGATCTGGAACTGACTTCACTTTAACCATCAGAGGAGTCCAGACTGAAGATGCAGGAGATTATTACTGTCAGCAGCGTCAGAGCTGGCCGCTCACACAGTGAAAAAGCGTCGTACAAAAACCTCCCTCAGCGTAGAGGAACTGATCTGAGTCAACAGCTGCACAGAGACTGAAACTGTAGAGGTTAAATTAAAGTACAGTTTATGGTATATCACAGTAACACTATTATCATGTATTAGGTTTGAATTTTGAGTAAATATACTTTAAGGATCATTTTTGGTTCAGTTTTCAGTAAATAAAAAAGATTGCTCAAATTCATGACTCCAACACTTTAATTTTGTCCAAGTGAAACATAATCAATGAAACGATTTCATCTCTTAACAACTTGCTCACTTAAACACGTCTTTAATCAAATCTTTACACACAAAAACATAAAAACAATAAAGTTCAGTGTTTGATGCTTTGTAATAGAAATTTGCATCATCATGACAAAGTGTGCGTGACACTGCAAAAGAATGCTCCACATAAAGATGTTTTATCCCATTTCAAAACAAGGGTCTGTAGAAATCTGATATTAAGAATGGTTGTTATTATTACGGCCTCACCTGCCTCCATCGTGTTAAAGAAATGAGCAGTAACAATATGTTTGTCTCACTTTATGCAGATGATACTCTGCTTTTTATTTCTAATCCTGAAAATGCTTCCAAACTTCTGAACAGTTTCATGTAGTAATTAGAAACACAAAGCTAAAAGATGGATCTTCTAAACACGAGGCATGAGGGATGACATGAGACCTTTGTGACTTACAGGTGAAATGGTCTTCTCTTGTGTACTGTGACTTCTGTTCATTCATACAGATAGAAGTGGAAAGACAGAGAAGAATATCTACAGTCTTAAAACCATTAAAATTAGTAATGTGGAAAAAATGGTCTCGTAACTGTTGTTAGTTTTGTGCATTTATGTGACTAATGTTTCTGATATGTGGATGGACAATGGACAATTAATGGATGGACAATCGATGACCTCACCAACAGACCACAGTATGTGAGGCTTCAGGACTGTGTGTCTGACATGGTGGTCTGCAGCACAGGGGCTCCACAGGGTACAGTGCTCTCCCCCTTTGTCTTCACCCTGTACACTTCAGACTACAGTAACGACTCTGGGAGCTGTCACCTCCAGAAGCTCTGCGATGATACAGCCATCATCGGATGTGTATCTGAGGGGAACGAACAGGAGTACAGGGAGGTCATCACGGAGTTTGTCGAGTGGTGTGAGCTCAACCATCTTCAGCTCAACGCCAGCAAGACGAAGGAGGTGGTGATTGACTTCCGCAGGAGGACACCCCGGACTGCACCGGTGAACATCCAGGGATTGGATATTGAGAGGGTGGAGACCTACAAGTACCTGGGAGTTCACCTCAGTAACAAACTGGACTGGTCACACAACACAGACGTCTTGCACCTGCTGAGGAGACTGAGGTCCTCTGGAGTATGCGGGGCTCTGTTACGGACATTTTACGGCACTGTGGTGACGTCTGCACTTTTCTATGCAGTGGTCTGCTGGGGAGAATGGAGCACAGAGAGGGACAGGAAGAGACTAAACAGACTGGTCAGGAGGGCCGGTTCTGTCCTGGACTGTCCTCTGGACTCCATAGAGGAGGTGGGTGAGAGGAGGATGTTAGCAAAGCTGACATCTATCATGGACAACCCCTCCCACCCCCTGCATGAGACTGTGGGGACCTTAAGCAGCTCCTTCAGCAGCAGACTGAGACACCCACCCTGCGAAAAAGAGCGCTACCGCAGATCCTTCAGCCCATCTGCAGTCAGACTTTATAACATCAGCATCACTGTCTGATCACAATACTCTGTCACTCATCCACCAGTCACTACATGGCAGCTGCTTTGCACTGTTTTTCTATGTATGCATATCTACTGTAACATATTATTAAAGTATACTTTGGTACATGTACTGATGCATTTTTATTACCTCATCCATACCGTGCAATTATGTCTGTGCTAATACCTCTCATGTGCAATTGTTATTTATTCTGCAATATTTCACTTTACTCATCATCAACCATATCACCATGATACACACCGTGTGTGTTTTTGGTGCAGTTTTTTTGCACAAAAACGTAACCATCCACAATAAGTGAAAGGTGTACATAGTGTATATATTTATGATTATTTTTATATTGTTGTATTTTATTGTCTTTTTGTCTTGCCTCTTTTATCCATCACTTGTTTTACCCTGTCCTTTACTTTGAGCCGATCAATAAAGTGTATCTTATCTAATCTTATCTTTAATGATACAGTCTGTATCAAAGAAAGAAAGTCTCAGGACAATTCACTGTTAGAATATACATGATCAAATCTTTATTGTTTGAAATGGTGAAACCATTAACACAAGCAGAAACACGTTCATGTTGAAACAGAGAGAAAAAGAGTTTAAGAGACAGGGGGTCGGACTGAGAGCAGGAGCAGAGGAAAACCAGGAGCAGAGTCCCAGTGAGTCAGATCAGTACTGGGAACACTGGTCTCTCCTCAGAGTCTCTGAGAGAGGAGTCTGGGAGCCCTGGGAGGCCTCACAGGTCACAGAGCCCACCTTCCTCCACTGGTCTGCAGTGAGCCTCAGGGTGCTGCTCCAGCTGTAGCGGCCGTCCTTCTCCAGCACCCCGGGGCTCCTGCTCTGCGCCCCGCTGCTGCTGCTGCCGCCGTCCACCTTCCAGGCCAGACTCCAGTCTGAGGGGAAGCCCTTGTTGGCCAGGCACATGAGCGTGGCCTTCCCCTGCTGCAGCTCCTCACTGGAGGGGGGCAGCACCGTCAGGGTGGGACGGACATCACCTAGGAGACACCAATCAGGTTAGAGGACAGGGAGCACACAGCTGTCAATCAAACAGCAGACACTTGGACACCTTTACTGTGTGAGAGTTGATTTTGTGCTTTAAGGAGTTTCTGTCAGATGTTTTTTCTGCTCCATCAGTCGCTCACTCACACATTGTTTCACTTCCCTTTAAGAAGCCTCTCATGCACATCAGCACAGAGACAATCATCACACAGAATGACCTGAAATACACAGAACTAAGCTTGAATTGAAATATGAAATTTGGCCTGATTTTAAAACTTCTTCTGCATAATTATAACAAGCGTTAACAAACAGTATTATAAACTTTTGAGTCAAAACAGAAGCAAAGTGAAAATATGAAGTAACAATCAAATGACCATCCTAATCAAACAGGTCAATAGATTTTCAAAATGTCAAACAGTTTTTGAAAATATCTGAGATAGTGTTCATTTTTAAATGGAATGATTTATCTTTACATCGTTCATTTGACTTCAATCAATGACACTTAATTCATGTCCAAACGGTTATCATTGATTTGTAAAATGAAATGTAATATTGACAAAACATTTGAAAAACAGGTTTTATATTTTCTGCACTTCAAGCTTCAAGTTGAACTTTCAGTCTGACACTAATTTGTAAAGAACTGTTTAGTGAAGTGTCCTGAGTGAACCTCCATGGTAAAGGAGGACAAATAAAAACATTCATAGTTAAAGTGTCACATTTAAAAAAGAAATATTTTCTGCATCAAACATGAACAAACTGAATTGAAACATTACTTTACACATTAGATTTAGTATTTGTGCAGAAACTTACTTCCAAACTCCAGTCTGGTTCCTCCACCAAAAGTCCACCACAGTGATACAAACTCATTGAGCCGCCGTACAAAAACCTCTCACTGTAGAGAGACACGGCTCTCTGACTTTGACACACTGAACTAAACTTTCAAACTACCAAGATGCAATTTTACAATGAAAGTGAGAAACTATAATTAACCCAGCTTTATATTTTCCATTACAATGATTTTTTGTATTTCTATTGCTGGGCTGAATTTTGTCTATATCCCTGTAAAAACATTCAATTAAAAAGTGAAAGGAAACTTTTGTCCTCCAGTTTGAATAGAAAGAAACAATAAAGAAAAGAAGCTCCTGAAATCATTTCAAGTGTAAATATTTGACTTACTTCCAACATGCAGTCTGGTTCCTCCACCGAACGTGTACCACAGTGATACAAACTCATTGAGCCGCCGTACAAAAACCTCTCACTGTAGAGAGACACGGCTCTCTGACTTTGACACAAACAAACTCACCAAAATGAGTCTCTGTGTGCAACATTTTTACACATTCAATCAAAACTGACAATAATACAATGCTACAAAGTTTAAGACAGCATGTTTTTATTGATCATGTTTTAATGTTGGAACTATTTTGTTTCTGTAGTGTTTAATTTGTTAGAACCAAAGACATTTTTTCTCCATCAATTTGTCCAGAAACATGAACCTAAAATCAGATTGGATTGGTGTTAAAAGATGTTTAATCAATAGTCAGATTCATTGATTGATCCATTATTAAACAGCATAATCAGGGTAATAAAAGGGGACACACACACACACACACACACACACACACACACACTACAAACATATAGTATCCCAGATTCAACTTCACATCATTGTTGCTGTAACCTCCAATGAACATGAATTACAAAAATCTTAAATATGAAAAGAATAATTTGGTTGACATTAAATGACCATAATCATCACAGCTTCTTTCATCAATCTGTCTCCATTATAACCTCCTCCCCGAGGGACACGATCATAGGCCTTCTCCAAGTGCACAAAACACATGTAGACTGGATGAGCAAACTCCCATACCCCCACAAGCAGCCCTGCAGGGGTAAAGAGTTGGTCCACTGTTCCATGTCCAGGAAGAAATCTGCATTGTTCCTCCTGTACCTGAGGATCGACCATCAGCCGAAGCCTCTTTTCCAGCACCCTGGAATAAACTTTATTTGTGAGGCTGAGAAGTGAGATGTCCTGATAGTTGGGGCTCACCCTCCAGTCCCCCTTATTGAAAATGGGAACCATCACCCCGGTCTGCCATTCCACAGGCACTGTCCCAGACCTCAACTGGACATTGAAGGGGCGTGTCAGCAATGTCAAGAGCCTTTAGCATCTCACGGTGAATCTCACCTACACCTGTTGCCCTGCCACTGAGGAGCTTCTTGACCACCTCAGCGACCTCTGCCAAGGATATAGATCAGGCTTCCCAAGGATCTTCAGACTCTGCCTCCTCATCAGAGACGTTTTGGTTGGGATCAATGACTGTATATACAGATGGACAACGCGTCTCCATCTGCTCCCATTGTACGAAATTGATGGCAAAATAACCCCTGTGATAGGCGCTGCCACCTTGCGATGGTGACGTCATATGGAGCCAGAGACTGCGCAGTAGAGATCGGCGAGTGAAGCGGCCGTAGCCACTTCCGCTAACCCAAACACACACTTCACTTACCGAAAAAACAGCAAGGATCCCGTACACCGACGTGTTTACAGCAGAACAGCTTCTCTGTGTTGGTCTGAGGATATCGTTCACAGGTATGGAAACTTCAATGACTGTAGTGATTGTTTTAGTTACGTTTCCACGTTTTCGTCCTCCACTCTGCTCGCCCGGAACTGATCGGCTGCAGGAGCCCAATTTGTCAACAGAGGTGTCAATCATCATTTTGACAGCATCAAATAACTAATTAAAAATAACCTTGTCAGAAAAATGAACACTTGGACGTAAATCAGCATGATAACTTTAATGACAGAAACATGTTTGATAAAAATTTATCGGGCGTGTATTTTGATTTTATAGTTTGACCCATGTCCCACCTGTTAACATGGAGGAGGCGGGCTTTATGACCTACACTGCAGCCAGTCAGCAGGGGGCGCTTTTAGGGAGCTGTCATGTCGTCCATCTTTTTATACAGTCTATGGTTGGAATCAAGCGTTCCTCAAAGTGTTCTTTCCATCGTCTGACGATATCCCCACTCTGGTTCAGCAGTACTCCATCCCTGCAGGAGACAGCCTGAGCCAATCCCTGCATCCCCCTCCTGAGTCGTCTGACGGTTTGCCAGAACTTTCTCAAGGCTTTCTCCTCAGCCTCCCTGAAGTTCTCCCACACCCGGGTTTTTGCTTCAGCAACCACTGAAGCCACAGCCCTTCTGGCCACCTGGTACCTGTCTGCTGCCTCTGTAGACTCCTGGGGCAACCAAGCCCAAAAGGCCTCCTTCTTCAGCCTGATGACTTCCTTCACTGCTGGTGTCCACCAACATGTTCTCAGGTTCCCACCATGACAGGTACCAACGGCCTTCTGGACACCACTCCTAAAATCATTACATTTTCCAACTTTTCCAACGATTCCAGAAACAAGAGAAACACCTTGTGTCACTTACTGTGGCTTAAGATAGTGCTATCATGATTACATTTTTACAGTCACTCAATCGACTCATAAATCTTAACCTTAAATTCCTGAGCACAGCATGGAAGGTTGGAACATTATTAGATACAAACATAACACTTGCACTCGTCCACCTTGATACCTGAAGTAGGATTTGAAATGCATCATTGTATGCTACCTGAATCTTTTTCATCTTAGCTTTACTGTAGGTACACCACAGGTGGGCTGTGTCGAGTGGAGTACAGTAAGCTCTAAAAAGTTCTGTTTTAACAGCTCCGGTGCACATCATCATCACTTAAGTCATTCCTGATTATGTGACCTCAGTATATTACTTCATAAGCGCTTGATCAGAAATAAAGCGCTTGATCAGAAATAAAGAATGAAGGAACATTTTGCTTCTAATCCTCTTTGGTTTTAACAATCATGATGACATTCTTTTTTTTTTTAAACTCGATGTCGTACTGAACACAATAAATAGAGCATCTTTCTGTGACTCGATTTGCTTTCATTCAAATATTCATCACACTTAAATGTCAGATCTCAGTCATTTTGTATCACTTGATGCTGATGATATCCTGCTTTATATTTCTAATCCATTTTCTGACCTGTTTAAATTTATTCAAAGAATTCATTATTTCTTCTTACAAGTTAAGGACTTACAACATCTGAAGCATCCTCCCCGAGGGACACGATCATAAGCCTTCTCCAAGTCTACAAAACACATGTAGACTGGTTGAGCAAACTCCCATAAACCCCCAAGCAGCCCTGCGAGGGGTAAAGAGTTGGTCCACTGTTCCATGTCCAGGAAGAAATCTGCATTGTTCCTCCTGTACCTGAGGATCGACGATGGGTGGAGGTCTCCTTTCCAGCATCCTTGAATAAACTTTATTTGTGAGGCTGAGAAGTGAGATGTCCTGATAGTTGGGGCTCACCCTCCAGTCCCCCTTATTGAAAATGGGAACCACCTCCCTGGTCTGCCTTTCCACAGGCACTGTCCCAGACCTCAACTGGACATTGAAGAGGCGTGTCAGCCATGTCAAGAGCCTTTAGCATCTCACGGTTAATCTCACCTACACCTGGTGCCCTGCCACTGATGAGCTTCTTGGCTAACTTAGCAACCTCAGACAAGGATCTAGATCAGGCTTCCCAATGATCTTCAGACTCTGCCTCCTCATCAGGACATTTTGGATGGGATCAAGAGTTCCTCAAAGTGTTCTTTCCACCGCCTGACGATATCCCCAGTCTGGTTCAGCAGTACTCCACGTCTGCTGAAGACAGCCTGAGCCAATCCCTTTTTCCCCCTCCTGAGTCATCTGATAGTTTGCCAGTACTTCCTTGAGGCCAACCGTAAGTCCTTCTCTATAGCCGCTCCGAACGTCTCCCACAGCCGGGTTTTTGCTTCTGCAACCACTGAAGCCACAGCCCTTCTGGCCACCCGGTACATGTCTGCTGCTTCTGTAGACCCCTGGGCTAACCAAGCCTGAAAGGCCTCCTCCTTAAGCCTGATGTCTTCCTTCACATCTGCTGTCCACCAGTGGGTTCTTAGGTTTCCGCCACGACAGGCCCCGACAGGCCTTGTGGCCACATCTCCTGCAACAGCCGCTTCCACATGGAAGCTTTGAACATAACCCACGAACATTTCATGTCCTCAACATCCCCCATGATGCACCAGATATTCTTCTGGAGGAGACAGTTGAAGACCTCGTGCAGAGGGTCCTCCGTCAAATGTTCCCTGTTCATCCTCACTACATGTTTAGGTTTACTAAGTCTGTGTGGCAGCCCCTCCTCCGCTATCTGATCCAACTCACCACCAATTATTCTTTTTCATTCATCAAATATCAAGACAAGGCAAACTAGACAATTTCAAAAATCTAAAGTCTTGGTGAAGACCTTTGACCCCTGACAATCAAAGATACGCGTAATTCTTGGCTTAGATTAGCATTTTTAATCATCTCTGTGTGTAATAAACATTTTCTTATTATAAGTTGTGTTCTTCAATATGAATAACAGAGAAGGATTAAAGGACAAAAGAAGAGTCACTGTGAACGTGTCTTTAGAGTTCATCCTGATTTTTCATATCCATGTCCTCAAAGGTCCTTTAACCTTCACTTTGTAGCCTGTAGTCATGTTAAAGCAACATGTTACATTGCTATGATTTTATCATTATGGCTAAATTACACATAAATATTACCAATTTTAATAGCAACAGACAAACATGCAAAACAGATAGAGACAGCACCACAAAGCTGTGTGGTGACAGGAGGTCTGCACAAGACTGGCTGCTGCTCTGGCTTAAATACATGAGGCACACCGGGCCCAGGTGTGTCCCATTCTCCTTATTAGCCTGCCACTAGGTCTGCAGCCCTGGAGACAGAGAGCAACACAACAGAAGAGTGTACCAACTAGAGAGGCCGTGACAACAGTGCAGACTGAGAGCAGCAGCAGGGTGAAACCAGAAGCAGAGTCCCTGTTGGAGTCGGTCAGAGCATTTCCATAGAGAGCCACTTTGCATCAGCAGCACCATGCTCCAGTGCTCTGAGAGAGTTTATAGTCCTGACAGTTGAACACTGGATGACTGACAGCTGTCCTTCATGACAACAGAAGCCACAGAAATCCTCCTCATCAAAAACATGACTCTGACCTCCGTCCTCATCTGGACTCTCCTCTGCTGCTGCTTTACAGGTAAAGTCCAGAGAATCAAACTCCTCTCCTCTATGAACATCCGTCCCTCTGAAATGAAGCCGACAAAACCATGACGCTGCTTTATGTGTTTGTCTCTGTATCCTCAGAGTCCAGAGGCCAGGTCACAGTGACTCAGCCTGCAGCAGTGAGCTCTGCTGTGGGAGGCTCCGTCACCATCACATGTAGGACCAGTCAGAATGTTTATAGTTGGGGCAGCAACCCTACTAACCATGCCTTAGCCTGGTTCCAACAGAAAGATGGAGGAACTCCTAAACGGCTCATTCATAGTGCCAGCACTCGACAATCAGGGATTCCAGGTCGTTTTACAGGCAGTGGATCAAACTCTGACTTCACTCTGACCATAAGTGGAGTCCAGGCTGAAGATGCAGCAGTTTACTACTGTCAGAGTGGACACAGTGGACCTGTGTTCACACAGTGAAAAAGCGTCGTACAAAAACCTCCCTCAGTCAGACTGAACAGAAACTGAACTGACTGCTGCAGCTGGAAGCTACTGCAGAGACTGATACACTTCACTGAAGCAGCTCAGACATGTTCAAAGCACAAAAACATCCAACAGATTCAGATCCACTGAATTTAATCCACAAACCACTGCTGAATGAGCAAAGCAAGTAGAGAACAAACTTATATTTTGATCACTTTATGGAATATCTCTGTAAACAGAGACATACATCCAGAAAGTGTGGGGGAGGGACTAGGTTTTCTTCTTCTATTCTGAGTAGAATGTTACAATTTCATTTCGCTTTTGTCCGAAGCGACGTACATCTGAGAGTTAATACAACACGAGCAATGATCAAGACAGGTGGGAACAAAGTCAGTAAGTGGTAACAAAGTGGTTATAAATGATACTGCTGTTCTCCTTAAGGACCTTAAGAATGGGGATGAACAAGGCAGATCCAACAGTCTGCCCACAAAGAAAACAGAGGGTGTCTTTGTGCTGTGCTTTGTGACCATCACCTGTGTGCTACCCAGCGTTTAGGAAGTCTCATGTTGTTCTCATACACACTGGATTCTGGGAACGTCTGTGGTTTCTCAGTTGAAGCCTGAAGCCCTCTGGCTCTTACGGATGGTGTCCCTTCCATTATTTCCACTGCCTTGCCATGACGGATCCTCCTGATAGAGTACTTGGTCCAATGAAATTACATCAGACTTTTGTTGCATGAAGGAAAACAGTCCTTATGAAGAGCAAAGAAGGAGGAATGTGAAGCCAGAAATTTTAAACTCAAAAACTGTAATAATATTACATAATTGTGAAAAAAGATGAAATTCTAGTATTATTCTTCATTAACATACATTTCATAACTTGTTTTTCTTTTTATGGCTCTTAAAACCTGCATGGTTTTGATAAACAATGTGAACAACAGAGGACCCAGGACGGAGCCTTGGGGGACTCCATAGTTTATACTGATTGTAGCTGATCAGTGTGGAGACATCATCGTCTCTGCCTGGCAGATCATGAATTAAGAAATGTAACACAGTGGCAAAGAGTGAAATATATATCTGCAGACTTTATAGACGTTATACGATATACGAACTTAGATAATGAACTCTGATGACCTTTTGCACTGTAGATTGTGTAAGGTTAGTAGTGTATTGTTTATGTCTGTATTGCACATGAAGGTTCATTTCTTTAGTTTTTTTGATTGTAAGTGAAAACACAATCAGATCAATCAAATGGCTTTGATAATAATAATGGAAGTCAAACATATGGCAACAGATATATTAGCACAAGGTTTCTATGGTCAAGACCTTTGGTATACAGTATAAGCATCTAATCCAAATGGATGTACTCACAATTATTCATATTAAATCTTATGAAAGTGTATGAACATTGTTTTGGTGTGTAATTTTACTAATGTCTAACATTTTCTCGCCTGGTGTTCATTAGCGATGTTTTATCACAGCCCCTCTTTGGTGTCTCTACAGACACATAAGTTTAATCTGTTTAGGGTGAATGTGGGTAAGACAAGTTATTTTTGGTGGCTGAAAATCAGTACAGAAAATAAATGTTTATATTTCTTGTGTTTCTTAACCATCATGCATACATTTGTACACTGACATGTTTTAATCCATTCTCAGTCAGAGCATTTCCATAGAGAGCCACTTTGCATCAGCAGCACCATGCTCCAGTGCTCTGGGAGACTTTATAGTCCTGACAGTTGAACACTGGATGACTGACAGCTGTCCTTCACGACAACAGAAGCCACAGAAATCCTCCTCATCAAAAACATGACTTTGACCTCCGTCCTCATCTGGACTCTCCTCTGCTGCTGCTTCACAGGTAAAGTCCAGAGAATCAAACTCCTCTCCTCTATGAACATCCGTCCCTCTGAAATGAAGCCGACAAAACCATGACGCTGCTTTATGTGTTTGTCTCTGTATCCTCAGAGTCCAGAGGCCAGGTCACAGTGACTCAGCCTGCAGCAGTGAGCTCTGCTGTGGGAGGCTCCGTCACCATCACATGTCGGACCAGTCAGAATGTTTATACTTATAATTCAAACCATGCCTTATCCTGGTACCAACAGAAAGATGGAGGAACTCCTAAACTGCTCATTTATGATGCTAGCACTCGAGCATCAGGGATTCCAGGTCGTTTTACAGGCAGTGGATCAAACTCTGACTTCACTCTGACCATCAGTGGAGTCCAGGCTGAAGATGCAGCAGTTTACTACTGTCAGAGTTATCACTGGATCAACAGTAAGGATGTGTTCACACAGTGAAAAAGCATCGTACAAAAACCTCCCTCAGTCAGACTGAACAGAAACTGAACTGACTGCTGCAGCTGGAAGCTACTGCAGAGACTGATACACTTCACTGAGGACACACACACACACACACACGCACACGCACACGCACAGGCACACACACACACACACAGCACACACACACACACACACACACACAGAAATTGACCAATGTAAAAAAAGATGCTCTTTTATACACCATAAAAACAACACATACACAATATAGACACAATATAATATTCTAAAAGTATTAAAATAAACAACTCTTAACTGGTACCTGCCTTTGAAAAGTTCCTCAGTGTCCTCAGTGTCTCACTGGAGTGACTCCTAAAGGTTAAAGGTCCTCATGTCAAAGGTACTGTTACCTTCACTTCTGAGTCGCCTCATGTAACTTAGATGTGATTCTCAATTCAAGGGGAGCCAGTGGGAACAAGAAATCTAGACAGGTGTGATGAGGTTGTTTAATGAACTGAAATCATGAGTCATACAACAGCCCTCTGGACCACTTGTTAGTATTATGGTGAGGCTGAAGAAAGTTACAACAAGTGTGTGTATGATGAGCTTCACCTCAGCTTGAGGTAAATGGGCCTAAGTTTAAAATCGAATCTCAACAGGACAAAACAGAAGTGAATCAAACATGTCCCCTTCTGCTCAAGAGTCAATGCCTGGTCAGAAGTCACACAAACATTTTTGCACACATAATTAAGACATGATGAAATAGAAACATCTCAAAACTTTCATATTTAAACTTTTATGAGACAGAAAAGTTTCAGCATTTCTTCTCAGAGTAACACAAAGGGAAGATTCTCTTGTATGCTGATGATATGCAGTTATAGATCCCAAAACCCCTGATCTATTCTTCAAGTCCATAATGTCACCAGGAATTAAAACCTATTCTCTCTCCTTTATATTATGAAGTGACATATTTAAATAGATAAAGCTGTCATGGGGAAATCCACAAAGAGATAAAAGCCATTTAAAAAACAGAATATTTTAAGAAGAGATTTGAAAGCAGAGACAGATTTGGCAAACGGAGTTGTCCTTGTTTTCAATGCTCTGTATCGTCTGCTTGACGGCCGCAGTTCAAACAGAGTGTGTCCAGGGTGTGAATTGTCCTTCATAATGTTGTGTGCCTTTTTGAGGCAGCGGGAGTTGTGCAGTTCTTCCAGTGATTGGAGAGGGCAGCCAACGATCTTTTGAGCTGTTTGGATCACCCTCTGAAGTTCTTTCCTCTAAGCTACTGTGCAGCTGCTGTACCACACACATATACAGTAGGTCAGTCTGCTCTCGATGCAGCACCAATAGAAGGACACCAGTAGTCTCTGAAAGATGTTATTCTTCCTCAGCACCCTCAGGACGTGCAGTCTCTGCTGGGCCTTTTTCAGCAGCTCAGAGGTGTTCATGCTCCAGGTCAGGTTCTCCTAGATGTGGACTCCCAGGAAGCGGAAGTCCTTCACCCTCTCCACACAGTCCCATCCGATGTGAAGTGGTAACATGTCCGTACTTTTTTTCTTGAAGTCAATTATGACCTCCTTGGTTTTGGAGGTATTGAGCAGCAGGTTGTTCTCCCCACCCCACACAGTCAGTCGCTCCACTTCTTTCCGGTAGGCGGTCTCATCCCCCCCAGAGATGAGTCCCACCACCGTGGTGTTGTCGGCAAATTTGACCACCGTGTTACTGTGGTGAGTGGGGGTGCAGTCATGCGTGTAGAGGGTATAGAGCAGGGGGCTCAGCACACAGACCTGTGGCAAGCCGGTGCTGAGGTTCAGTGGGCCGTGGATGTATGAGGGACCACTCTCACCCTCTGACTGCAGTCAGACAGGAAGCTCGTGATCCACATCCAGGTAGCATGCGGGAGACCCAGGTCCACCAGTTTGTCCACCAGTCTGTGCCGTAGAATCGTATTAAACGCCGAGCTGTAATCCACGAAAAGCAGCCGCATGTAGCTCCTCTGTTGCTCCAGGTGGGATAGTGCAGCATGAAGGGCTGTGGCTACGGTGTCCTCCGTGGATCTGTTCGCCCTGTAGGCAAACTGGTGTGGGTCCCAGGTTGGTGGAAGGAATGAGGTGATGTGACCCCGTACCAGTTTCTCAAAGCACTTCGCCACCACTGGAGTGAGTGCAACTGGCCGGTAGTCATTGAGACTGGTGATGTGGGGTTTCTTTGGCAGTGGGACTATGGTAGAGGATTTCAGGCAGGGTGGATCCATGGACTGGGACAGTGACTGGTTGAAGATCCTGGTGAAGACTCCAGTCAGCTGATCCGCGCAGTTCTTCAGTACTTGTCCTGACACGCCGTCGGGTCCAGCTGCCTTCCTTGGATTGACGGTCCGCAGGGTGCGCCTCACCTCACTCACCTCCACTGTGAGAGTGGTGCTGCTGTGGGCTGTCGGGTGGTGTATGGTTGCATCTGGTGACTCTGCTTCAAAACGGGCAAAGAAGATGTTCAACTCCTCTGCCAGTGAGGCGTCACCATCTGCAGCACTGAGGTTGGTCCTGTAGTTGGTGAGGTGCTGGACCCCCTGCCACACCTGCCTGCCGTTGTTACTATCCAGGTGGTCCTCGATGCTCCTCTTATATTCCAACTTGGCCTTTCTGATGCCTCTCTTCAGGTTGGCTCGGGCCGTGCTGTAGAGAGCTCTATGCCCAGACCTAAAGGCGGTGTTCCTCTTCTTCAGCAGCTGCCAAACCTCCCGATTCATCCAGGGCTTCCGGATGTGTCCGTCCACAGTAACAGTGTCTATGCATTGCTTGATGTAACATAACACACTGTCAGTGAACACCTCGAGATCTGGATGTTCAAAAATGTCCCAGTTGGTCCTACTGAAACAGTCCTGCAGCTGCTGGGAGGCACCATCAGGCCAAGTTTTAACTGTCTTTATGGTGGTGAGAACAGTTTTCCTGAGGGGGGCATATGCCGGGATTAAAAGCAGTGACAAGTGGTTAGACTGGCCCAGGTGTGGCAGTGGTCTAGCCCTGTAGCCCTTCTTGATATTTAGTAAGTCAATGATATACTTAGAGGCCTGGTCATGTGCAGCTTTCAAAGTCAGTAGTAACATTTTAAGATCAATATGGAAATGGACAGGAAGCCAATGCAGGGAGGCCAGGATCAGAGTTTTATGATCATGTTTTCTTGAACCAGTGATCAATCTAGCTGCAGGATTTTGTACCAATTGAAGGCGGTGAACGGAGGTCTGAGATAATCCAGTATAAAGAGCATTACAGAAGTCCAAATGGGACAAAACAAAAGCCTGAACAACCCTGTGTATGTCATTAAAGGATAAAAAGAATTTAATTTCAGAGATGAAAAAACATGCCTTAACGACCTTCTCTACCTGAACACCAAAACACTTCAGAATCAACAACAACACCTAAATTCCTTGCAGTTGGCGTAACGTTTTGTGACATTGGTCAGAGATTGCCAATTATGATGCTTGAAGAATTGGGTGTGGCCAACACGATCATTTCTGCTTTGTCGTCATTTAGTTTAAGGAAGTTTTGGGATGTCCAGCAATTGATGTCAGAAAGGCAGGTGGTAAGTTGATTTAGACTGTTGTGATTAGTGGAATGCAAAGGTACATATAGCTGGGTGTCATCTGCATAACTGAGGTATTGTACATTATGGTTACTGGTGATTCGACCCAGGGGAAGCATATGAATTGAGAACAGTTACGGACATAATATTGACCCTTGAGGAACGCCTTGGCTGAAATGGGACAGATGATGTGGAATTTCCAATGAATCTCAGATAAACATTTATAATTTTTATTTGACTTACACGTTTTCTAAAGTTTTGGGAGATTATTTTCTATCAACATTGGTTGAACCTAAAGACTAAATTTAGATGCAATTATTGTGACTTCAGTAAAAAGTTAAGAAATAAGATTGTGATATTTTCTTGAAGCATGTTGAGAGTCTTCTTCTTTATGTAAATAAATTCAAACCCATTCCAAGTCTGACTTCACAATATTAACTAGTTATTGTCTGTGAAGGTAACTGGACTTGGTTGAAGCCTTCAAAGAAGTCTGAGTCCATGCTGATGATATCCTGCTTTATATTTCTAATCAATTTTCTGACCTGTTTAAATTTATTCAAAGAATTCATTATTTCTTCTCACAAGTTAAGAACTGACAACATCTGAAGCATCAAAAGCAGACTTCAGTGATGTGACTCGTTGGTTTTCTGTTGCTATGCTTTTATCATTATGAGTAAATTATATACCAAATATGACCAATTTTAATGGTAACAGACAAACATGCAAAACAGAGAGAGACAGCTCAACACAGTGCAGACTGAGAGCAACAGCAGGGTGAAGACAGAAGCAGAGTCCCTGTTGGAGTCGGTCAGAGCATTTCCATAGAGAGCCACTTTGCATCAGCAGCACCATGCTCCAGTGCTCTGGGAGAGTTTATAGTCCTGACAGTTGAACACTGGATGACTGACAGCTGTCCTTCATGACAACAGAAGCCACAGAAATCCTCCTCATCAAAAACATGACTTTGACCTCCGTCCTCATCTGGACTCTCCTCTGCTGCTGCTTCACAGGTAAAGTCCAGAGAATCAAAATCCTCTCCTCTATGAACATCCGTCCCTCTGAAATGAAGCCGACAAAACCATGACGCTGCTTTATGTGTTTGTCTCTGTATCCTCAGAGTCCAGAGGCCAGGTCACAGTGACTCAGCCTGCAGCAGTGAGCTCTGCTCTGGGAGGCTCCGTCAGGATCACATGTAGGACCAGTCAGAATGTTTATAGATCGGGCAGCAGCCACTATTTAAACTGGTACCAACAGAAAGATGGAGGAACTCCTAAACTGCTCATTTACTATACTAGCAGTCGACAATCAGGGATTCCAGGTCGTTTTACAGGCAGTGGATCAAACTCTGACTTCACTCTGACCATCAGTGGAGTCCAGGCTGAAGATGCAGCAGTTTACTACTGTCAGAGTTTTCACGTCATCAACAGTCAGAATGTGTTCACACAGTGAAAAAGCATCGTACAAAAACCTCCCTCAGTCAGACTGAACAGAAACTGAACTGACTGCTGCAGCTGGAAGCTACTGCAGAGACTGATACACTTCACTGAGGACACACACACACGCACACACACACACACACACACACACACACACACACACACACACACACACACACACACACACACACACACACAGCACACACACGCACGCACGCACGCACGCACACACACACACACACACACACACCATACATAAAGGCAAAATGGGACAATTAAAGAGAAGACTCATGACCTTTGACCCCTCCTGCACACTGACCCAGTACCATTTCAACCTCATAATTCAAAGAAAACACAAAGACAGATGATCATCTGAGAACTTATAAGGTCCAAACAAAGCTTTACACCCTTTAAATGATATGTTTTTATATGTTAGCTCACATATATTTGGCTCCTCACTGAAGTTAAATGTCCAAAGATGAAGCTGTGAGAACTCTGTTATCACTTCAGCCAGTTGGTAACATCTGTCAGTCGTCTGTTTCTGCAGTAAAACCATCAAACAAGATAAAACAGTGGAGCTAAAGGGCTAATTGTTGTGCACAAAGTACATCAAACTGAAACTCTATTATTCCACAAGGAGACTGGACACGTTCCAAGATGATCCATTATTCCAATGAAAGTGTAATTAATGGATCAGGTACTTTGACTCAGGTGATGAGTGAAAGAACAAAGAGTCTCATTCATTTCTAGGTCCATGCTCAACACAAAGTTACTACCATCTTATTCTGTGAAGCGTCTCCCTCGTACCTACTGTGGCACACAGTTAATGTTGTTATTATGAGTTGATCAGAGTCTCTTCAGAAAACATGAAGCGTTTGATTTCTTAAAATGCTTTTTCTTTGCTGTGATTTTTATATGACTAAAAATGAAGGCGATAAAGGTCTCAGACTGGAGTCACAGTTTTTATATGAAGAGTTGTTCCCTTTTTTATTACAGGACACAAATAACTCACAAACACCTGTTTATTGAAAATTCATCTCAGTTATACATTTTATGAAAAAAATTAAAAAGAACCAACACAGAAAAAATACCAAAACATGTGACTAACATGTCCACAAATCACCAGATCAGTGTTCTATAAGATTATTCAAGTTTTTGAGCTCTGAGGGGGAAACAGCATGATATGTTGATGTCAGCTACAGTTCACTGACTCGGACATGGTGGTCTGCAGCACAGGGGCTCCACAGGGTACAGTGCTCTTCCCCTTTGTCTTCACCCTGTACACTTCGGACTACAGTTACGACTCTGGGAGCTGTCACCTCCAGAAGCTCTGCGATGATACAGCCATCATCGGGTGTGTATCTGAGGGGAACGAACAGGAGTACAGGGAGGTCATCACGGAGTTTGTCGAGTGGTGTGAGCTCAACCATCTTCAGGTCAACGCCAGCAAGACGAAGGAGGTGGTGATTGACTTCTGCAGGAGGACACCCCGGACTGCACCGGTGAACATCCAGGGATTGGATATTGAGAGGGTGGAGACCTACAAGTACCTGGGAGTTCACCTCAGTAACAAACTGGACTGGTCACACAACACAGACGTCTTGCACCTGCTGAGGAGACTGAGGTCCTCTGGAGTATGCGGGGCTCTGTTACGGACATTTTACGGCACTGTGGTGACGTCTGCACTTTTCTATGCAGTGGTCTGCTGGGGAGGAGGGAGCACAGAGAGGGACAGGAAGAGACTAAACAGACTGGTCAGGAGGGCCGGTTCTGTCCTGGACTGTCCTCTGGACTCCATAGAGGAGGTGGGTGAGAGGAGGATGTTAGCCAAGCTGACATCTATCATGGACAACCCCTCCCAACCCCTGCATGAGACTGTGGGGACCTTAAGCAGCTCCTTCAGCAGCAGACTGAGACACCCACCCTGCGAGAAGGAGCGCTACCGCAGATCCTTCAGCCCATCTGCAGTCAGACTTTATAACATCAGCATCACTGTCTGATCACAATACTCTGTCACTCATCCACCAGTCACTACATGGCAGCTGCTTTGCACTGTTTTTCAATGTGTGCATATCTACTGTAACATATTATTAAAGTATACTTTGGTACATGTACTGATGCATTTTTATTACCTCATCCATACCGTGCAATTATGTCTGTGCTAATACCTCTCATGTGCAATTGTTATTTATTCTGCAATATTTCACTTTACTCATCATCAACCATATCACCATGATACACACCGTGTGTTTTTGGTGCAGTTTTTTTGCACAAAAACGTAACCATCCACAATAAGTGAAAGGTG
This sequence comes from Semicossyphus pulcher, assembly GCF_022749685.1. Taxonomy (NCBI): domain Eukaryota; kingdom Metazoa; phylum Chordata; class Actinopteri; order Labriformes; family Labridae; genus Semicossyphus; species Semicossyphus pulcher. The sequence goes on from NW_027211726.1 coordinate 3,227,768, forward strand.
TACATAGTGTATATATTTAGGATTATTTTTATATTATTGTATTTTATTGTCTTTTTGTCTTGCCTCTTTTATCCATCACTTGTTTTACCCTGTCCTTTACTTTGAGCTGATCAATAAAGTGTATCTTATCTAATCTTATCTTTAATGATACAGTCTGTATCAAAGAAAGAAAGTCTCAGGACAATTCACTGTTAGAATATACATGATCAAATCTTTATTGTTTGAAATGGTGAAACCATTAACACAAGCAGAAACACGTTCATGTTGAAACAGAGAGAAAAAGAGTTTAAGAGACAGGGGGTCGGACTGAGAGCAGGAGCAGAGGAAAACCAGGAGCAGAGTCCCAGTGAGTCAGATCAGTACTGGGAACACTGGTCTCTCCTCAGAGTCTCTGAGAGAGGACACTGGGAGCCCTGGGAGGCCTCACAGGTCACAGAGCCCACCTTCTTCCACTGGTCTGCAGTGAGCCTCAGGGTGCTGCTCCAGCTGTAGCGGCCGTCCTTCTCCAGCACCGCGGGGCTGCTGCTGTCCTCCCCGCTGCTGCTGCTGCCGCCGTCCACCTTCCAGGCCAGACTCCAGTCTGAGGGGAAGCCCTTGTTGGCCAGGCACATGAGCGTGGCCTTCCCCTGCTTCAGCTCCTCAATGGAGGGGGGCAGCACCGTCAGGGTGGGACGGACATCACCTAGGAGACACCAATCAGGTTAGAGGACAGGGAGCACACAGCTGTCAATCAAACAGCAGACACTTGGACACCTTTACTGTGTGAGAGTTGATTTTGTGCTTTCAGGAGTTTCAAAGCAAAGTGAAAATATGAAGTAACAATCAAATGACCATCCTAATCAAACAGGTCAATAGATTTTCAAAATGTCAAACAGTTTTTGAAAATATCTGAGATAGTGTTCATTTTTAAATGGAATGATTTATATTTACATCGTTCATTTGACTTCAATCAATGACACTTAATTCATGTCCAAACGGTTATCATTGATTTGTAAAATGAAATGTAATATTGACAAAACATTTGAAAAACAGGTTTTATATTTTCTGCACTTCAAGCTTCAAGTTGAACTTTCAGTCTGACACTAATTTGTAAAGAACTGTTTAGTGAACTGTCCTGAGTGAACCTCCATGGTAAAGGAGGACAAAGAAAAACATTCATAGTTAAAGTGTCACATTTAAAAAAGAAATATTTTCTGCATCAAACATGAACAAACTGAATTGAAACATTACTTTACACATTAGATTTAGTATTTGTGCAGAAACTTACTTCCAACATGCAGTCTGGTTCCTCCACCAAAAGTCCACCACAGTGATACAAACTCATTGAGCCGCCGTACAAAAACCTCTCACTGTAGAGAGACACGGCTCTCTGACTTTGACACACTGAACTAAACTTTCAAACTACCAAGATGCAATTTTACAATGAAAGTGAGAAACTATAATTAACCCAGCTTTATATTTTCCATTACAATGATTTTTTGTATTTCTATTGCTGGGCTGAATTGTGTCTATATCCCTGTAAAAACATTCAATTAAAAAGTGAAAGGAAACTTTTGTCCTACAGTTTGAATAGAAAGAAACAATAAAGAAAAGAAGCTCCTGAAATCATTTCAAGTGTAAATATTTGACTTACTTCCAAACTCCAGTCTGGTTCCTCCACCGAACGTGTACCACAGTGATACAAACTCATTGAGCCGCCGTACAAAAACCTCTCACTGTAGAGAGACACGGCTCTCTGACTTTGACACAAACAAACTCACCAAAATGAGTCTCTGTGTGCAACATTTTTACACATTCAATCAAAACTGACAATAATACAATGCTACAAAGTTTAAGACAGCATGTTTTTATTGATCATGTTTTAATGTTGGAACTATTTTGTTTCTGTAGTGTTTAATTTGTTAGAACCAAAGACATTTTTTCTCCATCAATTTGTCCAGAAGCATGAACCTAAAATCAGATTGGATTGGTGTTAAAAGATGTTTAATCAATAATCAGATTCATTGATTGATCCATTATTAAACAGCATAATCAGGGTAATAAAAGGGGACACACACACACACACACACACACACACACACACTACAAACATATAGTATCGCAGATTCAACTTCACATCATTGTTGCTGTAACCTCCAATGAACATGAATTACAAAAATCTTAAATATGAAAAGAATAATTTGGTTGACATTAAATGACCATAATCATCACAGCTTCTTTTATCAATCTGTCTCCATTATAACCTCCTCCCCGAGGGACACGATCATAGGCCTTCTCCAAGTGCACAAAACACATGTAGACTGGATGAGCAAACTCCCATACCCCCACAAGCAGCCCTGCAGGGGTAAAGAGTTGGTCCACTGTTCCATGTCCAGGAAGAAATCTGCATTGTTCCTCCTGTACCTGAGGATCGACCATCAGCCGAAGCCTCTTTTCCAGCACCCTGGAATAAACTTTATTTGTGAGGCTGAGAAGTGAGATGTCCTGATAGTTGGGGCTCACCCTCCAGTCCCCCTTATTGAAAATGGGAACCATCACCCCGGTCTGCCATTCCACAGGCACTGTCCCAGACCTCAACTGGACATTGAAGGGGCGTGTCAGCAATGTCAAGAGCCTTTAGCATCTCACGGTGAATCTCACCTACACCTGTTGCCCTGCCACTGAGGAGCTTCTTGACCACCTCAGCGACCTCTGCCAAGGATATAGATCAGGCTTCCCAAGGATCTTCAGACTCTGCCTCCTCATCAGAGACGTTTTGGTTGGGATCAATGACTGTATATACAGATGGACAACGCGTCTCCATCTGCTCCCATTGTACGAAATTGATGCCAAAATAACCCCTGTGATAGGCGCTGCCACCTTGCGATGGTGACGTCATATGGAGCCATATGGAGTCATGTGAAGCGGCCGTAGCCACTTCCGCTAACCCAAACACACACTTAACTTACCGAAAAAACAGCAAGGATCCCGTACACCGACGTGTTTCCAGCAGAACAGCTTCTCTGTGTTGGTCTGAGGTTATCGTTCACAGGTATGGAAACTTCAATGACTGTAGTGATTGTTTTAGTTACGTTTCCACGTTTTCGTCCTCCACTCTGCTCGCCCGGAACTGATCGGCTGCAGGAGCCCAATTTGTCAACAGAGCTGTCAATCATCATTTTGACAGCATCAAATAACTAATTAAAAATAAACTTGTCAGAAAAATGAACACTTGGACGTAAATCAGCATGATAACTTTAATGACAGAAACCATGTTTGATAAAAATTTATCGGGCTTGTATTTTGATTTTATAGTTTGACCCATGTCCCACCTGTTAACATGGAGGAGGCGGGCTTTATGACCTACACTGCAGCCAGTCAGCAGGGGGCGCTTTTAGGGAGCTGTCATGTCGTCCATCTTTTTATACAGTCTATGGTTGGAATCAAGCGTTCCTCAAAGTGTTCTTTCCATCGTCTGACGATATCCCCAGTCTGGTTCAGCAGTACTCCATCCCTGCAGAAGACAGCCTGAGCCAATCCCTGCATCCCCCTCCTGAGTCGTCTGACGGTTTGCCAGAACTTTCTCAAGGCTTTCTCCTCAGCCTCCCTGAAGTTCTCCCACCACTGAAGCCACAGCCCTTCTGGCCACCTGGTACCTGTCTGCTGCCTCTGTAGACTCCTGGGGCAACCAAGCCCAAAAGGCCTCCTTCTTCAGCCTGATGACTTCCTTCACTGCTGGTGTCCACCAACATGTTCTCAGGTTCCCACCATGACAGGTACCGACGGCCTTCTGGACACCACTCCTAAAATCATTACATTTTCCAACTTTTCCAACGATTCCAGAAACAAGAGAAACACCTTGTGTCACTTACTGTGGCTTAAGATAGTGCTATCATGATTACATTTTTACAGTCACTCAATCGACTCATAAATCTTAACCTTAAATTCCTGAGCACAGCATGGAAGGTTGGAACATTATTAGATACAAACATATCACTTGCACTCGTCCACCTTGATACCTGAAGTAGGATTTGAAATGCATCATTGTATGCTACCTGAAGCTTTTTCATCTTAGCTTTAGTGTAGGTACACCACAGGTGGGCTGTGTAGAGTGGAGTACAGTCAGCTCTAAAAAGTTCTGTTTTAACAGCACCGGTGCACATCATCATCACTTAAGTCTGTGATGTAGCTGCTGCTAGAGCTCGAGCTAAATCGATTAATCTGCTGTAATTATCATCACTGTGGTTATTCAGCTGCTGTGTACTTAAACAGACACTAGTTTTCATCAAGCACTGTCGTTGTTGCATTAGCGTCATATCTGCTAAACCCTTAACTTTATACTCGCTTAGCCGTTAGCTTAGCAGCTAGCTTAATCAATTGAAATGTCTTCTCCTTCTCCCTCCTGCTCTCCTGATCTGCCCTGTTCGGTGTGTCAGATGTTTAGCTCTACCTCGACCTCCTTTACGGATAAGGGTACTTGTATGAAATGTAGTATTTTTGGAGCTATGGAGGCGAGGATCACGGAATTAGAGACGCGGCTCCGCACCTTGGAAAACCAAGCATCGCTAGCTGCTGTAATCAGCAGCAAGCCCCCAGGGCCAGTAGCCGGTGCGGGCCGACCTAGCGTAGCTTCTCCCCCGGCAACTCCCGAGCAGCCGGGATGCAGTGGCTGGGTTACTCTCAGAGGGAAGCATAGCCGCAAGACGAAGCACACGGTTCACCACCAACCACTTCACGTTTCGAACAAGTTTTCCCCACTCAGCGACACACCCGCTGAGAAACCAGCTCTGGTTATTGGCAGCTCCATAGTCAGAAACGTGAAGTTAGCGAAGCCACCGGCCATAGTGAAATGTATTCCTGGGGCCAGAGCGGGCGACATCGAGTCAAATTTAAAACTGCTGACAAAGGATAATCGTAAATTTGATAAGATTGTAATTCATGTCGGCGTTAATGACTCCCGGTTACGTCAATCGGAAGTCACTAAAATTAATGTTGAGTCGGTGTGTGCATTTGCAAAGACGATGTCGGACTCCGTAGTTTTCTTTGGACCCCTGCCCAATCTGACGAGTGATGACATGTATAGCCGCATGTCATCATTCAACCGCTGGCTGTTGAGGTGGTGCCCAGCAAACGATGTGGGCTTCATAGATAACTGGCAGACATTCTGGGGAAAGCCTGGTCTTATCGGAAGAGACGGCATTCATCCCACTTTGGATGGTGCAGCTCTTTTGTCTCGTAATATGGCTAAGTTTGTTAGTCGTAAAACCTGACAAACCAGAGTTGAGACCAGGAGGCAGAGCTGTAGTCCTACACACTCCTCTGAGCTTCCCTGTGAGCAGTTTCCCAGCCACAATGTTAATGTTATAGAGACTGTGTCTGCCCCCCAACCCAGGCCTTTTATTACAGTTAATTCAAACTCAAATAAAAAAGGAGTAAATCAAAAAAATTTAATAAAAATTAAAACAACAACCAAAGTTATGCCAAAAAATATGAGAATTAAATGTGGTCTGTTAAATATCAGATCCCTGTCATCTAAAGCTCTATTAGTGAACGATCTGTTATCAGATGATCATATTGATTTACTCTCTTTAACTGAGACTTGGCTGTGTCAGGAAGAATATGTCAGCTTAAATGAATCCACTCCTCCCGGTCATCTTAATACTCATATTCCTCGAGACACTGGTCGAGGTGGTGGAGTGGCAGCTATCTTCAGTTCTAGTCTTCTAATCAACCCTCGACCAAAACTTAGTTTCAGCTCTTTTGAAAGCCTTGTTCTGAGTTTTTCACACCCAGCTTGGAAACTTTACAGCCTGTTTTATTTGTGATAGTATACCGCCCTCCTGGCGCATACTCTGATTTTCTAACTGAATTCTCAGAGTTTTTATCAGATTTAGTCCTGAGTTCAGATCAAATAATTATTGTAGGGGACTTCAATATTCATGTAGATGTTGATAATGATAATCTTAGCATGGCATTTATGTCCCTTTTGGACTCTATTGGTTTCACTCAAAGTGTAAACCAGCCTACTCACCGCTTTAACCACACCCTCCACCTTGTTCTAGCTTATGGCCTTGAAACCGAAAACTTAATTGTCTTCCCACAAAATCCTCTTTTATCAGATCACTATTTAGTAACATTCGATGTCCTATTAACCGACTACTCTCCAGTTAACAAAAATGTACTCACAAGATGTTTGTCTGATAGGACTGTAGCTAAATTTAAGGAAACAATTCCAGCTGCTTTTAATTCTTTACCACATCTGTTTACTACAGAAAGCTCTTGTGCTAATGTTAGTCCCTCTCAGCTTGATCAGTTTGTTGATAGTACTGCAGGTTTGCTGAGAAGTACTCTAGACTCGATTGCCCCCTTAAAAAAGAAGATTATTAAACGACAGAGGCTAGCTCCATGGTATGACTCAGAAACTCGTAACTTGAAGCAAATGTCGCGTAAATTTGAAAGGATGTGGCGATCCACCAAAACAGAAGAGTCTCGTTTACTCTGGCAAAATAGTCTTAATAAATACAGGAAGGCCCTACGGCATGCTCGAGGTGTCTACTACTCCTCCCTCATAGAAGAACATAAAAACAATCCCAGGTACCTTTTCAGCACTGTAGCCAGGCTGACAGAGAGTCACAGCTCCACTGAGCCAAGTATTCCTATAGGCCTCAGCAGTGACGATTTCATGAGCTTCTTTAATGACAAAATCCTAAAGATTAGAGACTCTGTAACCTCCGGCCGTTACCTGGTGCAGATGTATCTTTGGAAGCTGCTCACACACCTGATGTTTACACTGTTTTTCTCCAATTGACCTTCCTGAGCTAAATTCTCTGATATCTTCGTCTAAACCATCGACCTGTCTTTTAGACCCGATTCCAACCAAGCTGCTTAAGGAAGTCTTTCCCTCAATTAGCACTTCTTTACTAGATATGATCAATATGTCTTTATCGACGGGCTATGTACCCCAGTCTTTTAAATTAGCTGTAATTAAGCCACTTCTTAAAAAGCCTTCCCTAGATTCAGGCACCTTAGCTAACTATAGACCTATATCTAACCTTCCTTTTATCTCAAAGATCCTTGAGAAAGCAGTCGCTAATCAATTATGTGACTGTCTTCATAACAACAGTTTATTTGAGGACTTTGAGTCAGGATTTAGAGTCCACCATAGCACTGAGACAGCACTTGTGCGAGTTTCAAATGATCTACTTCCTGCTTCAGACAGAGGACTTCTCTCTGTACTCGTCCTGTTAGATCTTAGTGCCGCTTTCGACACGATAGACCATCACATCCTGTTACAGAGACTAGAACATTTAATGTTCATTACAGGATCTGCATTAAGTTGGTTTAAATCTTATTGATCAGATCAATCTCAGTTTGTTAATGTTCATGATGTGTCCTCTATGCAAACCAAAGTTAGTCATGGAGTTCCACAAGGTTCTGTGCTCGGACCGATTCTTTTTACCTTATATATGCTTCCTCTGGGTAATATCATGAGGAAACACTCTATTAATTTTCATTGTTATGCAGATGATACTCAGTTATACTTATCTATGAAGCCAGACGAAACCAATCAGCTATCTAAACTAGAAGCATGCCTTAAGGACATAAAGATCTGGATGACTAGAAACTTTCTGCTACTTAATTCAGACAAAACTGAAGTTATTGTGCTCGGCCCAAAACACCTTAGAGATTCTTTCTCTAATGATATAGCTGCCCTAGATGGCATCAGCCTGGCATCCAGCACTACTGTTAGGAATCTGGGAGTTCTATTTGATCAGGATACGTCCTTCATCTCAAACATAAAACAAATATCAAGGACAGCCTTCTTTCATCTTTGCAACAAACATCAGACACATCCTGTCTCAACACGATGCAGAAAAACTAGTCCATGCATTCGTTACGTCCAGGTTGGATTATTGTAACTCGTTACTATCAGGCTGCCCTAATAAGTCACTAAAAACTCTGCAGCTGGTACAAAATGCTGCAGCGAGTGTGCTGACAAGAACTAGGAAGAGAGATCACATCTCTCCTGTATTAGCCTCTCTGCACTGGCTTCCTGTAAAATCTAGAATAGAATTTAAAATCCTTCTTCTTACTTACAAAGCTCTTAATGGTCAGGCACCATCATATCTTAAAGAGCTCATAGTGCCATATTACCCCTCTAGAACATTGCGCTCCCAGGATGCAGGCCTGCTTGTGGTACCTAAAGTCTCTAAGAGTAGTGTTGGAGGTAGAGCCTTCAATTACCAGGCCCCCCTCCTCTGGAACAATCTACCAGTCAGGGTCCGGGAGGCAGACACCCTCTCTTCTTTTAAGAGTTCAAACTTTCCTCTTTGATAAAGCTTATAGTTAGAGCTGGCTCAGGCTGGGACCAGCCCATAGTTATGCTGCTATAGGTTTAGACTGCCGGGGGATCTGACACACCAAGCTCCTCTCTCTCTCTCTCTCGAAAGATTGTGCAAAAAGACATGTTTTAGGTTGCTTTACAAAGAAGAAATGGTTGTGACAGAACTCCTTTCTTGTGGCAGAAAATTCCATAGAGAGTCACAGGCCATAGTGACTTAAAGCACCATAAACTGATTTAGCATTAATTCTCAGAATGATGAGAAGACCTCTATGATTATCTAAGGGATTTGTCTTGTGTGTATTGAGTGTGCATGTGAGTATTTAAACACCAATTCAATTCTTTGTTTAACTGAAAGCCAGTGAAGAGAAGATAAAATAAAACTGATGTGCTGATACCTCTTGGTTTTGGTTAAACTCTGGCTGCAGCATTTTGAATAAGCTTGAGTTTTTTTAAACAACTGCTTTGTCAGTCCAATAAAAAGTGCATAGCAGTAATCTAATTTACTTGAAATAAATGTATGAACCAGCTTTTCAGAGTCAGACTGTGACAAAAAGCATCTTACTTCAGAGATATTTCTAAGATGATGAAAGACAGTCTTAGAATGTTAGCTATATGTTTATGAAGGTATAGATCCACATCTAAAGTAAAACCTAAGTGCTCACATGGCTTTACTGACAAAGGAGTTAAAAAAGGGAGAATCTGTTGCCTCAGAGCCGTTGGACCCACTAAAAGAATCTCTGTTTTGCTCTAAATCAGCTGTAAAAGGTTTGTTGCAATCCAATATTTAATATCAGCAGCGCACTGAATGAGGTCATTAGCTGGGCTAAGATGACTGGCAGTGACAGATATATATAACTGTGTTTCACCAGCATAAGAATGATATAGAATATTATACTGCTGAATGATATGACGATAAAATTAGCATCCGATATGCAGCTTCTGATTCTGCAGTTAAGGGTAAGGGAAACGTAACTTACATTACCGGGAGACTGACCCATCTGTTTTAGCTCTCCTTCTGTTATAAAAGCAGGTTGATATCAAGCAGCAAAGCTTTAACATTGTCTGAAACCCATTTAAGCATTTTTTTTACTTTTGTTGACACAGTTACGGGAAATTTAACTATTTTCCTCGCATTTAGATCGCTTTGAATAAGGTCTCGTTCAAAAACCAAAGCATTTCAAATTGTCTTACCAATACTCATTCATTGTAAGGAGGCCAAATATTCTTTAAAACACTGTTTTCAGCCTTCATTTAATTTCTTCAAATGCAATTAAGGGAGATTTTACTGTTTTTTTGGCATTTAGACCACACTGGACATTGATCAATTTGTCAACTGATAATGGTCAACCTGACTCACTGCCAACATTAGCTAAATGCAATATGAACCTATTGTATTCTAGGCTATATGTATAGTATATCCATGATTGAAAGTAGGCTATACTTTATTACTTAAATAACAGTAAATCAATAACAGACCAGAAGCATTAGGAATGCAAAATACTGCCATATAATTACTTAAAGAGAAAATATTATGTATGTGTTTTGTTGATCTGCAGTGAAACTACAGGCCCACACTGACTGACTTTTAAAGACCGATACTCAACATGGGACAACAGGATACAACCATTCATGCGGAGCATAAGTAGACAGAGTCTAAGCGTAAATAGAGCCTCTGGTCTAAAGCTTTCAAACTTTGAAAATGTTTGGTTTGATAGTTCATGTTTGAACGGAATCTCTTTCGGATTATGTTTTGTTTCGCACGTTCATTTGATTATCTGTAAACAAACTGTTTGTCTCTCGACGTCTGGGTTCAGTTTTGGACCATGTGATGTCCAGGAAGTGACTTTGTGCAAGCTCAGTCACCTTGTTTGTCCTGCAGCTCTTTGTCATCTTTACAAGAGTGTAGTCTCTTCTGGATTATACACGTTGTCGTGAAGGTTATACAGACATTGTAGAAGAAATATGGCAGTAAACCAGTGTTCCTGTGCTATAATTTGCCTGTATCAGTCTATAGCACCATGTACTTTGTGCCTAAAAGAGTGGAGGGACTGGAACCTGCACTGAGATCATTTGTGAAGAGCCATGTCACCCTTCAGTCTCATACATTGCAAGGTTGTACAAGCTCAACTTCTTTTTCGTTACATCTTTGAATATAAACTGCTAACATAGTCCAGGGAGTAGGTTAGCTTCAAAAGCTAGGGAGCCTCAAAAGGCTTTCCAGTCCCTTACAGGCAGTTTTCTTTTTTGGGGGCAATCAATTGCATGCATATGCCACACATAAGCATTCACTTAAATGAAAGCCTAACAGTGCAGCAGCTGTAACCATACCGGACATAGTTAATTGAAAAAAGTAGCAGTGACATTATCATACCAGTAATATAATAAATATGGCTAGGTAAATTGTCTGTTGTTGAACATTCATCGTGTGGAAGGTAAAAGTCAGGGAAATAATCACAATAATAATTAATAATAACACAAAAGACCTTCAGTTTTGGAGTTATCATAATGGATTACTATTACAAAGTCCTCAAAAAGACAATGAGGTTCCAGGAGACATGACAATGCCTGCAAAAGGGATATGATTGCAATGAAGCATTTCTCAGAACTGCGCAACTGTTAGCATTCAGCTGTAATCTAGCATGGAATCTGATGCTTTGACTTTGTTTCCCAAAGTGTCCAATCTTTTGGTTTTTAATAGTTCTGGAGTGGTTTAGAGTTCCCATGTGCCTTCTGACAGTACAATGTCTCAAGATATTTACTTTCCATTTTTTCACAATACACAGTTTTGTTACATTTGGTACGGTTCATTTAAGGTATGAACATAGACCGACCTCAATCTAACTAATTACAGAAATCACTGCATCTTTTTAAAATTAATGTCAATAATGTCAAAGTTTCTGCAATTGTTCTTGCTGACACCACCAAATCAATATCAGTATGATGAAAACAACTGAAGTATGGAAGATCTCCATGACTGTTCAGCCTACTTTCCTTTAGTATTTCCTTCTTTTCCTGCCTCGGAATGTCTGACAATGAATGAATGACCTTAGTGCACATGTGATTTTGTTTACAAATTTTGTAAAAGAACACACTAGAAAAAAAAAATCAACACGTCTATAGACATTTTAAGTTCATACATAAATCTCTGTGACAAGAAACTAGGGGTGGTACACCAAATATGTTATATTTTGAACACTGACTTATTGTCAGCTGTCTTTCAGTGTGTGGAGCAGCTGAGGAACCTGTCTTTACCACTGACCGACAGATTTTTAATGAATCTAAACAGTGTCAATTTCAGCCCCAAGACAGGACATCCCATGGTGATAAAAATACATGTGTACTGATGACTAGAAACACATAGCTTTCTTTCTCTCAAAATAATGATCCCTGGTCATACAACTCCAACTACAAGGCATTATGTAATCACTTTATCAATGACAGTCAAACATCTGACCATGCAAATCAGTCTGATATATAGCTGGGACACTTTTTGGAAAACTGAGATCTGTGTTAAAATCTATGTTACACACCTATTGACGGAAAGGTGAATTATAAGGACATTGTAAAAATTATCAGGACCTTCCGGCAGGCAGCCAATCAGAAGCTCAGAATCATACACAATTGTGAATATTCATGAGGTCCTGCTATACCACCACCTGGCTGTAGGGGGCACTGTGATGATACACAGATTATACACAAAGTCAGGTCTATGTGTACTAACAGGTCATGTCCAGTTTTTTTAATATTTAGGGTCTATGGACCAATAGAAACACTTCTACACTTTTAGAATTTTTTCCAAATTAGCAGGACACCGACCCTGTCCTGCTAATTCTAAATGCCCTTCTAGTGTGGTGTGTATTCTGACCAAATGTCCTTTTAATACACATATACCAACACACACACACACACACACACACACACACACACACACACACACACACACACATACACACTACAAAAATAAAGGCAAACTGGGACAGTTAATGGAGACCAAGAGAAAATAGAGGTCCAGGGCATTGCCTTGGAGTAATTAATATGGTATAATCATAATTTCGACCCAGTTGACCACAACATTACACACAACATAACTTAGATGACAGGGACTATTTTATGTCATATATATAGTATACTATTATGAATCTGAGCCTATAAATATGTGGCGTCCCACAAGGATCCATTTCCGTCTAAACAAGACACAGAGAAACTTGTTCATGCTTTTATTTTCAGCAGGCTACATTACTGTAACGGTGTCTTTACAGGTCTGACTAAAGAAATCGATCAGACAGCTGCAGCTCATCCAGAATGCTGCTGCCAGAGTCCTCACCAACACCAGGAAAGTAGAACACATTACACCAGCCCTCAGATCCCTACACTGGCTTCCTGTGTGTCAGAATTTAATATCCTACTCCTCACATATATAAAGCACTAAATGGTCTGGGCCCAAATACCTATCAGACCTGCTAGTTCACTACGAGGCCTCCAGACCCCTCAGCTCCTCTGGGACAGGTTTACTCATTGTCCCCAGAATCAGAACCAAGCAGGGTGAGGCAGCTTTAGTTTCTACTCTCCACGACTGTGGAACAAGCTACCAGAGCACCTGAGGCTTCCTCCATCTGTTAGCTCTTTTAAAACAGGTCTGAAACACTTTTATTCACTGCTGCCTTCACATAAGTTCAATCACTTCTGATCTACGTTCACTTAATTCTTTCCATTTAATTGGTATTTAATTACTTTTAACTGCTCTTTTATCAGAACCTCCAGGTTTGTCTGAAAATAGCAGAACATCATCTGCGTATGGACAGATTTTATGCTGCATGAGACCCTCCTCTATACCTGTTACTAATGGATCACTTCTTATGGGCCTGCCAAGGGGTCTATGGTGAGGGCAAACAGAAGGAGGGAGGCCTGACAACCCTGTCTAGTGCCATGTCCAACAGTTAATGTGAAAATTTAACCATGTTAGCAAACTGTCCACTAATTAATGGATTAATTTATTTAAAATGCTACCCATGTAATTATGTAAATGTGAAGGATCATTCTGTCAGCTCTGAGGGGGAAACAGCATGATATGTTGATGTCAGCTACAGTTCACTGACTCTGTGTGTTTGCATATGTGTCCTGCCTCTCTGCTCCCAGACGTTAAGAGGCCGCTGTTGATCAGTGGCTGTCCAGGTCTTTCAGAGACACTGACACGCCGGCAGCACAATGATGATGTCACTGATTCTACTTGTGACCACCCTGGGGCTCCTTGTTCAGGGTGAGACTCTCTTCTGAAAACTTTGCTTCAGGATGAAGCCAGGTTCACCTCAATGATGTTCTGCTGTGATGAAAGAACAATGAAACAAGCAGCATCTACTGTCTTACATCTATTCTCCATGATCAAGAAAGTTCACTTCTTTGTTCAAATGTTAATCATCTTTCTCCAAGCTGGATTTGTCTCAATCTGTCTTTCACTTAATAATGTTTTCTAAAGTTTTGTGAAATTATTTCTCTAATTAATCTGAATCTATCAACATTTGTTGGACATGATGATTCAATTAATATTCAATTGAAGTAATTCAAAGAGTTAAGAAATAAGATTGTGATATTTTCTTGAAGCATGTTGAGAGTCATCTTCTTTATGTAAATAAATTCAAACTCATTCCAAGTCTGACTTCACAACATGAACTAGTTATTCCTTGAATCACATGTGTCCAAGGGAGGTCCCAGAGGTGCCACCAAAAACCATCACTTGTGTCTTATTTTTTTATTAAAATTTAAGAAGTTAAGAGCCATCCAGGCCTTTATGTTGTCAAGACACCTGAGTAGCGTTCTGACAGAGTATGCGTCATGCGCATAACAGTGGAATGAAATGCCATGCTTCTGAAGAATGGAACCAAGTGGGAGCAAATAGAGGGAGAAGAGAAGAGGGCCTAGAAGTGAGCCCTGAGGGACCCCACATGAGAGAGGAGCAGAGGAGGACACAGAGTCACCAAGGCTGACACAGAAGTTCGATCTGCCAAGTAGGACCTGAACCATTGCAGAGCTACGCCCCTGATGCCCACCCACCGATCCAAACGAGATATCAAGATTGCATGGTCAACTGTGTTAAATGCAGCAGTCAAATCTAAAAGCACAAGAGTAACACAGTCATCAGGGTAATAAAAGTCCCTGCTGGAGTCGGTCAGAGCATTTCCATAGAGAGCCACTTTGCATCAGCAGCACCATGCTCCAGTGCTCTGGGAGAGTTTATAGTCCTGACAGTTGAACACTGGATGACTGACAGCTGTCCTTCATGACAACAGAAGCCACAGAAATCCTCCTCATCAAAAACATGACTTTGACCTCCGTCCTCATCTGGACTCTCCTCTGCTGCTGCTTCACAGGTAAAGTCCAGAGAATCAAACTCCTCTCCTCTATGAACATCCGTCCCTCTGAAATGAAGCCGACAAAACCATGACGCTGCTTTATGTGTTTGTCTCTGTATCCTCAGAGTCCAGAGGCCAGGTCACAGTGACTCAGCCTGCAGCAGTGAGCTCTGCTGTGGGAGGCTCCGTCACCATCACATGTAGGACCAGTCGGAATGTTTATACTTGGAGCAGCAACCACTGGTTAGCCTGGTACCAACAGAAAGATGGAGGAACTCCTAAACTGCTCATTTATACTGCTAGCACTCGAGCATCAGGGATTCCAGGTCGTTTTACAGGCAGTGGATCAAACTCTGACTTCACTCTGACCATCAGTGGAGTCCAGGCTGAAGATGCAGCAGTTTACTACTGTCAGAGTTATCATGAGATCAACAGTCAAGGTGTGCTCACACAGTGAAAAAGCGTCGTACAAAAACCTCCCTCAGTCAGACTGAACAGAAACTGAACTGACTGCTGCAGCTGGAAGCTACTGCAGAGACTGATACACTTCACTGAGGACACACACACTCACACACACACACACACACACACACACACACACACACACACACAGAAGTTTGTCAAGTAGAAAGAACAGCTTTTATCTGTTTGATACGATTATAATCATATTATCTTATCCTGTTCTGTCAGAAAATCAGTGTAGGACGAGAAAATGTTGGTCATGACCTTTAACCTTACACCTGTTTAAAGATATTTCAAATACATTTGGCTGAAAGAAAATATGAACATAAATAAATAAAATTCAACAAATTAATCAGAACCTAGAATAGACAGTGGAAAGGCTGTCCGGAGAGCCAGGTCTCCTCTGATCCTGTGAAAAAGGGGCACACAGTTAGAGAGGGAGTGGGGGATACGTAAACCCAAGTCCATAAAAGCTGACACACACCTAAAATGTTAATGGAGACCAAGAGAAAATAGAGGTCCAGGGCATTGCCTTGGAGTAATTAATATGGTATAATCATAATTTCGACCCAGTTGACCACAACATTACACACAACACAACTTAGATGACAGGGACTATTTTATGTCATATATATAGTATACTATTATGAATCTGAGCCTATAAATATGTGGCGTCCCACAAGGATCCATTTCCATCTAAACAAGACACAGAGAAACTTGTTCATGCTTTTATTTTCAGCAGGCTACATTACTGTAACGGTGTCTTTACAGGTCTGACTAAAGAAATCGATCAGACAGCTGCAGCTCATCCAGAATGCTGCTGCCAGAGTCCTCACCAACACCAGGAAAGTAGAACACATTACACCAGCCCTCAGATCCCTACACTGGCTTCCTGTGTGTCAGAATTTAATATCCTACTCCTCACATATATAAAGCACTAAATGGTCTGGGCCCAAATACCTATCAGACCTGCTAGTTCACTACGAGGCCTCCAGACCCCTCAGGTCCTCTGGGACAGGTTTACTCATTGTCCCCAGAATCAGAACCAAGCAGGGTGAGGCAGCTTTAGTTTCTACTCTCCTTGACTGTGGAACAAGCTACCAGAGCACCTGAGGCTTCCTCCATCTGTTAGCTCTTTTAAAACAGGTCTGAAACACTTTTATTCACTGCTGCCTTCACATAAGTTCAATCACTTCTTATGGGCCTGCCAAGGGGTCTATGGTGAGGGCAAACAGAAGGAGGGAGGCCTGACAACCCTGTCTAGTGCCACGCTCCACATTGAACACAATGAAAACTTAACCATGTTACCAAACTGTCCCCTCATTAATCAATAAATTCTCTACATGTAAATATGTAAATGTGTAGGATCATTCTGTCAGCTCTGAGGGGGAAACAGCATGATATGTTGATGTCAGCTACAGTTCACTGACTCTGTGTGTTTGCATATGTGTCCTGCCTCTCTGCTCCCAGACGTTAAGAGGCCGCTGTTGATCAGTGGCTGTCCAGGTCTTTCAGAGACACTGACACGCCGGCAGCACAATGATGATGTCACTGATTCTACTTGCGACCACCCTGGGGCTCCTTGTTCAGGGTGAGACTCTCTTCTGAAAACTGTTCTGAAATCTACAAACTGTTTATGTTAAAGGAATGATTCTTCTTCTTCTGTTTAGTTGATGATCATCTTTCTCCAAGCTGGATTTGTCTCAATAACTCTTCTCCTGTTTTTCATGTTTTCCAGGTTCTTCAGGTGATATCATCCTGACTCAGTCTCCTGGAGCTCAGTCTGTTGTTCCAGGACAGACTGTTTCTATCAGATGTAAAGCCAGTTCAGGCATCGGTAACAACCTTCACTGGTACCTTCAGAAACCTGGAGAATCTCCCAAACTCTTGATTTATTATGCTACATCTCGTCAGTCTGGAGTTTCAGATCGTTTCAGTGGGAGTGGATCTGGGACTGACTTCACTTTAACCATCAGAGGAGTCCAGACTGAAGATGCAGGAGATTATTACTGTCATCAATGTGGTTACAGCTGGCCGTGCACACAGTGATACAACGTCGTACAAAAACCTCCCTCAGCTTAGAGGAACTGATCTGAGTCAACAGCTGCACAGAGACTGAAAGACAACAACAGAACTAAACAAACCTCATTATAAACATGTCATTCAAACAATTTACACTAATAACACTAACTTTATTAAAACATTTTTATCATCATCAGTTTTATGTAAACTCTTTCAACAAGCAGGTTAATACAGATGATCATATATAATTTCACTTAATAATGTTTTCTAAAGTTTATGCTGACTAGGATTTTCATGATGATGATGACTATACTCAACTTGTTGATGTTGCTGATGAAGATTATTAATAAAGGAAAAAAAAACGTCCTCTACACTGCCTGTTGGCACCAGTGTCCGATCGCACTTGAAGCTGTTTGTTGGCTCTTACTGACTTTGTTCCCTCCTGTCTTGATCGTTGCTTGTGTTGGATTAACTCTCAGATGTACGTCGCTTTGGACAAAAGCATCTGTTAAATGAAATTGTAACATTGTAACGTTGTAATTGAAACATAATTAGCGTAGGAATTCTTGAGTTATAACCGGAGAGGTGGTTTGTGAGGTCACATTGACCTGGACCTTTGACCTTTGACCTCCAAAATCTCATTAGTTATACTAAGTTTACAGTTTACTTATGTCCAACATGCCGTCTGGTTCTTCCACCAAAAGTCCACCACAGTGACACAAACTCATCGAGCCGCCGTACAAAAAACTCTCACTGCAGAAACACGGCTCTCTGACTTTGGGAATGTGTTTGTGTCAGTTTGCTCAGTATATATAATATTAGTTACATAACCAAAACATACATAACCCAATCAGGGGTCCCTGTTGGAGTCAGTCAGAGCATTTCCATAGAGAGCCACTTTGCATCAGCAGCACCATGCTCCAGTGCTCTGGGAGAGTTTATAGTCCTGACACTTGAACACTGGATGACTGACAGCTGTCCTTCATGACAACAGAAGCCACAGAAATCCTCCTCATCAAAAACATGACTTTGACCTCCGTCCTCATCTGGACTCTCCTCTGCTGCTGCTTCACAGGTAAAGTCCAGAGAATCAAACTCCTCTCCTCTATGAACATCCGTCCCTCTGAAATGAAGCCGACAAAACCATGACTCTGCTTTATGTGTTTGTCTCTGTATCCTCAGAGTCCAGAGGCCAGGTCACAGTGACTCAGCCTGCAGCAGTGAGCTCTGCTCTGGGAGGCTCCGTCAGGATCACATGTAGGACCAGTCGGAATGTTGGTACTTATAATTCAAACCACCTTTTAGCCTGGTACCAACAGAAAGATGGAAGACCTCCTAAATGGCTCATTTACTTTGCTAGCACTCGAGCATCAGGGATTCCAGGTCGTTTTACAGGCAGTGGATCAAACTCTGACTTCACTCTGACCATCAGTGGAGTTCAGGCTGAAGATGCAGCAGTTTACTACTGTCAGAGTGTTCACAGCATCAACAGTCAAGCTGTGTTCACACAGTGAAAAAGCGTCGTACAAAAACCTCCCTCAGTCAGACTGAACAGAAACTGAACTGACTGCTGCAGCTGGAAGCTACTGCAGAGATTGATACACTTCACTGAGCACACACACACACACACACACACACATTTTCATCAAGCAGAGTGAACCACTTGAACAGTTTTGCTTTAATCACTCACTAACATGTATCCAAAGAAGTTTAATGATTAAACTTTTCTTGGCACACAATCAACCCTTCACTAAGCCCCTCCCTTAAACTGCAACTTTCCAATCCTTCAATAGCAACCTTATCTGGGCACGGGAGGCCTGTCAAGCTTTCAGAACAAGGAGAAATGCCGAAACAGCGTGCATATAGAATCTGCAAATCCGACAGCAGATATCTACAAAGTTTAGAGGGGGTGTCATCTTTTCCGAAGCTAAAAACTGGAGAGGAGACACGTCGGACATGGATCAAAAACTGTGGAAGACAGTCAGCTGGTCTCCGCTAGCAATCCTGTCTGGCCTTCAATCCCACCATCGTCGATATCGGCACATCCTTTATTTTACCAGCCCTTGGTTTGTGCCATTGTTGAGGCAAACTTGTGCAGGATTTTGCTGAGCTTTCCTGTTTCCAGCTCAAGCCCACACTATGCGAGTAATATCCTGACACGATTTAAACATAAGGAAAAAGTGGGATAATTTAGTTTTGCTAGCAATGTGCTAAAACATATCAGATAGTGAAAGTTATAGGGAGTCATAACTGAACATTAGCTTAAAATAAAACAATATATTGACTTACCCTGCTGTGCAAGAACGTTGTTGATCCTGTGTGATTGTCCTTAACATGAATTGTCAAGATGCGGGGTGACTGTCGCTCACATTCGGACCTGTGAGCTGTTGCCTCCATTTTTACGTCCTCTTCATTCTCAACGCTCTATTTTTCCAGACATTTGCTCTTATTTCCCTTGGAGCACCTCTCACTGTTGTAGTTGGAAACGACATAATATTTACATGCTGGTGTGTAAGCTTCACAGGTGTAGCAACAGTAAGCAAGGGGGGCAGGACTTAGCGAAGGGTCAATTATAGTAATATTATCTAATCTGTTTTGTCAGACAATCAGTGTAGGACAAGAAAGAGTTGTTCATGACCTTTGACCGTACACTTGATTAAACATATTTCCACTATATTTGGTTGAAAGAAAATATGAATCAGAAATAAACAAAATGAAATGAATGAATCAGAACCTGGGACAGTGGAAAGGCACGTCCACTCTGATCTTGTGAATCAGGGGCACACATTTAGCTTGGTTTATACTAGAGAGATACTAGAGGGTATGTATACCCAGGTAGATAAAACCTGATGGAGACCAGGATACACTGGAGGTCTGAGGCATTCAGAGTAAGAGTTATTAATATTGTAACCTGAATTTTGGCCAAAGGATCGAATCATCTTGACTGCTCTTCCATCAGAACCTTCAGGTTTGACTTGAAAAAGCAGAACATCATCTGCGTATGGACAGATTTTATGCTGCATGAGACCCTCCTCTATACCTGCTACTAATGGATCACTTCTTACTCTCACTCTCCTGCCAAGGGGTCTATGGTGAGGGCAAACAGAAGGAGGGAGGCCTGACAACCCTGTCTAGTGCCACGCTCCACATTGAACGTGAAATCTTAAACATGTTACCAAACTGTCCACTAATTATTGGATTCATTTATCCAAAATTCTCTACATGTAAATATGTAAATGTGTAGGATCATTCTGTCAGCTCTGAGGGGGAAACAGCATGATATGTTGATGTCAGCTACAGTTCATTGACTCTGTGTGTTTGCATATGTGTCCTGCCTCTCTGCTCCCAGATGTTAAGAGGCCGCTGTTGATCAGTGGCTGTCCAGGTCTTTCAGAGACACTGACACGCCGGCAGCACAATGATGATGTCACTGATTCTACTTGTTACCACCCTGGGGCTCCTTGTTCAGGGTGAGACTCTCTTCTGAAAACTTTGCTTCAGGATGAAGCCAGGTTCACCTCAATGATGTTCTGCTGTGATGAAAGAACAATGAAACAAGCAGCATCTACTGTCTTACATCTATTCTCCATGTTAAAGAAAGTTCACTTCTTTGTTCAAATGTTAATCATCTTTCTCTAAGCTGGATTTGTCTCAATAACTCTTCTCCTGTTTTTCATGTTTTCCAGGTTCTTCAGGTGATATCATCCTGACTCAGTCTCCTGTAACTCTGTTTCTATCGGATGTAAAGCCAGTACAGGCATCAGTTACTTCATTCAATGGTATTTTCAGAAACCTGGAGAATCTCCCAAATTCTTCATTTATGATGCGACAACTCGTCAGCCTGGAGTTCCAGATCGTTTCAGTGGGAGTGGATCTGGAACTGACTTCACTTTAACCATCAGAGGAGTCCAGACTGAAGATGCAGGAGATTATTACTGTCAGCAGCGTCAGAGCTTCCCGTTCACACAGTGATACAACATCGTACAAAAACCTCCCTCAGCTTAGAGGAACTGATCTGAGTCAACAGCTGCACAGAGACTGAAACTGTAGAGGTTAGAGTAACGTGAATTCTATGTCCTATCACAGTAACACTATTATTATAGATACAGTTACACTTTTTTAAAAAATAAAAACACCATTAGGATCATTTTTGGTTTAGTTTTTAGTAATTACAAAAGATTGCTCAAATTCACGACTCCAACAGTTTAATTTCAGATCACTGTTGTCCAAGTGAAACATAATCAATGAAACGCTTTCAGCTCTAAACAACTTGCTCACTTAAACACGTCTTTAATCAAATCTTTACACACGAAAACATAGAAACAATAAAGTTCAGGGTTTGATGCTTTGTAATAGAAATTTGCATCATCAAGTCAAAGTGTGCGTGACACTGCAAAATAATGCTCCACATAAAGATGTTTTATCCCATTTCAAAACAAGGGTCAGTATGAGATGTAAGAATGGTTGTTATTATTACGTCCTCACCTGGCTCCATCGTGTTAAAGAAATGAACGGTAACAATGTGTTTGTCCCACTTTATGCAGACGATACTCTGCTTTATATTTCTAATCCTGAAAATACTTCCAAACTTCTGAACGGTTTCATGTAGTAATTAGACACACAAAGCTAAAACATGGATCTTCTAAACACGAGGCATGAGGGCTGACATGAGACCTTTGTGACTTACAGGTGAAATGTGTCTGTTTTGTGAGATAATCAATGTAGGGGGAGAAAGACTTGTTCTTGACCTTTGACCTGTATAATTGTACACTGGTAGATAAAACCTGATGGAGACCAACAATGTTGATGGAGACCAGGTTACACTGGAGGTCTGGGGCATTCAGAGTAACATTTATTAATATTGTAACCTGATTTTGGCCAAAGGATCGAATCATCTTGACTGCTCTTCCATCAGAACCTTCAGGTTTGACTCGAAATAGAACATCATCTGCGTATGGACAGATTTTATGCTGCATGAGACCCTCCTCTATACCTGTTACTAATGGATCACTTCTTATGGGCCTGCCAAGGGGTCTATGGTGAGGGCAAACAAAAGGAGGGAGGCCTGACAACTAATCCACAAATTAATGGATTCATTTATCCAAAATTAATCCAAAATTCTCTACATGTAAATATGTAAATGTGTAGGATCATTCTGTCAGCTCTGAGGGGGAAACAGCATGATATGTTGATGTCAGCTACAGTTCACTGACTCTGTGTGTTTGCATATGTGTCCTGCCTCTCTGCTCCCAGACGTTAAGAGGCCGCTGTTGATCAGTGGCTGTCCAGGTCTTTCAGAGACACTGACACGCCGGCAGCACAATGATGATGTCACTGATTCTACTTGTGACCACCCTGGGGCTCCTTGTTCAGGGTGAGACTCTCTTCTGAAATCAGTCCTGAGATCTTCTACAATCTGTTCATGTAAAAGGAATGATTCTTCTTCTTCTATTTGGTTGATGATCATCTTTCTCTAAGCTGGATTTGTCTCAATAACTCTTTTCCGGTTTTAAATGTTTTACAGGTTCATCAGGTGATATCATCCTGACTCAGTCTCCTGGAGCTCAGTCTGTTGTTCCAGGACAGACTGTTTCTATCAGATGTAAAGCCAGTTCAACTGTAGGTAGTGAGTTGAGCTGGTATCTTCAGAAACCTAGAGAATCTCCCAAACTCTTGATTTATGGTGCTACAACTCGTCAGTCTGGAGTTTCAGATCGTTTCAGTGGGAGTCGATCTGGGGCTGATTACACTTTAACCATCAGAGGAGTCCAGATTGAAGATGCAGGAGATTATTACTGTCAGCATGATTACAGCTTCCCGTTCACACAGTGAAACAACGTCGTACATAAACCTCCCTCAGCTTAGAGGAACTGATCTGAGTCAACAGCTGCACAGAGACTTGAACACTTGACTTCTCATAAGCTGTTTATTATGTGACAAACAAAAGTACGACACAGTTGAGGCAACAGTGTATTCAAAGTCAGTACTAATACCTGTTTTATGTATATTAGAGTTTATTAAACTAATAAAACAGGGTAATACAAGTGTTGAAATATTTACACAAAATCATTTTGATTTCTTTAACAAATTATTTGTCTTGTTTATGGTTTGAAAGATTACTTTCTAAATAAATTCAGCAGTTATATCAAGGATTACATCAAATGAAATCATACTTAATTAAAACACAAAATATAATATAAATAGATAGTTTGATAGTTAGAACTGTTTAAAATTGATATTTTAATAAAATGCAAGAAACTAGGATTGATTCCAATAATATAGTAACAAATAATAATAATAATAATAATAATAACTTTATTTATATAGCACCTTTAAAAACAAGAGTTTACAAAGTGCTTTGACAACGAAGCAAAGCAAAACAGGAAAACAAGCAAATCATAAAACCAGCAGATCACAAAAACAGGCAAAGCACAGAACCCGACAACAGGAGAACCCACACAACATGGCCAGGCCTGAGACCGAGGGGACAAAGCAAGATGAAGTAGAAGCAATAAATAGAAATAAAATAGCTAAACAAGATAAAAGAGAGAAAATGAAGCAAAAAGAGAAATAAGGGCTGTAAAAACAAAATAATGTTAAAACAATAAAAGGACATAAAAGAACTAAAAGCAAATAAAAAGATGATAAAGGAAGAATAAAGTGAAATAAAAATTTTGAAAAGATAGATAAAAGCCAATAAGGAGGCGACATCACATAAAAGCAAGTCCATAAAAGTGAGTTTTAAGAAGAGATTTAAAAGATGTCACTGATTTTGCGAGCCTTATCTCCTCAGGCAGGTTGTTCCAAAGCCGAAGGGCCCTGATGGCAAAGGTACGATCCCCTTTGGTTTTAAGCCTCGACTTTGGAACGACCAGAAGGCCCCCGCCTGAGGATCTAAGGCTGCCGTCTGGCTCATATGGTGTTAACAGCTCTGTGATGTAGCTTGGAGCCAGACCCATGCGTGCTTTAAAAGTGATCAGTAAAATCTTAAAATCAATTCTCAAAGTAACAGAAAGCCAGTGCAGAGAAGCCAGGACTTGGGTGATGTGATGTCGTCTGTTAAAACCAATAAGAAGCCTAGCTGCTGCATTCTGGACTAGCTGGAGGCGAGAGAGGGATTTCTGGCTGATTCCGGAGAGCAGGGAGTTGCAGTAGTTTAATCTGGAGAAGAAGAGTGCATGGATTATTTTTTCAAGGGTAATTATGGCTTTCGTTTTTGAGATGGTGGGTAAATGGTGGAAGCAGGATTTCTTTATGTGTTTGTCGAAGGTAAGATCACAGTCGAATATCAAAGATCATAAAACTGCACTCTCTATTCCCGTTCATATCACCAGTAGACAGCCAAGATATCCCTTTCATTTGCCACGCTTCCAGGCCTGTCATCAGTCCAATCTAATTCAAATCTGCCTGCAACCTCCGCCACCCCGTTTTTAACTGCAACCCAACACACTTTGGTTTTTTCAACATCAGGTCCTTAAATAATAAATCCTTTTTATGTCATGATTTTATAATTGATAACAAATTGGACTTTTTTTATAATCACAGAGACATGGCTCTCCACAGAAGACTGTACTGCTCTTATTGAAGCAACCCCCCCAGTTTTACTCACCTCCACCTACCCCGACTGTCAGGCAGGGGAGGGGGGGTTGCCGCCATTTACAGAAAGGATTTTAAATGCACCCCGATTTTATATAATGGTTTTATCATTTGAGCATCTTGGTTTTATGGTTCACTTAAAGGATCCTGTGCTAATTTTAAACATCTACAGACCACCCAGACCCAACAATGTTTTCATCCAAGAGTTTTCAGAGTTTTTGTCCCATCCATAAATCTGACAGAATCCTTATTTTAGGCGATTTTAACATACATGTCTGTTGCCCTGGGCAAAGTTTTGTTGGTGATTTTATGGACACTCTGGAATCTTTTAACTTCATTCAGGCAATAGGGGAACCCACACACTCAAAGGGCCATATTTTAGATTTAGTTTTATACAGTGGTCTCAGCCCTGACAACTTTGAGACAGAGGATATCTGTGTGTCTGATCATAAGGCTGTTTTATTCAGAATGGTTTTATCCCAGCCACCTTTTACTGACAATGCACCTGTCCGTTGTCGTGTTGGTAATTGGGTTGGTATCAGGGACACTGCACTTAGTTGGTTTTATTCTTACCTTTTAGAACAATCTTTTGTGGTCACCATAGGTAACTACTCCTCCTCTACCACTAAAATTACCTGTGGTGGTCCGCAGGGTTCAGTTTTAGGTCAAATTTTATTTTCAATCTATATGATTCCTCTTGGCCAAATAATTCAGCGCCACAATGTCTCCTTTCATTGCTATGCAGACGACACACAGATATACCTTCCACTGAGACCTGGGGACCCTAGAAGCCTAGCTGCTGTCAAAGACTGTCTCGGTGACACCAACTGTTGAATGGCAGAGAACTTTCTTCAATTAAATAACTCCAAAACAGAAATAATACTAATCAATGCAAACAACTCCACCCTCCATATCGACAGTGGCCTTGGCGCCCTGTCTACTAATGTAAAACCTACTGCCAGAAACCTTGGTGTAATATTCGACTGTGATCTTACCTTCGACAAACACATAAAGAAATCCTGCTTCCACCATTTACCCACCATCTCAAAAACGAAAGCAATAATTACCCTTGAAAAAATAATCCATGCACTCTTCTTCTCCAGATTAAACTACTGCAACTCCCTGCTCTCCGGAATCAGCCAGAAATCCCTCTCTCGCCTCCAGCTAGTCCAGAATGCAGCAGCTAGGCTTCTTACTGGTTTTAACAGACGACATCACATGTCTCTGTGATTATAAAAAAAGTCCAATTTGTTATCAATTATAAAATCATGACATAAAAAGGATTTATTATTTAAGGACCTGATGTTGAAAAAACCAAAGTGTGTTGGGTTGCAGTTAAAAATGGGGTGGCGGAGGTTGCAGGCAGATTTGAATTAGATTGGACTGATGACAGGCCTGGAAGCGTGGCAAATGAAAGGGATATCTTGGCTGTCTACTGGTGATATGAACGGGAATAGAGAGTGCAGTTTTATGATCTTTCCGATAGGTGGAGTCAGTGACAGCAGAGGGCGTATGACTGTTTATGGCGGATGGAGGGTAGGGAGAAGGAGAGAGACAGCAGATGTGTGGAATGACGGTCTGGGGCGAGAAGCGAGAGGGGGGATTGGCTGTGGGTATGACCTGAGTAAATAGTCACACACGTGGAGAGGACTGGATCGCATGGTGGATGTTTGATGGCTACCCCACGTGTTGCCAAATCCTCTCCACGTGTGTGACTATTTACTCATAATGTAATAATAGACGACATTAATCATAGCCTATATTTTTAATTTGTCATAATTTGCAAACATTCATTGTCCCTTTATGTTGATTTATAAAATAATAAATCATATTCATGCAATATTTTCGGTTATGTTCATGTCAAACCTGAAATTGTTTGTAGATTTATTGCCAGATTATGTTCATTGTATTGATGGAAATAAAACTTTAACAATATTTATCTCAGAGACAAAGGTCACCTGAGGAATGTTCCTTAAAAAGGTCAAACCACGTTGAAACACTTATCAGTAAATTCACCCCTCCATTTGTTTTAACAGCTGTAACAGAGAATAATGTCTTTTTCCCATAAATGGACAAAACCCTTTATGACATAAAAACATGTTTAAATAATCTTATATCTCAAATACCAGTGACCCGTGGAGTGTGTATTACATTACATTTTCTTTTGCTGTTCTTTAACACACGTGTCACACTGAAGTGCCATGTAAAAATCAGATGGGTACAATGTGGTGTCATCGTATGCTGACGATTCTCCAAGTTATGTTTCAAACAACCTAAAGTCGGGCCCTCATTCATCCTTCATTCAAACTCTGTGTGTGCCAGCTTCATGATACCACTGATAATGAGAGAGACTGTAAAAGAAAACTGTTGTAGTAATGAAACTTTTGAAACATTTTTATTGTCTTACAGCGTTAAAAGCAGAACCGTTAATACAACCATTAAAATGCTTTGTAAAGTTGAATGATGTCACGTTAAACAGACAGAAAGATATTGTTTGACTGAGTGCAGGCTGAGGAGAAGGAAGTGAGTCAGCTCAGTACTGGGAACACTGGTCTCTCTGACTTTGGCTAAAACAAAATCACCCATATTTGTTTTTCTTTTAGAAACCTTAAAAAGGGGGGAGCGGAAGTGACCTGCAAGCGCAATGGTCGGAGGACTCTGAAGCTCCCGCCAACTATCCCTCAATTTGGCAATTTAGTCAGGTTGACAAATAAACACCTTTATTCCGCAAGTCAGTAAAATCAGTTACAATGTCACTGAATAGGAAACACGGTGCCTCACCGGCAAAAAACCTACCGGCCAAGCGCAAATCGTTGGAGAATGTCACCGCGGGGGCTAATGACGTTAACATAGCCATCGAGCTAGCGCTAGTGAGGCAGCAAGAGGATCTAGCGGCGGTAGTCACACGGGCCGTTCAAGTTGCCATTGAGGAGATGAAAACCTCTGTGGACAACCTACAGAAAAATATGAACGCTCATATGGAAACGGTCAAGGGACTGACAGCAAGGGTGGACCGCGTCCAAGCCGAGACAAGAGCCCTGAAACGGGAAGCGACTAGCAACACGTCTGAAATGGAAAAGATGAGGCTAAAGGTGGCAGCCCTGGAAGACCAAGAACAGAGGAACAATGTGAGAATCATGGGGATCAATGCTAACAGAGAAGGGGGCGATGCCATCGCCTTTTTGCAAGACATGCTACCAAAGTGGATCCCATCACTCGGCACCTCAAAGATCCAAATAGAACGCGCTCGCAGGATCTACAACCCCAAGAAGGACGGCCAATCCACCATGATCTTCAAGGTGCTCAGATACCAACATCGTAACGCCATTCTACAAGGTGCCCGTGAGGCGAGGAAGAAGGCACCCATACAAGATACAGTGAAGACTATTCGGTTCTAGGTGGATTACAGCGCCTACACGAATGAAAGGAGGAAAGCTTTTGCAGACGTGATGAATGAGCTATATGAGAGAGGCACCCCGGCTTTCCTTATCTACCTGGCCACTCTGAGGGTGACGCTTAACGGTGAACAGCGCACATTCACCTCAGCACGAGAAGCCGAGCAGTTTCTGAGAGAGGCCGACGATAAGTCAACATATGCAACACACCGCTCGCTCTTCTCACTGGCCTCGGGGGACACAACTCAGCGAGAGATGGAGGACATGGATCAGAACGAGGCAGCGGACCGCAGTGACAGGCACTGAGCACAGATCTGACGAACTGCTCTGGACTATAAGGTATTTGTCTGGACACTTTGAGAAAGGAAGATTTGTGCTATATGTTCACTGACTGGAGGAAGCCGCCCTGAGGTACTGTTAAGCCGGCTAAATAGAAAGTTGAGAGACAAAGTTATCGGCTGTTGCCAAATGTTCATCTGTGTATACGCAATAGTAGATATTAGGGTAGAGGGGGGGGATCTTGGTTGGGCCGTTTATGCCAGAGATGGACCTTTTTCAGTCACACTCAAAGTAACATGGACCACCTTCGATAATGGTTAAGCTATCCATTTTTTGCCATAATGTTCGGGGGCTGAATGCTAAAATTAAAAGAGTTAAGTGCCTAGATTTACTGCGTCGTAAGAATAAGATAAGATAAGATAAACTTTAATAAGATAAGATAAAGAACGCAATTTCATGTTGAAATGTATGCAAGAGTGGAACAACCCTCCTACTAAAACATTATGTTAGTGCAGGCTGTTTGTTAAGTAGAGTGATGGAAGTAGGGAGGTAGACATCGCATTCATACAAGAAACTCATTTGCAAGAAGAAGATGTTTCTCGTTTTCAGGACAGAATGTACAGATTAGCAACCTCAGCTAGTAGTAGCTCCAACTCTAGAGGGACTGTTATCTTGATCAGAAGGAGTTTGGCCCTAGAGGTTAAGAAGACGGGTAATGGGTCATCAGGCCGCTTAGCATACATGTCCATCCATATATCCATATATGGTTAGAAAGTAGCCTTCGTGTCGATTTATGCACCTGCAGTCTTTGATTCCAACTTTTTTCCTGAGGTGACCAAGGAACTGCTATCTCTGTCTGAATATGAGCTGATTGTAGGAGGGGACATGAATGCGGTCTGCGACCCCAGTTCAGACAGGTCCAACATATCAGTCTCCCATGCACAACAGCATCAGATGCTCTGAATATGATGATCAAAAACCTAAACCTGCTTGATATATGGCGCGTTCAAAACCCTGGCATTAAGGACTTTGCATGCTTCTCTGCTTACCATAAAACCCACTCGAGAATAAACCACTTTCTGCGCTCTCGTAGTTTAAAGGAATGTGCAGGTCCTATAAATTCGATGCCAGCGACATTATCCAACCATAACCCATAAATAATGGAGATAGGTCCAAGCTATAAAATTAACAGGACTCCTAGATGGCGTATTAACACAACACTCTTACAGGAACAAGTATTTGTAGCACAGTTTAGGGAAAAAGTCACCGAATTCATAGAAAACAATAGAAACTCTGTGGAGGACGCCACCTTTACTTGGATGGCCACCAAGGGGTTTGTCAGGGATCCTCCTATACATCTCACCTTAAAAAGGCAAGGAATCGTAGAATATGTGAGCTGGAAGGAAAATGCCAGTCATTAGAGCAGATATTAAAGAACAAATACTCAGAGTCAGTGAACAAGGAGTTAAAAGCGGCCAGGGTGGAGCTTAATGATCTTTTCAGGAGACGAGCAGAATTCATCATGCATTGAGTCAGACAGAATTATTACCTTATTGGAAGCAAACCAAGCAAGTTACTTGCACTTAAATTAAAACACAGCGAATCTCAAGCGACAATAGATATGATCAGATCGCCCACTAAAGGACTTGTCTATAAGCCAGAGGAGATAAACATAACATTTCACTCTTTCTACCAAGACTTATACACGTCAACTCTTGACCATGACCCGGAGAAATGTAACAATTTCTTAAATAACCTGGATTTGCCATCCCTAGATGAGCTGGGTCGCCCCATATCCTTAATAGAACTGGAGGCAGCATTAAAGCTAACTACCAAAGGCAAATCACCAGGCCCAGATGGCATTCCACCAGAGCTATTGTTACATTTCTGGGATCTCCTGGGACCAGTTTTACTCAATTCAATCTGATCTGCTATCAAAAAAGGTTTTTTTTCATGAACACACTAACACTGCCCTTATTTCTCTGATCCCCAAAAAGGGAAAGGATCACACCGACTGTGCCAACTTTAGCCCCGTATTTTTAATTGATTCAGATAAGAAGCTTTATTCTAAAGTACTGGCAGTACGCTTAGAGAGATACATGGGCAAACTGATACACAGAGATCAGACTGGTTTTATGAAAGAACGCGTTGCGGCCGACAACATCCGGCGACTAATACATATAATAAACGAAACTCAACAGCTAGATGACCCCATGTGCTATCCTGTCACTCGACGCCGAGAAGGCCTTTGACAGGCTTGAATGGCAGTACCTGTGGGCGGTTCTTGAGAGGTTTAAATTGGGCAAAAACTTTATTGATATGATACGTGTTCTATATGCAAACCCCACTGCCATGGTCTCTAACAATGGTATACATTCTAGCCCCTTCCCCATCTTTCGCGGGACCCGGCAGGGGTGTGGTCTCTCACCGAGCCTTTTCATCCTCTCACTAGAACCACTAGCCCAACATCTGAGGCAAAACCAAATCGTTGCCCCCATTCAGATTAAGTCATCGTCACATACCATATCAGCCTTTACGGACGACGTGCTTATCTACTTAACAGATATGGAAAATTCGATAGCATCCTTACTGACTGCCTTTGAGGACTTTAAGACATTGTCCGGCTACAAGATCAACTGGATGAAATCAGCGCTGATGCCATTAAATGAAGCAGAGAAAAAGGCATCGTTACCCCACAACATCCCCGTGAAAACAGAGATCACGTATCTTGGCATTCAGATTCACTCTTCCCTTCACAAAATAGCAAAATGCAATTATGAAAAGATTCTAAAAGACTTTGAAAGAGATATCGCTGTATGGTCAAAATTACCTGCGTCTTTACAAACTAGAGCCGCTTCCATTAAAATGAATATACTGCCACGTATTAATTTTGTGAGCATGATGATTCCGCTCCCCCCTCCAGTGGGATACTGGAAAAGGGTTGACACAATATTACGTAAATATATTTGGAATGGCACCATCATAAAATCCCGCTGTCTACCCTACAGAGACCAAAATGCAGGGGGGGGCTTGCCTTGCCGAACTTCTTGTTGTATCACCAGTCTTTCCAGTTACGACCACTCTGGTTATGGTTCGACCACTCTTTCTCAGCTGCCTGGAGAGCCATTGAAGTTACAATAGTATCTCCATATAAACTTGAAGAGGTGTTATTCTCTGGTATAAAGGATAAGCAGTGCATGCTACGTTTTGGACCTATTATCTCAAACACAATCAGGAATTTTGGAAAGGTGGTAAAATATTTAGGCGACAGCTGGAAATGGGACATTAACACCCCCTTGTGGAGGAATAACAACATTATGTCAGGGAATAAACCATTTGAATCAGCAACATGGTCCTCAAAAGGGGTAAACACGCTAGGGGATATAATTGGCAATACTATACCTCATGAACCAATCCCTCTTTTACTCAATGATGATTCACTCATGGAACTCAGTGGGAAGCAGCGCAAGTTATGGCTGGCTGGACTAACTGCTGCCAAAAAACTTGTAGTACAACGCTGGCTGCCACCGCACAAATTGTACAGCAGAAAGTGGTTGGAACTGTCTACAGTACGGGTGAACAAGGCCAACGCCACTACGTTGGATATGTGGAAAGGGGCTTCCTCTGTACTTTCAGAACTACTTAAAAGATAATACTTGAATATATGTATGTATTGAATGGCTAGCTCTGAACCAAGATCAGGAGGGGGTACAGGGTGGCAAGGTGGGATGGCAGGGGGATGGGGGTGAGGAGGAGGGATGAAAATACAGATGTAATGTGACATGCTTGTTAACTTTTCTTCAATAAAAAACAATTGTTCACAAAAAGAAACCTTAAAAAGGTGACACAAGCAAAGAGCCACAGCTTTCTAGAAAGTATGTTTTTATTTTAAATCTATCAATTAAAAAATGCATATATATTAAAACAAATCAGAATTCAAATTCAATAATACAGAAGAATTTATCTGGAAGAATGAACCCTAATTATAAATATGTGGAACTAAAAGGTGTCTCATCAATAGACAGATTCATTGATTGATCCATTATTAAACAGCATCATCAGGGTAATAAAAGTCCCTGTTGGAGTCGGTCAGAGCATTTCCATAGAGAGCCACTTTGCATCAGCAGCACCATGCTCCAGTGCTCTGGGAGACTTTATAGTCCTGACAGTTGAACACTGGATGACTGACAGCTGTCCTTCATGACAACAGAAGCCACAGAAATCCTCCTCATCAAAAACATGACTTTGACCTCCGTCCTCATCTGGACTCTCCTCTGCTGCTGCTTCACAGGTAAAGTCCAGAGAATCAAACTCCTCTCCTCTATGAACATCCGTCCCTCTGAAATGAAGCCGACAAAACCATGACGCTGCTTTATGTGTTTGTCTCTGTATCCTCAGAGTCCAGAGGCCAGGTCACAGTGACTCAGCCTGCAGCAGTGAGCTCTGCTCTGGGAGGCTCCGTCACCATCACATGTAGGACCAGTCAGGATGTTTATAGCTCTAACAACTTAGCCTGGTACAAACAAATAAATGGAGAAACTCCTAAAGTGCTCATTTATATTGCTAGCACTCGAGAATCAGGGATTCCAGGTCGTTTTACAGGCAGTGGATCAAACTCTGACTTCACTCTGACCATCAGTGGAGTCCAGGCTGAAGATGCAGCAGTTTACTACTGTCAGAGTTCACACGTCATCAACAGTCAATTGTTGCTCACACGGTGAAAAAGCGTCGTACAAAAACCTCCCTCAGTCAGACTGAACAGAAACTGAACTGACTGCTACAGCTGGAAGCTACTGAAGCAGAATGAACATCTTAAAAGTGGATCCTTAAACCACCCTAAAACATGAATCCAAAGAAGTTCAATTATCAAATTGTTAAAAAGCAGATTTGGAGGGGGGGATGGTTGCCGTTGGGCTCAGTGAAGGGTTAATTGTGTGCCAAGAAAATTAATTCATTAAACTTCTTTGGATACATGTTGGTGAATGGTTAAAGCAAAACTGTCGGAAGGTTCATTCTGCTTGATGAAAATGTGTGTGTGCATGTGTGTGTGTGTGTGTCTGTGTGTGTGTCCTCAGTGAAGTGTATCAGTCTCTGCAGTAGCTTCCAGCTGCAGCAGTCAGTTCAGTTTCTGTCCAGTCTGACTGAGGGAGGTTTTTGTACGACGCTTTTTCACTGTGTGTACACATCCTTACTATTGATGTAGTGTGCACTCTGACAATAGTAAACTGCTGCATCTTCAGGCTGGACTCCACTGATGGTCAGAGTGAAGTCAGAGTTTGATCCACTGCCTGTAAAACGACCTGGAATCCCTGATTGTCGAGTGCTAGCAAAGTAAATGAGCAGTTTAGGAGTTCCTCCATCTTTCTGTTGGTACCAGGCTAAAAGGTGGTATGGGTCACTATAATAAACATCCTGACTGGTCCTACATGTGATCCTGACATAGCCTCCCACAGCAGAGCTCACTGCTGCAGGCTGAGTCACTGTGACCTGGCCTCTGGACTCTGAGGATACAGAGACAAACACATAAAGCAGCGTCATGGTTTTGTCGGCTTCATTTCAGAGGGACGGATGTTCATAGAGGAGAGGAGTTTGATTCTCTGGACTTTACCTGTGAAGCAGCAGCAGAGGAGAGTCCAGATGAGGACGGAGGTCAAAGTCATGTTTTTGATGAGGAGGATTTCTGTGGCTTCTGTTGTCATGAAGGACAGCTGTCAGTCATCCAGTGTTCAACTGTCAGGACTATAAACTCTCCCAGAGCACTGGAGCATGGTGCTGCTGATGCAAAGTGGCTCTCTATGGAAATGCTCTGACCAACTCCAACAGGGACTCTGCTTCTGGTTTCACCCTGCTGCTGCTCTCAGTCTGCACTGTGTTGAGCTGTCTGTCTCTGTTTTGCATGTTTGTCTGTTACCATTAAAATTGGTCATATTTGGTATATAATCTACTCATAATGATAAAAGCATAGCAACAGAAAACCAATGAGTCACATCACTGAAGTCTGCTGTTGATGCTTCAGATGTTGTAAGTCCTTAACTTGTAAGAAGAAATAATTAATTCTTTGAATAAATTTAAACAGGTCAGAAAATTGATTAGAAATATAAAGCAGGATATCATCAGCATCAAGTGATACAAAATGACTGATATATGACATTTAAGTGTGATGAATATTTGAATAAAGAGAGTTTAATCACAGAAAGATAAAAGAATAAAAACACAGTGTCCCTGTGTGTGATTCAAAGAATAACTAGTTCATGTTGTGAAGTCAGACTTGGAATGAGTTTGAATTTATTTACATAAAGAAGAAGACTCTCAACATGCTTCAAGAAAATATCACAATCTTATTTCTTAACTCTTTAAATTATTTAAATTGAATATTAATTTAATCATCATGTTCAAAAAATGTTGATAGATTCAGATTAATTAGAGAAATAATCTTACAAAACTTTAGAAAACATTATTAAGTGAAATTATATATGATCATCTGTATTAACCTGCTTGTTGAAAGAGTTTACATAAAACTGATGATGATAGATTTATCAGAGAGAGAATTGGTCAAAACAGTATAAACATGTTTTAATGTAGCTGCGCGTAAGTTCAACCAGGAAGACTGTTCCTACTCATACATTCATTAGCATCATTCATTCACGTCACATTCTCTCTCTCTTGTCCTTCCTGTCTGGTGATCAGCTGATTATGGGCGTATACTATTAAAGTACTAAACCAACCAGATTCAGTCTCAACGTCTGTCGACCAATCATCCCCATGCTGTCAAATTTTAAATCTGTTCTCCTCTCTTCCGCAGACAGTTTGTCGTTTCAGCGTGATCATTGCGAACGCTCACCTTTTCAGTTCATGTCGGAAGCGGTAGTAGGCTAGCCTATGTTTGCTCTCAACCTCATGTGTATTCCACGACTCTGCGCTGCAGAAAACGCCCGATCACAAATAATGCTGTGACTGGTAATTCATCTGTGGCAAGCATCTGTCACTATAATATCTGTGTCATCTTCAGCGTCTTCATGGCTGCAGGCCGGCCGCAGCATGCCTTCACGTCCGTTTCACAGCCACGCCATACAGCACGAGCAACACTGGCTTCTGTCGCTTCAGCCTCTCACAGGTGGGCAAGTTTGTTGGCAGCAGATTCTGCTTTACTCAGGTAACAGGAAACGTCCTGCTAACCTTCTCATCTGATGTGTTATGATCGCTCACATCCAGAAAGGTAACAATATATGTATTTATGTATGTTTTTGCCATTGACTGGTTCCCTTATAATAATTCAGGGACTTTGTGCTTCAGGAAAAATAATCGGTTAATCATTCTATCGTTTTTCTCTTTATCTGCCTCATTCAGTGTTGCATGCAGCGACACTTTCTATCAGCTTTCTCGTCATTATTTAATTACAGGATTCATTATTTAGTAGGTGAAATAAACTCGTGGGGGTCGCCGTGGTTTAATTATAAGTCTCCAGTTAACGCCAATGTGACAGTGAGGCTGGGCAGGCGCGAGTGTGGCGTGCATCGGATCCACACGTCCTCCGCCTGCGAGGTTAATCCCGGTCACAAGAGCTCCAGCCGCTCAGCGCAAGTTTCAGGCACTAAATTTCACAGCATTAAATTGACGCGGTTATTTCCTGTGGCCTATCTCTTTAAAAGTTCCATCAACAGTCGTATCACCTGGCTCAGTATTAAAAACTCATTTCATGCATTCGGGCGTGTATTTATCACAGTTTTAGTCAGAGGTGCTCATTTAGGGTGTCATCGCACAGCGTTCCCCTGTCTGACTGGGAATCAATCAATCAATCAATCAATCAATTTATTATTTAAAGTGCAAAATCACCATGGTACATGGTCTCAATACACTTTACAATAAAATCAAGTACAATAATAACAAACAATAAAACAATATTAAAACACCACAGGAATATGATAAAACAGTTAAGAATTAGTTTAAACCAAAATATTGAGTAAAGAGGTATGTTTTAAGACGGGACTTAAAAGTTGGAGTGGATGTAGCTTCTTTGATACCTAGTGGGAGGCCATTCCATAGAAAAGGAGCACGGTAGGAGAAGGCCCTGCCACCAGCTGACTTTTTATTGATTGGTGGGATGAC
The DNA here is from genome assembly GCF_022749685.1 of Semicossyphus pulcher. Classification (NCBI taxonomy): domain Eukaryota; kingdom Metazoa; phylum Chordata; class Actinopteri; order Labriformes; family Labridae; genus Semicossyphus; species Semicossyphus pulcher. The sequence continues at coordinate 3,264,298 of NW_027211726.1, forward strand.
AAGGAGGTTCGAACTAAGAGAACGAAGAGGACGTGGCGGAACATAGGGAGAAAGTAGATCAGTTAAATAAGATGGTGCAAGTCCATTTAATGCCTTATAAGTTAAGAGAAGAACTTTAAAATCGGCTCTAGCCTGAATGGGCAGCCAATGTAATGATGCCAGGACAGGAGTTATGTGACAGAACCTACTTGTTTTTGTTAAAAGTCTGGCGGCTGAATTTTGCACAAGCTGAAGGCTCCTAGTAGTACAGATGGGGAGGCCAGAAAAAAGGACATTACAGTAATCTAAACGGGAAGACACAAGGGCAAGGAGAACCACCTCGGCGCTACGCCGGGACAGAGCAGGGCGGATTTTAGCAATGTTACGCAGGTGAAAGAAAGCCTTCCTGGTGATTTCCTTGATGTGAGTCTGGAAAGTCAGGGTTGGATCAAAAATAACACCTAGGTTTCTAATGTGTGTGTGTGTGTGTGTGTGTGTGTGTGTGTGTGTGTGTGTGTGTGCATCAGTGATATAATGCTTCCTCCCCTCCTCTCCAGCCAAACAGCAGCACATGATGCCGGCTGCCGTGTGAAGGAATTTCACAAATGCTAATGCTAATGCTAATGCTAAGAGGAGGCTTTAAACACACGGAGCTGCGAGTGTGTGATGTCATGACCCTCTGAGCAGTGTCCTGAGGTCCATCAGCTCCAGATGAACACCGCTCCTTCTTCACTGCACGCTGTCATCCTGAGTTATCAGGACGTCCTGGCGTCTCCGATATCTGTGACTCGGTGAAAACATGAGCAAAGCCTTGACCTCTGACCCTGACGTGTTAATAAACTCAATGCAATCGATACAGGACTGTGTCTTCTTGGCAATAACAGCACCTAAAGACTGATCCATAGCACACTAGCTTCAGACGGGCCTCACACAGCCTTAGAGCGGGGCATCAGCACGTGCTCCAATCTACAGCCGGCAGATTCATTTCAATCTTCTTGTGTCAGCGTGGAGCTTCGATGGAGGCCAGCAGCTTCAAAGCTACTGAGCGGACGAATCACAGGTGACTATCTCAGCAGAGATGCAGACGTGTGCCTCTCCACCTGTGTGGACTCCAACAGGAGGATAAATCAGGTCTCTGAACAGCAAAAAGAAGTCTCTGGCTAACTGGATAATAAACTGATGAAAGGTCAATAATGAGAAGCAATGAGCCAGTGCTCTGAGCTTCAGTGACATGACATGTTTGAAAAGGCCACTCTGTGAGTCACACCTGTGAACGTGTCACAGGTGAGTGTGTCTTTGGACCTGCTCCCTGGTGTTGTCGTGTATCTGTGGAGGTTCAGCGGGGCGTCTCTGAGAGCAGATAATCCCTGCTGCCCTTAATCCCTGACCTGAGAGGGGGCAGACACCCCCCTCTTATCTGTCTCATGTTTGGGGTGCAGCCAGCTTCTCTTGGATCCCAACACGACGTGCTGACAGAAACCAGAACAGAACCTAATGTGTGTGCGCGGACAGCAGCCTTATCTGATTACTTCCTAATCAGTGTTTGGACAGTCGCTCTTACAGATCTGATCACAGAATCTCATTTGCCTGAAGCCTAAATCTCTGTGATGGACTAAAGACGCTCCTCATCTATTAACACAGCTCGCTTCTGTTCCTTCTCTTTCATCCAGCTCAGAACGTTGTCGTCGTGAACGATCATTTTACTTTTCCCTGCAAACCACAGCTTCTGCAAACTCCATCTGCTCAGACTTCAGTCCAACATCTGTCTGCAAACAGCCGATCAGGTATTGAAAGGGAACGATTGGAAACACGGCCGCCTCACGCGGCTCTGAGCAGAGATGTTTCTCAGAAGCACGCTGCGACAGAAGAAGAGTTCTTCCTTCCGGTCTGTGTTTTTACAGCTGACCCTCCTGGCTGAAAAACTGCAGATAAAACAGTTTCCTGCCAAATCCCTGACAGCTTTAAATCTCACTCCTCATGCTGCCAAATAAAAAGTATCCCCTGCAACCAGAGATGCTTTCAGAGATTGAACAACCATCAATATTAAGACAAAGACTCTCAGAGAAGTACTTATAGTTATTAGGCTTAATCACCAGCAAATCAGTCTTTGCAGTATTAAGCATGAGAAAGTTTTGACTCATCCGGATCTTGATTCGGCTTACACATGTTTCCAGATTTTGTATTTGAGAGGGGTCATTAGGCTGTAGTGGGATGTATAGCTGTGTGTCATCAGCATAGAAATGGAACTGTATACCATATTCGGCAATTATCCTACCCAGAGGGAGCATGTAAATACAAAACAGCAGAGGCCCCAGGACAGACCCCTGGGGCACACCAGCGGTAACCGTAGAGCATTCTGACAAAGAGTTATTGAAACTAACACATTGGGTTCTACTAGATAAGTAGGACTGGAACCATGAGAGCGCCAGCCCGTGAATACCAACGTAATGCTCCAGTCGGTGTAGAAGCACACAATGATCTACGGTATCGAAGGCCGAACTTAAATCAAGAATTAAAAGTAAGGAGGCTGATCCAGAGTCAGCAGTGACAAGTAGGTCATTAACTACTCTAGTTAGGGCAGTCTCAGTAGAGTGGCAGGAGCGGAAACCAGACTGAAAATTGTCAAAGAGATTATTGGCAGAAAGGTGGACAGTCAGTTGATCAGCAACAATTCTCTCAAGTATTTTAGATAAGAAAGGGAGAGTGGAGACAGGTCGATAATTGGCAAGAACCAGTGGATCGCTATTGGGTTTCTTGAGGAGTGGTTTAATGATAGCAGATTTATAGGTTAAGGGGACACACCCCTCAGAGAGGGAAGTGTTCAAGATGGCACGTATGGGGGCATTCAGAATAGGAAAGAGTTCCTTAAGGAGGTCAGAAGGGATGGGATCTAGTGAACACGTTGTTGGCTTTGAGGCGGCAACCATTGAGGCCAAGGCCTCAGCAGAAATGGGTTTGAACTGAGAGAGTGAACTCGTGGACCAGGACACAGAGCACTGGCTGGACATGGTGCTAGAGAGCTGCTGGCTAATGATATTGTTCCTTATTTGGGAGATTTTATCAGTGAAAAACTCTAGAAAATCATTAGCTGTGAAAGAAGAGCTCAGAACCGGTGAAGAGTGTGTAAGCCTGGCCACAGTATTAAACAGGACCCGATGATTGTTCTTATTGGTTTCGATCAAATTGGAGAAATAAGAAGATCTGGCAGCAGAAAGTGCATGTTTATAATGTTTAAAGCTAAGAGTCCAGGCGAGGCGTGAGGACTCAGATTTACGGGTGCGCCATCTGTCTTCAAGTTTACGACAAGCCCGTTTTAAAGAGCGAGTGAGGTCGGAGAACCAAGGTACAGATTTAATTCGAGTGCCTCTACTAGTTCTAAGAGGAGCAAAGGACTCGAGCGATTCTGACAGTGCACTGTTTAGGCCATCTGTAAGGTTGTTGACAGACATAGACGTGTTGGAAAATGACTCAAGTTTATCGGGCAAATGATCAGCTAGAAGGGACTTAACATGGTTGTTAATAAAACGAAAAAAATGAGTGTTAGATTCAGAGCGAATAGTCTGTGCATGCGTGAGAAGGTTAAAAAAGACACAAGAGTGATCCGAGACCGGGACCTGAAGAATAGAAGGGAGGCCAGCAGTAATATCCTTTGTACAGACTAGATCCAAAGTATTACCGAGATTATGAGTGGGGCCAGTGACATGTTGGATGAAGTTGAGACTAAAAAGAAGATCCAGAAATTCGGTTGCTTTGGAATCCAAAACATCATTAATGTGAAAATTCAGGTCACCGAGCCGAACTATTTTGTCATATTTAATCAAAGCGGTAGATAAAAATTCAGAGAACTCTGTTAAAAAAATGGGATTAAACCTGGGTGGTCTATAAATGAGTTATGCCAGGATATGTTGGCGGTTTCCAATAAGCATGGCCAGGTACTCAAAAGATGTGAAGTCACCGAGTGAACATACTGTACAGGGAAGTTGATTAGAGAAGATAACCGCAATTCCCCCACCCGTTTTGTCTTTCCTAGCGGAGAATAAGAAGCTATAGTCAGGGGGAGACGCCTCAATAAGAACAGCACTGGCAGTGGAGGAAAGCCAACACTCAGTGAGGAAAAATAAATGCAAACCATAGTGAGTAATAAAATCATTAATATAAAATGTCTTGCTGGAGAGTGACCTAATGTTAAGTAAAGCACAACTGAGGTCGACAGGGGGAAGAGCTGGAGGGACAGGAACTGTTTTTATACTAATCAGGTTAGATGTGACCCTCCCACGAGTACTGGAACGATTAACTTTACTGGGATCACCTATCAGCAGGTTCGTCTGCAGGAATGCACTCTGTGCGAATGCAAAAGCAGCAGATCGCAATCCGCCTATTGCATCCAGCTCCCATCTGTGATCATCTGACAATTCGCTTCAGATTGAGCTCTCATTTATCGCTATCAACATGCATGTCAGTAAGCAAACAATTCATCTAGAATATGAGACATCTCTGATGACCATGTCGCCCAAGCCGTTCAGTGCTTAGATTTCCAACTTTCTCAAAGGCATCAGAATGATGGATCCGACCTCTTCAACAAACAAGCACCTTAAAAGCTGTTCTTCTCTTGATGTAAGAATGGACTTAACGTGTTAATTTTACTAATCTGCATCATGATGGTATTATTCAGCTAAGTTAAAGTAACATTCTCAAAGATTCTCATGTAAATAAATGTCCTTTAAGTCTGCAAATGCCGAATGAGGTAACACAATGTGTTTGAGCCTATGGCCCACTGATGAAAGCCTTCGTTTCCGCAGTATATAGTATTATTATGGACTGGGTGTTTGTAACGCGTCTTCCATCAACCAGCAGTGGTTGGTCTGCCAGAGAGGGTAGGCGGAGCTAGTGGCTGCTTTTCCATCTCTGCAAGTGTCTCGAGTAAACAGTAATCTACTACGGCCGAGTAAATAAAAGTTCAATGACTACAGATACAAGGGGATGTTATGAACCAAGAATGACGCAGTTTATTTCGCTGATATATCTGGTGTGAAATTCGCTTCATTTTATCTGAACACACAGTCACTTCTCAAGTTGCCTGGTCCCTAAACAATCCAGCACAGGTTGTCATCTAATTCTGTTTGCCTTGTTCTCATGTTAAATACAGATCCTACTCTGTATGAAGTTCTCACAGTGCTTCATCAATCTAAGGTTATTATTTATGGAATGTGTAATCCCACACTCTTGTAAAGATCAATAGCATTTTTACATTTAGTCATCACGACCTCTTCAAGCTAGTGAAGGTCATCGTACCTCATTCAGCAATCGCTGGTCAAAGGTCTATCCTGACCTCACTCATGCACGGTCAATTGCTGGCTATCAAGGTGAATGTGAATGTCTAATTGTTTTAATAAGGCAATCAATTATTCATGTTACTGTGTTATGTTCTTTTAACTCTTGTTAGAATCCTGTTGCTGCCTGTAAGGTAAGGCCTGCATCACTGAGAGTGGTCGTATGGCTCTCCTGTCTTTTCTTCACATTATTGTTTGGGGGGTATCCTATCCTGCTCTCGGCCTCTCGACATCTTCATTCTTTCCAAACTTGTAAATAAATAATTGTTCAATCTTAATGAAGTCTCTCCTGATTGAAATAAAGTTAGTGTTATTAGTATAAATTATTTAAATGACATGTTTATAATGAGTTTTGTTTAGTTCTGTTGTTGTCTTTCAGTCTCTGTGCAGCTGTTGACTCAGATCAGTTCCTCTAACCTGAGGGAGGTTTTTGTACGACGTTGTATCACTGTGTGAGCGGGAAGCTGTAACCCTGCTGACAGTAATAATCTCCTGCGTCTTCAGTCTGGACTCCTCTGATGGTTAAAGTGAAGTCAGTTCCAGATCCACTCCCACTGAAACGATCTGAAACTCCAGACTGACGAGTTGTAGCCGTATAAATCAAGAGTTTGGGAGATTCTCCAGGTTTCTGAAGATACCAGTGAAGGTTGGTACTGATGCTTGAACTGGCTTTACATCTGATAGAAACAGTCTGTCCTGGAACAACAGACTGAGTTACAGGAGACTGAGTCAGGATGATATCACCTGAAGAACCTGGAAAACATGAAAAACAGGAGAAGAGTTATTGAGACAAATCCAGTTTGGAGAAAGACGATTAACATTTGAACAAAGAAGTGAACTTTCTTTAACATGGAGAATAGATATAAGACAGTAGATGCTGCTTGTTTCATTGTTCTTTCATCACAGCAGAACATCATTGAGGTGAACCTGGCTTCATCCTTAAACAAAGTTTTCAGCAGAGAGTCTCACCCTGAACAAGGAGCCCCAGGGTGGTCACAAGTAGAATCAGTGACATCATCATTGTGCTGCCGGCGTGTCAGTGTCTCTGAAAGACCTGGACAGCCACTGATCAACAGCGGCCTCTTAACGTCTGGGAGCAGAGAGGCAGGACACATATGCAAACACACAGAGTCAGTGAACTGTAAGCAAATAAGAAGACGACATCACATAACAGCAAGTCTGTAAAAGTGAGTTTTAAGAAGCGGTTTAAAAGATGTCACTGATTCTGTCTTATCTCCGCTTGTCGTCCGTTCCAAAGTCATTGTGCTGTGATGGCAGAAGCACGATCACTTTTGTTTTAAGCCACGACTTTGGAGCGACCTGAAGGCCCCCACCTGAGGATCTAAGGCTGTGGGCTGGCTCATGGGGTGTCAAAAATTGTAGCTTGGAGCCAGACCCATATGTGCTATAACAGTGATCAGTAAATTCTTAAATCAATTCTAAAAGTAACAGGAAGCCAATGTAGTGAAGCCAGGACTGGGATCATGTGATGCCGTCTGTTAAAACCAGTAAGAAGCCGAGCTGCTGCATTCTGGACTAGTTGGAGGCGAGAGAGTGATTTGTGGTTGATTCTGGAGAGGAGGGAGTTACAGTCGTCCAATCTGGAGAAGATGAGTGACTGAATTACTTCTTAGAGGTCCGGTTGAGAAAGTATTAGTTTGGTTCTGGAGATGGTACGTAATTGGTGGAAGCAGGATGGTACGACTTTCTTTATGTGGGTTTCAAATGTCAGGTCAAGGTCAAATATTACACCAAGATTTCTGGCAGTCGGCTTCACGTTGGCAGATAAGGCACCAAGGCCACTCTCGATATGATGGGTGGAGTTATGTGGATTGATCAGTCTTATTTCTGTTCTTGAGTTATTAAGTTGAAGAAACTTTTCAGCCATCCAACAGTTGATGTCACTGAGACAATCTTTGACAGCAGCTCGGCTTCTAGAGTCCCCAGGTCTCAGTGGAAGGAATATCTGTGTGTCGCTGGATTATTTGGCCGAGTGGAAGCAAGTAAATCGAGAATAAAAAATGGACCTAACACTGAACCTTGCGGTACGCCACAGGTAATGTTAGTGGTAGAGGAGGGATAATTACCTGTGGTGACCGCAAAGGTTCGTTCTAAAAGCTAAGAAAGAAACCAACAAAGTGCAGCGTCCCTGATGAGATGATTATAATTATAAGACAAGAAAGTTTTATTACGAAACTTTGAATACATGTTGGTGAGTAGGTAAAGCAACTCTTGGAGGGTTCATTCTGCTTAATGAAAGTGTGTGTGTGTGTGTGTGTGTGTGTCCTCAGTGAAGTGTATCAGTCTCTGCAGTAGCTTCCAGCTGCAGCAGTCAGTTCAGTTTCTGTTCAGTCTGACTGAGGGAGGTTTTTGTACGACGCTTTTTCACTGTGTGAACACAGCTTGACTATTGATGCTGTGATAACTCTGACAGTAGTAAACTGCTGCATCTTCAGCCTGGACTCCACTGATGGTCAGAGTGAAGTCAGAGTTTGATCCACTGCCTGTAAAACGACCTGGAATCCCTGATGCTCGACTGCTAGCACGATATATGAGCAATTTAGGAGTTCCTCCATCTTTCTGTTGGTACCAGTGTAAAGCATGGTTAGTAGGGTTGCTGCCCCAACTAACAACATTCTGACTGGTCCTACATGTGATGGTGACGGAGCCTCCCAGAGCAGAGCTCACTGCTGCAGGCTGAGTCACTGTGACCTGGCCTCTGGACTCTGAGGATACAGAGACAAACACATAAAGCAGCGTCATGGTTTTGTCGGCTTCATTTCAGAGGGACGGATGTTCATAGAGGAGAGGAGTTTGATTCTCTGGACTTTACCTGTGAAACAGCAGCAGAGGAGAGTCCAGATGAGGACGGAGGTCAAAGTCATGTTTTTGATGAGGAGGATTTCTGTGGCTTCTGTTGTCATGAAGGACAGCTGTCAGTCATCCAGTGTTCAACTGTCAGGACTATAAACTCTCCCAGAGCACTGGAGCATGGTGCTGCTGATGCAAAGTGGCTCTCCATGGAAATGCTCTGACCGACTCCAACAGGGACTCTGCTTCTGGTTTCACCCTGCTGCTGCTCTCAGTCTGCACTGTGTTGAGCTGTCTCTCTCTGTTTTGCATGTTTGTCTGTTACCATTAAAATTGGTCATATTTGGTATATAATCTACTCATAATGATAAAAGCATAACAACAGAAAACCAACGAGTCACATCACTGAAGTCTGCTGTTGACGCTTCAGATGTTGTAAGTCCTTCACTTGTAAGAAGAAATAATGAATTCTTTGAATAAATTTAAACAGGTCAGAAAATTGATTAGAAATATAAAGCAGGATATCATCAGCATGGACTCGGACTTCTTTGAAGGCTTCAACCAAGTCCAGTTGCCTTTTGCATTAAGCTTATAATTACCATGACCTGGATGACTGAGAACCTTCACAGACAATAACTAGTTAATGTTGTGAAGTCAGGCTTGGAATGAGTTTGAATTTATTTACACATAAAGAAGAAGTCTCTCAACATGCTTCAAGAAAATATCAGAATCTTATTTCTTAACTTTTTACTGAAGTTACAATAATTGCATCTAAATTTAGTCTTTAGGTTAAACCAATGTTGGTAGAAAATAATCTCACAAAACTTTAGAAAGCATGTGTAAGTCAAATATAAATTATATATGTTTATATGCTTCCTCTGGGTCAAATCACCAGTAACCATAATGTACAATACCTCAGTTATGCAGATGACACCCAGCTATATGTACATTTGCATTCCACTAATCACAACAGTCTAAATCAACTTACCACCTGCCTTTCTGACATCAATTGCTGGACATCCCAAAACTTCCTTAAACTAAGTGACGACAAAGCAGAAATGATCGTGTTTGCCACATCCAATTCTTCAAACATCATAATTGGCAATCTCTGACCAATGTCACAAAACGTTACGCCAACTGCAAGGAATTTAGGTGTTGTTGTTGATTCCAAACTGTTTTGGTATTCAGGTAGAGATGGTTGTTAAGGCATGTTATTTTTTTCATCTCTAAAATTAAATCCTTTTTATCCTTTAATGACATACACAGGGTTGTTCAGGCTTTTGTTTTGTCCCATTTGGACTTCTGTAATGCTCTTTATACTGGATTATCTCAGACCTCCGTTCACCGCCTTCAATTGGTCCAAAATCCTGCAGCTAGACTGATCACTGGTTCAAGAAAACATGATCATAAAACTCTGATCCTGGCCTCCCTGCATTGGCTTCCTGTCCATTTCCATATTGATTTTAAAATTTTACTACTGACTTTGAAAGCTGCACATGACCAGGCCCCTAAGTACATCATTGAGTTACTAACCTACTATGAGCCTGGGCGCCCCCTCAGATCAGCTCATAGGTGTTTCATGGTTCTACCCAGAGCACGATCAAAGACTAAGGGCAATCGGGCTTCTGCAGTCCGAGCTCCTAAACTCTGGAATGACCTACCTGCTGAAATCCGGTTTGTCAAATCTGTCTCTGCTTTCAAATCTCTTCTTAAAATATTCTTTTTTTTAAAGGCTTTTATCTCTGTGTGGATTTCCCCATGACAGCTTTATCTATTTAAAAAGTCACTTCATAATATAAAGGAGAGAGAATAGGTTTTAATTCCTGGTGACATTATGGACTTGAACAATAGATCAGGGGTTTTGGGATGTATAACTGGATATCATCAGCGTACAAGAGAATCTTCACTTTGTGTTACTCTGAGAAGAAATGCTGAAACGTTTCTGTCTTATAAAAGTTTAAATATGAAAGTTTTCAGATGTTTCTATTTCATCATGTCTTAATTACGTGTGCAAAAATGTCTGTGTGACTTCTGACCAGGCATTGACTCTTGAGCAGAAGGGGACATGTTTGATTCACTTCTGTTTTGTCCTGTTGAGATTCGTTTTTAAACTTAGGCCCATTTATCTCAAGCTGAGGTGAAGCTCATCATATACACACTTGTTGTAACTTTCTTTAGCCTCACCATAACACTAACAAGTGGTCGAGAGGGCTGTTGTATGACTCATGATTTCAGTTCATTAAACGACCTCATCACACCTGTCTAGATTTCTTGTTCCCACTGGCTCCCCTTGAATTGAGAATCACATCTAAGTTACATGTGGCGACACAGAAGTGAAGGTAACAGTGCCTTTGACATGAGGACCTTTAACCTTTAGGAGTCACTCCAGTGAGACACTGAGGACCCTGAGGAACTTTTCAAAGGCAGGTATCAGTTAAGAGTTGTTTAGTTTAATACTTTTAGAATATTATATTGTGTCTATGTTGTGTATGTGTTGTTTTTATGGTGTATAAAAGAGCATCTTTTCAAATATTGGTTAATTTCTTTGTGTGTGTGTGTGTGTGTGTGTGTGTGTGTGTGTGTGTGTGTGTGTGTGTGTGTGTGTGTGTGCCCTCAGTGAAGTGTATCAGTCTCTGCAGTAGCTTCCAGCTGCAGCAGTCAGTTCAGTTTCTGTTCAGTCTGACTGAGGGAGGTTTTTGTATGACGCTTTTTCACTGTGTGAACACCCACTGACTGTTGATGTAGTGATAACTCTGACAGTAGTAAATTGCTGCATCTTCAGCCTGAACTCCACTGATGGTCAGAGTGAAGTCAGAGTTTGATCCACTGCCTGTAAAACGACCTGGAATCCCTGATGCTCGACTGCTAGCAGAATAAATGAGCAGTTTAGGAGTTCCTCCATCTTTCTGTTGGTACCAGGATAAGTAGTTATTATTATAAACATTCTGACTGGTCCTACATGTGATGGTGACGGAGCCTCCCAGAGCAGAGCTCACTGCTGCAGGCTGAGTCACTGTGACCTGGCCTCTGGACTCTGAGGATACAGAGACAAACACATAAAGCAGCGTCATGGTTTTGTCGGCTTCATTTCAGAGGGACGGATGTTCATAGAGGAGAGGAGTTTGATTCTCTGGACTTTACCTGTGAAGCAGCAGCAGAGGAGAGTCCAGATGAGGACGGAGGTCAAAGTCATGTTTTTGATGAGGAGGATTTCTGTGGCTTCTGTTGTCATGAAGGACAGCTGTCAGTCATCCAGTGTTCAACTGTCAGGACTATAAACTCTCCCAGAGCACTGGAGCATGGTGCTGCTGATGCAAAGTGGCTCTCTATGGAAATGCTCTGACCGACTCCAACAGGGACTTTTATTACCCTGATGATGCTGTTTAATAATGGATCAATCAATGAATCTGACTATTGATTAAACATCTTTTAACACCAATCCAATCTGATTTTAGGTTCATGCTTCTGGACAAATTGATGGAGAAAAAATGTCTTTGGTTCTAACAAATTAAACACTACAGAAACAAAATAGTTCCAACATTAAAACATGATCAATAAAAACATGCTGTCTTAAACTTTGTAGCATTGTATTATTGTCAGTTTTGATTGAATGTGTAAAAATCTTGCACACAGAGACTCATTTTGGTGAGTTTGTTTGTGTCAAAGTCAGAGAGCCGTGTCTCTCTACAGTGAGAGGTTTTTGTACGGCGGCTCAATGAGTTTGTATCACTGTGGTACACGTTCGGTGGAGGAACCAGACTGCATGTTGGAAGTAAGTCAAATATTTACACTTGAAATGATTTCAGGAGCTTCTTTTCTTTATTGTTTCTTTCTATTCAAACTGTAGGACAAAAGTTTCCTTTCACTTTTTAATTGAATGTTTTTACAGGGATATAGACAAAATTCAGCCCAGCAATAGAAATACAAAAAATCATTGTAATGGAAAATATAAAGCTGGGTTATTTATAGTTTCTCACTTTCATTGTAAAATTGCATCTTGGTAGTTTGAAAGTTTAGTTCAGTGTGTCAAAGTCAGAGAGCCGTGTCTCTCTACAGTGAGAGGTTTTTGTACGGCGGCTCAATGAGTTTGTATCACTGTGGTACACGTTCGGTGGAGGAACCAGACTGGAGTTTGGAAGTAAGTTTCTGCACAAATACTAAATCTAATGTGTAAAGTAATGTTTCAATTCAGTTTGTTCATGTTTGATGCAGAAAATATTTCTTTTTTAAATGTGACACTTTAACTATGAATGTTTTTATTTGTCCTCCTTTACCATGGAGGTTCACTCAGGACAGTTCACTAAACAGTTCTTTACAAATTAGTGTCAGACTGAAAGTTCAACTTGGAGCTTGAAGTGCAGAAAATATAAAACCTGTTTTTCAAATGTTTTGTCAATATTACATTTCATTTTACAAATCAATGATAACCGTTTGGACATGAATTAAGTGTCATTGATTGAAGTAAATGAACGATGTAAAGATAAATCATTCCATTTAAAAATGAACACTATCTCAGATATTTTCAAAAACTGTTTGACATTTTGAAAATCTATTGACCTGTTTGATTAGGATGGTCATTTGATTGTTACTTCATATTTTCACTTTGCTTCTGTTTTGACTCAAAAGTTTATAATACTGTTTGTTAACGCTTGTTATAATTATGCAGAAGAAGTTTTAAAATCAGGCCAAATTTCATATTTCAATTCAAGCTTAGTTCTGTGTATTTCAGGTCATTCTGTGTGATGATTGTCTCTGTGCTGATGTGCATGAGAGGCTTCTTAAAGGGAAGTGAAACAATGTGTGAGTGAGTGACTGATGGAGCAGAAAAAACATCTGACAGAAACTCCTTAAAGCACAAAATCAACTCTCACACAGTAAAGGTGTCCAAGTGTCTGCTGTTTGATTGACAGCTGTGTGCTCCCTCTCCTCTAACCTGAATGGTGTCTCCTAGGTGATGTCCGTCCCACCCTGACGGTGCTGCCCCCCTCCAGTGAGGAGCTGGAGCAGGGGAAGGCCACGCTCATGTGCCTGGCCAACAAGGGCTTCCCCTCAGACTGGAGTCTGGCCTGGAAGGTGGACGGCGGCAGCAGCAGCAGCTGGGAGGACAGCAGCAGCCCCGCGGTGCTGGAGAAGGACGGCCGCTACAGCTGGAGCAGCACCCTGAGGCTCACTGCAGACCAGTGGAGGAAGGTGGGCTCTGTGACCTGTGAGGCCTCCCAGGGCTCCCAGACTCCTCTCTCAGAGACTCTGAGGAGAGACCAGTGTTCCCAGTACTGATCTGACTCACTGGGACTCTGCTCCTGGTTTTCCTCTGCTCCTGCTCTCAGTCCGACCCCCTGTCTCTTAAACTCTTTTTCTCTCTGTTTCAACATGAACGTGTTTCTGCTTGTGTTAATGGTTTCACCATTTCAAACAATAAAGATTTGATCATGTATATTCTAACAGTGAATTGTCCTGAGACTTTCTTTCTTTGATACAGACTGTATCATTAAAGATAAGATTAGATAAGATACACTTTATTGATCAGCTCAAAGTAAAGGACAGGGTAAAACAAGTGATGGATAAAAGAGGCAAGACAAAAAGACAATAAAATACAATAATATAAAAATAATCATAAATATATACACTATGTACACCTTTCACTTATTGTGGATGGTTACGTTTTTGTGCAAAAAAAACTGCACCAAAAACACACACGGTGTGTATCATGGTGATATGGTTGATGATGAGTAAAGTGAAATATTGCAGAATAAATAACAATTGCACATGAGAGGTATTAGCACAGACATAATTGCACGGTATGGATGAGGTAATAAAAATGCATCAGTACATGTACCAAAGTATACTTTAATAATATGTTACAGTAGATATGCATACATAGAAAAACAGTGCAAAGCAGCTGCCATGTAGTGACTGGTGGATGAGTGACAGAGTATTGTGATCAGACAGTGATGCTGATGTTATAAAGTCTGACTGCAGATGGGCTGAAGGATCTGCGGTAGCGCTCCTTCTCGCAGGGTGGGTGTCTCAGTCTGCTGCTGAAGGAGCTGCTTAAGGTCCCCACAGTCTCATGCAGGGGGTGGGAGGGGTTGTCCATGATAGATGTCAGCTTGGCTAACATCCTCCTCTCACCCACCTCCTCTATGGAGTCCAGAGGACAGTCCAGGACAGAACCGGCCCTCCTGACCAGTCTGTTTAGTCTCTTCCTGTCCCTCTCTGTGCTCCCTCCTCCCCAGCAGACCACTGCATAGAAAAGTGCAGACGTCACCACAGTGCCGTAAAATGTCCGTAACAGAGCCCCGCATACTCCAGAGGACCTCAGTCTCCTCAGCAGGTGCAAGACGTCTGTGTTGTGTGACCAGTCCAGTTTGTTACTGAGGTGAACTCCCAGGTACTTGTAGGTCTCCACCCTCTCAATATCCAATCCCTGGATGTTCACCGGTGCAGTCCGGGGTGTCCTCCTGCAGAAGTCAATCACCACCTCCTTAGTCTTGCTGGCGTTGAGCTGAAGATGGTTGAGCTCACACCAGTCGACAAACTCTGTGATGACCTCCCTGTACTCCTGTTCGTTCCCCTCAGATACACACCCGATGATGGCTGTATCATCGCAGAACTTCTGGAGGTGACAGCTCCCAGAGTCGTAACTGTAGTCCGAAGTGTACAGGGTGAAGACAAAGGGGGAGAGCACTGTACCCTGTGGAGCCCCTGTGCTGCAGACCACCATGTCCGAGTCAGTGAACTGTAGCTGACATCAACATATCATGCTGTTTCCCCCTCAGAGCTCAAAAACTTGAATAATCTTATAGAACACTGATCTGGTGATTTGTGGACATGTTAGTCACATGTTTGGTATTTTTTCTGTGTTGGTTCTTTTTAATTCTTTTCATAAAATGTATAACTGAGATGAATTTTCAATAAACAGGTGTTTGTGAGTTATTTGTGTCCTGTAATAAAAAAGGGAACAACTCTTCATATAAAAACTGTGACTCCAGTCTGAGACCTTTATCTCCTTCATTTTTAGTCATATAAAAATCACAGCAAAGAAAAAGCATTTTAAGAAATCAAACGCTTCATGTTTTCTGAAGAGACTCTGATCAACTCATAATAACAACATTAACTGTGTGCCACAGTAGGTACGAGGGAGACGCTTCACAGAATAAGATGGTAGTAACTTTGTGTTGAGCATGGACCTAGAAATGAATGAGACTCTTTGTTCTTTTACTCATCACCTGAGTCAAAGTACCTGATCCATTAATTACACTTTCATTGGAATAATGGATCATCTTGGAACGTGTCCAGTCTCCTTGTGGAATAATAGAGTTTCAGTTTGATGTACTTTGTGCACAACAATTAGCCCTTTAGCTCCACTGTTTTATCTTGTTTGATGGTTTTACTGCAGAAACAGACGACTGACAGATGTTACCAACTGGCTGAAGTGATAACAGAGTTCTCACAGCTTCATCTTTGGACATTTAACTTCAGTGAGGAGCCAAATATATGTGAGCTAACATATAAAAACATATCATTTAAAGGATGTAAAGCTTTGTGTGGACCTTATAAGTTCTCAGATGATCATCTGTCTTTGTGTTTTCTTTGAATTATGAGGTTGAAATGGTACTGAGTCAGTGTGCAGGAGGGGTCAAAGGTCATGAGTCTTCTCTTTAATTGTCCCATTTTGCCTTTATGTATGGTGTGTGTGTGTGTGTGTGTGTGTGTGTGTGTGTGTGTGTGTGTGTGTGCGTGTCTGTGTGCGTGCGTGCGTGTGTGTGCTGTGTGTGTGTGTGTGTGTGTGTGTGTGTGTGTCCTCAGTGAAGTGTATCAGTCTCTGCAGTAGCTTCCAGCTGCAGCAGTCAGTTCAGTTTCTGTTCAGTCTGACTGAGGGAGGTTTTTGTACGACGCTTTTTCACTGTGTGAACACATTCTGACTGTTGATGTAATGATAACTCTGACAGTAGTAAACTGCTGCATCTTCAGCCTGGACTCCACTGATGGTCAGAGTGAAGTCAGAGTTTGATCCACTGCCTGTAAAACGATCTGGAATCCCTGATGCTCGCTGGTTAGCATACTTAATAAGGAGTTTAAGTGTTCCTCCATCTTTCTGTTGGTACCAGGCTAAACAGTGGCTGCTGCCCGAAATGTAAACATTCTGACTGGTCCTACATGTGATCCTGACGGAGCCTCCCAGAGCAGAGCTCACTGCTGCAGGCTGAGTCACTGTGACCTGGCCTCTGGACTCTGAGGATACAGAGACAAACACATAAAGCAGCGTCATGGTTTTGTCGGCTTCATTTCAGAGGGACGGATGTTCATAGAGGAGAGGAGTTTGATTCTCTGGACTTTACCTGTGAAGCAGCAGCAGAGGAGAGTCCAGATGAGGACGGAGGTCAAAGTCATGTTTTTGATGAGGAGGATTTCTGTGGCTTCTGTTGACATGAAGGACAGCTGTCAGTCATCCAGTGTTCAACTGTCAGGACTATAAACTCTCCCAGAGCACTGGAGCATGGTGCTGCTGATGCAAAGTGGCTCTCTATGGAAATGCTCTGACCGACTGATAACGAGCAGATCATTCAAATCAGGTGTGTTAGAGTACACAGAGAAACCTAAAACATGCTGGAAGGTAGCTCTCCAGGAGCAGGATTTAGTACCCCTGATATAGTCATAATGATACGCATAGAAACACATAGCAACGCAATAAACATAAGCATAAACCATTTGGATATAATAATGCAGCGTGGGGAGGACAAAGACGTTTAATAATGTGGATCTGTGTTGATCTCTCTGTCTGTCTGTCACTGTTAACAGAGACTCCAGTCTGCTGTGTATCTCATGTACTGTGTTTCACACAGAGCTGTGGAGGAGCATCAGGCTTCACCATCAAACTAAGTTGTATATCACGTCATCGCTTCAGTCCGTGATCACCTGCTCCCTCCCTCTGTGCCTCTGCAGCGCAGTTTGTGTTTTATAATGTTTTTTAAGGTCTAATGAGGTGAATGAGGCTCCTTGTATGTTCACAGGGCATGAGGATATAGTATATTTAATCTGTGTGTGCCCGTCGTCGCTAAATCGGTGCCGATGATGACGAGATAACTGTTCGACCTCATCAAGTGTCTCTCCACTGACCAGTACACATGGTTGTTGGCCCTCTGCTGGCTGGCGGGAGAAGAACATGCATACAGTTTATTTTTGTACTGAGATGTAAGCATTAGTTTTGAAGCCAATGAGACACCGGTACCATAGCAGCAGATAGTATGACAGCAGCTTCTTGTTCTGTTCTCGCATGTGCAGATACTACTGTGTCATCAGCATATCATTGCACTTTTACAATTGCAGGTTCAACAAATGTTGATAGATTCTCATTAATTAGAGAAATAATCTCACAAAACATTAGAAAACATTATTAAGTGAAATTATATATGATCATCTGTATTAACCTGCTTTATGAAAGAGTTTACATAAAACTGATGATGATAGATTTATCAGAGAGAGAATTGATCAAAGAGTATAAACATGTTTTAATAAAGTTAGTGTTATTAGTAGGGATGGGTACCTTTCACATTTGAACCGATACGGTACCGATACCCGGTACCTGGGAATCGATATCGGTACTCAACGGTACCAATTTTCGGTACTTTTGTGTGTTCATGTGGTAATAAATGTTAATTTGTTTAATAATAAAATCTCAATTTTTTTGTATTTAACATATTTATTTCTCATTATATAAACTTCGACAAATATATCAAAACAACATCCAACTGTTTGTATTGTAACATCGCAGTTGTTTCACAAATTTCTTCAACATGAAGCCTTAACTACAACTACGCAGTGTTTTTTCTTAATAATGCACAAATTAAAACGCAGCTCCACAGCAGTCACAGCCCTGTGACACTCATCTGCCCTCTGACGGGAAAAGGCTGTCTCCTTGGCTTTTGTAAAGGGAGTCACCGTTGCAGCTCTCACTTTAACTTTAGGGCGGGTTGACAATGGGTCCGACGGACCTGTAAATGAAAACAAGCATTTACATTTACGTTACAAAGTACGAGGAACCGAGCTGATAATGATAACTAATGCTAAGTGAAAATGCCAAGCTAACGTCATCTTAAACACTGGGCTTATTTACCTGGAGCAGACGAAGATGATGATGCCTCACTTGCATCTTCATTGTCGCTGTTGCCATCACCAAATGTTAAGGCCATTTCTTCTCCCATGTTACAGGCTGCAGGCGACGAGTCGCTAACGGATGCAGGCGTGCAAACGGTGCCGAATGCAGGAGTTGTAGCCGTAGATCTGAGGCTGTCGAAAATTGTGCACTCTTTAGCCTTGATAAAAATCTTGTGCTTAACCAGGTGCTTCCTCAGATTGGAAGTATTCCCGCCGCTGGCCTGCACTTCGCGCAGCAAATATTGCAGCGAGCGTAATCTGCATCGCATTTTGAAAAGTGGAGCCATACTTTCGAGCGCTTTCTATCAGCCATGCTTGCTTTGTTGACTGAACCTGCGGCTACTGACGTCATTACGCTCTTGTGCATGCAATGCTGTGTTCAAGTCCGGCATGGAAAATCGCCTACTCTTCCACTCCCTCACAGTCAAGAGGATGCGTTTAGGTACCGAAACATGGTACCGTTTGATTTTACGTGAATCGGTACTCGGTAGTACCAACGGAATTCGGTCGGTACCTATAAAAGTACCGAATATGGTACCCATCCCTAGTTATTAGTGTAAATTGTTTGAATGACATGTTTATAATGAGGTTTGTTTAGTTCTGTTGTTGTCTTTCAGTCTCTGTGCAGCTGTTGACTCAGATCAGTTCCTCTAAGCTGAGGGAGGTTTTTGTACGACGTTGTATCACTGTGTGAACGGGAAGCTGTAACTCTGCTGACAGTAATAATCTCCTGCATCTTCAGTCTGGACTCCTCTGATGGTTAAAGTGAAGTCAGTTCCAGATCCACTCCCACTGAAACGATCTGAAACTCCAGACTGACGTGTTGTAGCATCATAAATCAAGAGTTTGGGAGATTCTCCAGGTTTCTGAAGGTACCAGTGGAGCCAGCTACCAACACTTGTACTGGATTTACATGTGATGGAACAGTCTGTCCTGGAACAACAGACTGAGCTCCAGGAGACTGAGTCAGGATGATATCACCTGAAGAACCTGGAAAACATGAAAAACAGGAGAAGAGTTATTGAGACAAATCCAGCTTGGAGAAAGATGATCATCAACCAAACAGAAGAAGAAGAATCATTAATATAAGATTCAACAGTTTGTAGATCTCAGAACAGTTTTCAGAAAAGAGTCTCACCCTGAACAAGGAGCCCCAGGGTGGTCACAAGTAGAATCAGTGACATCATCATTGTGCTGCCGGCGTGTCAGTGTCTCTGAAAGACCTGGGCTGCTTCCCAAGTCTCTTAAATTGCATCCATGTTCCCTTCACTTGCGTCGTTCACTTGCGTCTTAATCCCTCCCACCAGAGATGCATGGAGAGACGCGAGGAAACCAAGAGAGGAGAAAGGAAACGAGGGAATGTTTTTTAAGAGACATGAGACGTCCTTTCCGATGAAGCGTCACGTGCAGCGACGTCCGTTTGTGATGACGGAAGCACAGCTGGACGAGCTGTCACCGCTTCACAACATACAACGAGCGTATGAGAGCTCAAGTGTCAAAATGAACTACGAGCGATGCTGCAGAGTTTGGGTTGATGGAATTATTGTTCGGTGTTACTGGTGGTTTCCCCTGCCAGTGAAGTAAAGTGCGGGTGTGCGAAAATGCGAAGTAGAACCAGTGAGAGCGTTTTTTCCATAACCAGCAACATGTTCAGAAGCCTGCTGGCACAAGGAGCAGATTAAGATATCCTAAAATAAAAATCAACACTTAATGATGTTCGCACGCTCGCATCGATTCCATTTAGGAATCGTTGTCAAGTGGCATATGTGTGTTTTAACCGATCTATTCACACAGCCGCAAATATCATCCCTCAACTTAAGTATTTGTGACTCCGTTTCTGTAGGCTCCTGTTCAGTAGTGTTTACATACGATGTAATTTGTCATAGTTATTTACACTCTGATCGGCTCCCTAATCATTATTGGAAAAGAAAGAAAAGTGAAAAGCCACACTTCATGCAACCATTTACTAACAGGTATGAGGGGAATCATTTTATTCAATCACTGTCATTGTTTCAGCTGCTGAATCTAAACATGTGTTTTCATGCCAGCTGAGTTCTGTCAACTCATTTACTTAATTAAGAATGTCTGGTACCATGCCTATATAAAGCTCATATAATGCTTTACTCAACTATTGTCAACTGCTGGCGGTAATATGGACCCCAGTGTGAGAGGATTAGTTATTGCAACTGTAGACCTTCTAAAACAGCAGAGTGAGCACTGTAGACGCAGAAGGGAGCTACTGCGACATGCAGTCCTGTGTTTTGAAGAGGTAAGTTTCAACAATTGCACTTGTTAATTTTCAAAAACATCACCCAAATCCAACACACACATTGATGTGATCGGTAGCCTGTGCATTAAGACATCATGGCATTTGGCCAACCTTAACAGCGCATGCACAAGCTACACACATAATTCAGAAAATTTCAGCCAGGTGGATTAAATGAAGCATACACCAGAGACTCAGAGTTTCTATTTGACACAAAACATTTTATGGTCCAGGTGCTTCAGACAAATTGTTTTAATTAAAGTGTGGAAAGTAACCCAGTATCCTTATTGTTGTAGATGGACAGAGAGCCAGTACACGGTATGATGAATCCCCATGTGCCAGTCCTTGCTGTGTACTTTGATGGTCAGGACCTCATGGCTGACTACAGGCTTGCCCGGCAGTCTGTGGAGGCCTTAATGAGGATCCTGCCATCAAAGCACACACAAGGCTGGTCACATGAGGTGCATGTCCTGATTACCGTGTACTGGCTGGCACACGGCCTATCGTACAGTGTGGTGTCCCGGGCCTTTCATGTTCCCAAGTCCACAGTCTGCAGACTGGTGCACAGTGGAGTGGAGAAGATTGCCGCCCTTCGCCAGGAGGTCATCAGGTTGCCCACTGCTGGAGACCTGGATGAGGTTGGCCAAGCATTTGCACGTCTGGCCAACAGTCCAGTGTTCTCCAGATGTGTGGGCTCCATTGATGGCTGCCATGTCCATATCAAGACCCCCCCAGGACCCGGTGGCCAGGATTACCTCAATAGAAAGCTCTTCCCATCCATACAACTGCAGGCAGTATGTGATGGGAAGGGCCTCTTCATTAACACTTATGTGGGGTTTCCTGGCTCCGTCCATGACACCAGAGTCTTGAAGAGCAGCAGGATCTACAGAGAGGCTCTGTATCCTCCCCCAGGTAAGAGTCATATCTTTGTCATACTCCCATGTTAATCAAAAACCTCTTACATTTTGTTTTCTTTCTCTCCGTAGGGTACTTTATTGTGGGTGATGGTGGCTACCCCTGCACCTGTGGCCATCATCACCCCATACAGAGAACCACTGCAGGGGAGGGTGCAGAGCCGTTTCAACCACCATCATGCCAAGGCCCGTTGTATTATTGAGCGGGCCTTTGGCATGTTGAAGACCCGGTGGAGATCGCTGTTCTTCAAGGCTCTGGAGGTCGACCACACCTTTGTCCCCTCAGTCATCACCGCCTGTGCAGTGCTGCATAACACCTGCCTCACAGCGGGGGACATCCTCGAGCCTGTGGAGGATGTTGGGGACATTGGTGTGGATCCACCACGTCCAGTGAGGGGGGTAAGAAGCGGACATGGCCAGCGAGACCAACTGGCAGGGCGGCTCTCTGCTCCACTTGTGCACCCTGTGGAGTTAGAGGACCATGATTATTTGTAGACTTTGGGGACAAGAAGGCCTGGGACACCACACTGTATGATAAGCCGTGTGCCTGTAAGCTTTTCTTTTCAGTTATGTATATTTATATGTTGTCATTTTAGTGAGCCACATTCCTGTGTTTTAAACATTACTTTGGAAAGCTGAAAAAAATAAATACTCACATGTGGCTCAAAGCCTTGAAGGCCATTTAAATGTATGTTTACACAGCAGACTGTCTAACTATGTCCTGTACACAATACTGAAATGACAACCATAATGGAATAAACTGCCCTGTACTACATGAAGGAAACACTTTAATAAATGTCCTGAGTAACTGCTACTACAGCCGTCTGTGTGAGGTTCACCTTTCTTAACCATGTGTGCTTATTGTAGTACATTTTGAGTGTCAGCTTCACTTCATTGTAGGTGTGTTATTTGTTTGATATTACTGCCAAGTTGCACTTAAACAGGCTGGTTTGTCCTTTCAACATTCATAGATGAAGTGTCCAAATTGAAGGCACTATTCTGCCATCTCTTCCTTTATTCCAACTCTTAAAGTCCATAACCATGAAGCACTGTTTTGTGCATGTTTGTGTTGAATTTTAACTGTCCAATGCAGGCAGTAAAAACTTGACGCCCTACCTTTATACTCACAGGACAAATGAGTGACCAGGTGAACTGAAGCACCTTTCAAAAAGGGGAAGAGACAGAAACAAGGGATATCACCAACTCTTCATTGGGATGTGAAATTGTATCAATAAAGTACTTATGTCTCCAAATATATAACACTGTTACTGTACAATAACCTTTGTAGAGATGTGCACTGTAAAGTTTCACACCCACAATTTGAAGAACACAAATGAAAGACATGTCATCTCTGAATTTATTAAACAAATGTAACAAAGAAATATGAATAACAAATAATACAAAATAAATAAACTATAAATACACAACAGGAAAATCAAATGACATTTTAACAAAGAATGTTCAAAATAATCGTATTAATCCCGTTTACTCATATTCTCAACCATCCCCAACAACTTCTCCGTGTTTGCCTGCATCACAGCAAAGCGCTGATCTTCTTTTGTTGCCTGTTCTTGCAAGAACTGTAAAAGTGCAGCCCTGGAGGTCCTCCTTTTTGGGGGGGGGGGGGCAGGCAGAGGTGGATGGCCCATCATCTGTGGTGCCGCCACAAATTGTGCCAGGCTGTGTGCACCCCTCCTCCTCCTCCTCCTCCACACAAGCCTGGCCACTACATGTGGCAACAGCAGATGATGGGCCATCACCTCCGGAGGCCACAGCAGCATGGGGCTCATGACTGTCCCCCACACGAGTCCATCAGGGTGGGTGGGTCAATAGAGGGCCGATCCCCGATGGCCTCATGCATGAGGGAAAACCACGGCCAAGTTGCTGCCGTGGCCTCCCCCCCGTCTGTCCCCGTCCCTGTTGGGGGATTTCTGAGCTCCTGGAAGACAGAAAACAGGATTTATCAGTGAGATGCTCACAAACTGAAACCACTACAATATGTTGCATTATGTGAAACCACAAGCTTCACTAATGCTTAAAACCTGCAGTGAGAGCATACACATAGAATCGTACCTTGTATTTCCTTTTCAGGTTGTCCCACTTTTTGGTGACCTGGGACGTAGTCACCTTGCCTTCCAACTGCATGAGCCTTATCACTTGTCTGTGGAGCAGAAATCATGTCAACTTATTTCATCTCCTGTACTGTCATCAAACATATATTTGAATCATTGTAGTTAAAAAATAATGCATATTTTGTCTTTAGTTCAGTCGGGTAAATATGCCTGAATCTATTCAGCTATGAAACACACATTTTAAGTGAGTCAAAGTTATAAGCAGGGCTGTTCTCTCTGATCTACTAAGTTAGGGACAAAGCCTGAGCTGTGAACAGTAACACTGAGCAAGACACATTATAATTCCAGCAAACACAACATTTCTTAAACACATGAACAACTGTGATAGCGTGATCACAGAGGGAGGTTGGGTGCTCTGGACAGCAGAATAACACGACAAAACTGATGTGAAAATGAACTCACCCCCACGCTTTCTTAGCAGTATTTCTTCTGCCAGTAAACAGATTGTCATTTTCGGAACGAAGCTTTATGAGCATCTTCGTATCCGAATCTTGCCCTGTTAAAGAAGACTTAGTTCAATGTAACAGTATACGACACCGTACAAGCCAACAAACACATTATTTCACTCTCATAACATGCAGAAAAATCCATGAAAGACCCGAGTGTGTGTGTTTTACAACAATTACATTTTGGTTTACAAATACGCAGCTACACATAAAGTGTAGCAGCCACTTGAAGGCTTTAGTGTTACCGTCGTCAAGTCACCACAGTATCACAGACAAGATTTAAGATACATTTGAGAAACGGGACAGTGCAGCGTGACAGTGTGAAGAAAACAATGCTTTACAATTATAAAAACTCAAAGGTTCACTTTACACAAGATATGTGTTGTAAGTGACATTAATGACATAACAAAAGATGTTTGGTACAAAATAAAATACAATGTTCAGGGACCCCCTTCTTCCATTACCTAACTTTGCTGTTTGGAGTCAAATGTGGACATGTTTATTAAATAGAGTCACTGCAAAGAACAAAAAACAGCCACTTACACTTGAACAGCTTTTCCACCATCTCGTTCAAACGTGCCAGATGTGGGGGCGGAGCTTTTATACCGTTCAGCCGACAGACTTCCGTGGAGGCTGCTGTCGTGTATCCTCGCTTATCGCTCCTCGGAACTCCCTCCTCGCTCCTCGCTCCTTGCTCCTCCGAGCAGCGATAAGAGCTTTGAGAAGGTCCTCAATATGGCGGCTCCGGAA
The DNA here is from genome assembly GCF_022749685.1 of Semicossyphus pulcher. Lineage (NCBI taxonomy): Eukaryota > Metazoa > Chordata > Actinopteri > Labriformes > Labridae > Semicossyphus > Semicossyphus pulcher. The sequence goes on from NW_027211726.1 coordinate 3,289,084, forward strand.
CTACTTCCGGTTCGGGCGAGGAGCGAGGAGCGAGGAGCTATCAAATAAGAGACTTGGGAAGCAGCCCTGGACAGCCACTGATCAACAGCGGCCTCTTAACGTCTGGGAGCAGAGAGGCAGGACACATATGCAAACACACAGAGTCAGTGAATTGTAGCTGACATCAACATATCATGCTGTTTCCCCCTCAGAGCTGACAGAATGATCCTACACATTCATATATTTACATGTAGAGAATTTCAAAGAAGTTACTCGACTAATTAGTGGACAGTTTGATAACATGGTTAAGTTTTCACGTTCAGTGTGGAGCGTGGCACCAGACAGGGTTGTCAGGCCTCCCTCCTTCTGTTTGCCCTCAACATAGACCCCTTGGCAGGCCCATAAGAAGTGATCCATTAGTAGCAGGTATAGAGGAGGGTCTCATGCAGCATAAAATCTGTCCATACGCAGATGATGTTCTGCTATTTTCAGACAAACCTGAAGGTTCTGATAAAATAGCAGTCAAGATGATTAGATCATTTGGTAAGGCAAGTTCATTTATGAAGCACCATTCATGCATAGAGCAGTTCAAATTAAACTAGATATAAGATCAGGTCTGGGCCAAACAATGCAACAGTATATGCGTAGGCTTAAGTCTACTTCCTCTTACATTATAACTCGTAGTTATAATTTTCCTCAGTTTTTAGAATTCACATCATTCTTTGTCTCTTGAGTCCCAGACGTTGGAGTCCCAGACTCCTAATGCTGCAATGTTCAATCTCCCTTTTTATTTTAAAATGCTTCCAATACAAAATAGATTGAAATATAAGATCAATTAAAATGAATTAAATATCAAATAAATTAAAAGAATTAAGCGAACGTAGATCAGAAGTGATTGAACTTATGTGAAGGCAGCAGTGAATAAAAGTGTTTCAGACCTGTTTTAAAAGAGCTAACAGATGGAGGAAGCCTCAGGTGCTCTGGTAGCTTGTTCCACAGTCGAGGAGAGTAGAAACTAAAGCTGCCTCACCCTGCTTGGTTCTGATTCTGGGGACAATGAGTAAACCTGTCCCAGAGGACCTGAGGGGTCTGGAGGCTTCGTAGTGAACTAGCAGGTCTGATAGGTATTTGGGCCCAGACCATTTAGTGCTTTATATATGTGAGGAGTAGGATTTTAAATTCTGACACACAGGAAGCCAGTGTAGGGATCTGAGGGCTGGTGTAATGTGTTCTACTTTCCTGGTGTTGATGAGGACTCTGGCAGCAGCATTCTGGATGAGCTGCAGCTGTCTGATCGATTTCTTTAGTCAGACCTGTAAAGACACCGTTACAGTAATGTAGCCTGCTGAAAATAAAAGCATGAACAAGTTTCTCTGTGTCTTGTTTAGACGGAAATGGATCCTTGTGGGACGCCACATATTTATAGGCTCAGATTCATAATAGTATACTATATATATGACATAAAATAGTCCCTGTCAGCTAAGTTGTGTTGTGTGTAATGTTGTGGTCAACTGGGTCGAAATTATGATTATACCATATTAATTACTCCAAGGCAATGCCCTGGACCTCTATTTTCTCTTGGTCTCCATTAACATTTTAGGTGCGTGTCAGCTTTTATGGACTTGGGTTTACGTATCCCCCACTCCCTCTCTAACTGTGTGCCCCTTTTTCACAGGATCAGAGGAGACCTGGCTCTCCGGACAGCCTTTCCACTGTCTATTCTAGGTTCTGATTAATTTGTTGAATTTTATTTATTTATGTTCATATTTTCTTTCAGCCAAATGTATTTGAAATATCTTTAAACAGGTGTAAGGTCAAAGGTAATGACCAACATTTTCTCGTCCTACACTGATTTTCTGACAGAACAGGATAAGATAATATGATTATAATTGTATCAAACAGATAAAAGCTGTTCTTTCTACTTGACAGACGTCTGTGTGTGCGTGTGTGTGTGTGTGTGTGTGTGTGTGTGTGTGTGTGTGTGTGTGTGTGTCCTCAGTGAAGTGTATCAGTCTCTGCAGTAGCTTCCAGCTGCAGCAGTTAGTTCAGTTTCTGTTCAGTCTGACTGAGGGAGGTTTTTGTACGACGCTTTTTCACTGTGTGAACACCCACTGACTGTTGATGTAGTGTCCACTCTGACAGTAGTAAACTGCTGCATCTTCAGCCTGGACTCCACTGATGGTCAGAGTGAAGTCAGAGTTTGATCCACTGCCTGTAAAACGATCTGGAATCCCTGATTCTCGACTGCTAGTATCGTGAATGAGAAGTTTAGGAGTTCCTCCATCTTTCTGTTGGTACCAGGCTAAATCATCAGAGTGAATATTCTGACTGGTCCTACATGTGATCCTGACGGAGCCTCCCACAGCAGAGCTCACTGCTGCAGGCTGAGTCACTGTGACCTGGCCTCTGGACTCTGAGGATACAGAGACAAACACATAAAGCAGCGTCATGGTTTTGTCGGCTTCATTTCAGAGGGACGGATGTTCATAGAGGAGAGGAGTTTGATTCTCTGGACTTTACCTGTGAAGCAGCAGCAGAGGAGAGTCCAGATGAGGACGGAGGTCAAAGTCATGTTTTTGATGAGGAGGATTTCTGTGGCTTCTGTTGTCATGAAGGACAGCTGTCAGTCATCCAGTGTTCAACTGTCAGGACTATAAACTCTCCCAGAGCACTGGAGCATGGTGCTGCTGATGCAAAGTGGCTCTCTATGGAAATGCTCTGACCGACTCCAACAGGGACTCTGCTTCTGGTTTCACCCTGCTGCTGCTCTCAGTCTGCACTGTTGTCACGGCCTCTCTAGTTGGTTCACTCTTCTGTTGTGTTGCTCTCTGTCTCCAGGGCTGCAGACCTGGTGGCAGGCTAATCAGGAGAATGGGACACACCTGGGCCCGGTGTGCCTCATGTATTTAAGCCAGAGCAGCAGCCAGTCTTGTGCAGACCTCCTGTCACCACACAGCTTTGTGGTGCTGTCTCTATCTGTTTTGCATGTTTGTCTGTTGCTATTCAAATTGGTAATATTTATGTGTAATTTAGCCATAATGATAAAATCATAGCAATGTAACATGTTGCTTTAACATGACTACAGGCTACAAAGTGAAGGTTAAAGGACCTTTGAGTTCATGGATATGAAAAATCAGGATGAACTCTAAAGACACGTTCACAGTGACTCTTCTCTTGTCCTTTAATCCTTCTCTGTTATTCATATTGAAGAACACAACTTATAATAAGAAAATGTTTATTACACACAGAGATGATTAAAAATGCTCATCTAAATCAAGAATTATGTGAGTCTTTGATTGTCAGGGGTCAAAGGTCTTCACAAAGACTTTAGATTTTTGAAATTGTTTAGTTTGCCTTGTCTTGATATTTGATGAATCAAAAAGAATAATTGGTGGTGAGTTGGATCAGATAGCGGAGGAGGGGCTGCCACACAGACTTAGTAAACCTAAACATGTAGTGAGGATGAACCGGGAATATTTGACGGAGGACCTTCTGCACGAGGTCTTCAACTCTCTCCTCCAGAAGAATATCTGGTGCATCCTGGGGGATGTTGAGGACATGAAATGTTCGTGGGTTATGTTCAAAGCTTCCATGTGGAAGCGGCTGTTGCGGGAGTTGTCGCCACAAGGCCATCGGGGCCTGTCGTGGCGGGAACCAAAGAATCCACTGGTGGACAGCAGAGGTGAAGGAAGTCATCAGGCTTAATGAGGAGGCCTTTCGGGCTTGGTTAGCCCAGGGGTCTACAGAAGCAGCAGACATGTACCGGGTGGCCAGAAGGGCTGTGGCTTCAGTGGTTGCGGAAGCAAAACCCGGCTGTGGAAGACGTTCAGAGTGGCTATAGAGAAGGACTTACGGTTGGCCTCAAGGAAGTACTGGCAAACTATCAGATGACTCAGGAGGGGGAAAAAGGGATTGCTCAGGCTGTCTTCAGCAGACGTGGAGTACTGCTGAACCAGACTGGGGATATCGTCAGACGGTGGAAAGAACACTTTGAGGAACTCTTGATCCCAACCAAAACGTCTCTGATGAGGAGGCAGAGTCTGAAGATCCTTGGGAAGCCTGATCTATATCCTTGGCAGAAGTCACTGAGGTGGTCAAGAAGCTCCTCAGTGGCAGGGCAACAGGTGTAGGTGAGATTCACCGTGAGATGCTAAAGGCTCTTGACATGGCTGACACGCCTCTTCAATGTCCAGTTGAGGTCTGGGACGGTGCCTGTGGAAAGGCAGACCAGGGTGGTGGTTCCCATTTTCAAAAAGGGGCACCAGAGGGTGTGTCGGGGTAACACACTTCTCAGCCTCCCAAATAAAGTTTATTCAAGGATGCTGGAAAGGAGACCTCGGCTGATCGTCGATCCTCAGGTACAGGAGGAACAATGCAGATTTCTTCCTGGACATGGAACAGTGGACCAACTCTTTACCCCTGCAGGGCTGCTTGTGGGGGTATGGGAGTTTGCTCATCCAGCCTACATGTGTTTTGTAGACTTGGAGAAGGCCTATGATCGTGTCCCTCGGGGAGGAGGTTATAATGGAGACAGATTGATAAAAGAAGCTGTGATGATTATGGTCATTTAATGTCAACTAAATTATTCTTTTCATATTTAAGATTTTTGTAATTCATGTTCATTGGAGGTTACAGCAACAATGATGTGAAGTTGAATCTGCGATACTATATGTTTGTAGTGTGTGTCTGTGTGTGTGTGTCTGTGTGTGTGTGTGTCTGTGTGTGTGTGTGTGTGTGTGTGTGTGTGTGTGTGTGTGTGTGTGTGTGTGTGTCCTTTTATTACCCTGATGATACTGTTTAATAATGGATCAATCAATGAATCTGACTATTGATTAAACATCTTTTAACACCAATCCAATCTGATTTTAGGTTCATGCTTCTGGACAAATTGATGGAGAAAAAATGTCTTTGGTTCTAACAAATTAAACACTACAGAAACAAAATAGTTCCAACATTAAAACATGATCAATAAAAACATGCTGTCTTAAACTTTGTAGCATTGTATTATTGTCAGTTTTGATTGAATGTGTAAAAATGTTGCACACAGAGACTCATTTTGGTGAGTTTGTTTGTGTCAAAGTCAGAGAGCCGTGTCTCTCTACAGTGAGAGGTTTTTGTACGGCGGCTCAATGAGTTTGTATCACTGTGGTGGACTTTTGGTGGAGGAACCAGACTGCATGTTGGAAGTAAGTTTCTGCACAAATACTAAATCTAATGTGTAAAGTAATGTTTCAATTCAGGTTGTTCATGTTTGATGCAGAAAATATGTCTTTTTTAAATGTGACACTTTAACTATGAATGTTTTTATTTGTCCTCCTTTACCATGGAGGTTCACTCAGGACAGTTCACTAAACAGTTCTTTACAAATTAGTGTCAGACTGAAAGTTCAACTTGAAGCTTGAAGTGCAGAAAATATAAAACCTGTTTTTCAAATGTTTTGTCAATATTACATTTCATTTTACAAATCAATGATAACCGTTTGGACATGAATTAAGTGTCATTGATTGAAGTCAAATGAACGATGTAAAGATAAATCATTCCATTTAAAAATGAACACTATCTCAGATATTTTCAAAAACTGTTTGACATTTTGAAAATCTATTGACCTGTTTGATTAGGATGGTCATTTGATTGTTACTTCATATTTTCACTTTGCTTCTGTTTTGACTCAAAAGTTTATAATACTGTTTGTTAACGCTTGTTATAATTATGCAGAAGAAGTTTTAAAATCAGGCCAAATTTCATATTTCAATTCAAGCTTAGTTCTGTGTATTTCAGGTCATTCTGTGTGATGATTGTCTCTGTGCTGATGTGCATGAGAGGCTTCTTAAAGGGAAGTGAAACAATGTGTGAGTGAGTGACTGATGGAGCAGAAAAAACATCTGACAGAAACTCCTTAAAGCACAAAATCAACTCTCACACAGTAAAGGTGTCCAAGTGTCTGCTGTTTGATTGACAGCTGTGTGCTCCCTCTCCTCTAACCTGAATGGTGTCTCCTAGGTGATGTCCGTCCCACCCTGATGGTGCTGCCCCCCTCCAGTGAGGAGCTGGATCAGGGGAAGGCCACGCTCATGTGCCTGGCCAACAAGGGCTTCCCCTCAGACTGGAGTCTGGCCTGGAAGGTGGACGGCGGCAGCAGCAGCATCTGGGAGGACAGCAGCAGCCCTGCGGTGCTGGAGAAGGACGGCCGCTACAGCTGGAGCAGCACCCTGAGGCTCACTGCAGACCAGTGGAGGAAGGTGGGCTCTGTGACCTGTGAGGCCTCCCAGGGCTCCCAGACTCCTCTCTCAGAGACTCTGAGGAGAGACCAGTGTTCCCAGTACTGATCTGACTCACTGGGACTCTGCTCCTGGTTTTCCTCTGCTCCTGCTCTCAGTCCGACCCCCTGTCTCTTAAACTCTTTTTCTCTCTGTTTCAACATGAACGTGTTTCTGCTTGTGTTAATGGTTTCACCATTTCAAACAATAAAGATTTGATCATGTATATTCTAACAGTGAATTGTCCTGAGACTTTCTTTCTTTGATACAGACTGTATCATTAAAGATAAGATTAGATAAGATACACTTTATTGATCAGCTCAAAGTAAAGGACAGGGTAAAACAAGTGATGGATAAAAGAGGCAAGACAAAAAGACAATAAAATACAATAATATAAAAATAATCATAAATATATACACTATGTACACCTTTCACTTATTGTGGATGGTTACGTTTTTGTGCAAAAAAACTGCACCAAAAACACACACGGTGTGTATCATGGTGATATGGTTGATGATAAGTAAAGTGAAATATTGCAGAATAAATAACAATTGCACATGAGAGGTATTAGCACAGACATAATTGCACGGTATGGATGAGGTAATAAAAATGCATCAGTACATGTACCAAAGTATACTTTAATAATATGTTACAGTAGATATGCACACATAGAAAAACAGTGCAAAGCAGCTGCCATGTAGTGACTGGTGGATGAGTGACAGAGTATTGTGATCAGACAGTGATGCTGATGTTATAAAGTCTGACTGCAGATGGGCTGAAGGATCTGCGGTAGCGCTCTTTTTTGCAGGGTGGGTGTCTCAGTCTGCTGCTGAAGGAGCTGCTTAAGGTCCCCACAGTCTCATGCAGGGGGTGGGAGGGGTTGTCCATGATAGATGTCAGCTTTGCTAACATCCTCCTCTCACCCACCTCCTCTATGGAGTCCAGAGGACAGTCCAGGACAGAACCGGCCCTCCTGACCAGTCTGTTTAGTCTCTTCCTGTCCCTCTCTGTGCTCCCTCCTCCCCAGCAGACCACTGCATAGAAAAGTGCAGACGTCACCACAGTGCCGTAAAATGTCCGTAACAGAGCCCTGCATACTCCAGAGGACCTCAGTCTCCTCAGCAGGTGCAAGACGTCTGTGTTGTGTGACCAGTCCAGTTTGTTACTGAGGTGAACTCCCAGGTACTTGTAGGTCTCCACCCTCTCAATATCCAATCCCTGGATGTTCACCGGTGCAGTCCGGGGTGTCCTCCTGCAGAAGTCAATCACCACCTCCTTCGTCTTGCTGGCGTTGAGCTGAAGATGGTTGAGCTCACACCACTCGACAAACTCCGTGATGACCTCCCTGTACTCCTGTTCATTCCCCTCAGATACACATCCGATGATGGCTGTATCATCGCAGAGCTTCTGGAGGTGACAGCTCCCAGAGTCGTTACTGTAGTCTGAAGTGTACAGGGTGAAGACAAAGGGGGAGAGCACTGTACCCTGTGGAGCCCCTGTGCTGCAGACCACCATGTCAGACACACAGTCCTGAAGCCTCACATACTGTGGTCTGTTGGTGAGGTCATCGATTGTCCATCCATTAATTGTCCATTGTCCATCCACATATCAGAAACCTTAGTCACATAAATGCACAAAACTAACAACAGTTACGAGACCATTTTTTCCACAGTACTAATTTTAATGGTTTTAAGACTGTAGATATTCTTCTCTGTCTTTCCACTTCTATCTGTATGAATGAACAGAAGTCACAGTACACAAGGGAAGACCATTTCACCTGTAAGTCACAAAGGTCTCATGTCATCCCTCATGCCTCGTGTTTAGAAGATCCATCTTTTAGCTTTGTGTTTCTAATTACTACATGAAACTGTTCAGAAGTTTTGAAGCATTTTCAGGATTAGAAATAAAAAGCAGAGTATCATCTGCATAAAGTGAGACAAACACATTGTTACTGTTCATTTCTTTAACACGATGGAGGCAGGTGAGGCCGTAATAATAACAACCATTCTTAATATCAGATTTCTACAGACCCTTGTTTTGAAATGGGATAAAACATCTTTATGTGGAGCATTCTTTTGCAGTGTCACGCACACTTTGTCATGATGATGCAAATTTCTATTACAAAGCATCAAACACTGAACTTTATTGTTTTGTTGAGTCAGGATGATATCACCTGAAGAACCTGGAAAACATTAAGAACAGGAGAAGAGTTATTGAGACAAATCCAGCTTGGAGAGAGATGATTAACATTTGAACAAAGAAGTGAACTTTCTTTAACATGGAGAATAGATGTAAGACAGTAGATGCTGCTCGTTTCATTGTTCTTTCATCACAGCAGAACATCATTGAGGTGAACCTGGCTTCATCCTGAAGCAAAGTTTTCAGAAGAGAGTCTCACCCTGAACAAGGAGCCCCAGGGTGGTCAGAAGTAGAATCAGGGACATCATCATTGTGCTGCTGGCGTGTCGGTGTCTCTGAAAGACCTGGACAGCCACTGATCAACAGCGGCCTCTTAACGTCTGGGAGCAGAGAGGCAGGACACATATGCAAACACACAGAGTCAGTGAACTGTAAGCAAATAAGAAGACGACATCACATAACAGCAAGTCTGTAAAAGTGAGTTTTAAGAAGCGGTTTAAAAGATGTCACTGATTCTGTCTTATCTCCGCTTGTCGTCCGTTCCAAAGTCATTGTGCTGTGATGGCAGAAGCACGATCACTTTGTTTTAAGCCACGACTTTGGAACGACCTGAAGGCCCCCACCTGAGGATCTAAGGCTGTGGGCTGGCTCATGGGGTGTCAAAAATTGTAGCTTGGAGCCAGACCCATATGTGCTATAACAGTGATCAGTAAATTCTTTAATCAAGTCTAAAAGTAACAGGAAGCCAATGTAGTGAAGCCAGGACTGGGATCATGTGATGCCGTCTGTTAAAACCAGTAAGAAGCCGAGCTGCTGCATTCTGGACTAGTTGGAGGCGAGAGAGTGATTTGTGGTTGATTCTGGAGAGGAGGGAGTTACAGTCGTCCAATCTGGAGAAGATGAGTGACTGAATTACTTCTTAGAGGTCCGGTTGAGAAAGTATTAGTTTGGTTCTGGAGATGGTACGTAATTGGTGGAAGCAGGATGGTACGACTTTCTTTATGTGGGTTTCAAATGTCAGGTCAAGGTCAAATATTACACCAAGATTTCTGGCACGTTGGCAGATAAGGCACCAAGGCCACTCTCGATATGATGGGTGGAGTTATGTGGATTGATCAGTCTTATTTCTGTTCTTGAGTTATTAAGTTGAAGAAAGTTTTCAGCCATCCAACAGTTGATGTCACTGAGACAGTCTTTGACAGCAGCTCGGCTTCTAGAGTCCCCAGGTCTCAGTGGAAGGTATATCTGTGTGTCGCTGGATTATTTGGCCGAGTGGAAGCAAGTAAATCGAGAATAAAAAATGGACCTAACACTGAACCTTGCGGTACGCCACAGGTAATGTTAGTGGTAGAGGAGGGATAATTACCTGTGGTGACCGCAAAGGTTCGTTCTAAAAGGTAAGAAAGAAACCAACAAAGTGCAGCGTCCCTGATGATATGATTATAATTATAAGACAAGAAAGTTTTATTACGAAACTTTGAATACATGTTGGTGAGTAGGTAAAGCAACTGTTGGAGGGTTCATTCTGCTTAATGAAAGTGTGTGTGTGTGTGTGTGTGTGTGTGTGTGTGTGTGTGTGTGTGTGTCCTCAGTGAAGTGTATCAGTCTCTGCAGTAGCTTCCAGCTGCAGCAGTCAGTTCAGTTTCTGTTCAGTCTGACTGTTGGAGGTTTTTGTACGACGCTTTTTCACTGTGTGAACACATACTGACTGTTGATGTAGTGAAGACTCTGACAGTAGTAAACTGCTGCATCTTCAGCCTGGACTCCACTGATGGTCAGAGTGAAGTCAGAGTTTGATCCACTGCCTGTAAAACGATCTGGAATCCCTGATTCTCGACTGCTAGCAACATATATGAGCAGTTTCGGAGATTCTCCATCTTTCTGTTGGTACCAGTGTAAGGCATGGTAAGTAAGGTAGATGCCCGTATAATAAACATTCTGACTGGTCCTACATGTGATGGTGACGGAGCCTCCCAGAGCAGAGCTCACTGCTGCAGGCTGAGTCACTGTGACCTGGCCTCTGGACTCTGAGGATACAGAGACAAACACATAAAGCAGCGTCATGGTTTTGTCGGCTTCATTTCAGAGGGACGGATGTTCATAGAGGAGAGGAGTTTGATTCTCTGGACTTTACCTGTGAAGCAGCAGCAGAGGAGAGTCCAGATGAGGACGGAGGTCAAAGTCATGTTTTTGATGAGGAGGATTTCTGTGGCTTCTGTTGTCATGAAGGACAGCTGTCAGTCATCCAGTGTTCAACTGTCAGGACTATAAACTCTCCCAGAGCACTGGAGCATGGTGCTGCTGATGCAAAGTCTCTATGGAAATGCTCTGACCGACTCCAACAGGGACCCCTGATTGGCTTATGTATGTTTTGGTTATGTAACTAATATTACATATACTGAGCAAACTGACACAAACACATTCCCAAAGTCAGAGAGCCGTGTTTCTGCAGTGAGAGTTTTTTGTACGGCGGCTCGATGAGTTTGTGTCACTGTGGTGGACTTTTGGTGGAGGAACCAGACGGCATGTTGGACATGAGTTTCTGCACAAATACTAAATTTAATGTGTAAAGGCATTTTTAAGTCGAGCACTCTGTTTGAAGTTGTCTTTTTTTAAAGTCATAATATCTTGGTTCAGAGCCATTTCATTAAACACGTCTTCACACATTTCTGCATACTGATATTCAAACCGCTTCAAGCTTGTTATGCCTTCACACCGTCGACAGCCGTGGCTGGAGACATTATGTTTTCCAGGAGTCCGTACATACGTCTGTCCCATTTTTGTGAACAGGATTTCACAGAAACACCTTGAGGGAATTTCTTCAAATTTGGCACAAACGTCGTCTTGGACTAAAGAGTGATCTGATTAGTTTTTGGTGGTCAATGGTCAAAGGTCAAGGTCACTGTGACCTCATGTCCATTCTATTCTTGTGAATGCTATATCTTAGGAACGCCTTGAGGGAAAGTTTTGCACAACTGTTCACTTGGAGTAAATGATAAACTGATGACATTTTGGTGGTCAAAGGTCAAGGTCACTGGGATCTGCGCAAACATGTTTCTGGTTATAACTCAAGAATTCCTACATTAATTATGTTTCAATTACAACGTTACAATGTTACAATTTCAGTTAACAGAGGCTTTTGTCCAAAGCGACGTACATCTGAGAGTTAATCCAACACAAGCAACGATCAAGACAGGAGGGAACAAAGTCAGTAAGAGCCAACAAACAGCTTCAAGTGCGATCGGACACTGGTGCCAACAGGCAGTGTAGAGGAAGTTTTTTTTTTTCTTTTAATAATAATCATCATCAGCAACATCAACAAGATGAGTATAGTCATCATCATCATGAAAATCCTAGTCAGCATGAACTTTAGAAAACATTATTAAGTGAAATTATATATGATCATCTGTATTAACCTGCTTGTTGAAAGAGTTTACATAAAACTGATGATGATAAAAATGTTCTAATAAAGTTAGTGTTATTAGTGTAAATTGTTTGAATGACATGTTTGTAATGAGGTTTGTTTAGTTCTGTTGTTGTCTTTCAGTCTCTGTGCAGCTGTTGACTCAGATCAGTTCCTCTAAGCTGAGGGAGGTTTTTGTACGACGTTCACTGTGTGAGCGGGAAGCTGTTACCCTGCTGACAGTAATAATCTCCTGCATCTTCAGTCTGGACTCCTCTGATGGTTAAAGTGAAGTCAGTTCCAGATCCACTCCCACTGAAACGATCTGAAACTCCAGACTGACGAGTTGTAGCATATCTAATCAAGAGTTTGGGAGATTCTCCAGGTTTCTGAAGATACCAATGAAGGTAGCTACTGATGCTTGTACTGGCTTTACACCTGATAGAAACAGTCTGTCCTGGAACAACAGACTGAGCTCCAGGAGACTGAGTCAGGATGATATCACCTGAAGAACCTGGAAAACATTAAGAACAGGAGAAGAGTTATTGAGACAAATCCAGCTTGGAGAAAGATGATCATCAACTAAACAGAAGAAGAAGAATCATTCCTTTAACATGGAACAGTTCATAGAAGATTTCAAAACAGTTTTCAGAAGAGAGTCTCACCCTGAACAAGGAGCCCCAGGGTGGTCACAAGTAGAATCAGTGACATCATCATTGTGCTGCCGGCGTGTCAGTGTCTCTGAAAGACCTGGACAGCCACTGATCAACAGCGGCCTCTTAACGTCTGGGAGCAGAGAGGCAGGACACATATGCAAACACACAGAGTCAGTGAACTGTAGCTGACATCAACATATCATGCTGTTTCCCCCTCAGAGCTGACAGAATGATCCTACACATTTACATGTTTACATGTAGAGAAGTTATTGATTAATTAGTTGACAGTTTGGTAACATGGTTAAGTTTTCACATTCAATGTGGAGCGTGGCACCAGACAGGGTTGTCAGGCCTCCCTCCTTCTGTTTGCCCTCACCATAGACCCCTTGGCAGGCCCATAAGAAGTGATCCATTAGTAACAGGTATAGAGGAGGGTCTCATGCTGCATAAAATCTGTCCATACGCAGATGATGTTCTGCTATTTTGAGTCAAACCTGAAGGTTCTGATGGAAGAGCAGTCAAGATGATTAGATCATTTGGTAAGGCAAGTTCAGAATTCATATCATTCTTTGTCTCTTGAGTCCCAGACGTTAGAGTCCCAGACTCCTAATGCTGCAATGTTCAATCTCCCTTTTTATTTTAAAATGCTTCCAATACAAAATAGATTGAAATATAAGATCAATTAAAAGGAATTAAATATCAAATAAATTAAAAGAATTAAGCGAACGTAGATCAGAAGTGATTGAACTTATGTGAAGGCAGCAGTGAATAAAAGTGTTTCAGACCTGTTTTAAAAGAGCTAACAGATGGAGGAAGCCTCAGGTGCTCTGGTAGCTTGTTCCACAGTCGAGGAGAGTAGAAACTAAAGCTGCCTCACCCTGCTTGGTTCTGATTCTGGGGACAATGAGTAAACCTGTCCCAGAGGGCCTGAGGGGTCTGGAGGCCTCGTAGTGAACTAGCAGGTCTGATAGGTATTTGGGCCCAGACCATTTAGTGCTTTATACATGTGAGGAGTAGGATTTTAAATTCTGACACACAGGAAGCCAGTGTAGGGATCTGAGGGCTGGTGTAATGTGTTCTACTTTCCTGGTGTTGGTGAGGACTCTGGCAGCAGCATTCTGGATGAGCTGCAGCTGTCTGATCAATTTCTTTAGTCAGACCTGTAAAGACACCGTTACAGTAATGTAGCCTGCTGAAAATAAAAGCATGAACAAGTTTCTCTGTGTCTTGTTTAGAAGGAAATGGATCCTTGTGGGACGCCACATATTTATAGGCTCAGATTCATAATAGTATACTATATATATGACATAAAATAGTCCCTGTCATCTAAGTATGATTAGAACCAACTCAGCACAGCGCCAGGAAACCACCTTTCCAGTTTTTGGAGACGTATGTTGTGGTCAACTGGGTCGAAATTATGATCATACCATATTAATTACTCCAAGGCAATGCCCTGGACCTCTATTTTCTCTTGGTCTCCATTAACATTTTAGGTGCGTGTCAGCTTTTATGGACTTGGGTTTACGTATCCCCCACTCCCTCTCTAACTGTGTGCCCCTTTTTCACAGGATCAGAGGAGACCTGGCTCTCCGGACAGCCTTTCCACTGTCTATTCTAGGTTCTGATTAATTTGTTGAATTTTATTTATTTATGTTCATATTTTCTTTCAGCCAAATGTAGTTGAAATATCTTTAAACAGGTGTAAGGTCAAAGGTCATGACCAACATTTTCTCGTCCTACACTGATTTTCTGACAGAACAGGATAAGATAATATGATTATAATTGTATCAAACAGATAAAAGCTGTTCTTTCTACTTGACAGACGTCTGTGTGTGTGTGTGTGTGTGTGTGTGTGTGTGTGTGTGTGTGTGTGTGTGTGTGTGTGTGTGTGTGTGTGTGTGTTTCCTCAGTGAAGTGTATCAGTCTCTGCAGTAGCTTCCAGCTGCAGCAGTCAGTTCAGTTTCTGTTCAGTCTGACTGAGGGAGGTTTTTGTACGATGCTTTTTCACTGTGTGAACACATTCTGACTGTTGATGACGTGAAAACTCTGACAGTAGTAAACTGCTGCATCTTCAGCCTGGACTCCACTGATGGTCAGAGTGAAGTCAGAGTTTGATCCACTGCCTGTAAAACGACCTGGAATCCCTGATGCTCCATAGCTAGCAACATATATGAGCAGTTTAGGAGTTCCTCCATCTTTCTGTTGGTACCAGTTTAAATAGTGGCTGCTGCCCGAACTAGCAACATCCTGACTGGTCCTACATGTGATGGTGACGGAGCCTCCCAGAGCGGAGCTCACTGCTGCAGGCTGAGTCACTGTGACCTGGCCTCTGGACTCTGAGGATACAGAGACAAACACATAAAGCAGCGTCATGGTTTTGTCGGCTTCATTTCAGAGGGACGGATGTTCATAGAGGAGAGGAGTTTGATTCTCTGGACTTTACCTGTGAAGCAGCAGCAGAGGAGAGTCCAGATGAGGACGGAGGTCAAAGTCATGTTTTTGATGAGGAGGATTTCTGTGGCTTCTGTTGTCATGAAGGACAGCTGTCAGTCATCCAGTGTTCAACTGTCAGGACTATAAACTCTCCCAGAGCACTGGAGCATGGTGCTGCTGATGCAAAGTGGCTCTCTATGGAAATGCTCTGACCCACTCCAACAGGGACTTTTATTACCCTGATGATGCTGTTTAATAATGGATCAATCAATGAATCTGACTATTGATTAAACATCTTTTAACACCAATCCAATCTGATTTTAGGTTCATGCTTCTGGACAAATTGATGTAGAAAAAATGTCTTTGGTTCTAACAAATTAAACACTACAGAAACAAAATAGTTCCAACATTAAAACATGATCAATAAAAACTTGCTGTCTTAAACTTTGTAGCATTGTATTATTGTCAGTTTTGATTGAATGTGTAAAAATGTTGCACACAGAGACTCATTTTGGTGAGTTTGTTTGTGTCAAAGTCAGAGAGCCGTGTCTCTCTACAGTGAGAGGTTTTTGTACGGCGGCTCAATGAGTTTGTATCACTGTGGGACACGTTCGGTGGAGGAACCAGACTGCATGTTGGAAGTAAGTTTCTGCACAAATACTAAATCTAATGTGTAAAGTAATGTTTCAATTCAGTTTGTTCATGTTTGATGCAGAAAAATTTAAATGTGACACTTTAACTATGAATGTTTTTATTTGTCCTCCTTTACCATGGAGGTTCACTCAGGACAGTTCACTAAACAGTTCTTTACAAATTAGTGTCAGACTGAAAGTTCAACTTGAAGCTTGAAGTGCAGAAAATATAAAACCTGTTCACGCCCCCATTTAAATACGCAAATCATATTTAAATTAGCCCTGCCCCTGAGATTCCCCTCTCTGCACAAATCAGAAAATTAAAAAAGAATGAGTAAGACGGGGAAAAAAGGAATTTCACGGAAAGCGAACTGGAAGCGCTACTCGCTGAAGTGGAGGCGCGCAAAAATGTGCTCTTTGGCACGCTGTCCTCCGGCTTAAGCAACAAACGCAAGAGGAGTGAGTGGGAGAGTGTGTGTGAGGCTGTCAATGCTGTGGGGTAAGAGAAGCGCACACAAGCAGAAGTGAAAAAGAAGTGGTCCGACATCAAGGTGGATGTGAAGCGAGGATGGCTGCCCACCGCCAAAGTGTGGCCAAAACAGGTGGGGGGACAGGAGAAGAGGGGCCCACCCCGTTTGAACAGAGAGTCGCCGCAATTGTGGGTGACACTGCTCTCTCAGGGGTGGTGGGAGCACATGTGGGTGACTCTGATTACCCCCAAGGTAAATACCTATGTATTTGTGTAACTCACAACAAATGTGTTCATACAGTAGCCTGCTCACAGCCCTATGAGATAGAGGTTCATGCGGAAAATGCGGAAAAGGTGAGGCTGATTAAGACATTGCACACTTCACGCACAGGGTTATTGACATGAGTACTTTGCACACAGAGACAATCAGGGTTTGTTAGAAAGATCTTAAGCTGTAGTTTAACCAGCAAAAAACAACAAGTCACTAACTTTAACCACTGACTAGTAATGATGCTGTGAAGACGGGATAGAATTTGGGGGCACATGCTCAATGCGCATCACAGGGATTAATATGAGGACAATTACATGAATAAATGTACTCACCAAGAAGCCACCCATCGCGCACAGTGCCAGCTTGTAGTCTGTTCCCAACCATGCTGTTACTCAGAATGTATGAGTCGTGCGTTGAACCAGGCCACCTCGCCACAATGTTGGTTAATTGCATTTGCGCATCACATATGATCTTTACATTGATCGAATGAAAATGTTTCCTGTTGACATATACAAATTCATCATGTGATGGCGCTTCTATAGCAATGTGTGTGCAGTCGATTGCTCCGATTGCATTTGGAAAACCGGCTCTCGCTGCAAATTGCGCTTTAATGTTGGCCTGTTCAGCTGCATTGTATGGGAGTTTGATATACCTGGCTGACATGCGGATAATTCCGTCCCACACGGCCGGCATGGCTCCACTCAGGGTCGACTGGCACAGTCCCGATTGGTCAGCCAGCTCCCTCTGGAATGTCCCGGTTGCTAGGAACCCCAGTGTGGTCAGCACCTGTATGGGCACAGGCAGCGCATGGCTCCCCGCTGTGTTGCGCTCCAAGGCTGGCCGCAGCTCTGTGAGCCAGTTGTCATCATGTGCCAGTAAATCCCCTCTGTCTCTGAACACACGCTCTCTTCGTATTGCACCATTTACAATGTCTTCTAATACTGCTAAAGCAGCCGTTGTTTTTAACGGTATTTTTTGCACCACTTTGCGCACGCTTTTATATCCGCTCATGTAATTGCAGACACGTGGGGGTGTTAATTGTTCATCAATGTTAATTGTTCATATGTCTCTGATGTGCACATCACTCAGTCTGAGGACTACTTGTTTTCACATTTCCCAGCATCACCTCTAAATGTCGCCAAAGGATCAACAACTGTAGAAATGTGCATACGCCAGCCATGAAGTTGGTGTGAGGCACCGCACATTTCCACGATCATTTCACTCTCGATACATCTGAACTTTGCCGTGAAAGAGAGCGTACGCCACGTTTTTGTGCGTATGCACCCTTTGTACATGAGGCCCCTGCTGATTTGTGGACATGTTAGTCACATGTTTGGTATTTTTTCTGTGTTGGTTCTTTTTCATGTTTTCATAAAATGTATAACTGAGATGAATTTTCAATAAACAGGTGTTTGTGAGTTATTTGTGTCCTGTAATAAAAAAGGGAACAACTCTTCATATAAAAACTGTGACTCCAGTCTGAGACCTTTATCTCCTTCATTTTTAGTCATATAAAAATCACAGCAAAGAAAAAGCATTTTAAGAAATCAAACGCTTCATGTTTTCTGAAGAGACTCTGATCAACTCATAATAACAACATTAACTGTGTGCCACAGTAGGTACGAGGGAGACGCTTCACAGAATAAGATGGTAGTAACTTTGTGTTGAGCATGGACCTAGAAATGAATGAGACTCTTTGTTCTTTCACTCATCACCTGAGTCAAAGTACCTGATCCATTAATCACACTTTCATTGGAATAATGGATCATCTTGGAACGTGTCCAGTCTCCTTGTGGAATAATAGAGTTTCAGTTTGATGTACTTTGTGCACAACAATTAGCCCTTTAGCTCCACTGTTTTATCTTGTTTGATGGTTTTACTGCAGAAACAGACGACTGACAGATGTTACCAACTGGCTGAAGTGATAACAGAGTTCTCACAGCTTCATCTTTGGACATTTAACTTCAGTGAGGAGCCAAATATATGTGAGCTAACATATAAAAACATATCATTTAAAGGATGTAAAGCTTTGTTTGGACCTTATAAGATCTCAGATGATCATCTGTCTTTGTGTTTTCTTTGAATTATGAGGTTGAAATGGTACTGAGTCAGTGTGCAGGAAGGTTTGAGGTCAAAGGTCATGACCAACCCTTTCTCATCCTACACTGTTTGTTTGACAAAACAGATAAGATAATATGATTATAACTGAATAAAATAGATGAAAGCTGTTGTTTGTACTTTAAAAAACTGTGTGTGTGTGTGTGTGTGTGTGTGTGTGTGCGTGCGTGCGTGCGTGCGTGCGTGCGTGCGTGCGTGCGTGCGTGCGTGCGTGTGTGTGTCCTCAGTGAAGTGTATCAGTCTCTGCAGTAGCTTCCAGCTGCAGCAGTCAGTTCAGTTTCTGTTCAGTCTGACTGAGGGAGGTTTTTGTACGACGCTTTTTCACTGTGTGAACACATTCTGACTGTTGATGCTGTGAAAACTCTGACAGTAGTAAACTGCTGCATCTTCAGCCTGGACTCCACTGATGGTCAGAGTGAAGTCAGAGTTTGATCCACTGCCTGTAAAACGACCTGGAATCCCTGATGCTCGACTGCTAGTAATATAAATGAGCAGTTTAGGAGTTCCTCCATTTTTCTGTTGGTACCAGTGTAAGGCATGTTTAATAGGGCTGCTGCCCCAAGTATAAACATTCTGACTGGTCCTACACGTGATCCTGACGGAGCCTCCCAGAGCAGAGCTCACTGCTGCAGGCTGAGTCACTGTGACCTGGCCTCTGGACTCTGAGGATACAGAGACAAACACATAAAGCAGCGTCATGGTTTTGTCAGCTTCATTTCAGAGGGACGGATGTTCATAGAGGAGAGGAGTTTGATTCTCTGGACTTTACCTGTGAAGCAGCAGCAGAGGAGAGTCCAGATGAGGACGGAGGTCAAAGTCATGTTTTTGATGAGGAGGATTTCTGTGGCTTCTGTTGTCATGAAGGACAGCTGTCAGTCATCCAGTGTTCAACTGTCAGGACTATAAACTCTCCCAGAGCACTGGAGCATGGTGCTGCTGATGCAAAGTGGCTCTCTATGGAAATGCTCTGACCGACTCCAACAGGGACTCTGCTTCTGGTTTCACCCTGCTGCTGCTCTCAGTCTGCACTGTGTTGAGCTGTCTCTCTCTGTTTTGCATGTTTGTCTGTTACGATTAAAATTGGTCATATTTGGTATATAATCTCCTCATAATGATAAAATCATAGCAACAGAAAACCAACGAGTCACATCACTGAAGTCTGCTGTTGATGCTTCAGATGTTGTAAGTCCTTAACTTGTAAGAAGAAATAATGAATTCTTTGAATAAATTTAAACAGGTCAGAAAATGTATTAGAAATATAAAGCAGGATATCATCAGCATCAAGTGATACAAAATGACTGAGATCTGACATTTAGGTGTGATGAATATTTAAATAAAGAGAGTTTAATCACAGAAAGATAAAAGAATAAAAACACAGTGTCCCTGTGTGTGATTCAAAGAATAACTAGTTCATATTGTGAAGTCAGACTTGGAATGAGTTTGAATTTATTTACATAAAGAGGAAGACTCTCAACATGCTTCAAGAAAATATCACAATCTTATTTCTTAATTTTTTTAATTATTTACATTGAATATTAATTTAATCATCATGTTCAACAAATGTTGATAGATTCAGATTAATTAGAGAAATAATCTTACATAACTTTAAGAAAACATTATTAAGTGAAATTATATATGATCATCTGTATTAACCTGCTTGTCGAAAGAGTTTACATAAAACTGATGATGATAGATTTATCAGAGAGAGAATTGGTCAAAACAGTATAAACGTGTTTTAATGTAGCTGCGCGTAAGTTCAACCAGGAAGACTGTTCCTACTCATTCATTCATTAGCATCATTCATTCACGTCACGTTCTCTCTCTCTTGTCCTTCCTGTCTGGTGATCAGCTGATTATGGGCGTATACTATTAAAGTACTAAACCAACCAGATTCAGTCTCAACGTCTGTCGACCAATCATCCCCATGCTGTCAAATTTTAAATCTGTTCTCCTCTCTTCCTCAGACAGTTTGTCGTTTCAGCTCGATCATTGCGAACGCTCACCTTTTAAGTTCATATCGGAAGCGGTAGTAGGCTAGCCTATGTTTGCTCTCAACCTCGTGTATTCCACGGCTCTGCGCTGCAGAAAACGCCCGATCACAAATAATGCTGTGTCTGGTAATTCATCTGTGGCAAGCATCTGTCACGTAAAATATCTGTGTCATCTCCAGCGTCTTCATGGCTGCAGGCCGGCCGCAGCATGCCTTCACGTCCGTTTCACAGCCACGCCATACAGCACGAGCAACACTGGCTTCTGTCGCTTCAGCCTCTCACAGGTGGGCAAGTTTGTTGGCAGCAGATTCTGCTCTACTCAGGTAACAGGAAACGTCCTGCTAACCTTCTCATCTGATGTGTTATGATCGCTCACATCCAGAAAGGTAACAATATATTTATTTATGTATGTTTTTGCCATTGACTGGTTCCCTTATAATAATTCAGGGACTTTGTGCTTCAGGAAAAATAATCGGATAATCATTCTATCGTTTTTCTCTTTATCTGCCTCATTCAGTGTTGCATGCAGCGACACTTTCTATCAGCTTTCTCGTCATTATTTAATTACAGGATTCATTATTTAGTAGGTGAAATGAACTCGTGGGGGTCGCCGTGGTTTAATTATAAGTCTCCAGTTAACGCCAATGTGACAGTGAGGCTGGGCAGGCGCGAGTGTGGCGTGCATCGGATCCACACGTCCTCCGCCTGCGAGGTTAATCCCGGTCACAAGAGCTCCAGCCGCTCAGCGCAAGTTTCAGGCACTAAATTTCACAGCATTAAATTGACGCGGTTATTTCCTGTGGCCTTTCTCTTTAAAAGTTCCATCAACAGTCGTATCACCTGGCTCAGTGTTAAAAACTCATTTCATGCATTCGGGCGTGTATTTATCACAGTTTTAGTCAGAGGTGCTCATTTAGGGTGTCATCACACAGCGTTCCCCTGTCTGACGGGGAAACATATAACAATCAAATAGCCTCTGTATTTGGTCAGTTCTGTTTAAGTAAGCTATAAGAATTTATTTAAGCAGAGGAGTGAGAAGCACTGTCAAACTGAGTGGTAATACTCAGTACATAAAATCTGTCTCGAGTACAAGTCTGACAGTGATATAAATACGCGTGCATTAACTAATAAAGTAAATGTGCATTCCTTAGTTATATAAAAATAAAGAATTAAAAAATATCAGCATGACTATTCACATGTATATGGTATATTAATTCATCTATGCATTCATCACCTTCATGTTCATTGGTTTAATCATCATCTCATCTTTTTAGATTCTACATTCATAAAATGGCAAGCAGTATTTTGCATGCATGTCTCTATACGATCAGAGAAATATATGCACAAGTCACATTAATATCATATTGTGTCAGCAGTTTAACTCATACCTTGGGTCAGGCATTACTAGAAGTTTGTGCTGCAGGAAGATGCGTAACAATATGTCATCAGGCTAGTTTCTTTCCAGCATGATTTTAGTAGGGCATGGTCTTATCTCGTCATGGTTTGTTTGTAGTCCGAGTTCCTTGAACAATCACCTATCAGCGGGTTCGTCTGCAGGAATGCCCTCTGTGCGAATGCAAAAGCAGCAGATCGCAATCCGCCTATTGCATCCAGCTCCCATCTGTGATCATCTGACAATTCGCTTCAGATTGAGCTCTCATTTATCGCTATCAACATACACCTGCATGTCAGTAAGCAAACAATTCATCTAGAATATGAGACATCTCTGATGACCATGTCGCCCAAGCCGTTCAGTGCTTAGATTTCCAACTTTCTCGAAGGCATCAGAATGATGGATCCGACCTCTTCAACAAACGAGCACCTTAAAAGCTGTTCTTCTCTTGATGTAAGAATGGACTTAACGTGTTAATTTTACTAATCTGCATCATGATGGTATTATTCAGCTAAGTTAAAGTAACATTCTCAAAGATTCTCATGTAAATAAATGTCCTTTAAGTCTGCAAATGCCGAATGAGGTGACACAATGTGTTTGAGCCTATGGCCCACTGATGAAAGCCTTCCTTTCCGCAGTATATAGTATTATTATGGACTGGGTGTTTGTAACGCGTCTTCCATCACCCAGCAGTGGTTGGTCTGCCAGAGAGGGTAGGCGGAGCTAGTGGCTGCTTTTCCATCTCTGCAAGTGTCTCGAGTAAACAGTAATCTACTACGGCCGAGTAAATAAAAGTTCAATGACTACAGATACAAGGGGATGTTATGAACCAAGAATGACACAGTTTATTTCGCTGATATATCTGGTGTGAAATTCGCTTCATTTTATCTGAACACACGGCCACTTCTCAAGTTGCCTGGTCCCTAAACAATCCAGCACGGGCTGTCATCTAATTCTGTTTGCCTCGTTCTCATGTTAAATACAGATCCTACTCTGTATGAAGTTCTCACGGTAGCTTCATCAATCTAAGGTTATTATTTATGGAATGTGTAATCCCACACTCTTGTAAAGATCAATAGCATTTTTACATTTAGTCATCACGACCTCTTCAAGCTAGTGAAGGTCATCGTACCTCATTCAGCAATCGCTGGTCAAAGGTCTATCCTGACCTCACTCATGCACGGTCAATCGCTGGCTATCAAGGTGAATGTGAATGTCTAATTGTTTTAATAAGGCAATCAATTATTCATGTTACTGTGTTATGTTCTTTTAACTCTTGTTAGAATCCTGTTGCTGCCTGTAAGGTAAGGCCTGCATCACTGAGAGTGGTCGTATGGCTCTCCTGTCTTTTCTTCACATTATTGTTTGGGGGGTATCCTATCCTGCTCTCGGCCTCTCGACATCTTCATTCTTTCCAAACTTGTAAATAAATAATTGTTCAATCTTAATGAAGTCTCTCCTGATTGAATAAAGTTAGTGTTATTAGTGTAAATTGTTTGAATGACATGTTTATAATGAGGTTTGTTTAGTTCTGTTGTTGTCTTTCAGTCTCTGTGCAGCTGTTGACTCAGATCAGTTCCTCTAAGCTGAGGGAGGTTTTTGTACGACGTTGTATCACTGTGTGAGCGGGAAGCTGTTACCCTGCTGACAGTAATAATCTCCTGCATCTTCAGTCTGGACTCCTCTGATGGTTAAAGTGAAGTCAGTTCCAGATCCACTCCCACTGAAACGATCTGAAACTCCAGATTGACGAGTTTCAGCAAAGCTAATCAAGAGTTTGGGAGATTCTCCAGGTTTCTGAAGATACCAGTGAAGGTTGGTACCGATGCCTGAACTGGCTTTACATCTGATAGAAACAGTCTGTCCTGGAACAACAGACTGAGCTCCAGGAGACTGAGTCAGGATGATATCACCTGAAGAACCTGGAAAACATGAAAAACAGGAGAAGAGTTATTGAGACAAATCCAGCTTGGAGAAAGATGATTAACATTTGAACAAAGAAGTGAACTTTCTTTAACATGGAGAATAGATGTAAGACAGTAGATGCTGCTTGTTTCATTGTTGTTTCATCACAGCAGAACATCGTTGAGGTGAACCTGGCTTCATCCTGAAGCAAAGTTTTCAGCAGAGAGTCTCACCCTGAACAAGGAGCCCCAGGGTGGTCACAAGTAGAATCAGTGACATCATCATTGTGCTGCCGGCGTGTCAGTGTCTCTGAAAGACCTGGACAGCCACTGATCAACAGCGGCCTCTTAACGTCTGGGAGCAGAGAGGCAGGACACATATGCAAACAAACAGTCAGTGAACTGTAGCTGACATCAACATATCATGCTGTTTCCCCCTCAGAGCTCAAAAACTGTCACTACAAATTGACATATTGATAAACATAAATAATCTTATAGTACACTGATCTGGTGATTTGTCGACATTTTAGCAATACATTATGGATTTTTTTGACAGTGTTTTTGTAAATATTTGTTTGTTATGTTTCATCAAATCTATAAATAACTTTTGGTGTTTGTGAGTTATTTGTGTCCTGTAATAAAAAAGGGAAAACAATTGTTCATATAAAAAACTAACAGCTGTAACTCCATTCTGAGAGTTTTATCTCCTTAATTTTTAGAAATATATAAATCACAGCAAAGGAAATAAAAAACATCTAAAGCTTTCTAAAACTTTCCTGTCTGGCAAAAGTGTTGAATTCACACGTACATGTGCAATTGTGCAGTTTCTCATCCTCAGATAGCATTCTTTCACTCCATCAGTCAGGGTTCAGACATTGCCACGTTTCAGTCTCTGCAGCATCCCTAGTGACATTGTTAATTCACTTAATAAAGGTAAAAAAAACAATGTGTTGCCTTTTTTATTGACCAATCAAAGGCTTTTGATATGGTCGACAACTCCATTTCATTAAGTAGGTTGTCTTCAATGGTCTCCATGAGATGGCATGTAACTGGTTCCACAACTATTTAACTAACAGAACTCAAGCTATAGTTGCAGTTAATGTGATGTCACCGTTCACGGCAGTCAGAAAAGGAGTACCCCAGGGATCTATCCTGGGGCCACTTCTATCTACATTGACATAGACATTGAACATGTCTACAAGTACTTGGGTATCTGGCTTGATCAGGATCTATCTTTTAGATCACACATTTTTAACTTAACTAGAAAACTAAGGCTTGCTTTTCTTGATAGAAATAAGTCCTGCCGAACAATAAGACATAGGAAACAGATTGTGCAGGTTACAGTACTGCCAGTTTTGGAGACACGCTGTATACAAATGCGACTGCTTATGTCCTGAAGCAGTTGGATGCCATTTTTCACAGCGCTCTTCGTTTTAGCACAGGTCAAAGATTTTGAACTCACCATTGTGAGATCGGTCTGTTGGCTGGCTCTCCGTGGGTCAGCGGGCAAAGCAACACAGCATTGTGTTTATTTATGGGGCACTCATGGGTAAACTCCCTCCTTACCTGATTGATCTTTTGTCTACAAACATTTCAAGCCATACAACCAGATCCCAAAATAGGGTCACTTTAAAAAAGCCAAGGTATAGAACAGAATGGGGGAACATTGCTTTTAGAGCTGCTGCACCAATCAAGTGGAATACTTTTCAAATGACAGCTCAGCTGCCCTCTTTGGTACCATATGATGCCTTTAAAGAACTAGTGTCTGAACTACTAAAGGAAGGTAATTGCAACTGTTTTTTTACCTTTGAACATTTAACTTTAATGAGGAGCCAAATATATGTGAGCTAATGTAGAAAACATATAATTTAATGGATGTAAAGATTTGTTTGGACCTTTGATATATACGTTTTCAGATGCTCATCTATGTCTTTGTCCCAGTCCCTCCTCCATGACATCTGTGTGCCTGTAAGCGTTTCTTGATGACTTTCAGAGTTTTTAGTGTGAGTGAGGAGTGCTTGGTGTTTTTTGTCTTTGTATTTTCTTTTACCTGGAAGGTTGAAATAGTAGTGAGTCAGTGTGCAGGGGGGGGTCAAAGGTCATTACCACGACTTTTCTCATTAACTGTCCCAGTTTGCCTTTATTTTTGTAGTGTGTATGTGTGTGTGTGTGTGTGTGTGTGTGTGTGCGTGCGTGCGTGCGTGCGTGCGTGCGTGCGCGCGCGTGTGTGTGTGTGTGTGTGTGTGTGGGCAATGCCCTGGACCTCTATTTTCTCTTGGTCTCCATTAACATTTTAGGTGCGTGTCAGCTTTTATGGACTTGGGTTTACGTATCCCCCACTCCCTCTCTAACTGTGTGCCCCTTTTTCACAGGATCAGAGGAGACCTGGCTCTCCGGACAGCCTTTCCACTGTCTATTCTAGGTTCTGATTAATTTGTTGAATTTTATTTATTTATGTTCATATTTTCTTTCAGCCAAATGTAGTTGAAATATCTTTAAACAGGTGTAAGGTCAAAGGTCATGACCAACATTGTCTCGTCCTACACTGATTTTCTGACAGAACAGGATAAGATAATATGATTATAATTGTATCAAATAGATAAAAGCTGTTCTTTCAACTTGACAAACTTCTGTGTGTGTGTGTGTGTGTGTGTGTGTGTGTGTGTGTGTCCTCAGTGAAGTGTATCAGTCTCTGCAGTAGCTTCCAGCTGCAGCAGTCAGTTCAGTTTCTGTTCAGTCTGACTGTTGGAGGTTTTTGTACGACGCTTTTTCACTGTGTGAACACATACTGACTGTTGATCTCGTGAAGACTCTGACAGTAGTAAACTGCTGCATCTTCAGCCTGGACTCCACTGATGGTCAGAGTGAAGTCAGAGTTTGATCCACTGCCTGTAAAACGACCTGGAATCCCTGATGCTCGAGTGCTAGCAATATAAATGAGCAGTTTAGGAGTTCCTCCATCTTTCTGTTGGTACCAGGCTAAGTAGGTATTACTATAAACATTCTGACTGGTCCTACATGTGATGGTGACGGAGCCTCCCAGAGCAGAGCTCACTGCTGCAGGCTGAGTCACTGTGACCTGGCCTCTGGACTCTGAGGATACAGAGACAAACACATAAAGCAGCGTCATGGTTTTGTCGGCTTCATTTCAGAGGGACGGATGTTCATAGAGGAGAGGAGTTTGATTCTCTGGACTTTACCTGTGAAGCAGCAGCAGAGGAGAGTCCAGATGAGGACGGATGTCAAAGTCATGTTTTTGATGAGGAGGATTTCTGTGGCTTCTGTTGTCATGAAGGACAGCTGTCAGTCATCCAGTGTTCAACTGTCAGGACTATAAACTCTCCCAGAGCACTGGAGCATGGTGCTGCTGATGCAAAGTGGTTCTCTATGGAAATGCTCTGACTGAGAATGGATTAAAACATGTCAGTGTTCAAATGTATGCATGATGGCTAAGAAACACAAGAAATAAACCTTCATGCAGATGACACAGTTTTCTATTTGAAGCTACTATTTAGGCTAATGAACAGATATATCATCATAAAATTTAAATTGCCGTATGTACCCACATTTATTTTCTGTACTGATTTTCAGCCACCAAAAATAACTTGTCTTACCCACATTCACCCTAAACAGATTAAACTTGTGTGTCTGTAGAGACACGGAAGAGGGGCTGTGATAAAGCATCGCTAATGAACACCGGGCGAGAAAATGTTGGACATTCGTAAAATTACACACCAAAACAATGTTCATACACTTTCATAAGATTTAATATGAATAATTGTGTGAGTATATCCATTTGGATTAGATGCTTATACTGTATATCAAATGTCTTGACCATAGAAACCTTGTTCTAATATATCTGTTGCCATATGTTTAACTTCCATTATTATTATCAAAGCCATTTGATTGATCTGATTGTGTTCTCACTTACAATCAAAAAAACTAAAGAAATGAACCTTCATGTGCAATACAGACATAAAAAATACACTATAAACCTTACACAATCTACAGTGCAAAAGGTCATCAGAGTTCATTATCTAAGTTCATATAACGTCTATAAAGTCTGCAGAGAAAAGTTTCACCCTTTGCCACAGTGTTACATTTCTTAATTCATGATCTGCCAGGCAGAGACGATGATGTCTCCACACTGATCAGCTACAATCAGTATAAACTATGGAGTCCCCCAAGGCTCCGTCCTGGGTCCTCTGTTGTTCACATTGTTTATCAAAACCATGCAGGTTTTAAGAGCCATAAAAAGAAAAACAAGTTATGAAATGTATGTTAATGAAGAATAATACTAGAATTTCATCTTTTTTCACAATTATGTAATATTATTACAGTTTTTGAGTTTAAAGGTTCTGGGTTCACATTCCACCTTCTTTGCTCTTCATAAGGACTGTTTTCCTTCATGCAACAAAAGTCTGATGTAGTTTCATTGGACCAAGTACTCTATCAGGAGGATCCGTCATGGCAAGGCAGTGGAAACAATGGAAGGGACACCATCCCTAAGAGCCAGAGGGCTTCAGGCTTCAACTGAGAAACCACAGACGTTCCCAGAATCCAGTGTGTATGAGAACAACATGAGACTTCCTAAACGCTGGGTAGCACACAGGTGATGGGCACAAAGCACAGCACAAAGACACCCTCTGTTTTCTTTTTGGGTAGACTGTTGGATCTGCCTTGTTCATCCCCGTTCTTAAGGTCCTTAAGGAGAACAGCAGTATCATTTATAACCACTTTGTTACCACTTACTGACTTTGTTCCCTCCTGTCTTGATCATTGCTCGTGTTGTATTAACTCTCAGATGTACGTCGCTTCGGACAAAAGCGTCTGCTAAATGAAATTGTAACATTGTACTCAGAATAAAAGAAGAAAATCTAGTCCCTCCCCCACACTTTCTGGATGTATATCTCTGTTTACAGAGATATTCCATAAAGTGATCAAAATATAAGTTTGTTCTCTACTCGCTTTGCTTTGCTTTGTATGACTCATGATTTCAGTTCACTAAACGACCTCATCACACCTGTCTAGATTTCTTGTTCCCACTGGCTCCCCTTGACTTGAGAATCACATCGAAGTTACATGTGGCGACTCAGAAGTGAAGGTAATAGTGCCTTTGACATGAGGACCTTTAACCTTTAGGAGTCACTCCAGTGAGACACTGAGGACCCTGAGGAACTTTTCAAAGGCAGGTATCAGTTAAGAGTTGTTTAGTTTAATACTTTTAAAATATTATATTGTGTCCATGTTGTGTATGTTTTGCTGTTATGGTGTATGAAAGAGCATCTTTTCATATATTGTTTAATTTCTGTGTGTGTGTGTGTGTGTGTGTGTGTGTGTGTGTGTGTGTGTGTGTGTGCCTGTGCGTGTGCGTGTGCGTGTGCGTGTGTGTGTGTGTGTGTGTGTGTGTGTCCTCAGTGAAGTGTATCAGTCTCTGCAGTAGCTTCCAGCTGCAGCAGTCAGTTCAGTTTCTGTTCAGTCTGACTGAGGGAGGTTTTCGTACGACGCTTTTTCACTGTGTGAACACATACTGACTGTTGATGACGTGAAAACTCTGACAGTAGTAAACTGCTGCATCTTCAGCCTGGACTCCACTGATGGTCAGAGTGAAGTCAGAGTTTGATCCACTGCCTGTAAAACGATCTGGAATCCCTGATGCTCGATAGCTAGCAGCATAAATGAGCCGTTTAGGAGTTTCTCCATCTTTCTGTTGGTACCAGGCTAAGTAGTGGGAGCTACCAAAATAAACATCCTGACTGGTCCTACATGTGATCCTGACGGAGCCTCCCACAGCAGAGCTCACTGCTGCAGGCTGAGTCAGTGTGACCTGGCCTCTGGACTCTGAGGATACAGAGACAAACACATAAAGCAGCGTCATGGTTTTGTCGGCTTCATTTCAGAGGGACGGATGTTCATAGAGGAGAGGAGTTTGATTCTCTGGACTTTACCTGTGAAGCAGCAGCAGAGGAGAGTCCAGATGAGGACGGAGGTCAAAGTCATGTTTTTGATGAGGAGGATTTCTGTGGCTTCTGTTGTCATGAAGGACAGCTGTCAGTCATCCAGTGTTCAAGTGTCAGGACTATAAACTCTCCCAGAGCACTGGAGCATGGTGCTGCTGATGCAAAGTGGCTCTCTATGGAAATGCTCTGACCGACTCCAACAGGGACTCTGCTTCTGTCTTCACCCTGCTGCTGCTCTCAGTCTGCACTGTGTTGAGCTGTCTCTCTCTGTTTTGCATGTTTGTCTGTTACCATTAAAATCAGTCAAGGCAGGTAAAAGTGCATTGATGTAAATTGCCACACATTAGTATTGCACATGCATATTAAATATATTGCACATATTGTATAATAAATCAAATGTCACAGAGAGTCACTGTGTGTGTGTGTGTGTGTGTGTGTTGAGAGATTGTATGGCTTTGGGAAAGAAACTGTTCAACAGTCTAGTGGTTCGTGTTTTAATTGACCTGTATCGCCTCCCTGAGGGCAGGAGGTCAAGCAGGTGGTGGCCGGGGTGAGGAGAGTCCTTTACAATGTTCTTTGCCTGGGAGAGGTAGCGGGTGTCTGCAATGTCCTGGTGTGAGGGAAGAGGGCAGCCGATGATTTTCAGTGCTGTGTTAACGACCCTCTGTAGTGCTTTTTGTCAGCTGCTGAACAGCCCACATACCACCCTGAGAGGCAGGATGTTAGGATGCTCTCTGTGGCAGAGCAGTAGAAGGCCAGCAGCAGCTTTCCACACAAGTTGTTTTTCCTCAGGACCCGCAGGAAGTGCAGCCGCTCCTGAGCCTTTTTCACAGCAGCTGTGACGTTGGTTGACCAGGAGAGGTTGTCTGATATGTGGGTCACCAGGAATTTAAAGCTGTGCAGTCCTTCCACACAGTCCTGTTGATAAAGATGGGAGGGTGGTCAGCTCTGTGTTTCCTGAACACCAGGGTGACTTCTTTGGTTTTCTTTGTGTTCAGGGTCAGATTATTTTGCAGAGCACCGTAACGTCAGAGTGTGGACCTCATCCTGGGAGGTGGATTCATCCCCACCTGAGATGAGTCCAACCACCGTCCGGTCACCCACAAATTCTATAATAGAGTTTGAGGCATGGGCGGGTGTGCAGTCAAATGTGTAAAGTGAGTACAGTAGTGGGCTCAGCTCCAGCCCTGTGGGGAGACAGTGCTGAGAGTGAGGGTGGAGGAGAGGTGGGGGCGGAGCTTGACAGACTGAGGGCGATTTATGAGAAAGTCCATAATCCAGGGTCAGAGGTGAGCGGAAAGGCCGAGGTGAAGCAGTTTCCTTATCTGTATGTCTGGTAGGATTGTTCTTAAGGTGGAGCTGTAATCAATGAAAAGCATCCCGACGTAGGTCCCTCTGTGTTCCAGAGGTTCTCGTGTCGTGTGAAGAGCTAAGGTGATGCCATCCTCCGAGGACCTGTTTTCCCTGTTTGCAAATTGATGAGGGTGGAAGGTGGGAGGGAGGCTGGTTTAAATATGCCTCAGTACTAGTCTCTCAAGGCACTTTGTAACAATGGGACTGAGAGTGACGGGTCTGTAATCATTTAGACTGTCGACAGCAGGCTTTTTGGGACTGGGATGATCATGGCTGATTGAAGGCAGGGTGGGACGATAGCATGTGCAAGGGACAGATTAAAGATGTTAGTGAAGACAGCAGCAAGCTCGCAGGCGCAGGCCTTAAGAACCTTCCCGGGTACTCCATCGGGGCCTGCAGCCTTCCTTGGGTTCACCGATCTAAACGCCTGTCTCACCTCGTACTGCTGTACAGCCAGTGCCTGGGTGCCTGTAACAGGAGGTGGTGTGTGTGACAGTGGAGTTCTCACTTCGGACCATGCAAAGAAGCAGTTGAGCACCTCTGTCAGTGAAGCGCTGCTGTGAAAGGTGGTGGTGATGCTTCGCGTGTAGACTGTAACTGTCACTGTAACTGTTGTCCTCACTTTTTCTCTTGTTTACCCATTTGGCCTCTTTGATGCCTCTTTTGAGGTCACTAACATGTTCTTACATCACGTGTTCTAGAACAGGTAACAGGTAGAGGGTACACATTAATGTCAGTCAGCTGCTGTGCTGTACAGACACCATGGAGCAGATTGTAATTTGAGCTCTTTGGACCATATCTGACAATTATTGTGCTTTAATGAAGTGAACATTGTTTTAATCTGCTTTCCTGCTGAATGCTTCAATTATGAACTTTAATTTTCTGTGTCAGTGTCTTTACCTCAATGAAGGATATCATATTTGTCAGTCGGCCTCTGAGTTAGACTGTGTGTGTGTGTGTGTGTGTGTGTGTGTGTGTGTGTGTGTGTGTGTGTGTGTGTGTGTGTGTGTGTGTGTGTGTGTGTGTGTGTGTCCTCAGTGAAGTGTATCAGTCTCTGCAGTAGCTTCCAGCTGCAGCAGTCAGTTCAGTTTCTGTTCAGTCTGACTGAGGGAGGTTTTTGTACGACGCTTTTTCACTGTGTGAACACATACTGACTGTTGATGTTGTGAACACTCTGACAGTAGTAAACTGCTGCATCTTCAGCCTGGACTCCACTGATGGTCAGAGTGAAGTCAGAGTTTGATCCACTGCCTGTAAAACGACCTGGAATCCCTGATGCTCGACTGCTAGTAATATAAATGAGCAGTTTAGGAGTTCCTCCATCTTTCTGTTGGTACCAGTGTAAGGCATGGTAAGTAGGGTTGCTGCCCCAACTAACAACATTCTGACTGGTCCTACATGTGATCCTGACGGAGCCTCCCACAGCAGAGCTCACTGCTGCAGGCTGAGTCACTGTGACCTGGCCTCTGGACTCTGAGGATACAGAGACAAACACATAAAGCAGCGTCATGGTTTTGTCGGCTTCATTTCAGAGGGACGGATGTTCATAGAGGAGAGGAGTTTGATTCTCTGGACTTTACCTGTGAAGCAGCAGCAGAGGAGAGTCCAGATGAGGACGGAGGTCAAAGTCATGTTTTTGATGAGGAGGATTTCTGTGGCTTCTGTTGTCATGAAGGACAGCTGTCAGTCATCCAGTGTTCAACTGTCAGGACTATAAAGTCTCCCAGAGCACTGGAGCATGGTGCTGCTGATGCAAAGTGGCTCTCTATGGAAATGCTCTGACCCACTCCAACAGGGACTTTTATTACCCTGATGATGCTGTTTAATAATGGATCAATCAATGAATCTGACTATTGATTAAACATCTTTTAACACCAATCCAATCTGATTTTAGGTTCATGCTTCTGGACAAATTGATGGAGAAAAAATGTCTTTGGTTCTAACAAATTAAACACTACAGAAACAAAATAGTTCCAACATTAAAACATGATCAATAAAAACATGCTGTCTTAAACTTTGTAGCATTGTATTATTGTCAGTTTTGATTGAATGTGTAAAAATCTTGCACACAGAGACTCATTTTGGTGAGTTTGTTTGTGTCAAAGTCAGAGAGCCGTGTCTCTCTACAGTGAGAGGTTTTTGTACGGCGGCTCAATGAGTTTGTATCACTGTGGGACACGTTCGGTGGAGGAACCAGACTGGAGTTTGGAAGTAAGTCAAATATTTACACTTGAAATGATTTCAGGAGCTTCTTTTCTTTATTGTTTCTTTCTATTCAAACTGGAGGACAAAAGTTTCCTTTCACTTTTTAATTGAATGTTTTTACAGGGATATAGACACAATTCAGCCCAGCAATAGAAATACAAAAAATCATTGTAATGGAAAATATAAAGCTGGGTTAATTATAGTTTCTCACTTTCATTGTAAAATTGCATCTTGGTAGTTTGAAAGTTTAGTTCAGTGTGTCAAAGTCAGAGAGCCGTGTCTCTCTACAGTGAGAGGTTTTTGTACGGCGGCTCAATGAGTTTGTATCACTGTGGTGGACTTTTGGTGGAGGAACCAGACTGCATGTTGGAAGTAAGTTTCTGCACAAATACTAAATCTAATGTGTAAAGTAATGTTTCAATTCAGTTTGTTCATGTTTGATGCAGAAAATATTTCTTTTTTAAATGTGACACTTTAACTATGAATGTTTTTATTTGTCCTCCTTTACCATGGAGGTTCACTCAGGACAGTTCACTAAACAGTTCTTTACAAATTAGTGTCAGACTGAAAGTTCAACTTGAAGCTTGAAGTGCAGAAAATATAAAACCTGTTTTTCAAATGTTTTGTCAATATTACATTTCATTTTACAAATCAATGATAACCGTTTGGACATGAATTAAGTGTCATTGATTGAAGTCAAATGAACGATGTAAAGATAAATCATTCCATTTAAAAATGAACACTATCTCAGATATTTTCAAAAACTGTTTGACATTTTGAAAATCTATTGACCTGTTTGATTAGGATGGTCATTTGATTGTTACTTCATATTTTCACTTTGCTTCTGTTTTGACTCAAAAGTTTATAATACTGTTTGTTAACGCTTGTTATAATTATGCAGAAGAAGTTTTAAAATCAGGCCAAATTTCATATTTCAATTCAAGCTTAGTTCTGTGTATTTCAGGTCATTCTGTGTGATGATTGTCTCTGTGCTGATGTGCATGAGAGGCTTCTTAAAGGGAAGTGAAACAATGTGTGAGTGAGTGACTGATGGAGCAGAAAAAACATCTGACAGAAACTCCTTAATGCACAAAATCAACTCTCACACAGTAAAGGTGTCCAAGTGTCTGCTGTTTGATTGACAGCTGTGTGCTCCCTGTCCTCTAACCTGATTGGTGTCTCCTAGGTGATGTCCGTCCCACCCTGACGGTGCTGCCCCCCTCCAGTGAGGAGCTGGATCAGGGGAAGGCCACGCTCATGTGCCTGGCCAACAAGGGCTTCCCCTCAGACTGGAGTCTGGCCTGGAAGGTGGACGGCGGCAGCAGCAGCAGCTGGGAGGACAGCAGCAGCCCCGCGGTGCTGGAGAAGGACGGCCGCTACAGCTGGAGCAGCACCCTGAGGCTCACTGCAGACCAGTGGAGGAAGGTGGGCTCTGTGACCTGTGAGGCCTCCCAGGGCTCCCAGACTCCTCTCTCAGAGACTCTGAGGAGAGACCAGTGTTCCCAGTACTGATCTGACTCACTGGGACTCTGCTCCTGGTTTTCCTCTGCTCCTGCTCTCAGTCCGACCCCCTGTCTCTTAAACTCTTTTTCTCTCTGTTTCAACATGAACGTGTTTCTGCTTGTGTTAATGGTTTCACCATTTCAAACAATAAAGATTTGATCATGTATATTCTAACAGTGAATTGTCCTGAGACTTTCTTTCTTTGATACAGACTGTATCATTAAAGATAAGATTAGATAAGATACACTTTATTGATCAGCTCAAAGTAAAGGACAGGGTAAAACAAGTGATGGATAAAAGAGGCAAGACAAAAAGACAATAAAATACAATAATATAAAAATAATCATAAATATATACACTATGTACACCTTTCACTTATTGTGGATGGTTACGTTTTTGTGCAAAAAAACTGCACCAAAAACACACACGGTGTGTATCATGGTGATATGGTTGATGATAAGTAAAGTGAAATATTGCAGAATAAATAACAATTGCACATGAGAGGTATTAGCACAGACATAATTGCACGGTATGGATGAGGTAATAAAAATGCATCAGTACATGTACCAAAGTATACTTTAATAATATGTTACAGTAGATATGCACACATAGAAAAACAGTGCAAAGCAGCTGCCATGTAGTGACTGGTGGATGAGTGACAGAGTATTGTGATCAGACAGTGATGCTGATGTTATAAAGTCTGACTGCAGATGGGCTGAAGGATCTGCGGTAGCGCTTCTTCTCACAGTGTCGTAAAATGTCCGTAACAGAGCCCCGCATATTTCAAAGGACCTCAGTCTCCTCAGCATCCCTGGATGTTCACCGGTGCAGTCCGGGGTGTTCTCCTGCAGAAGTCAATCACCACCTCCTTCGTCTTGCTGGCGTTGAACTGAAGATGGTTGAGCTCACACCAGTCAACAAACTCCGTGATGACCTCCCTGTACTCCTGTTCGTTCCCCTCAGATACATACCCGATGATGGCTGTATCATCGCAGAACTTCTGGAGGTGACAGCTCCCAGAGTCGTAACTTTAGTCCGAAGTGTACAGGGTGAAGACAAAGGGGGAGAGCACTGTACCCTGTGGAGCCCCTGTGCTGCAGACCACCATGTCCGAGTCAGTGAGTCCTGAAGCCTCACATACTGTGGTCTGTTGGTGAGGTCATCGATTGTCCATCCATTAATTGTCCATTGTCCATCCATATATCAGAAACATTAGTCACATAAATGCACAAAACTTACAACAGTTACGAGACCATTTTTTCCACAGTACTAATTTTAATGGTTTTAAGACTGTCGATATTATTCTCTGTCTTTCCACTTCTATCTGTATGAATGAACAGAAGTCACAGTACACAAGGGAAGACCATTTCACCTGTAAGTCACAAAGGTCATCCCTCATGCCTCGTGTTTAGAAGATCCATGTTTAAGCTTTGTGTTTCTAATTACTACATGAAACTGTTCAGAAGTTTGGAAGCATTTTCAGGATTAGAAATAAAAAGCAGAGTATTGTCTGCATAAAGTGAGACAAACACATTGTTACCGTTCATTTCTTTAACTCGATGGAGGCATAATGATGGAATCAGCTGTGTGCAGGTCATGAAAAGGTTTAAATCACAAATATT
The DNA here is from genome assembly GCF_022749685.1 of Semicossyphus pulcher. Classification (NCBI taxonomy): domain Eukaryota; kingdom Metazoa; phylum Chordata; class Actinopteri; order Labriformes; family Labridae; genus Semicossyphus; species Semicossyphus pulcher. The sequence continues at coordinate 3,325,372 of NW_027211726.1, forward strand.
GCTTTGTATCAAACTCTGAACTTTATAGTTTCTGTTTTCATGTTGAGATTTGATTAAAAGATGTTTTTGGGTGAGAATGCATCGCATGACTCAGACATTAAAGATGTAATAAACATTTGATGAATACACTTCATGTATTAAAAACATTGAGGTGAAAAAAACACTAAAAAACAACAGAAATATTTGATGTTTTAACCGAAACCTAAATCATTTAAGTTTGTATGTGTTGCATGATAAATGTATGAATTAATGAAGTAATGAATGTGTGTTATGTGTTATGAATGTGTTAATGATACTTTGTATGAGTAAAACATGAATGCAAGTTGTTGAGAGCTGAAATAATGTAATTAATTATGTTTCACTTGGACAACAGTGTTCTGCAGATAAACTGTTGTGGTCGTGAATTTCAACAACCTTTTTTATTATATCTTTTTTATTCACTGAAAATGTATATATATCCTAAAATATATTTATTTTTAAAAAGTCCAACTGTATCCATGACACCAGTGTTACTGTGGTACACCACAAAATGTATGTTCATCTAACCTCTACAGTTTCAGTCTCTGTGCAGCTGTTGACTCAGATCAGTTCCTCTAAGCTGAGGGAGGTTTTTGTATGACGTTGTATCACTGTGTGAACGGGCGGCTGTAATCCTGCTGACAGTTATAATCTCCTGCATCTTCAGTCTGGACTCCTCTGATGGTTAAAGTGAAGTCAGCTCCAGATCCACTCCCACTGAAACGATCTGAAACTCCAGACTGACGAGTTTCAGCATTATGAATTAGAAGTTTAGGAGATTCTCCAGGTTTCTGAAGGTACCACTGCAAGTCATTGCTCACAGATGAACTGGCTTTACATCTGATAGAAACAGTCTGTCCTGGAACAACAGACTGAGATCCAGGAGACTGAGTCAGGATGATATCACCTGAAGAACCTGGAAAACATGAAAAACAGGAGAAGAGTTATTGAGACAAATCCAGCTTGGAGAAAGATGATCATCAACCAAACAGAAGAAGAAGAAGAATCATTAATATAAGATTCAACAGTTTGTAGATGTCAGAACAGTTTTCAGAAGAGAGTCTCACCCTGAACAAGGAGCCCCAGGGTGGTCACAAGTAGAATCAGTGACATCATGATTGTGCTGCCGGCGTGTCAGTGTCTCTGAAAGACCTGGACAGCCACTGATCAACAGCGGCCTCTTAACGTCTGGGAGCAGAGAGGCAGGACACATATGCAAACACACAGAGTCAGTGAACTGTAGCTGACATCAACATATCATGCTGTTTCCCCCTCAGAGCTGACAGAATGATCCTACACATTTACATATTTACATGTAGAGAATTTAAAATAAATGAATCCATTACAGTTTTTTTGGATTGCTTACACACTAAAATTAAAAGTAGTACACTATTAGCAAAACCTTACACTCAAGAAGCAAAACATCAGCCCATATTTGCACAACTATAAGCACATTGTCAACCTCACACTTGTTGCAAAACTCTACACACAGTGATTTGCAAAACACTAAACACACTTAACATACATTACACACAAAAATCTATCATGAAGTCACTTCCTTGCAATACCAAAGCACTGACTGTCAAATTACCACACCGTCCAACCAATTGGTTCAACACAGTCATCAGGTGTGCAAACACTCGTTTGCTTAATTGTAGACACACCAATCAGGTGTATAAGCACTATAAAAAGCAGCAGGTGAGTTCATCGGTCTTCAAGCACAATGGAAAGAGTCAGAGAAAGAGTAAGACGAGGAGGAGAACGAGGAGAACGAGGAGGACGAGGAGGACGAGGAAGGGGAGGAGGAGGAGGAAGGGGAGGAAGAGGAATCAACAGAGGAGGAATCAACAGAGGAAGAGGAAGAGATGGAGGCCATGCTGGAGGTAGAGGTAGAGGTAGAGGAAGAGGAAGACAAGAAGGTGCTCAAAGAGGACCGAATCTGACAAATGAGATCCGCGCAACACTGGTTGACCACGTTGTCAACCACGGCCTGACGCTGAGGGAGGCTGGACTGCGAGTACAGCCAAATCTAAGCCGATGTACAGTGGCAAGTGTGATAAGAACATTTCGACTGGAAAATAGGTATTGTAAAAATATCATCATATCAAAAACATCTGCACGGTTTCAGTAACTGCTTACAGTACTGTATTCTATGCACTATCAGCACTTCTGTTACCTTTTCCTGTGAAATTGTATACTGTTTTTTTTTTTCTACATAGGATTGAGGGTCAGGAACGACAAGGGGGAAGGCCTCCTATGTTCACAGAACAGCAAGAGAGGGAGATAGTAAACATGGTTTTGGCCAACAATGCTATAACACTCAATCAGCTCCAAGCTAACATTGTCAATAACCACGCCATTTTCAACGATATCCATCAGGTCTCAACATCAACACTGGCACGCATCCTAAAAAAAACCCATATTCAAATGAAGCAAATTTATCGAGTGCCTTTCGAGCGCAATTCCGAAAGGGTGAAACGACTGCGGCATGATTATGCAGAGGTATGTATTCACTTTAGCAGTGTGATCTTGCATACTGTCTCATAATCTTTTACTGTACTGTAATATGTATACTAGATCTACACTGAACTACACAATTTTGCCTGACACTGTTTTTCAGAGAGTTTTACGAATGGATGGAGAGGAGATCCAGCATGAGTTCATTTACGTAGATGAGGCTGGGTTCAACCTGACGAGAACACGAAGGAGGGGAAGAAACATCATTGGCCACAGGGCTATAGTCAATGTCCCAGGGCAACATGGGGGTAATATAACACTCTGTGCAGCCATTACACAGAATGGGGTCCTCCACCGCCATGCCCATATGGGCCCTTACAACACAGCACTCATACTTACATTCTTGGACCAATTGCACAACATAACAGCAGCAAATCAAATCGATCATATGCAATACATTGTTGTCTGGGACAATGTGTCTTTCCACCGCTCCGCTCTGGTTCAGAACTGGTTTCAGCAACATCCACATTTCACCGTCCTATATCTTCCACCATACTCTCCATTCCTCAACCCTATAGAAGAGTTTTTCTCGGCATGGCGGTGGAAGGTATATGATCTCCGTCTCCAGGCTGAGGTACCCCTCATCCAAGCCATGGAGGAGGCCTGTGACCAGATGGAGGTAGCAGCAATGCAAGGATGGATTCGTCATTCAAGACGTTTCTTTCCAAGGTGTCTTGCTAATGACAACATTGCCTGCGATGTTGATGAAATTCTCTGGCCAGATCCAGCTAGGCGAAGAGACAATGTCTAGTTTGTTTTTTTTTGTTTTTTTTTTAACTTACAATACGTAAAGTGACGTTTTGTTACAGTATTATGAATCTCCATGTCAACATTTTGGGCGTGTTGAGAAATAAATGAGTTTCTTCAGTCTGCAACATTGGTCTTGTGTAGTGTTTGGTGAATTTACATTATATTTGTACTTTGTTGATAGTAGCCTACTCTAATCATAGGGAAGTAGAAGTGCTAAAAGTGTTTAAGGTTTATCACAGCAGAGTGTAACTCATGCAAACAGAGTATAGTAATGTGAAACGTATGTGTTTCATATGGTAACAAAGTGTGGTTTTTAAAAAGAAGTGAATAGTTTTTACAAGAGTGTTTAATTTTGCAAAGGATCTGTAGTGTTTTGCTAATTGGGTGTGTGGTTGTGCTAATTGTGTGTAGTGTTTTGAAAACACGGGCCCTGTTTTGAAAATCGTGCTTAAGCAATCAAAAAAAACTGTAATTAGTGGACAGTTTGGTAACATGGTTAAGTTTTCACATTAACTTTTCGGCATGGCACTACACAGGGTTGTCAGGCCTCCCTCCTTCTGTTTGCCCTCACCATAGACCCCTTGGCAGGCCCATAAGAAGTGATTGAACTTGTGTGAAGGCAGCAGTGAATAAAAGTGTTTCAGACCTGTTTTAAAAGAGCTAACAGATGGAGGAAGCCTCAGGTGCTCTGGTAGCTTGTTCCACAGTCGAGGAGAGTAGAAACTAAAGCTGCCTCACCCTGCTTGGTTCTGATTCTGGGGACAATGAGTAAACCTGTCCCAGAGGACCTGAGGGGTCTGGAGGCCTCGTAGTGAACTAGCAGGTCTGATAGGTATTTGGGCCTAAGACCATTTAGTGCTTTATATATGTGAGGAGTAGGATTTTAAATTCTGACACACAGGAAGCCAGTGTAGGGATCTGAGGGCTGGTGTAATGTGTTCTACTTTCCTGGTGTTGATGAGGACTCTGGCAGCAGCATTCTGGATGAGCTGCAGCTGTCTGATCGATTTCTTTAGTCAGACCTGTAAAGACACCGTTACAGTAATGTAGCCTGCTGAAAATAAAAGCATGAACAAGTTTCTCTGTGTCTTGTTTAGACGGAAATGGATCCTTGTGGGACGCCACATATTTATAGGCTCAGATTCATAATAGTATACTATATATATGATATAAAATAGTCCCTGTCATCTAAGTTGTGTTGTGTGTAATGTTGTGGTCAACTGGGTCAAAATTATGATTATACCATATTAATTACTCCAAGGCAATGCCCTGGACCTCTATTTTCTCTTGGTCTCCATTAACATTTTAGGTGCGTGTCAGCTTTTATGGACTTGGGTTTACGTATCCCCCACTCCCTCTCTAACTGTGTGCCCCTTTTTCACAGGATCAGAGGAGACCTGGCTCTCCGGACAGCCTTTCCACTGTCTATTCTAGGTTCTGATTAATTTGTTGAATTTTATTTATTTATGTTCATATTTTCTTTCAGCCAAATGTAGTTGAAATATCTTTAAACAGGTGTAAGGTCAAAGGTCATGACCAAAATTGTCTCGTCCTACACTGATTTTCTGACAGAACAGGATAAGATAATATGATTATAATTGTATCAAACAGATAAAAGCTGTTCTTTCTACTTGACAGACGTCTGTGTGTGCGTGTGTGTGTGTGTGTGTGTGTGTGTGTGTGTGTGTGTGTGTGTGTGTGTCCTCAATGAAGTGTATCAGTCTCTGCAGTAGCTTCCAGCTGCAGCAGTCAGTTCAGTTTCTGTTCAGTCTGACTGAGGGAGGTTTTTGTACGATGCTTTTTCACTGTGTGAACACATTCTGACTGTTGATGACGTGAAAACTCTGACAGTAGTAAACTGCTGCATCTTCAGCCTGGACTCCACTGATGGTCAGAGTGAAGTCAGAGTTTGATCCACTACCTGTAAAACGACCTGGAGTCCCTGATGCTCGAGTGCTAGCATAGTAAATAAGCCGTTTAGGAGTTCCTCCATCTTTCTGTTGGTACCAGGCTAAAAGGTGGTCGCTGCCCGAAATATAAACATTCTGACTGGTCCTACATGTGATGGTGACGGAGCCTTCCAGAGCAGAGCTCACTGCTGCAGGCTGAGTCACTGTGACCTGGCCTCTGGACTCTGAGGATACAGAGACAAACACATAAAGCAGCGTCATGGTTTTGTCGGCTTCATTTCAGAGGGACGGATGTTCATAGAGGAGAGGAGTTTGATTCTCTGGACTTTACCTGTGAAGCAGCAGCAGAGGAGAGTCCAGATGAGGACGGAGGTCAAAGTCATGTTTTTGATGAGGAGGATTTCTGTGGCTTCTGTTGTCATGAAGGACAGCTGTCAGTCATCCAGTGTTCAACTGTCAGGACTATAAAGTCTCCCAGAGCACTGGAGCATGGTGCTGCTGATGCAAAGTGGCTCTCTATGGAAATGCTCTGACCAACTCCAACAGGGACCCCTGATTGGGTTATGTATGTTGTGGTTATGTAACTAATATTATATTTAATGAGCAAACTGACACAAACACATTCCCAAAGTCAGAGAGCCGTGTCTCTGCAGTGAGAGTTTTTTGTACGGCGGTTCGATGAGTTTGTGTCACTGTGGTGGACTTTTGGTGGAGGAACCAGACGGCATGTTGGACATAAGATTCTGCACAAATACTAAATTTAATGTGTAAAGGCATTTTTAAGTTCAGCACTCTGTTTGAAGTTGTCTTTTTTTAAAGTCATAATATCTTGGTTCAGAGCCATTTCATTAAACACGTCTTCACACATTTCTGCATACTGATATTCAAACCGCTTCAAGCTTGTTATGCCTTCACACCGTCGACAGCCGTGGCTGGAGACATTATGTTTTCCAGGAGTCCGTACATACGTCTGTCTTGTTCTTGTGAACACGATTTCTCAGAAACGCCTTGAGGGAATTTCTTCAAATATGGCACAAACGTCGTCTTGGACTAAAGAGTGATCTGATAATATTTTGGTGGTCAAAGGTCAAAGGTCAAGGTCACTGTGACCTCATGTCCATTCTATTCTTGTGAATGCTATATCTTAGGAACACCTCGAGGGAATTTCTTAAAATCTTGCACAACTGTTCACTTGGAGTCAAGGATAAACTAATGAGATTTTGGAGGTCAAAGGTCAAAGGTCAAGGTCATTGTGACCTCAAAAACCACCTCTCTGGTTATAACTCAAGAATTCCTACACTAATTATGTTTCAATTACAACGTTACAATGTTACAATTTCATTTAACAGATGCTTTTTTCCAAAGCGACGTACATCTGAGAGTTAATCCAACACAAGCAACGATCAAGACAGGAGGGAACGAAGTCAGTAAGAGCCAACAAACAGCTTAAAGTGCGATCGGACACTGGTGCCAACAGGCAGTGTAGAGGACGTTTTTGTTTCTTTTAATAATAATCTTCATCAGCAACATCAACAAGATGAGTATAGTCATCGTCATCATGAAAATCCTAGTCAGCATAAACTTTATTAAGTAAAATTATACATGATCATCTGTATTAACCTGCTTGTTGAAAGAGTTTACATAAAACTGATGATGATAAAAATGTTCTAATAAAGTTAGTGTTATTAGTGTAAATTGTTTGAATGACATGTTTATAATGAGGTTTGTTTAGTTCTGTTGTTGTCTTTCAGTCTCTGTGCAGCTGTTGACTCAGATCAGTTCCTCTAAGCTGAGGGAGGTTTTTGTACGACGTTGTATCACTGTGTGAACGAGCTCTGACTCTGCTGACAGTAATAATCTCCTGCATCTTCAGTCTGGACTCCTCTGATGGTTAAAGTGAAGTCAGTTCCAGATCCACTCCCACTGAAACGATCTGAAACTCCAGACTGACGAGTTGTAGCATAGCTAATCAAGAGTTTGGGAGATTCTCCAGGTTTCTGAAGATACCAGTGAAGGTTGTTACTGACGCTTGAACTGACTTTACACCTGATAGAAACAGTCTGTCCTGGAACAGACTGAGCTCCAGGAGACTGAGTCAGGATGATATCACCTGAAGAACCTGGAAAACATTAAGAACAGGAGAAGAGTTATTGAAATAATCCAGCTTGGAGAAAGATGATCATCAACCAAACAGAAGAAGAAAAATCATTCCTTTAACATGGAACAGTTCATAGAAGATTTCAAAACAGTTTTCAGAAGAGAGTCTCACCCTGAACAAGGAGCCCCAGGGTGGTCACAAGTAGAATCAATGACATCATCATTGTGCTGCCGGCGTGTCAGTGTCTCTGAAAGACCTGGACAGCCACTGATCAACAGCGGCCTCTTAACGTCTGGGAGCAGAGAGGCAGGACACATATGCAAACACACAGAGTCAGTGAACTGTAGCTGACATCAACATATCATGCTGTTTCCCCCTCAGAGCTGACAGAATGATTCTACACATTTACATATTTACATGTAGAGAATTTTAAATAAATTAATCCATTAATTAGTGGCAGTTTGGTAACGTGGTTAAGTTTTCACATTAACTTTTCGGCATGGCACTAGACAGGGTTGTCAGGCCTCCCTCCTTCTGTTTGCCCTCACCATAGACCCCTTGGCAGGCCCATGAGAAGTGATTGAACTTATGTGAAGGCAGCAGTGAATAAAAGTGTTTCAGACCTGTTTTAAAAGAGCTAACAGATGGAGGAAGCCTCAGGTGCTCTGGTAGCTTGTTCCACAGTCGAGGAGAGTAGAAACTAAAGCTGCCTCACCCTGCTTGGTTCTGATTCTGGGGACAATGAGTAAACCTTTCCCAGAGGACCTGAGGGGTCTGGAGGCCTCGTAGTGAACTAGCAGGTCTGATAGGTATTTGGGCCTAAGACCATTTAGTGCTTTATATGTGTGAGGAGTAGGATTTTAAATTTTGACACACAGGAAGCCAGTGTAGGGATCTGAGGGCTGGTGTAATGTGTTCTACTTTCCTGGTGTTGGTGAGGACTCTGGCAGCAGCATTCTGGATGAGCTGCAGCTGTCTGATCGATTTCTTTAGTCAGACCTGTAAAGACACCGTTACAGTAATGTAGCCTGCTGAAAATAAAAGCATGAACAAGTTTCTCTGTGTCTTGTTTAGACGGAAATGGATCCTTGTGGGACGCCACATATTTATAGGCTCAGATTCATAATAGTATACTATATATATGACATAAAATAGTCCCTGTCATCTAAGTTGTGTTGTGTGTAATGTTGTGGTCAACTGGGTCAAAATTATGATTATACCATATTAATTACTCCAAGGCAATGCCCTGGACCTCTATTTTCTCTTGGTCTCCATTAACATTTTAGGTGCGTGTCAGCTTTTATGGACTTGGGTTTACGTATCCCCCACTCCCTCTCTAACTGTGTGCCCCTTTTTCACAGGATCAGAGGAGACCTGGCTCTCCGGACAGCCTTTCCACTGTCTATTCTAGGTTCTGATTAATTTGTTGAATTTTATTTATTTATGTTCATATTTTCTTTCAGCCAAATGTAGGTGAAATTATCTTTAAAAATGTGTAAGGTCAAAGGTCATGACCAACATTTTCTCGTCCTACACTGATTTTCTGACAGAACAGGATAAGATAATATGTTTATAATTGTATCAAACAGATAAAAGTTGTTCTTTCTACTTGACAGACGTCTGTGTGTGTGTGTGTGTGTGTGTGTGTGTGTGTGTGTGTGTATGTGTGCGTGTGTGTTTGCGTTTGTGTGTGTGTGTGTGTCCTCAGTGAAGTGTATCAGTCTCTGCAGTAGCTTCCAGCTGCAGCAGTCAGTTCAGTTTCTGTTCAGTCTGACTGAGGGAGGTTTTTGTACGACGCTTTTTCACTGTGTGAACACAAGCTGACTGTTGATCACGTGAACACTCTGACAGTAGTAAACTGCTGCATCTTCAGCCTGGACTCCACTGATGGTCAGAGTGAAGTCAGAGTTTGATCCACTGCCTGTAAAACGACCTGGAATCCCTGATTCTCGAGTGCTGGCAGCATAAATGAGCAGTTTAGGAGATCCTCCATCTTTCTGTTGGTACCAGTGAAAAAAGCTAGTACTAGCAACATCCTGACTGGTCCTACATGTGATGGTGACGGAGCCTGCCAGAGCAGAGCTCACTGCTGCAGGCTGAGTCACTGTGACCTGGCCTCTGGACTCTGAGGATACAGAGACAAACACATAAAGCAGCGTCATGGTTTCGTCGGCTTCATTTCAGAGGGACAGATGTTCATAGAGGAGAGGAGTTTGATTCTCTGGACTTTACCTGTGAAGCAGCAGCAGAGGAGAGTCCAGATGAGGACGGAGGTCAAAGTCATGTTTTTGATGAGGAGGATTTCTGTGGCTTCTGTTGTCATGAAGGACAGCTGTCAGTCATCCAGTGTTCAACTGTCAGGACTATAAACTCTCCCAGAGCACTGGAGCATGGTGCTGCTGATGCAAAGTGGCTCTCTATGGAAATGCTCTGACCGACTCCAGCAGGGACTCTGCTTCTGGTTTCACCCTGCTGCTGCTCTCAGTCTGCACTGTTGTCACGGCCTCTCTAGTTGGTTCACTCTTCTGTTGTGTTGCTCTCTGTCTCCAGGGCTGCAGACCTGGTGGCAGGCTAATAAGGAGAATGGGACACACCTGGGCCCGGTGTGCCTCATGTATTTAAGCCAGAGCAGCAGCCAGTCTTGTGCAGACCTCCTGTCACCACACAGCTTTGTGGTGCTGTCTGTATCTGTTTTGCATGTTTGTCTGTTGCTATTCAAATTGGTAATATTTATGTGTAATTTAGCCATAATGATAAAATCATAGCAATGTAACATGTTGCTTTAACATGACTACAGGCTACAAAGTGAAGGTTAAAGGACCTTTGAGGACATGGATATGAAAAATCAGGATGAACTCTAAAGACACGTTCACAGTGACTCTTCTCTTGTCCTTTAATCCTTCTCTGTTATTCATATTGAAGAACACAACTTATAATAAGAAAATTTTTATTACACACAGAGATGATTAAAAATGCTCATCTAAGCCAAGAATTATGTGTATCTTTGATTGTCAGGGGTCAAAGGTCTTCACAAAGACTTTAGATTTTTGAAATTGTCTAGTTTGCCTTGTCTTGATATTTGATGAATGCAAAAGAATAATTGGTGGTGAGTTGGATCAGATAGCGGAGGAGGGGCTGCCACACAGACTTAGTAAACCTAAACATGTAATGAGGATGAACCGGGAACATTTGACGGAGGACCCTCTGCACGAGGTCTTCAACTCTCTCCTCCAGAAGAATATCTGGTGCATCATGGGGGATGTTGAGGACATGAAATGTTCGTGGGTTATGTTCAAAGCTTCCATGTAGAAGCGGCTGTTGCAGGAGATGTGGCCACAAGGCCTGTCGGGGCCTGTCGTGGCAGGAACCTAAGAACCCACTGGTGGACAGCAGACGTGAAGGAAGACATCAGGCTTAAGGAGGAGGCCTTTCGGGCTTGGTTAGCCCAGGGGTCTACAGAAGCAGCAGACATGTACCGGGTGGCCAGAAGGGCTGTGGCTTCAGTGGTTGCAGAAGCAAAAACCCGGCTGTGGGAGACGTTCGGAGCGGCTATAGAGAAGGACTTACGGTTGGCCTCAAGGAAGTACTGGCAAACTATCAGACGACTCAGGAGGGGGAAAAAGGGATTGGCTCAGGCTGTCTTCAGCAGACGTGGAGTACTGCTGAACCAGACTGGGGATATCGTCAGGCGGTGGAAAGAACACTTTGAGGAACTCTTGATCCCATCCAAAATGTCCTGATGAGGAGGCAGAGTCTGAAGATCATTGGGAAGCCTGATCTAGATCCTTGTCTGAGGTTGTTAAGTTAGCCAAGAAGCTCATCAGTGGCAGGGCACCAGGTGTAGGTGAGATTAACCGTGAGATGCTAAAGGCTCTTGACATGGCTGACACGCCTCTTCAATGTCCAGTTGAAGTCTGGGACAGTGCCTGTGGAAAGGCAGACCAGGGAAGTGGTTCCCATTTTCAATAAGGGGGACTGGAGGGTGAGCCCCAACTATCTGGACATCTCACTTCTCAGCCTCCCAAATAAAGTTTATTCAAGGATGCTGGAAAGGAGACCTCCACCCATCGTCGATCCTCAGGTACAGGAGGAACAATGCAGATTTCTTCCTGGACATGGAACAGTGGACCAACTCTTTACCCCTGCAGGGCTGCTTGGGGGTTTATGGGAGTTTGCTCAACCAGTCTACATGTGTTTTGTAGACTTGGAGAAGGCTTATGATCGTGTCCCTCGGGGAGGATGCTTCAGATGTTGTAAGTCCTTAACTTGTAAGAAGAAATAATGAATTCTTTGAATAAATTTAAACAGGTCAGAAAATGGATTAGAAATATAAAGCAGGATATCATCAGCATCAAGTGATACAAAATGACTGAGATCTGACATTTAAGTGTGATGAATATTTGAATGAAAGCAAATCAAGTCACAGAAAGATGCTCTATTTATTGTGTTCAGTACGACATCGAGTTTTAAAAAAAAAAAGAATGTCATCATGATTGTTAAAACCAAAGAGGATCAGAAGCAAAATGTTCCTTCATTCTTTATTTCTGATCAAGCGCTTTATTTCTGATCAAGCGCTTATAAAGTAAAATACTGAGGTCACATAATCAGGAATGACTGAAGTGATGATGATGTGTTGCTGTTAAAACAGAACTTTTTAGAGCTTACTGTACTCCACTCGACACAGCCCACCTGTGGTGTACCTACAGTAAAGCTAAAATGAAAAAGCTTCAGGTAGCATACAATGATGCATTTCAAATCCTACTTCAGGTATCAAGGTGGACGAGTGCAAGTGTTATGTTTGTATCTAATAATGTTCCAACCTTCCATGCTGTGCTCAGGAATTTAAGGTTAAGATTTATGAGTCGATTGAGTGACTGTAAAAATGTAATCATGATAGCACTATCTTAAGCCACAGTAAGTGACACAAGGTGTTTCTCTTGTTTCTGGAATCATTGGAAAAGTTGTAAAATGTAATGATTTTAGGAGTGGTGTCCAGAAGGCCGTCGGTACCTGTCATGGTGGGAACCTGAGAACATGTTGGTGGACACCAGCAGTGAAGGAAGTCATCAGGCTGAAGAAGGAGGCCTTTTGGGCTTGGTTGCCCCAGGAGTCTACAGAGGCAGCAGACACGTACCAGGTGGCCAGAAGGGCTGTGGCTTCAGTGGTTGCTGAAGCAAAAACCCGGGTGTGGGAGAACTTCAGGGAGGCTGAGGAGAAAGCCTCGAGTAAGTTCTGGCAAACCGTCAGACGACTCAGGAGGGGGATGCAGGGATTGGCTCAGGCTGTCTCCTGCAGGGATGGAGTACTGCTGAACCAGACTGGGGATATCGTCAGACGATGGAAAGAACACTTTGAAGAACGCTTGATTCCAACCATAGACTGTATAAAAAGATGGACGACATGACAGCTCCCTAAAAGCGCCCCCTGCTGACTGGCTGCAGTGTAGGTCATAAAGCCCGCCTCCTCCATGTTAACAGGTGGGACATGGGTCAAACTATAAAATCAAAATACACGCCCGATAAATTTTTATCAAACATGGTTTCTGTCATTAAAGTTATCATGCTGATTTACGTCCAAGTGTTCATTTTTCTGACAAGGTTATTTTTAATTAGTTATTTGATGCTGTCAGAATGATGATTGACAGCTCTGTAGACAAATTCGGCTCCTGCAGCCGATCAGTTCCGGGTGAGCAGAGTGGAGGACGAAAACGTGGAAACGTAACTAAAACAATCACTACAGTCATTGAAGTTTCCATACCTGTGAACGATATCCTCAGACCAACACAGAGAAGCTGTTCTGCTGTAAACACGTCGGTGTACGGGATCCTTGCTGTTTTTTCGGTAAGTTAAGTGTGTGTTTGGGTTAGCGGAAGTGGCTACGGCCGCTTCACTCGCCGATCTCTACTGCGCAGTCTCTGGCTCCATATGACGTCACCATCGCAAGGTGGCAGAGCCGATCACGGGGGTTATTTTGGCATCAATTTCGTACAATGGGAGCAGATGGAGACGCGTTGTCCATCTGTATATACAGTCATTGATCCCAACCAAAACGTCTCTGATGAGGAGGCAGAGTCTGAAGATCCTTGGGAAGCCTGATCTATATCCTTGGCAGAGGTCGCTGAGGTGGTCAAGAAGCTCCTCAGTGGCAGGGCAACAGGTGTAGGTGAGATTCACCGTGAGATGCTAAAGGCTCTTGACATTGCTGACACGCCCCTTCAATGTCCAGTTGAGGTCTGGGACAGTGCCTGTGGAATGGCAGACCGGGGTGATGGTTCCCATTTTCAATAAGGGGGACTGGAGGGTGAGCCCCAACTATCAGGACATCTCACTTCTCAGCCTCACAAATAAAGTTTATTCCAGGGTGCTGGAAAAGAGGCTCCGGCTGATGGTCAATCCTCAGCTACAGGAGGAACAATGCAGATTTCTTCCTGGACATGGAACAGTGGACCAACTCTTTACCCCTGCAGGGCTGCTTGTGGGGGTATGGGAGTTTGCTCATCCAGTCTACATGTGTTTTGTGCACTTGGAGAAGGCCTATGATCGTGTCCCTCGGGGAGGAGGTTATAATGGAGACAGATTGATGAAAGAAGCTGTGATGATTATGGTCATTTAATGTCAACTAAATTATTCTTTTCATATTTAAGATTTTTGTAATTCATGTTCATTGGAGGTTACAGCAACAATGATGTGAAGCTGAATCTGCGATACTATATGTTTGTAGTGTGTGTGTGTGTGTGTGTCCACTTTTATTACCCTGATGATGCTGTTTAATAATGGATCAATCAATGAATCTGACTATTGATTAAACATCTTTTAACACCAATCCAATCTGATTTTAGGTTCATGCTTCTGGACAAATTGATGGAGAAAAAATGTCTTTGGTTCTAACAAATTAAACACTACAGAAACAAAATAGTTCCAACATTAAAACATGATCAATAAAAACATGCTGTCTTAAACTTTGCAGCATTGTATTATTGTCAGTTTTGATTGAATGTGTAAAAATGTTGCACACAGAGACTCATTTTGGTGAGTTTGTTTGTGTCAAAGTCAGAGAGCCGTGTCTCTCTACAGTGAGAGGTTTTTGTACGGCGGCTCAATGAGTTTGTATCACTGTGGTGGACTTTTGGTGGAGGAACCAGACTGCATGTTGGAAGTAAGTTTCTGCACAAATACTAAATCTAATGTGTAAAGTAATGTTTCAATTCAGTTTGTTCATGTTTGATGCAGAAAATATTTCTTTTTTAAATGTGACACTTTAACTATGAATGTTTTTATTTGTCCTCCTTTACCATGGAGGTTCACTCAGGACAGTTCACTAAACAGTTCTTTACAAATTAGTGTCAGACTGAAAGTTCAACTTGAAGCTTGAAGTGCAGAAAATATAAAACCTGTTTTTCAAATGTTTTGTCAATATTACATTTCATTTTACAAATCAATGATAACCGTTTGGACATGAATTAAGTGTCATTGATTGAAGTCAAATGAACGATGTAAAGATAAATCATTCCATTTAAAAATGAACACTATCTCAGATATTTTCAAAAACTGTTTGACATTTTGAAAATCTATTGACCTGTTTGATTAGGATGGTCATTTGATTGTTACTTCATATTTTCACTTTGCTTCTGTTTTGACTCAAAAGTTTATAATACTGTTTGTTAACGCTTGTTATAATTATGCAGAAGAAGTTTTAAAATCAGGCCAAATTTCATATTTCAATTCAAGCTTAGTTCTGTGTATTTCAGGTCATTCTGTGTGATGATTGTCTCTGTGCTGATGTGCATGAGAGGCTTCTTAAAGGGAAGTGAAACAATGTGTGAGTGAGTGACTGATGGAGCAGAAAAAACATCTGACAGAAACTCCTTAAAACACAAAATCAACTCTCACACAGTAAAGGTGTCCAAGTGTCTGCTGTTTGATTGACAGCTGTGTGCTCCCTGTCCTCTAACCTGATTGGTGTCTCCTAGGTGATGTCCGTCCCACCCTGACGGTGCTGCCCCCCTCCAGTGAGGAGCTGGAGCAGGGGAAGGCCACGCTCATGTGCCTGGCCAACAAGGGCTTCCCCTCAGACTGGAGTCTGGCCTGGAAGGTGGACGGCGGCAGCAGCAGCAGCGGGGCGCAGAGCAGGAGCCCCGGGGTGCTGGAGAAGGACGGCCGCTACAGCTGGAGCAGCACCCTGAGGCTCACTGCAGACCAGTGGAGGAAGGTGGGCTCTGTGACCTGTGAGGCCTCCCAGGGCTCCCAGACTCCTCTCTCAGAGACTCTGAGGAGAGACCAGTGTTCCCAGTACTGATCTGACTCACTGGGACTCTGCTCCTGGTTTTCCTCTGCTCCTGCTCTCAGTCCGACCCCCTGTCTCTTAAACTCTTTTTCTCTCTGTTTCAACATGAACGTGTTTCTGCTTGTGTTAATGGTTTCACCATTTCAAACAATAAAGATTTGATCATGTATATTCTAACAGTGAATTGTCCTGAGACTTTCTTTCTTTGATACAGACTGTATCATTAAAGATAAGATTAGATAAGATACACTTTATTGATCAGCTCAAAGTAAAGGACAGGGTAAAACAAGTGATGGATAAAAGAGGCAAGACAAAAAGACAATAAAATACAATAATATAAAAAGAATCATAAATATATACACTATGTACACCTTTCACTTATTGTGGATGGTTACGTTTTTGTGCAAAAAAACTGCACCAAAAACACACACGGTGTGTATCATGGTGATATGGTTGATGATGAGTAAAGTGAAATATTGCAGAATAAATAACAATTGCACATGAGAGGTATTAGCACAGACATAATTGCACGGTATGGATGAGGTAATAAAAATGCATCAGTACATGTACCAAAGTATACTTTAATAATATGTTACAGTAGATATGCACACATAGAAAAACAGTGCAAAGCAGCTGCCATGTAGTGACTGGTGGATGAGTGACAGAGTATTGTGATCAGACAGTGATGCTGATGTTATAAAGTCTGACTGCAGATGGGCTGAAGGATCTGCGGTAGCGCTCCTTCTCGCAGGGTGGGTGTCTCAGTCTGCTGCTGAAGGAGCTGCTTAAGGTCCCCACAGTCTCATGCAGGGGGTGGGAGGGGTTGTCCATGATAGATGTCAGTGTGGCTAACATCCTCCTCTCACCCACCTCCTCTATGGAGTCCAGAGGACAGTCCAGGACAGAACCGGCCCTCCTGACCAGTCTGTTTAGTCTCTTCCTGTCCCTCTCTGTGCTCCCTCCTCCCCAGCAAACCACTGCATAGAAAAGTGCAGACGTCACCACAGTGCCGTAAAATGTCCGTAACAGAGCCCCGCATACTCCAGAGGACCTCAGTCTCCTCAGCAGGTGCAAGACGTCTGTGTTGTGTGACCAGTCCAGTTTGTTACTGAGGTGAACTCCCAGGTACTTGTAGGTCTCCACCCTCTCAATATCCAATCCCTGGATGTTCACCGGTGCAGTCCGGGGTGTCCTCCTGCAGAAGTCAATCACCACCTCCTTCGTCTTGCTGGCGTTGACCTGAAGATGGTTGAGCTCACACCACTCGACAAACTCCGTGATGACCTCCCTGTACTCCTGTTCGCTCCCCTCAGATACACACCCGATGATGGCTGTATCATCGCAGAGCTTCTGGAGGTGACAGCTCCCAGAGTCGTAACTGTAGTCCGAAGTGTACAGGGTGAAGACAAAGGGGGAGAGCACTGTACCCTGTGGAGCCCCTGTGCTGCAGACCACCATGTCCGAGTCAGTGAACTGTAGCTGACATCAACATATCATGCTGTTTCCCCCTCAGAGCTCAAAAACTTGAATAATCTTATAGAACACTGATCTGGTGATTTGTGGACATGTTAGTCACATGTTTGGTATTTTTTCTGTGTTGGTTCTTTTTAAGTTTTTTCATAAAATGTAAAACTGAGATGAATTTTCAATAAACAGGTGTTTGTGAGTTATTTGTGTCCTGTAATAAAAAAGGGAACAACTCTTCATATAAAAACTGTGACTCCAGTCTGAGACCTTTATCTCCTTCATTTTTAGTCATATAAAAATCACAGCAAAGAAAAAGCATTTTAAGAAATCAAACGCTTCATGTTTTCTGAAGAGACTCTGATCAACTCATAATAACAACATTAACTGTGTGCCACAGTAGGTACGAGGGAGACGCTTCACAGAATAAGATGGTAGTAACTTTGTGTTGAGCATGAACCTAGAAATGAATGAGACTCTTTGTTCTTTCACTCATCACCTGAGTCAAAGTACCTGATCCATTAATCACACTTTCATTGGAATAATGGATCATCTTGGAACGTGTCCAGTCTCCTTGTGGAATAATAGAGTTTCAGTTTGATGTACTTTGTGCACAACAATTAGCCCTTTAGCTCCACTGTTGTATCTTGTTTGATGGTTTTACTGCAGAAACAGACGACTGACAGATGTTACCAACTGGCTGAAGTGATAACAGAGTTCTCACAGCTTCATCTTTGGACATTTAACTTCAGTGAGGAGCCAAATATATGTGAGCTAACATATAAAAACATATCATTTAAAGGATGTAAAGCTTTGTTTGGACCTTATAAGTTCTCAGATGATCATCTGTCTTTGTGTTTTCTTTTAATTATGAGGTTGAAATGGTACTGAGTCAGTGTGCAGGAGGGGTCAAAGGTCATGAGTCTTCTCTTTAATTGTCCCATTTTGCCTTTATGTATGGTGTGTGTGTGCGTGTGTGTGTGTGTGTGTGTGTGTGTGTGTGTGTGTGTATCCTCAGTGAAGTGTATCAGTCTCTGCAGTAGCTTCCAGCTGCAGCCGTCAGTTCAGTTTCTGTTCAGTCTGACTGAGGGAGGTTTTTGTACGACGCTTTTTCACTGTGTGAACACATTCTGACTGTTGATGCTGTGAAAACTCTGACAGTAGTAAACTGCTGCATCTTCAGCCTGGACTCCACTGATGGTCAGAGTGAAGTCAGAGTTTGATCCACTGCCTGTAAAACGACCTGGAATCCCTGATGCTCGACTGCTAGTATAGTAAATGAGCAGTTTAGGAGTTCCTCCATCTTTCTGTTGGTACCAGTGAAAATAGCTAGTACTAGCAACATCCTGACTGGTCCTACATGTGATCCTGACGGAGCCTCCCACAGCAGAGCTCACTGCTGCAGGCTGAGTCACTGTGACCTGGCCTCTGGACTCTGAGGATACAGAGACAAACACATAAAGCAGCGTCATGGTTTTGTCGGCTTCATTTCAGAGGGACGGATGTTCATAGAGGAGAGGAGTTTGATTCTCTGGACTTTACCTGTGAAGCAGCAGCAGAGGAGAGTCCAGATGAGGACGGAGGTCAAAGTCATGTTTTTGATGAGGAGGATTTCTGTGGCTTCTGTTGTCATGAAGGACAGCTGTCAGTCATCCAGTGTTCAACTGTCAGGACTATAAACTCTCCCAGAGCACTGGAGCATGGTGCTGCTGATGCAAAGTGGCTCTCTATGGAAATGCTCTGACCGACTCCAACAGGGACTCTGCTTCTGGTTTCACCCTGCTGCTGCTCTCAGTCTGCACTGTGTTGAGCTGTCTCTCTCTGTTTTGCATGTTTGTCTGTTACGATTAACCTTCCTCTTGTGTTAGCTTTCTGTTAGCAACTCTTATGTTAATGGGTCGGTTTTGACCTGTGTCTTAAACCAGCTGTAAAATATACTAAAAACAATTATTTATCATCCAATTTGTTTCTCATCTCTTGGTTACCTTGTTAGGCTTCCTTATCCATGAAAATATTGGTTTTAATACTTTTGGTGTGGGCCCCCGGGCCTTTTCTTTCAGTAAACCCCTCGTTTTCTATAAAAAAAGGTAAAATGAACCTCAAGAGAATCATATAAATAAATAAAAGGTTGTTTTGTAACCTGACTATCACTGAGGGGTATTAGAACTCATCTCTTAAATAAATTTGTTTTATGTATTTTTTCATTTTAATATTATTAACTATAGTAACATTTATGGTGTTACGGGTCAATTTCGACCCATATATATTTACTTCAAGAAAATAGCAGGGATGCCACTCACAGGTTTGCCTGTGTAAATCTGTAGATTCCAGACATGACTGGTTTTTGCATTACAGGCTGCCCAGATTTTTAATGCCGTACTTCCCTGGCTAACTGGGCATGTATTGGGGCATTTTCCTCAGAAAGGGACAAAACGTTCATCCACTGTCACCTCTGGCGCTGGGTTGAACATCAGTGGAAGGAGCTGCACCCATCTCTAACCGGCCATCCCTGATGGGGGCAAGCTTGTCAGATCTTGCTCTGGTCTCTCTGTTGTCAAATCTGAGGACTCTTGATATCTTTTGAAAGGTCTGAAGTGACATTGTTGCCCGGAAAATATTTCTGCCAGTCGATGTGTCCCAGAGACTATCAGTGGCCTCATTGCAGGATTTGTACACTCCAGCAAGAAGAAGAACACCAATATAAACATCCAGGTATTCCTCATCAATGTCATTCCAGATGTCGCCATAGACTTTTTTTCCTTCAAGGGTTGTCATAGCAATGATGACTCTTTTAAGTGACAATGGCAAACAGCTCAAAACATGTCTTGATGTCACTGACTCTCGTCACAGCAAACCTTGTGATTCCAGGGGTCATTCTGATGACATTTGCAGAAGCTGCCCTGCCATGTAAATCAGGAGGTACTGAGCTCCAACAGATCTTACCACTTTTGGACTTGAATCTTTCAGCAGGAGCAGCTTCACCACCGGTGACCTCCTCATCAGACTCATCAGATGTGTCTGTTTCTTCTGGATGATAGTCCACATTGTCTTCCTCCTCAGAAACCTGCTCATCCGTATCACTATGCTGCTCTGTGTCCTCTGCCTCATTTTCACCAAAAATATGATCCAGAACTTCGCTCACTGAAAAATCTTCTTCTCATTTTTGCATGTTGTAAATTGGAGATGTGCACTCTGCAAGTCACCAACTCTATACTGAATGGGCCTCACATGTCTGGACATGCCTGTCTTTGTTTGTTTTGTTTTTGTGCAGGTAAGGAGAAAACAAGGCAAAGTGAGAGTCCCCTAAAGGTCACATGTTGGGAGAGGAGCTGGCTGTCGGTATGTTGGCTGACAGTGCACTTATGATTTCAGTTTTGGCTCTAATTATTGCTTTATAATCTTTTTATTATAACTGGGTCGAAACCGACCCGAACAACACAAAGGTCATAATTTTAACCAGAGCATTTTATAATTTAGTGAAAAAAATGTTTTTTGTTTTATTTTCTTGAAATAGAGGTTCCTGAGAAAGTCAAAAAGCCTTGGTGCAATAAACAAATGTATGTGTTTTTTTTTATGCATTTAAAACCTAAAAACGGGTCGGTGCCGACCCTAACACAAGAGGAAGGTTGATCACAATGAATGATTTTAACTTTCCAGATATATCCACAGACAGGACAGTAACAGAGTAACTAGGAGCATAATGAATGGCAACTGTAAAATACAAGATTGTACATCGAAAGTTGGACAATCATCTTTCTCCATGAAGGGCTGTCAACTCTGGAACACATTACCAGCTGAGATTAAATTAATCACAGATATAAAATCTGTCACAACAAAGGTCAAATGTTGACTCAAAGCAAACCAGAGCTCTACTCATCTTTAGCTTGTTGTATATATAATTACTTATTTGTATCAGTGTGTAGAATTTGTGTCCCGATCAAATGAAATAAAACCCAAATTTGTGTGTGTGTGTGTGTGTGTGTGTGTGTGTGTGTGTGTGTGTGTACGTGTGTACGTGTGTGTCCAACTCCCGCTGCCTCAAAAAGGCGCACAACATTATTAAGGACAATTCACACCCTGGACACATTCTGTTTGAACTGCTGCCGTCAAGCAGACGATACAGAGCATTAAAAACAAGGACAACCAGATTTAAGAACAGTTTTTTCCCAACAGCAATCACCACACTCAACACAGAAAAACACATTTGATGTGCAATATGTTTTACAAGGGATCAGCGCAATGACACAAGACATTATTTATGATGTACAGATTGGTTGACACTTTTAATTTCGTTGTACTTGTTACAATGACAAATAAAGATATTCTATTCTATTCTATTCTAACCTCCTATGAGCCTGGACGCCCTCTCAGATCAGCTCATGGTGTTTCATGGTTCTACCCAGAGCCCAATCAAAGACTAATTGCAATCGGGCTTCTGCAGCCCGAGCTCCCACACTCTTAAATGACCTACCTGCTGAAATCCGGTTTGCCAAATCTGTCTCTGCTTTCAAATCTCTTCTTAAAATATTCTTTTTTTTAAAAGGCTTTTGTCTCTTTGTGGATTTCCCCATGACATCTTTATCTATTTAAAAAGTCACTTCATAATATAAAGGAGAGAGAATAGGTTTTAATTCCTGGTGACATTATGGACTTGAAGAATAGATCGGGTGTTTTGGGATGTATAACTGGATATCATCAGCGTACAAGAGAATCTTCACTTTGTGTTACTCTGAGAAGAAATGCTGAAACTTTTCCGTCTTATAAAAGTTTGAATATGAAAGTTTTCAGATGTTTCTATTTCATCATGTCTTAATTATGTGTGCAAAAATGTTTGTGTGACTTCTGACCAGGCATTGACTCTTGAGCAGAAGGGGACATGTTTGATTCACTTCTGTTTTGTCCTGTTGAGATTCGATTTTAAACTTAGGCCCATTTACCTCAAGCTGAGGTGAAGCTCATCATACACACACTTGTTGTAACTTTCTTTAGCCTCACCATAACACTAACAAGTGGTCCAGAGGGCTGTTGTATGACTCATGAATTCAGTTCATTAAACAACCTCATCACACCTGTCTAGATTTCTTGTTCCCACTGGCTCCCCTTGAATTGAGAATCACATCAAAGTTACATGTGGCGACACAGAAGTGAAGGTAACAGTGCCTTTGACATGAGGACCTTTAACCTTTAGGAGTCACTCCAGTGAGACACTGAGGACCCTGAGGAACTTTTCAAAGGCAGGTACCAGTTAAGAGTTGTTTAGTTTAATACTTTTAGAATATTATATTGTGTCTATGTTGTGTATGTTTTGCTTTTATGGTTTATAAAAGAGCATCTTTTCATATATTGGTTAATTTCTGTGTGTGTGTGTGTGTGTGTGTGTGTGTGTGTGTGTGTGTGCGTGTGTGTGTGTGTGTGTGTGTGTGTCCTCAGTGAAGTGTATCAGTCTCTGCAGTAGCTTCCAGCTGCAGCAGTCAGTTCAGTTTCTGTTCAGTCTGACTGAGGGAGGTTTTTGTACGACGCTTTTTCACTGTGTGAACACATGCTGACTGTTGATGTAATGATAACTCTGACAGTAGTAAACTGCTGCATCTTCAGCCTGGACTCCACTGATGGACAGAGTGAAGTCAGAGTTTGATCCACTACCTGTAAAACGACCTGGAATCCCTGATGCTCGAGTGCTAGTATAGTAAATGAGCAGTTTAGGAGTTCCTCCATCTTTTTGTTGGTACCAGGCTAAACAGTTAGAATTTGGAATATTCTGACTGGTCCTACATGTGATGGTGAGGGAGCCTCCCACAGCAGAGCTCACTGCTGCAGGCTGAGTCACTGTGACCTGGCCTCTGGACTCTGAGGATACAGAGACAAACACATAAAGCAGCGTCATGGTTTTGTCGGCTTCATTTCAGAGGGACGGATGTTCATAGAGGAGAGGAGTTTGATTCTCTGGACTTTACCTGTGAAGCAGCAGCAGAGGAGAGTCCAGATGAGGACGGAGGTCAGAGTCATGTTTTTGATGAGGAGGATTTCTGTGGCTTCTGTTGTCATGAAGGACAGCTGTCAGTCATCCAGTGTTCAACTGTCAGGACTATAAAGTCTCCCAGAGCACTGGAGCATGGTGCTGCTGATGCAAAGTGGCTCTCTATGGAAATGCTCTGACCGACTCCAACAGGGACTTTTATTACCCTGATGACTGTGTTACTCTTGTGCTTTTAGATTTGACTGCTGCATTTAACACAGTAGACCATGCAATCTTGATATGTCGTTTGGATCGGTGGGTGGGCATCAGGGGCGTAGCTCTGGAATGGTTCAGGTCCTACTTGGCAGATCGAACTTCTGTGTCAGCCTTGGTGACTCTGTGTCCTCCTCTGCTACTCTCTAGTGTGGGGTCCCTCAGGGCTCAGTCCTAGGCCCTCTTCTCTTCTCCCTCTATTTGCTCCCACTCGGTTCCATACTTAAGAAGCATGGCATTTCATTCCACTGTTATGCGGATGACAGTCAGATTTATGTGCCTCTTAAAAAGAGTGACGCATACTCTGCCAGAACGCGACTCAGGTGTCTTGACGACATAAAGGCCTGGATGGCTCTTAACTTTTTAGATTTTAATGAAAATAAGACGGAAGTGATGGTTTTTGGTGGCACCTCTTGGACCTCCCTTGGAGATCCTGGTTCCTTGTCCCAGTATATTAAGCCCACCATCACAAACCTAGGGGTTAAAATGGACTCTGATCTTGTGCTCGACAGTCAGATCAGGGCTGTCGTTAAATCAAGCTTTTTCCAGTTGAGGCAGCTGAACAAAATAAAGCCAATTCTTCCGAGGCAGCACTTTGGGACAGTAATCCACGCCTTTGTCACCACTCGGCTGGATTACTGTAATGCACTGTATGTGGGGGTTAGTGGGTCCTCCATCGCCTGTCTCCAGATGGTACAAAACGCTGCTGCGTGTCTTTTAACTGGCACAGGTAAACATGAGCACGTTTCCCCCATTCTAACCTCACTCTACTGGTTGCCCGTACATTTTAGGATCCATTGGTCCTGCCCCGCCCTACCTCTCTGAGCTGCTACACCCCTATGCACCCACCCGTGCTCTCAGGTCAGCCGATCAGCTGCTTCTGAGTGTGCCAACAACTAACAACAACAACTTGTATTTGTATTTTATGTCTCTTTTATTTATTTTTTATCTCTTTCTATTTATTAATTTGTATCTTATGCCTCGTGTGAGCTGTGTATTTTGTGTCTTTTATTCTTCTGTACAGCACTTTAGTTGTTGTTTTAAAGTGCTTCACAAATAAAGGTGGATTTGATTTGATTGATTATGCTGTTTAATAATGGATCAATCAATGAATCTGACTATTGATTAAACATCTTTTAACACCAATCCAATCTGATTTTAGGTTCATGCTTCTGGACAAATTGATGGAGAAAAAATGTCTTTGGTTCGAACAAATTAAACACTACAGAAACAAAATAGTTCCAGCATTAAAACATGATCAATAAAAACATGCTGTCTTAAACTTTGTAGCATTGTATTATTGTCAGTTTTGATTGAATGTGTAAAAATGTTGCACACAGAGACTCATTTTGGTGAGTTTGTTTGTGTCAAAGTCAGAGAGCCGTGTCTCTCTACAGTGAGAGGTTTTTGTACGGCGGCTCAATGAGTTTGTATCACTGTGGTACACGTTCGGTGGAGGAACCAGACTGGAGTTTGGAAGTAAGTCAAATATTTACACTTGAAATGATTTCAGGAGCTTCTTTTCTTTATTGTTTCTTTCTATTCAAATTGTAGGACAAAAGTTTCCTTTCACTTTTTAATTGAATGTTTTTACAGGGATATAGACAAAATTCAGCCCAGCAATAGAAATACAAAAAATCATTGTAATGGAAAATATAAAGCTGGGTTAATTATAGTTTCTCACTTTCATTGTAAAATTGCATCTTGGTAGTTTGAAAGTTTAGTTCAGTGTGTCAAAGTCAGAGAGCCGTGTCTCTCTACAGTGAGAGGTTTTTGTACGGCGGCTCAATGAGTTTGTATCACTGTGGTGGACTTTTGGTGGAGGAACCAGACTGCATGTTGGAAGTAAGTTTCTGCACAAATACTAAATCTAATGTGTAAAGTAATGTTTCAATTCAGTTTGTTCATGTTTGATGCAGAAAATATTTCTTTTTTAAATGTGACACTTTAACTATGAATGTTTTTATTTGTCCTCCTTTACCATGGAGGTTCACTCAGGACAGTTCACTAAACAGTTCTTTACAAATTAGTGTCAGACTGAAAGTTCAACTTGAAGCTTGAAGTGCAGAAAATATAAAACCTGTTTTTCAAATGTTTTGTCAATATTACATTTAATTTTACAAATCAATGATAACCGTTTGGACATGAATTAAGTGTCATTGATTGAAGTCAAATGAACGATGTAAAGATAAATCATTCCATTTAAAAATGAACACTATCTCAGATATTTTCAAAAACTGTTTGACATTTTGAAAATCTATTGACCTGTTTGATTAGGATGGTCATTTGATTGTTACTTCATATTTTCACTTTGCTTCTGTTTTGACTCAAAAGTTTATAATACTGTTTGTTAACGCTTGTTATAATTATGCAGAAGAAGTTTTAAAATCAGGCCAAATTTCATATTTCAATTCAAGCTTAGTTCTGTGTATTTCAGGTCATTCTGTGTGATGATTGTCTCTGTGCTGATGTGCATGAGAGGCTTCTTAAAGGGAAGTGAAACAATGTGTGAGTGAGTGACTGATGGAGCAGAAAAAACATCTGACAGAAACTCCTTAAAGCACAAAATCAACTCTCACACAGTAAAGGTGTCCAAGTGTCTGCTGTTTGATTGACAGCTGTGTGCTCCCTGTCCTCTAACCTGATTGGTGTCTCCTAGGTGATGTCCGTCCCACCCTGACGGTGCTGCCCCCCTCCAGTGAGGAGCTGGATCAGGGGAAGGCCACGCTCATGTGCCTGGCCAACAAGGGCTTCCCCTCAGACTGGAGTCTGGCCTGGAAGGTGGACGGCGGCAGCAGCAGCAGCTGGGAGGACAGCAGCAGCCCCGCGGTGCTGGAGAAGGACGGCCGCTACAGCTGGAGCAGCACCCTGAGGCTCACTGCAGACCAGTGGAGGAAGGTGGGCTCTGTGACCTGTGAGGCCTCCCAGGGCTCCCAGACTCCTCTCTCAGAGACTCTGAGGAGAGACCAGTGTTCCCAGTACTGATCTGACTCACTGGGACTCTGCTCCTGGTTTTCCTCTGCTCCTGCTCTCAGTCCGACCCCCTGTCTCTTAAACTCTTTTTCTCTCTGTTTCAACATGAACGTGTTTCTGCTTGTGTTAATGGTTTCACCATTTCAAACAATAAAGATTTGATCATGTATATTCTAACAGTGAATTGTCCTGAGACTTTCTTTCTTTGATACAGACTGTATCATTAAAGATAAGATTAGATAAGATACACTTTATTGATCAGCTCAAAGTAAAGGACAGGGTAAAACAAGTGATGGATAAAAGAGGCAAGACAAAAAGACAATAAAATACAATAATATAAAAATAATCATAAATATATACACTATGTACACCTTTCACTTATTGTGGATGGTTACGTTTTTGTGCAAAAAAACTGCACCAAAAACACACACGGTGTGTATCATGGTGATATGGTTGATGATGAGTAAAGTGAAATATTGCAGAATAAATAACAATTGCACATGAGAGGTATTAGCACAGACATAATTGCACGGTATGGATGAGGTAATAAAAATGCATCAGTACATGTACCAAAGTATACTTTAATAATATGTTACAGTAGATATGCATACATAGAAAAACAGTGCAAAGCAGCTGCCATGTATTGACTGGTGGATGAGTGATAGAGTATTGTGATCAGACAGTGATGCTGATGTTATAAAGTCTGACTGCAGATGGGCTGAAGGATCTGCGGTAGCGCTTCTTCTCACAGTGTCGTAAAATGTCCGTAACAGAGCCCCGCATATTTCAAAGGACCTCAGTCTCCTCAGCATCCCTGGATGTTCACCGGTGCAGTCCGGGGTGTTCTCCTGCAGAAGTCAATCACCACCTCCTTCGTCTTGCTGGCGTTGAACTGAAGATGGTTGAGCTCACACGAGTCAACAAACTCCGTGATGACCTCCCTGTACTCCTGTTCGTTCCCCTCAGATACACACCCGATGATGGCTGTATCATCGCAGAACTTCTGGAGGTGACAGCTCCCAGAGTCGTAACTTTAGTCCGAAGTGTACAGGGTGAAGACAAAGGGGGAGAGCACTGTACCCTGTGGAGCCCCTGTGTTGCAGACCACAATGTGAGACACACAGTCCTGAAGCCTCACATACTGTGGTCTGTTGGTGAGGTCATCGATTGTCCATCCATTAATTGTCCATTGTCCATCCATATATCAGAAACATTAGTCACATAAATGCACAAAACTTACAACAGTTACGAGACCATTTTTTCCACAGTACTAATTTTAATGGTTTTAAGACTGTCGATATTATTCTCTGTCTTTCCACTTCTATCTGTATGAATGAACAGAAGTCACAGTACACAAGGGAAGACCATTTCACCTGTAAGTCACAAAGGTCATCCCTCATGCCTCGTGTTTAGAAGATCCATGTTTAAGCTTTGTGTTTCTAATTACTACATGAAACTGTTCAGAAGTTTGGAAGTATTTTCAGGATTAGAAATAAAAAGCAGAGTATCGTCTGCATAAAGTGAGACAAACACATTGTTACCGTTCATTTCTTTAACTCGATGGAGGCATAATGATGGAATCAGCTGTGTGCAGGTCATGAAAAGGTTTAAATCACAAATATTGCTTTGTATCAAACTCTGAACTTTATAGTTTCTGTTTTCATGTTGAGATTTGATTAAAAGATGTTTTTGGGTGAGAATGCATCGCATCACTCAGACATTAAAGATGTAATAAACATTTGATGAATACACTTCATGTATTAAAAACATTGAGGTGAAAAAAACACTAAAAAACAACAGAAATATTTGATGTTTTAACCGAAACCTAAATCATTTAAGTTTGTATGTGTTGCATGATAAATTTATGAATTAATGAAGTAATGAATGTGTGTTATGTGTTATGAATGTGTTAATGATACTTTGTATGAGTAGAACATGAATGCAAGTTGTTGAGAGCTGAAATAATGTAGTTGATTATGTTTCACTTGGACAACAGTTATCTTCAGTTAAACTGTTGTAGTCATGAATTTCAGCAACCTTTTTTATTTTCTCTTTTTTATTCACTGAAAATGTATATATATCCTAAAATGTATTTATTTTTAAAAAGTCCAACTGTATCCATGACAACAGTGTTACTGTGGTATACCTACTATACATACTTAAAGACCCCTCTCACCCTGGTCACCAACTCTTTGAACTGTTGCCATCGACAGAGCTGCCAAAACACGAACCACCAGACTCAGAGACAGTTTGTTTCCAGCCATCAGCACACTAAATGAACAAAATATCAAACAATGTTATTTATTTCCGCCACTCTACCATCCACGAAGCACTTTGCTGCACTTAGACACTTTTATATTTTGTATTTGTATTCTGATTCATTGCTGTCCTTTGTCTTTAGTTTTTTATGTTGGCAATGAATCACCAAGTGTCGCTACCAATTTCATTGTATTACTGTACGATGACAATGATGATCCTGATATAAGTATTTAAGTTTCATATTTTCATACGCTGAAACATGAACTACATCAGGTTTCTCTTTACAATTATGTTCTGGTGTTCACTGAGATGATCTTATATATAAAATAGTGGAGGAAACTTGTCTGTACGTATGAAAGAGGAGTGAATGCAGCAAAAACCTGCTTTGATCACTGATCAGATTTGGGACTGAAAGAAAGGAGGATGAAGACATTCTGATGTAAAACAGGATGTCGTCTGCAAAGAGGCAGATTTTCTGATGTGTGACTGAATTAAAAGATGTTGATAACCTTCCTCAGGAGTGAAAGCATTAGTTACATTTTCAATATGTGATTTTGTATAATGTGTGCATGCATGTGTGTCTTCAGTGAAGTGTATCAGTCTCTGCAGTAGCTTCCAGCTGCAGCAGTCAGTTCAGTTTCTGTTCAGTCTGACTGAGGGAGGTTTTTGTACGACGCTTTTTCACTGTGTGCCCACCCACTGACTGTTGATGTGAACACTCTGACAGTAGTAAACTGCTGCATCTTCAGTCTGGACTCCACTGATGGTCAGAGTGAAGTCAGAGTTTGATCCACTACCTGTAAAACGACCTGGAGTCCCTGATGCTCGAGTGCTAGCAAGGTAAATCAACAGTTTAGGAGTTCCTCCATCTTTCTGTTGGTGCCAGGCTAATTCATGGGAGCTACCATAATAAACATTCTGACTGGTCCTACATGTGATCCTTGCGGAGCCTCCCAGAGCCGAGCTCACTGCTGCAGGCTGAGTCACTACGAACTGGCCTCTGGACTCTGAGGATACAGAGACAAACACATAAAGCAGCGTCATGGTTTTGTCGGCTTCATTTCAGAGGGACGGATGTTCATAGAGGAGAGGAGTTTGATTCTCTGGACTTTACCTGTAAAGCAGCAGCAGAGGAGAGTCCAGATGAGGACGGAGGTCAAAGTCATGTTTTTGATGAGGAGGATTTCTGTGGCTTCTGTTGTCATGAAGGACAGCTGTCAGTCATCCAGTGTTCAACTGTCAGGACTATAAACTCTCCCAGAGCACTGGAGCATGGTGCTGCTGATGCAAAGTGGCTCTCTATGGAAATGCTCTGACCGACTCCAACAGGGACTCTGCTTCTGGTTTCACCCTGCTGCTGCTCTCAGTCTGCACTGTGTTGAGCTGTCTCTCTCTGTTTTGCATGTTTGTCTGTCACCATTAAAATTGGTCATATTTGGTATATAATCTACTCATAATGATAAAAGCATAGCAACAGAAAACCAACGAGTCACATCACTGAAGTCTGCTGTTGATGCTTCAGATGTTGTAAGTCCTTCACTTGTAAGAAGAAATAATGAATTCTTTGAATAAATTTAAACAGGTCAGAAAATGTATTAGAAATATAAATCAGGATATCATCAGCATCAAGTGATACAAAATGACTGAGATCTGACATTTAAGTGTGATGAATATTTGAATGAAAGCAAATCGAGTCACAGAAAGATGCTCTATTTATGGTGTTCAGTACGACATCGAGTTTAAAAAAAAAAAAGAATGTCATCATGATTGTTAAAACCAAAGAGGATCAGAAGCAAAATGTTCCTTCATTCTTTATTTCTGATCAAGTGCTTAGTGTCGTGAATAAAGTAAAATACTGAGGTCACATAATCAGGAATGACTTAAGTGATGATGATGTGTTGCTGTTAAAACAGAACTTTTTAGAGCTCACTGTACTCCACTCGACACAGCCCACCTGTGGTGTACCTACAGTAAAGCTAAGATGAAAAAGCTTCAGGTAGCATACAATGATGCATTTCAAATCCTACTTCAGGTATCAAGGTGGACGAGTGCAAGTGATATGTTTGTATCTAATAATGTTCCAACCTTCCATGCTGTGCTCAGGAATTTAAGGTTAAGATTTATGAGTCGATTGAGTGACTGTAAAATGTAATCATGATAGCACTATCTTAAGCCACAGTAAGTGACACAAGGTGTTTCTCTTGTTCCTGGAATCATTGGAAAAGTTGGAAAATGTAATGATTTCAGGAGTGGTGTCCAGAAGGCCATCGGTACCTGTCATGGTGGGAACCTGAGAACATGTTGGTGGACACCAGCAGTGAAGGAAGTCATCAGGCTGAAGAAGGAGGCCTTTTGGGCTTGGTTGCCCCAGGAGTCTACAGAGGCAGCAGACAGGTACCAGGTGGCCAGAAGGGCTGTGGCTTCAGTGGTGGGAGAACTTCAGGGAGGCTGAGGAGAAAGCCTTGAGAAAGTTCTGGCAAACCGTCAGACGACTCAGGAGGGGGATGCAGGGATTGGCTCAGGCTGTCTTCTGCAGGGATGGAGTACTGCTGAACCAGACTGGGGATATCGTCAGACGATGGAAAGAACACTTTGAGGAACGCTTGATTCCAACCATAGACTGTATAAAAAGATGGACGACATGACAGCTCCCTAAAAGCGCCCCCTGCTGACTGGCTGCAGTGTAGGTCATAAAGCCCGCCTCCTCCATGTTAACAGGTGGGACATGGGTCAAACTATAAAATCAAAATACACGCCCGATAAATTTTTCTCAAACATGTTTCTGTCATTATAGTTATCATGCTGATTTACGTCCAAGTGTTCATTTTTCTGACAAGTTTATTTTTAATTAGTTATTTGATGCTGTCAAAATGATGATTGACAGCTCTGTAGACAAATTCGGCTCCTGCAGCCGATCAGTTCCGGGTGAGCAGAGTGGAGGACGAAAACGTGGAAACGTAACTAAAACAATCACTACAATCATTGAAGTTTCCATACCTGTGAACGATAACCTCAGACCAACACAGAGAAGCTGTTCTGCTGTTAAACACGTCGGTGTACGGGATCCTTGCTGTTTTTTCGGTAAGTTAAGTGTGTGTCTGGGTTAGCGGAAGTGGCTACGGCCGCTTCACTCGCCGATCTCTACTGCGCAGTCTCTGGCTCCATATGACGTCACCATCGCAAGGTGGCAGCGCCTATCACAGTGGTTATTTTGGCATCAATTTCGTACAATGGGAGCAGATGGAGACTTTTGTTTAAATGTGATAATTATTATATTTCAGATCAAGAAATCTACAAAGTATTTATTTAGTGAGAGTATTATCAGTAACAATTGCATGTGTCTTACTTGCTCTTCCCACAGTCGGATCATTTCACATACTCAGTACAATCAATGGATATTATAATGTCACTGCAGCTACTACACACTGTATTTTAGCAGTGACACAGTTTCTCAGCAGTAAAGTGTCTCTTTTGTCCTGTTTAAATAGTGATGTTTGTGGAAATGGTGAGAATTAAAACACTCTGATGAGTTTGGAACGAGCTGAAGGTGAAGGCTTGTTGTATTTTTCAGAACGTGTAATGATTGAACACTGAAGACTTTCCCGCTTGAGACGTTATCTTTAGCACTGAAACCTGTCTGTTTCATGGTTCAGCAGTGATGCCTGTCTGTTGTCATGGTTACTCAGCTCAGAGAGGGAAGTGAAACACAGAAGACCACGTTGATCCAATCTGAGGAGGAGACCCAGCAGACTTAGGCTGCATCTAACAGGGTGGAGTTTTCTTCTTCTACTTTCTTCATGTTGTCTCTCTGTTGCCTCCTCCAGTGGGACGACTCGTCCCCACCCTGACGGTGCTGCCCCCTTCTGATGAGGAGCTGCAGCAGGGGAAGGCCACGCTCATGTGCCTGGCCAACAAGGGCTTCCCCTCAGACTGGAGTCTGGCCTGGAAGGTGGACGGCAGCAGCAGCAGCAGCGGGGCGCAGAGCAGGAGCCCCGGGGTGCTGGAGGACGGCCGCTACAGCTGGAGCAGCACCCTGAGGCTCACTGCAGACCAGTGGAGGAAGGTGGGCTCTGTGACCTGTGAGGCCTCCCAGGGCTCCCAGACTCCTCTCTCAGAGACTCTGAGGAGAGACCAGTGTTCCCAGTACTGATCTGACTTGATAGCTCTCTGCTATGGTTTTACCCTTCTCCTGCTTCCTGTCTGCACTGTGATACACCGTCTCTTTCTCGCTGTGTCTCTAGTTAAACATTTGTTCTTGCTTGCTGTATTGGTGATATTTTTAATTGTTCAACACAATAATAAAAAGAATCATAATATGTTGATTTCTGTCTGGTTTTCTTTTCCATTTATTTCATATTAGAACCGTTAGTTAGACAAGAAGCCAGAATAGTAACAAGTGTTTGTCTTTGAACTTTGTCATGCCTCAATGATCGGGGAAAATAGTTGTTGTAGGTTTGTCTCTCATGTTGTGAATGAAGTTGTACAAAAGAAGAAAGGTCTACTCATGATAACTTCAGTGTCCCTCTTTATAACTGAAACAATAAATAGAGTCATGTGTTGCTGTTATTAATGATCACAATGGATCCATTAAATCTACAGAGACTGGATTTATCTCAGTCAGATCAGTAGTATTTTATAACATCAGGTGATGACTGTTAGAGATCTACAGGTCACACCTGATAGTTTTATCAGTGCAGACTGACTGTGAATCTGTAGCTGTGATCTCCTAAAGCAGGAGGGAGTTCATGTGAACGGGTGAAAGGAGGCATTATACCAGAAGCAGTGAACCAGAGCCACATGGTGTCTCTCTCATCTGTCCTTTCTGTCCTGCTCTGCTGTGATTACAGCTTGTTGCTTTAACATAACTACAGGCTACAAAGTGAAGGTTAAAGAGTCTTTGAGGACATGATTCAAAACTGAATCAGTGAATTATCTTTTGTCTGGTTCTTCTTTCCTGTCTGTATTTTATGTGTTGTCTTTATCCTTTAATGACAATAAAGTTTTCATGACTCTAAAATGTGCTATATGTGCCAGGGTTCATGAGGAAATGGAAGGTCTGTTTGAAATGGATGATATTCATATTTATCAACTAATAGTATGAGTAACTTGTTCATACAGGTATAGGAGAAATTCAACCTGTCGTCTAGGCATGTTTGTGAGACTGCACGTGTGTGTGTGTGTGTGTGTGTGTGTGTGTGTGTGTGTGTGTGTGTGTGTGTGTGTGTGTCCTCAGTGAAGTGTATCAGTCTCTGCAGTAGCTTCCAGCTGCAGCAGTCAGTTCAGTTTCTGTTCAGTCTGACTGAGGGAGGTTTTTGTACGACGCTTTTTCACTGTGTGAACACCCACTGACTGTTGATGTAGTGTGTACTCTGACAGTAGTAAACTGCTGCATCTTCAGCCTGGACTCCACTGATGGTCAGAGTGAAGTCAGAGTTTGATCCACTGCCTGTAAAACGACCTGGAGTCCCTGATTCTCGAGTGCTAGTAACATAAATGAGCAGTTTAGGAGTTCCTCCATCTTTCTGTTGGTACCATGCTAAGTAGGTATTACTATAAACATTCTGACTGGTCCTACATGTGATGGTGACGGAGCCTCCCAGAGCAGACCTCACTGCTGCAGGCTGAGTCAGTGTGACCTGGCCTCTGGACTCTGAGGATACAGAGACAAACACATAAAGCAGCGTCATGGTTTCGTCAGCTTCATTTCAGAGGGACGGATGTTCATAGAGGAGAGGAGTTTGATTCTCTGGACTTTACCTGTGAAGCAGCAGCAGAGGAGAGTCCAGATGAGGACGGAGGTCAAAGTCATGTTTTTGATGAGGAGGATTTCTGTGGCTTCTGTTGTCATGAAGGACAGCTGTCAGTCATCCAGTGTTCAACTGTCAGGACTATAAAGTCTCCCAGAGCACTGGAGCATGGTGCTGCTGATGCAAAGTGGCTCTCTATGGAAATGCTCTGACTGACTCCAACAGGGACCCCTGATTGGGTTATGTATGTTTTGGTTATGTAACTAATATTATATATACTGAGCAAACTGACACAAACACATTCCCAAAGTCAGAGAGCCGCGTTTCTGCAGTGAGAGTTTTTTGTATAAGTTGTTGGCAGAGTATCTATTTTATTGGGGATTGATCTGCTGCAGCAACACCTTTACTTTATCTCTCTTCCATGAGTCATCGCTTGCTTTTTCCGTTAAATGAAAATATTCAAAGTATTTCTGCTTCTCATTTCACTCTTCCTGTAATGAATTGTTCTGCACCTGACTGTGTGAAACATACAGTGAGGAATATCTCACAACTCCCTCGCTAACTTCCTCTCAGATTGTCCTCAAACTCACTGTGAAATATCCTCCAGCATCAACGCGGTTGGTGTTTTTCTCCCTTAAGCTTTTGGCCTGACATACAAAAATCCACAGAGTTGTAAATATTTTATATATGTTTTTTAATATATTTTAATAGACTTTTATTTGTTTTGTATAGTCTTGCTTTAAATGTACACAGCATCTTTAGGATTACTGCTTACTATAAATACTGTTGGAGGAGTCAGCACTGATGGAGGTAAAGGAACTAAAAAAAGGGGGGACAAGAATAATTTTCAGATTTTTGTTTCTGTAACATTAAAAATAGTGCTTGTGTCACCTTATTCAGCAGTGCATATGAAACCCATGGTGAGCGTGCTACTGCTTGAGATGGATAAATGATTTAATGGTGACATCTGCTGGTTTGAAAGTAACACTGCACATGTGCACAGGCCCAGTTCTCATCAAACAGCCATCCATTATCAACACCGCTTATCCTGTTCAGGGTGGCGGGGTGGCTGGAGCCTATCCCAGCTGTCCTTGATGATGATAATAATAATAATAATAATATTAATAATAATAATAATAATAATAATAATAATAATAAATTAATTATTATAAATAATTTTATCTATAATGCACGTTACATTTGTAGCAAGTCTCAAAGTGCTCCAGGAACACATGAGCATAAAACAACACGGGTAATTAAAAAAAAGATCTGGTAATTAAAACAACATGTAACAGCAAGCAGAATCAAGAAAAGGCTCTTTTAAAGAGGAAAGTTTGGAGTCCTTTTTTAAATGATTCAACAGTCTGTGGTGCCCTCAGGTGGTCAGGGAGGGCAATCCACGGGCATGGAGCGGCAGAGTGGAGGGCCCTCGTCCTGGGGGGATGAAGACGGTAGGTGTGTCCGGACCGGAGGTTTCTCTTGGTGGTTTGAGGGGTGAGCAGTTCCTTCAGGTAGGGAGGCCATTGCTGTGGATGCGTTGACTGGTTAGGAGGGAGATTTTGTATTCAATCCTGAGAGAGATGGGAAGCCAGCGTAGTGACTGAAGGATGGGTGTGATGTGGTCATATTTACATACTCTCATCAGGACCCTACCAGCGCTGTTTTAAACATATTGGAGCTTCTGGAGGCTCTCTTATAGGGATCCCGATGAGAAGTGCGTTGCAGTCCTTCCAGCCTCGAGGAGACAAAGGCGTGGAGGAGTGAGAGGCAGGGTTACACCTGGACAGGTCACCTGTCAATCACAGGGCTGACACATAGAGACAGAGAACCTTTCACACTAACAGTCACACCTAAAGGCAATTTTAGAGTCACAGATGAAAGGAGCATGTCTTTGGACTGTGGGAGGTAGCAGGAGGAACTAAAGAGAACCCGCGCATGCACGGGAAGAGCATGCAAACTCCACAGACAGACCCCTTATGTCTGAACCGGGGTTCGAACCACGAACAGAGCTAACCAGTAGGTGAGTAATTACATTTTATTTATATCGCACTCTTCTCAGACAGAAGTAACAAAGTGCTTCACACCAACAAAATACAGAAATAAAAGCATAAACAACATAAAAATCATGCCAGACATCAGCACAAGATCAGGATAAACTTTATTGTCCGACCAGGTTGGAAATTTGTCTTGGGCTAATCAGCCATAAAACAACAAACAACAACACAACAGCATACACATGATACAGATAATAAATATCAGCGCCAAATAGCAACTCTAAAAGATAAATGAATAAATAAACAACATCAAGTGCAACAGTGCAAACATGCAAATCACCATCCCTCCGGCCTTTTCTGGCTTTCATCTGCCACTTTTGACAAGCTTTGTAGACGCAGGGATAAAATAATTTTCTGTTTAATCTGCAGCGGGGAACTCGAAACCTTCTACCAGAGGACAGCAGCTCACGCTCTGTGTGCAGAGCGTGAGACACTGATGATCTTTGCCTTTCGCAAAGTAGCCTGTTCATAAATACTCTGCATGGATAAGTGCTCTTTCACACCGATGGTTTTCAGAGAGGTAACCAAACCAAGCTGCGAAACTGTACCTGTGACAAAAATGCACAGAGCATTCACCGTAAGTAGACACGATCACCACAAGTCTTAAGGCCTGTGTCCTTGGAACGGACAGCAGGTGACGTGTGTTTGACCTGTTAGGGAACGGGCTGATGAGTATGGGTGGATGAGTTCTGCCAAATATTCTGGGGCCTGACCGTGTAGGGCTCTGTAGGTGACGGTGAGAAATTTAAACTTGATCCTAGACGCAACGGGGAGACCAGTGAAGAGATTTCAGTACGGGAGTGATGTGGGAGCGTTAGTGACGCTGAGTGAGGCGAAGAGGGCGTTACAGTTGTCACTGCGGGATGAGATGAGGGTGTGTATGAGCATCTCTAGCCCAGCTGACTACAGTTCTTATATTTTGCTTATATTGCTTATATTTCGTAAGTGGTAAAAACACGATCCTGTTAGCTGCTTTCGATGGTCGTCCAACAATGTGCAGTGATCAGAAAGTAACTGCACAGAGTGAGCTGCAGAGGAGAGTGGCCCGATGCTTTGCATAATTAAGGGAACAAGTTTATTTTGGGCAACAACCAGAACCTCACTTCTGTCATCATTGAGTTGTAAATCATTTTCTGTGGTCCAGTCCCTAATTGGTTTAAAATTGGATGTACAATGCAGTCAAATCCAAATTCCAAATCAAAACAGCTGGCCTCTGAAGCAGTGAGTTGTTTTTCATCACTTATGGTTGGTGCTTTGTTGCACTGACAGCCACCTCTGTACGTAGGGGCGAGGTCGTATAAATGCTTCAGTGCATGGTAACAGCATTTTGGTTGGTGGCTCCACTCCTGCGTATATATTCATTGTGGACAAATAAAAACGCTTTCCCCAACATCATTAGACGTTTCCCAGGTGGAGGTGGTGCTCAGGGATGCATGATCAAATTGCATGATTGGTGTCTGTATCCAAATACCTCCTGGGCATTTACCTTTAGCTGCCTGTGTACGATGTACAATTACAGAGGGATGCAACACACCCTTGTGAGTTGTTTTTGTGCAATGACATGATGCGACAAGCCTTGTTCAACTGGGCGGTGAACTGAGGAAGGAAAAGAACCAACAGCAGAAACTTCTCTCGGCTTCTCAGGCTCCAAAGGCTTGTTCAATCGCATACTGTTGGTTCAGACTGCTTAGCTGACGCTGTGTGAAACAACTGAAACTTTAAGCCTCCACAAGAGAATCCTGGAAATCTGTTGTTTTATTAACACATGTTTAAGCATTTGGATCAAGAATCTCCTTCATAATTCACACAGAAATACACAAGCATGGGATGCATGTGTGGTGTATTCGTAAGAGGGTAATCGCGACCTAAATCAGTTCTCTTGGGGTTCAGACCACATCTTATTCCTCTATTACACTCACCCCAACAGTTGCACAAAGAAGGTGGAGTCATAGGTGGAAGGTTGAAGCATAGCAGCTTGTCAATCACATCAGAGATTAAGACCATAAACTCATCAGGAACATTTTTACTGGGGTAATAAATCAACTGCGAAGAAGGCTCATTTTGTGCCGTAACGAAGCCCCACCGTTTTGTCGCCTTTGCCATTTTACACTGGACCAAGCAACGCCGGCGTAACGATGTGGACCCACTGCACGCGACCATTTCGCCTACACTTGCGTCCGCCCAGCCTCGCTGGTCACTTAATCCAGTCGAGGCAGATGGCTGTTCAACATGAGTCTGTTCTGTTTTAGGTTTCTGCCTGTTAAAAAGAAGGTTTTGACAGCTCATGTTAGTATGGTAGCATGCTAACATTTGCTAACTAGCATTGAATATAAGGTATAGCTATACTGATATGAACTTTTGACAATTGGGATGCATGGGAATGCAAATGTTCAGACATTTGATGAAAGGCCAAAATTATTAAAGACCTGTTGGAAGTTAGAGGAATAATCAGGGGATCACCGAAGTCAGTAAGATTCTTCCTCTTGGGAACATGAGTGTGTTTATATTTCACTCTTATAATTGTTGAAATGTGTCATATGCAGTGACATTTCTATTCTTGACAGCGTTCTGCTAGCGTGGCTAAAAATGAGGTGAGACCACGTTAAATATTTGATACTAATGCAACATTTTATATTAATTTTCATCATCAGTTTTTTCCCCCTCGTTTTACCCCTAAGAAGTTAGGGGTACGCCTTGAACTAAGACAGAATGATGAAACATGCTTCTGAGACATAAATGCTGGAAAATGCTACACATGTTCCCGTAAACCCCTGAAGTAATATGTGAGGGAACAGCAGAGCTTTGGGGGTGTTTTACCGTAAACGGTGTCACAACATAATGTCACAGTTAAGTCAAGAAACACATAAGACCGGAAACAAACGAGTATGCCTTCAAAGTAAGAGCCCTACTTTGATCGAGTTAAAGTTGTGACCTGATGTTGCTTATGACAATAGATAGATTCTTTATGGAGATCAGAATATTTTGTATACCTTTTAAAATATGAATTTCTAATTGCAACATGAACATGTTTTATTTTGCTAAATACATTTAGTCAAGAAGTATGAAAATTAAGTTAAATACTGCACCTCGCTTGAGATACCTGTTCTTTACATTAGTATTTCCATGTTTAGAATTTTATTTTAAAACATTTTATATTTGAATGATTTATTTAGCTTTAGTTACTTACCTTGTTACGATGATCGGGAGAATATTTAAAAATAACCTTATATGATTATTTATATGTTACACGTACAGGGACCCTTTAGTGTGCTTATGAGTGTTTTCACTTTAAATATCGTAAGTATCGTAAGTTCGTTGCGTTTTTATTACCTCCATACTTTTGACCTAAACAGCATTTTAATGCAGGACCTATAAGGGAGTGTTTTAAAGTGTGCCTTTGTTGCTTTAGCACACATTTTTTAAAAGACTTTTATTTTGAAACACATAACCGGAACGAATCATACTTACTGTGTAATACTTGACACCAGTGCCTGTCTATAAACAAGGGGAGCAAAGTGGGTGATCCAGAGTTTTAAACACGCTTTCCACGTACTGAAACTTTCTAAACTCTTAATTTCAGTACTTTTTTATTTCATCCACCGCTGAGATGTCGACCACCGGCAGCTCCCCGGCCTGCGACGGGATGTACTCCAAGCTGATAGACGATGAAGCCACATATGACGAGTTCACACGCAGACCAGATGTTGGACACAGTGGTAAGACCACACAACATCTTTATGTCTTAAATCTGACCACATTATAACTTTCACCCTTCTCTCTCCCTGTCTCATTGCAGATAAATAATTGAGTTGATCTCGAGCATCTTTAATTTTTTCTCCCATTCACCTTAACACTTGTTGACAAAACGCTTGAATTATGTAATCATGGCTTTGCACATATATTTTGCTCGTACTGTTTCACAATGACGCCCTATGCTACTTTACTACTCTGGTACAAATAATGTATTAATTAATGTGACCCTGTCTGTAATAATATCTAAATTATATTGCGTGGTGAATTCAAAAATTGCAACAAAAAAGGGACGTTTCTTAAAGCCGAGGTAAAATTGAATATAAAAAAAGTAAATAAAATTTCACATGGTTTTATTTTTGTCCAACCATCAGTCCTGAACCAAAAAATGTAGAGTTAACTTTTAAATAAAGATGTATTTATAACTGAGAAGCTCGACTAAATGATTAATTTTGTATCGATCAATTAATCGGCTTTTTGTTTAAGCTCTAAACTTCCTTTATAGAGCACTTCTGAAAGAAATGACAAAGTATTTTACTAAAAAAAGCAACAATCTCAAAGAATACTGTACAACCAAAACAAACAATAACCGCCATATTGAAAAATACAGTGACAATTAAAAATACAACGAGGGCTAGTCTACTTACTCTCACAAAACCCTCACATTTGGGAGGCAGAAATCAATCATTTTTGTATTATTATTTAATGACCATTTGTAGATTTACAGCCACAAATTAAAATCTCAAAAACAATCATATTAAAAGCCATAAAAGCAGACGTTAGCTTTTACTCGAGCTAACTTTAAAAGCCGAGTACAGCATTACAGTACCGCTAACATGGCTGCAGATCACTCCCTCATTAATTCCAACTCTTCTTCGTTAATAGACATTTAGACGTTTATTCTTTAGTGAGCTGTGTATTGAGATTTTTGATTTAAAAGGTCAACAGTCCAACATTTTATTGACTCCACACAAACTGTTCTTCTTGGGATCAGGAATCAGCTCTCTATCCGCTAATTTATACTGTATTGATTAATGGCAAGAATGCAAAAACTAAATCTATTAAATATCACAGAAGTAATTTTATATATTCTTCAAAACTGACTCACAAGAGTGTTAACAAGAATTATAATGACATAATTTAAATTAGTGTGGGAGTGAATCCTCCTGCCTGGCGATAACTGTCTCACATGCAAACAAACGAAGTCATTTCCCTCACTGCCGTCTGCTTTGTGTGATAATTGCTGTTCTGCCAGATTTCCCACGTCCTCGAAAACTGCTCGGACATGTTTTATTTTCACAAGTCTGAACAGAGCCGTGGGGATTCCTTTATGGATGAATGCTTTAGAATGAATACAGTCTATAGAAGCTCTGGAGGCCATTTATAGCAAAAAAGTAAATATTTCTTCCTCTTTTTTTCAGCTCCTTAAATGCAACCTTACAGGAGCACAGTTGTAAACGCATGTATCAGCTGACGTTTGTCACAGCAGTGGAGGTCTGAGGGGTTATTTTAGGGCATTTGTGTTTTTAACACTTCAGCATAAACTTTCTAGAAATTAAATAAAGACCAGCCTTTGCAGAAGTGAGCAAAGTATTTCTGCCACCATGAGTAAATGATATAGCATTCTCAGTTTTTCATTTTATTAGCTGTTTGTATGGATAGTTATGAAACAGGATGTAGCTGCTGACAGAAAACAATTTCCCCTTTAAGAAAT
Source organism: Semicossyphus pulcher (assembly GCF_022749685.1). NCBI lineage: Eukaryota > Metazoa > Chordata > Actinopteri > Labriformes > Labridae > Semicossyphus > Semicossyphus pulcher. The sequence goes on from NW_027211726.1 coordinate 3,367,138, forward strand.
TACACTTTTCTTGTGAATAGCACACGTTTAGTCTTATCTGAATCTTAGACATGTCTGAGGTAAGAAGTGACAATTGAGAAGCATCACAGGCCGACTGAAGATGTTCTATAGTCTGGGTTGTGGAGGGACATATAAAGTTGTATCATCTGCATATATATGAAAGTTGAAGAATTGATAGATCAGTGTTACGATGTTTTTATGGGGATGTAAATGGTAATGGACCAAGAATACAGCCCTGTGGGACCCCATCACTGACGGTGAGACTGTTTTTAGGGTCCTATGTGTTTGAAATGACTGTAAGTGTGTTTTAGTTTGAATGTGTTCAAAACGTATGTGTCTGGAAGTTTGTCTGTACGCAGTATCCACAAAACTTGGCTAGTAATTAACAATCTTTCCCGTGTCGCCACCTCCAGCCCATCCAGTCGCCCCGCTCAGACTGATGCCTCGGCCGAGTGGCCCCGGGCCCTACCGCTTCGCCACCATCTGCCTGGCTACGCTGTGTGCCGTCCTGCTGATCTCCATCATAGCCGTCACTGCACACTGTGAGTACACGGACTGACAGATACTTCATTCTTTCATGTAATGTTTTTGCTTTGGGAGTTATTAAAGTAAGATCAGGCAGCAGCGGTGGTGCAGTGGTTAGCGCTGTCGCTGCACAGCTAGAAGGTTTGTGGTACGGATTCCGGTTCGGAAGTACGGGGCCTTTCTGTGTGGAGTTTGCACGCTCGCCCCGTGCATGCGTGGGTTCTCTCCAGTCCAAAGACATGCTCGATAGGTTCGTTGATGACTCTAAAATCGCCCGTAGATGTGAATGTCAGCAATTTTCTTAAAACTCATTAAGTTGTGAAACTCCAGCTATTTCCTGCTGGCGCTCCCACCTGCTGTGTCAGCGCAGTAATCTGGAGGCACTACCAAACATTTCCCCACACTGCAAAGGAACTAAAATACTACAACGTGACCCGTGTTCGTCATCAGTACATGCTGTTCAAGTGATGCAGATACAGCAAATTCAGAACTGCAGAACTGGCACTTTAAGGTACAAAAAGAGGATACGTTGGTTTGCACCTTGCAACACGACATGTTGTGTTGTCTGTTGCAAATGTGTGTGTGTCTGTTTTGTTGACGCAGTCAAAAAGTCTGCTTCTGCTTTGTTTGATTTTGTTAAACCGCGTTTTTAGTTTGATAACTGCTGTAAAGGAGATCCAACACACTGTGGACAAAAGCAAATATTTCTGTGTCAAATGTTGTTCATTCAACTACGACCATTTAAGGAAATCTACAGTTTAATTACAACTCTTTTTAAGGAAAAGCACCAAATAATAAAAACCCGTCAGTCTGTTGCACTCAAGAGTTTTTTGTTGTGAGCTTTAATGTTCCTACTTTGCTTGTTTGTTGTCTTGTCAGATAAGAACAAACCTCAGGGCAGTGGTGAAGCGACCTCAGAGGCACAGAAGCAGACGCAGAGCGCGAACGTGTCGGCTCTGATCGCCTCCATCAGTAAACTGCAGCAGGAGAAGAATCAGCTGCAGAAAGAGAAGGACGAGCTGCTGGCCAAACTGGCTGCTAAGAGCGCCACAAAAGGTGACGTTGCACAACCAAACCTGCTTTGAACAGCTTCTGTAGTTCCTCTTCTTCCTGGTCGCCTCTATCGCTCTCTTTCCGTGTGTCATCAGCTCCTGAAGTGGTCAGACCGACGACGAAGGCAGCGCCGGCTCCTATCGTCTGCCCCATGGACTGGCAGCTCTTCAACAACAGCTGTTATTTAATCTCCCGAAACTCGAGGAGTTGGTCGGAGAGCAAAACGTACTGTGAGAGAAAAGGAGCTCACCTGGCCATCATCCATACAGCCGAGGAGCAGGTACAGTATGAAAGTTACTTTACTTTCATCAGTGAAGAGTTGATACACTGTGAACAACATATTTTATTTGTAGAAGATCTTTTCTAAGTTTTGGGATAATGTTTGTTTTTTTCTTTCTTACAATTATGAAACTCAACACAAGTAAAAGCTCATTTGTGACCGTTTCAGTGGCTGATTAATACCACTTCATTTGCAGTTGTCTCTCCGCTCTGTTAGCGGTCCGTTTATGTGGCCACAGCGTAAGCGGGGGACGAGGTGCCGCTGATAACAGCAACACGCTCACTGAAAAGCTACCATGTGTAACTGAGCGTCTGCAGCGGCGCGTGCTTGTTTATATGCAGGTACACACAGACTGTGCTCAGCGGTCAGTTCACTCTGTGCTCGGTTGAAGAGCTGCACTAAGATGATGTCTGACTGATATTCTCGTGGAAACAAGAAAACTGGCGAGTTTGCGTTTTGCACCGAGCAACAAAAAAGTAGCAGCTTGACGTGTTTCAGTCAATTTGCTTCACTATCGCACGTCCTGCGATGTGAGAATTGCACATGCGCACATCACAATTGTGGTGGTTAAATGATGACTTGTGCTGCTTAAAGTTGTAATCTCGAAGTTCTCAGTTTTGTTCTATTTGGAGACACCTGATAGCGATAAAAGGCATTTGGGGCGTGTACGTCCCAGATAACCCAACCCTGTAACTCTTGATTTTCCTGGCTGACGGTCGCTTTCCTTTTCAGACTGTTTGCTTCATCTGAGCGTCGAGTTTGTTTCTTTTTCTTTGGATTTTCACTTCTTGTTGAAGTTGTATCTGTAGTCATCCATCTTTTCTTTGTTTGTTCAGCCATAGTAGATTACTGTTTACTCGCAACACTTGCAGAGAGCGGAAAAGCAGCCGCTTAGCTCCGCCTACCCTCTCTGGCAGACCAACCACTGCTGGCTGATGGAAAACGCGTCACTAACTGGGCGCCGCTTGGGATTTTTTTCCTTCAAAAGTCGCCACAGACACCCAGTCTGTAATACTGCAAAGGCTTTCATCAGTGGGCCTCAATCACCATTGTGTTACCTCATTCGGTGATAGATAGAGACTTAACAGACATTTATTTACATGAAAATCTTCAAGATTATATCTTCAAGTGAGCACATGTACTGTAGGAGTAGTACCATAACTTTTCACAGACCGGGAAATTACTCACTAAACATGAAGCACCTATAGCCTGTAACAGCTCTGCACATACCTACCGCTTAAGGGTCCAAATCTTCGCAAACTGGGCTCGACATGTGGGTCACGCCAAAGAGATAACGTTCTTTGACAGTAAGGTAATAATAATAAGAATCAGCAGCCTTATCATGTGCAGAAACAAGTAGTTGGGCTGATCTTTAATAAACTCTAACTTGACTTTTACTCTTTGTGTTTTCTCTCAGACATTTCTGTGGGACCTTCTGCCCAGAGGCCACTGGAACTCTTACTGGTTTGGGATCACTGACGGGCAGACAGAGGATCACTGGGTGTGGGTGGATGACACCCCACTGGTCGAAGGGTGGGTACACTTCTGTTTCTGACTGCTGACATGCTCAGAAGGCCGCCAAAGTAAACACATTTCATCTGGTCATTTAAACACACAGTGCTGAACATGGAAGCTAATACTGTGATACAACAAACAAGAGCGCAGCCCAAACTGTGGCTCCTCTGGCTCCAGACAGTCTGTGTTACACATAGTTGGACATGCACGCACAGACTGAGTGATCACTGAACTTTTTACCTCTGCTGAACATTGACCTCTTGCATACCTGCACACTTTGGCACAGTTTTCAGCCGGTGAGCTGGACAGCGACAGTTGGTTTGCTCTTAATGAGGCCGAATACGGAGAGTCAGGCGTCCAGGGAGAACATGACGAGGAGAGCAACAGCCTAACTTCAACCCAGTACTTCCTGTTTTAGTGGAAAGCCATAACTTTCTGGGAACCAGGATCGAAAAAAAGGAACAGACTCCAAAAATGTTTCATGTTTCCCTGGAAAATTTAACTTCTTCTAAACTATTGTTGGTTTGAAACCAGTGTGATCCTCTTTAAGCTACATTAGCAGGATGTCTCAGAGAGGCGAGGTCAAGGGGTCAGTGTGCCACAGTCAAAAAACCTTCCATCCAACCAGGAATGTTTAACCGTCAGATGGATCACAGGTCGTATGAGCCAGTTGTGTTCCAGCATGATCCACCATGTCACCAGTCTCTCTCACCAATCCAATGTCCTCGTCCTCGTCTCCCTCCTCTGCCATCGTGCTAGCTCACGTCGCAGTTGCCACATACCTGACATCAATTTATCTCAGGGTAGCTGACGGCAAGCTGGTCGTCCATCTGACTTGACAAATGGTACAATTCATCATGCAGCCTTGGTCAAATTAAGAACACAGAGTTTGGGAGGATTTCTGTAGAAACTAAGGAGGGAATTCACTAAAGGATTGCGCTGCTTTTGCGCCCGCTAAACCTGTAACCTGCAAATGACTCAGAAAGACTCCGCCTCATTCAAGGAGCACGCAGACGGTTGAATGCACACTGTTGTGCGCTGCAGAGCAACCAGCGTCTCTGTGCTCCCGTGCTGTTTGTGCGTATTTAATGAGTCCTTTTGCAGACATTCGGGGCAAATTTGGCCCCTTTTAATGCAAGTGAGCCTCGTGGCAAAAAGCACCTAATTCACAAACGCCAGCGCTAACTGCCCCGCACAGTTAGAGTGAAAATATTACCTTCTGCAGAGAGCTGGTGGTAACTGCGGCCCATGGCGACAACTCCACCTTTTGTGTGATCAAAAAATGTATTTGTCTGTAAAAACAATCTGTTAATAATATTTTGTCATTATTATCATAATCAGGAGATCAATCAGTCCGGGGCTGTGCGAGGCTCAACACAGGCTCACTTTGTCCACGTGTGGAGACGGTCTGGAGCCGTTACACAGGAAGGGGATTATTACGAGCTGCTGTTACTTGTTTATAAAAATGAAGCTGCGTTACAGACAGTGAAACTCATAAACACCTGTCGAGTCTGGACTTCACAGTCATCTGTTTAAAGAGCTGCCCCCTCCTCTCCCTGCTCATCATCGATCTGTGCGTGGAGTTGAGAACAGCAGGGCCGCGCAGCAGAGAGCGGAGCTGCAGGCGGCTTCTCTCCACAATCAGACACAAAACAAGAGCAAGCTACACGGAGCTGCAAATCTTTATGGGCGTGTTTGCGCTTGAATATCATCAGTGCAATTTGCTTTGTGAATCGGACCTTGAGACGGAGCAGATAGCGGGGGCAAAAGATGCGCAGTTTATGGAGCTATCAGCGGCCGCAATTCGTTCTTAGTGAATCCCCCCCAAGACAACAAATAGATCTTCCATGTGGAACTTATCAGTCTACATTTATCCACATTTTTTATGCATATATGATACATTTGCAGCGACGCAAACTCTGTGTATGATAACAAACAACTCAAGAGTGTTTAGGATATGTTGCAGTGTTTACAGTTGTCTCTATTGAAGCAAACTTCAGGCACGAAAAGGACAAATAATCCTAAATTTCACCCCCAGTTAGACTCTTTTGTTCAGTCAGCCTGCTCAGATGTGGGGTGCAGTTGGAAAGTCACTGAAGAGTTAAAGGCTGTAGATGCTCCAGATGTGAGATTTCAGCTGGAGGGAGGCCAGAGTCATGTCTGCCTGTAAACAGCAGCTCTGAGCAGTGTTATGTAAGCGCTGTTTAACTGCAGGTGACCCCGACCTTTGACCTATGATGAAAGCAAGCGTGTCAGAGCGACAGAGGGAACTGTTGAAATATCAGTGTTCTATAAAATGCAGAGTCAGGTTAGCTTCTAATGTCTGCTTTCCACTTCTGCTCCAGAAACAATATTTATTTCCTGTTTTGAGCCGACTCAACAGATTTTCTAATAAACATCTGATTTCTCTTCCTCATTTTGAAAATGTGTGTTTGTGAATAACTTATCATTCCTCTTTTTCACCCTCCCCCCCCCCTCTTGTCCTGCAGATATGTTTTCTTGTTCTGGCTCGGCCGGAGCTGGATGTTGACATTTATTCTAATAATTAACTTCCTCAAACTTTTAACCCATTTTTAAGCCTTCTGGAACTTTTACATTTATTTCCAGACTGCAGTAAATATCGAATTACATCTTGCAATAACAGCAAATTGCAACTCAGTTAAGGTAAAGATTATATTAAAGAGTAGTCATGCTAGCAGCTCTATAAGGCTGCACTTACAATGGAGCTCTGAGGTGAATGCGAACATGACCATGCTAACATGCTGAGCCTATACGCGGGTAACGCATTCGTTTTGCAGGTCTTTGATCAAACAGTATTGGACCAACTCAAATTGTGACCTGACGATAGTGCAAGATGAAAAGACAAAGGGTCACGTAGCACGAGGAGGACCTGAATGTCAGGACCGTATTTTTTTCCTAAAAAGCAAAGAAGTTGACCTGCAGGTTGTGTCAGAGGGGAAGTCGCCAGAGCCATTACTACAGCTCGTCCGGGGCCACAAATGTGTCTCCATTTTTATACCAATCCAATCCGTACAATAGTTGTTGAAATATTTCAGTCAAGACTAAAGTGGTGCTTTCACATCAGGGACCCGGGCGTCCAGTTTGTTTGATCAGTGTGAACACTGTGTACCGGTGAAAAGGTGGTGTCGAGTACGGTTCATGTGTACTCAGGTACGCATCAGGTGTGAAAGCTACTGAACCAAACCACAGAAGTGGACTGCTCTTTATAGTGTCTCCTCTGAAATCTGCGAACGCACGCAGCACCGCCGATCTCATCCTCTGACCCGCACGGCCACGGCTGATACCGTCGGAGTGTAGATGAGAGGCTCGTTCTTTAGATTTTCTAATAGTCGCCATAGTGCGAAGGTCGGCTCCAGTGTATGAGCTTGGGATCATGCGATTCGCACGCTTTTCAACACTGGAACAACAACATAAAAATGTTCCGTAGTTGATGATACTCCTCTTCTTCTCCTTGTTTTTGAGGTGCATTACTGCCACCTTCTGTTTCAGAGTCCTACCGCAAGCGTACTCAGGTACGGAAGGAAGCGGTACATGACGAAGCAATCGTACCTAATGTGAAAAGGTCCTCAGACTAAGGCCGGAGATATTCTTGCTTTTTAACCTCGCGTTCACGTGCTCAACCGTCTGCGTCATGAACGTAATCGTTCACATACTTGTCTCTGTACCACGCGTGTTACTGGAGGATACCTGTAGAGGGCGCACCAGAGAGCTCAGGCCGTATGCAGCTACTGTATGTGATGTTATCTTCTTTCACAGCACAAAAAGTGACAGCTTCTGTGTGCTCGGTGGACACAACACACCGTCTGCTCCGTCCCCGCGCCGTCTCTCCGACATGTTCCTCCGTGCTCAGACGTAAATGTCCCGGACTTGTTCCCATTTAGTTTTGCAGGTTTCCATGGCGACTTCTAAAACAGAACTGATCTGTCTGCAGCTGTTTGACAGGCATGTTTGTCTCTGTGCAGTGGCAACGACACATCGTACAGATGTGGATCATCTTTGTCCCTGCTGCTGTGTTGACCCTGTCACATCCCTTCTGCCTCTACACTGCCCCTACTGTTCATGTGCGTACTGCAGCTTGGGTTCATGTTAATTTTTGAGGACGTGCACAGTTGAGGAACCAAACAGACGCAGGGAAGACGGGGCAGCCATCATGCGCGTGCAAAAGCGTAGTTAAAAGCAAGTATAACTCCAGCTTTACTGCCCTCCCTAGAACAACACCATGTGGCTGGAACCAATAGCATGACAGTCCGTACTACTTGCTTCTCCAACAACCAGAGCTTCCCATGTCGCTATATAAAGTGCATGTTACTCCAGTTGGCACTAAGGAGGGCAAATAATGAGCTGCATGATGATCCAATCTGAGCATGATACCGTGGGATTCTAGGCGGCACCCAACACTGTTTAATTGATGTAAATTGATTAAACATTGTTGGTCAAAGTGATTTTTGTCGTTCTCTCTTTAAATTGTAGTTTCTGGGAAGAGGGCGAGCCCAACAACCACATCAACGAGGACTGCGGCTACATCGTGAAAACAAACGTGATGGAGCGAATGGCGATTCGGAGCTGGTACGACGCCCCCTGCACCATGAACCTGCCCTTCATCTGTGAGAAAGAGATGGGCGCTGGAGCCAGCACGGCCAGGCCACACTGAGACGTCAACACCGCTAAGATCAACTGAGGAAAGCAAGGATAGTACGTAATGGGACACAAGCAGGGTTTAAAATGTTCTCTATAATGTGACTACAGTGGTGTGAAAGACAGCTGCAGTTAGTTATTATTTTGCTTTATATATTTCATACTGGATCAATCACTCACATATTTGTTATTTCTGTGGTAACAGTTTAATGAATCTGTTCAAATAAACTTCAAGAGACGATAAAAGGACAATTGATTTCAAAGACTCTAGAACAATGGCAAAAAAGGCTTTCAGACTGTGGCCTTGAAGCCGACATTTCGAATAAGATCTCAGAGTAATTAAATAGAAATGTTCAGTCTTTGGCGTTCTGTAGAAAGTAGTAGTTTAAATAGTGAAGTAGCGAAGTAGTTTAAGTACTTCCTAAATATACAATGAAAATGTTATTTACTTTGATACATGTTGAGGTTTACAGGGACTTTTTGTTATATTTAGTTGCTTTTGATTGAACTGCACTTCAGATTTTCTTTTATTGGAAATAACAGAACTTTTTTCTGGATGACTTTTAATGTTGCAACCTGATTAAAGTAGCTCATTGTCATTGTTACTTTAAAAGTAACTTACGTTACTGCGTTACCTCCTGAAAAAAGTAACGTTAGATTACTAAAGCATTATCAAAAATTAAACCCTCTTTGCGAAACACACATGCGTTATATTGTCAGGACGGCGTGTAGCCTGCTGCACGTCCACCTTTGAATGTATCGACTCTACCGTCACGGCCCATAATCTGTAACTCTGCAGCCTGATAACAGGAATGACAGACGCAGTATAACCTTTACAGCTCTTTATGATGCTAGCAGTCTGACAGTGAGAGGCAGAGGCATACAGTATTAGGCACAGCTGTTTCCATGACAACAATACAACACAGGCTCTTAGTCCCACCAGTGTTGTGGAGCTGTGTTTAGCTGCAGATGCTTCACATTTGAAGTCGAGCTCTTCACAGCTGACGAGCACTTCTCCTCCAGACACAGCTTACATTTCACCGTCATGTTGTTCTCGTCCCTTTCACCCAAACATTCAGAATAATGTGAATATTTCCACAAAGTAAACGCTGTCCTCTCTGACAGCTCGCTAGCTGAGTTAGCTAGCTTCACATGTGCATGGACACAGCTGTGTTTACCTTCTGCTGGTACGCAGCGACCTGCCAAGAAGGAGATAGGGAAATTGTGGTGTTACAGCAGCAGGTTATCAAAGCGACTACAGCACAGGAGATAATAACCCTAACACTAGAAGATGGAATACATACATCCAGGATTCTAACAGCAATAATAAATAATAACCTCAACTATATTAATCTAAAATATATATCTAAATAAAAACAAATCTGAAGGAGGAGAGAAACAGAAACAGTGCTTCGGGGTTTTTCGAAAAAAGAAAAAGACGAACACAGCAACTTATTTTCCACTAACAGACTTCTTTTTATGAAAAAGTAACTAAATAACAGATTACTTATATTGCAGAACTAACGCGTTGCATTACTCTTTACAACAAAAAGTAATCGGATTACTTTGTAACGCGTTAGCCCCCACACTAATTGTAGCTACCCATTTAGAAAGTTAAACTTGGTGTGGATCTACAAATACATGGTGCAAACGGTGAACTTTTTTCTCAATGGTGAAACCCTAAAAAATAATATGTCATAGGTTTTTAGTACAAATCATATATTTATACTTCCTTTTGATTCAAATCTTTACAGCCTACAGAGAATCACATTTTATTTACTACTGATAATTATTAGCCTGGTGTTTCCGTGTCTAATACACATAAATAATGTTCTATTTTTACATTTTATAGTTCAGGGATTCAAAATAAAGACTTTAAAGATGTCATTTTACATGTGAATGTGCTTTTGAAGCTATGAATGGAGTAGTATAGCAGATTGTGACAGCAGCAGCTCATTATGTGTGAAAAGATTGTGTGATGAAACAACTTCACCAAGAATGTTACACTGTGATTTGCTTGTTTTTTTAATGCACTGTAAATCAAGTGTTTTTTAATTTGATTTTGTAAATAACAAATAAAGATAATTGTTTTGTATGTAAATGTCTCAACTTACTTCTTGCATGTTTGTTTAGTTTTTAAAATATTGAAGTATTTAAAGTGGTAATCTCACAGATCTCAGTTTCGTTCTCTTTGATACCACCTGTTGCGATAATTGCAGGAGCGCACTTCCCAGATATCCAGACAGTGCTGCATGTGTGACGTCCACGGTTGGCTCCGGTTGTAACTCTTGATTTTCCTGGCTGACGGTCGCTTTCCTTTTCAGACTGTTTGCTTCATCTGAGCGTCGAGTTTGTTTCTTCTTCTTTGGATTTTCACTTCTTGTTGAAGTTGTATCTGTAGTCATCCATCTTTTCTTTGTTTGTTCAGCCATAGTAGATTACTGTTTACTCGCAACACTTGCAGAGAGCGGAAAAGCAGCCGCTTAGCTCCGCCTACCCTCTCTGGCAGACCAACCACTGCTGGCTGATGGAAAATGCGTCACTAACTGGGCGCTGCTTGGGATTTTTTCTGCTAAAGTTGCCGCAGACACCCAGTCTGTAATAATACTATATACTGCAAATGCAAAGGCTTTCATCAGTGGGCCATCGGCTCAGTCACCATCGTGTTAGCTCATTCGGCGATAGATAGAGACTTCAAGATTATCACATTAATCATTCTAAATCAATGAGTACTTTTCTCCTGACTTTCTCAAGAGTTGGTGGTGACCAAAAACAGAGCTCAAAGGAGGTTGGAGTTAATCAGTGGGACAGAAACACCTCAAATTGAATGCTAATGGGTCCAGCAGTTACATTCTGGTTCTGCAAGTGAGCAACAGGGTGGGTTGGCCTGCGTGGGTTAAGTTTAAGTTTACTTTTAATTAGTTAACTACTTCTGTAAAAAGGGGGTGTGGCCTCACGATTGACAGCTCTGTTGACAAATGGGGCTCCTGCAGCGTTCTGTTCCCGAGTAGCAGAGTAGAGGAGGAACGGCGAGAGGAGACGTAACTAACACTAACACTACAGTCATTGAACTTTCCATAAGCGTGAATATCTGCTTCAGACCGACACAAGAAGCTGTTCTGCTGCAGACTGAGCCCACCTGAGGGCTCCAACACGCCAAGGCGTCAATACTGCGGCTCCACCGGCCAATCTCTACTGCGCACACTCACCTACAGACACAATGATCGTTCTTATTTGGCTGTCACTGCACTGTAAGCTTATTATTGCCAGTTATTTCCTGTTATTTAAAACTCCAATGTGGCCAATATTAATAATCAAACATGTCTTGAAATCGGTTATCAAATTGTGGATACAGAATCAACTCGTGTGTTTCTTTATAACAGCTTGGTGTCCGTCTCAGTCCTGGTGTTGCCCAGCAGGTGGCTCTGCTAACACAAGCAATACGTCGACTCAGTGGGAGTCTTCAGGCCACATTTACACATAGCAGAGTTGAAGAGGAACGAAAGCAGATTTCCAAACATTTCCTTCTGCTGCAGTTTCAGATTTTTACATTCAGTTTTGGTTCTTAAAAGATTGTGAAGAATTTTGAATTTCAAAACAAAATCTGACACATTATTTAAGTCATTCCCTGAAAAATGAAGCCAAAGAAATAAGAATAAAACACTGTTTTCTCCACTCTTCAGCATCTATTGAACCTACAGAAAGAAATGTGTTTCACATTTATTTCTCATTTCTCTTTTAAATATGTCTCATTTACTTAACATGTTAAACCATGTAGTTCTTATTGGGAATTTCTCTGATGTTTACTGAACATTTTGTATTTGAATCTCAGAGAAATTAAATCAAATTAAACTTTATTATTCAATGAAGGAAATGCATTGGTCAGGAGTGCATCAAAATAGTGAACAAAGGAGAAAATCAATTAAAAAAAAAATCCCTTTAAACTCAAACTTTCTTATATGGATTTGTAGATTTGGGTTGAAAGACCTACATTCTGTCCTCCATGTCATCTCGCCCACTTCCTCCTTTGTCAAAGCGGGCTAAGCGCGTCCCTGAGCGAGGAGAAGGGGCCAAAGGTGGAGGGGGGTTTGTTGAGTCCACGGTTTGTACTCCTGCGTCTCTCCTGAGCTCGTTACCACAGGGAGTTATCAGGAAGTCAGCTAGCCCTCTTCTGTCACAGCTCATTAGGATTACAGGCCGACACTTCCAGAGAGAGAGAGAGAGAGGGAGGGAGAAACACACGGGCGGTGTGCTAACACGATGCAACAATGTCAGCAACATCAACAAATCAAACGATGAACCAAAGGCAGATTTAACGTTTCAGTTTCAGAAACCAAAGGGATCATGTCTGAGTAAGAAGACCGATAACAGCCATGAGGATGACCTAAAGGGATCTGTAATAAATCACGTCTAATAACCCAAACGTAAAGTACGAACAGTCATGTAACTATTCCAGTTTGCTGTGGGAGCATCAGAGGCACAGAAAAGTCACCTGTTCGTTTGCTGGCTTCTGTTCTGAAGCTTTAAGTTGGTTTTCTGGAGCCGGAAGTGATGACGACATCAGCGGTAGAAACTGGCCAGAGTTGTTTGAGAATCAGACTAAAATATCTTAGAGAGCAGACAGCTTGCAGCCACCACCCTATGACTGCATATAAAGATGGAGGACGCGTCTCCATCGACTCTGGTAGTACTTATTTGAAGCCAAAATACTCGCAAGGCAGGCGCTGCCATCTTGCGCTGGTGACATCTTTTGGAGGCAGAGACTGTGCAGGAGAGATCAACCGATAACTAAAACATTTAATGTACCGTGAAAACGCCACGTCAGCGTGTTTAACAGCTGAACAGCTTCTTGTGTCGGTCTGAAGCAGACGTTCACGCTTATGGAAAATTCAATGACTGTAGTGTTAGTGGTAGTTACGTCTCCTCTCGCCGTTCCTCCTCTACTCTGCTACTCGGGAACAGAACGCTGCAGGAGCCCGGTTTGTCAACAGAGCTGTCAATCATGAGGCCACGCCCCCTTTTCATATCATCAAATAACTAAAAGTTGTCAGAAAAATGAACACTTGGACATAAATCAGCATGATAAGAACTAACTATAATGACAGAAACCATGTTTGAGAAAAATGTATTTTGATTTTATAGTTTGACTCATGTCCCATCTGTTGACATGGAGGAGGCGGGCTTTATGAGCTATACTGCAGCCAGTCAGCAGGGGGCGACAGAGAGGGTTTGGCTTCACTTTTAGGGAGCTGTCATGTCGGCCATCTTTTTCTATGGTCTATGACTCAAAGCATATGCACCTCTAATTATGTGTAAATGAAAGCCTTAAAATAAACAGGTAAGTTCTGCCCGCGAACAGTTGTCATGATAAAGAAATGAGCAACAGAGCTGTTAGAGTTTCAGGCTGCAATAACAAAATAAGACATGTCGACAGACGACATTTAAAACCCTGAGGGAGGGATAATGTGTCATTTTAGTTCAGACCATCAACTGTGGATTCTGTCGACCATCTTTCTTTTCTTCACCAACAAACACCAACAAGATCACAGGTGTTGTGACTTTCCCTAAATGAACCAAAGAAGACCAAAATCTCAGGATCAGAATTCAACGTTTGGCCTTCAGCTGGTCTGCACCGCTGCAGTCTGACTCTGTCTCCATCTTCCTTGTGATGTAGCGCCGGTTTGTTCTCCTGCCCATCATCACTGCAGTCTTTTAACTTTTTCTTTTATCTGTTGGTTTAATGGGTTCTCTGTGGAGGACAAATGACATTGTCAAAGTTTGCTCCAAGATTATTGGACGACCTTTGCTCCCTTTGGAGGAAGCAAGTAGTCAAGAAAGCAGAAGGAACAATCTGTCAGCCTGACCATAGCCTATTCAAGGATTTCCCTCAGGCAAGCGATGTTACGTTACAGAAAACAAACAGATATGCAAACTCTTTCATTCCTTCTGCCATCAGGCTACTAAACAGTTTGAATGCATAATCTGACTGGGAGAGTCCTTTGTTTCTGTTCAGCATCCTGTGACCTGCTCTTATTACTGACATGTTGTTGTTGTTGTTGATGCCTGACTGTGACGTCAGCCTATGCGCTTTATCTGTTCCATGTATTTTTCTTCTTTTCTTCTTTTTATGAAAGGGTAAGATTGATTGAGTGATTTTTTTTCCCTTTCGGTTTTTATTTAGGCCTCAAGTTTTTTTTTACTGTGGGTGATTTAAAATGTAAGTAAATAAAATACTTCAAACGAAACCTACTTAAGTAAAAGTAAAATTACATTTTTTTAAAAACTTTAAAAAGTACACCAAAAAAACAACTCAATTACAGAAACGCGAGTAAATGTAATTAGTTACTTTCCACCTCTGGGAGGCAGAGACAGCAATGGTGACCGTGGTGACCGTGGTGATGAAGACTAACGTGCATTCACACCGAACGTGAAGCGAATATTCGCCTAGCATTATTGCACGAGTTGGACCGCTGGATCAAAATTAAATAAAAGGCGAATATTCGCCCTTCGCTTCCGGAATGGAGGAGAGGAAGTGGGACTTATCTCCATGGTTACCAACGCCGTCAGGAGAATCTCGATGTTGATAGGCTTTTGCTACACCAAGTGACGGGAATTCGCAGAGGAAGTTCATTTTTTTCAACTCAAGTGAATTCGCGTCTACTCGCGTCATTGCTTTGACTTTGTGTGGAACGTTGTCTCAGATTCGCGTCTGTTCGCGTTTGGTAATTCTGGAAAGTCCGACCACTTTCTTTTTAATTAACATCATTTACTTGTACTTTTACTTTTAATACTGCAGTACAATTAATATAAGAAAAATACTTTTGATACTTAAGTCGAGTAAATATCAGACACCTTCAGACTTTTACTCGAGTAGAAGAGCTGACTTTAATTTCCTGGTTTGATACCTGCACTTTTTACGCGGGTGGCTTTCTCCATCCACCGCTGTGAACAACCTCAGCGGTAAATAACCTTGTGCAGCAGCTACGACTTTAGCCGTGCCTTGGACCCTTTGACTTCCACAAATCCAACCAGCACTGCATAACCGTGAAGTCGCTGTATGATGTCAGCAGGCCTGATCCACACCTGATGCATCAATTACTAAAAAAAGACACGGCCCGAGTCGAGGCTTAATCTGAAAGTCCCCATTAGAGGAGGCCATCAAACATCACTGATGATCTCAGCATGCTCCCATGATGCATGAGGGCAACTGGTGGATTAGCAGGAAATTGAACCAATGAGGAGGAGACGTGTGGCTTAGAGCTGCAGTGTAGTAACCAGGCTACGTTACCTGAGCCTGAGCGGGGACGTAAACATTCAAGTGTTTTAACGTCTTAGGCAGACAAACGGCCAACTGGCACGCTGTCAGCGCGAGACAATTAAGCTCATCTGACCATTTTGGTATTCTAGTATAAAGCTCTTATGTTGGCTGCAGACCATGTGGGGGGTTTGATGTCCTGACATTCACAAACACAGAACGACAGAGCTCATTCTGTGCATCACTTGACCTTGACATTGTGAGTGATTTGTTCGGCAAATGTCATTACCCCCGAGCTTTCTAAATGGCTTATAAATCAGCTGCAGAAATGAGATGTTTGCACGCTTTTGCAACAAACATTTTGATGTGGAAATGCAGCCTTTTGAATGTGTGAAACCAGGATGTCAACATGTGTGCGATATGCAAAATCAACCTTTATTGTACATTCAGTGGCTTAAGACGCTCATGCTCACTGAGCAACTTACAGAAGTAGTAATCGTCGTGTGAGCTCCTCTTCTTGCTGTGACCCAAAGCTCCTTGACTGAACTCCAGCCTGCCTGTGGATGTTTAAGTGCCAAGTCAAATGATATCTCAGATAATGTTGAACTCAAAGTGGATGCGGCTACAGAAGGAAGGATGATTTTACAGAGGAAAAGCACAGACATGTTTGGACAAAAGCGTCTGCTAAATACAATTGTAACATGTTTATACAGAAATATTACAGCTTTGGTTCAATCCTGAATTAACATTTTTAAAGTGACAGAAACGCTTTAGATCAGCTGATATATTTATAGTTCCCCAAAGGTAAAGGAAGAGATAGTCACGCACGAGTGCTGCAGTAATCAGTCGTTTCTGATGAGGACATACATTCCTGATTATGTTCACCTCTAACAGCTATATTCCACATGTACCATGGTCGCTTGCTAAAGAAAAAAAGACCTCTTCATTATGTTTTCATGCATTTTGCAATAAACATCTTTATTTCAAGTCTTTATTGTCATTGTGCAAACCAACGAAACAGCAAGTTTTTAACACGTCTTTTCTCTCATAACGCTGCAGGTTTAACTATCCAAACATCCACGGCGGGGTTACACCTGGACTGATCGCCAGCCAATCACAGGGCAGACACATAGAGACACCTTTCACGCTTACATTCACACCTACGGAAAATTTTTAGAGAACCTAACGAGCATGTCTTTGGACTGTGAGAGGAGTACCCGGAGGGAACGCACGCATGCACCGGGAGAACAGTCTCCACACAGAAAGGCCCACTACGTCTGAACCGGTATTCGAACTAGGGAGCTAGCTGTGAGGCGACAGCGCTAACCACTGCACCACCGTGCAGCCCCAGGTTTAACCTGAAAAAATCATTACATCTCATAAAGCTCTAATGCTATGTAAATGTTCAAAGAAACCTTTGGCTCAGCTACTAACCAGGAAGCTAACGGTCTGCTAGCAAGAGTAAAAATATGTAACACTAGCTAGCTAACATCTCATCTCGCATCGCATCAACATCACGGACACCAAGGACCCAATCAAGTCACCTTTAATTCTTTTTTTTTCCTTATTATTAATAATTTTTTCTTTGTTTTATGTATCATGTCACAAGTATTATCATCATTATTTTTATCATTATTATTATTACCATAATTTCACAATTATGTGACCACCTCTTGCATGGCCCTGGGGCCAGGGAGGTCCAGCCACCTCCCACGGGTCTGGTGGCGGCCTAAAGCAGACAACATCATAAAAACCACAGTAGAGAAGGGGGGGGAGAAGACAGGAGAGAGGTAATGGGAACAGAGGAAAAAAACAAACAAACAAACAAAAACAAATACAAAACTCTGCCCACATCCAGCTGTCCTTCCTCAGATCCGCCCCGGTGCCTCTCTGTCCTCAGGGCCGGATCAGAGGTCATTTTTCTCTTCTTATTAAGTACCGTCTTCCTCCTTTTCACGGACAAATGATCCGACAGTTTCAGTAAACTTGAATCTATTAACCAGCCTGGAAACCAGATGCCTCTGCAGGTGCAGGTTCATGTTTCATAAGGCAGATTTCCAACCAGCTTGTTTCAGGTAAAGCCAACAACCAAGATGGCTGATTGTTCCGTCTATGCTACGGTAAAAAGGTAAATGGACTGTCGCGCTTTTCTATGTCATATTCACAACCTCCAATCAGGATCTATGCCCATTCCTACACAAGGCTTTTGGGTTCAGTGTCTTGCCCAAGGACACTTGGACATGTGACCGCAGCAGTCAGGGATCAAACCCCCAACCTGCCGACTGAGAGACGACCGACTGAGCCACAGGACTCAGACGCTATCAGGTCAGCACTGAAGGGTCATTGATGTCACGCACAAACGGTGGCAACTTGCCAAGCCAAATATCTGTGATTTGTTGAACTAGAGGCTTTATTTAAAGGATGCTGGTCCTAGCCACCAAGCCTGGTAGCTCACCGCTATAGCACATGTTCCATTGCTCTGATTGGTTGCAGCGTCCAGAGGCAGTTTTGTCTGCACCCGCTGAAAGCTCCCCGTGGAAACAGCAACAGGGTGCAGGTTTAAAAATACTGGACTTCCCCTTTAAGTGCAAAACAAAATATTGTTATGTTCCCCTAAAATCCTGTATAAAGTTTTGCAGGGCGGTTGGAAAGTTTAAAGTAAACCTGTTTCAGATTTTCAGGGTGAATTGGAAGGATTTTGTTGCCTACGTCGTCCTGCACCCAAACCTCCGTCATTTACCCTGCTGAGTGTCCTTACATAAGACCATGGCTCTCTCTCAGCTGCAGGACGCTGCTCTGCGGCTCTGACTTCCCTCCTGAATGAAAAAATAAGCAAGCGAAAGAAATTAACTACTTATTCGGAGGTGTAATACGTCAGATCATGACCCATGTGGAGTTCCCCAAGACCCACCTTCTCTAGAGATCTGCCCTCGAGCCGCAATCAGATTACCGGATGCGAAGGGGGCGGACCGAACGAGATCATCCCTCATCGAAGACCAATACCTGCCCTCCTTCCTTTCATGGCTGGACTCAAAACCTGCCTCCTGTCCTGTCTCACTGTCGGCATCCAAATTAACTGACCTCCTGCGTGTCTCTACGTTCGACTTGCCCTTTTCACACATCTGCCCTGGAGAAGATGTTGAATCCAAAGTGAGGATGATTTGCTCGGGATAAATGTGATGACCTGTTTTTGAAGAATTGAAACTCTGCGCTTGACTCTTGATCCACTTTTCGTCCCTGCTTTCGCTGTATGTCAGGTGTGACGCATGTTTTGCCTGACCTGCTCTAATTCCCTAACGAGATTGCCCGTTCCCGGATATCCCATTAGACCCTGATTACCCGGGCTCAGCTCATTAGCTCTGACAAACCAATTCGCCCCTGTCAACCTCCGCCCCAGACTACCCGTCCCCTCTGCTGAATCCTCACATGAAATATTCTCTGCAATACCAGAGAAGAAGAATCTTTATCGTCCAGCAGGGGGACAGCCGCCTTCGTCTCACCTAACACAAGAAACAAACGCATGACGTGTCACATTAAAGAACAGTTGGGATAGTAAAAGTATAATGTCTCAACTTGTGCTGTAGAATTTGCAAACGCTTTCATGAGCTTCCTTTAAAAGATGCAGTTCACTTCCTGCTTTTGAAACTCATTAAACTGATTGGTTGGAGCATAAAAACAATGATGTGTCTCTGTCCTCTCTAAGATTTCTGCAGCAGGTGTTTTCTTTCTTTGCAAACCTCCACAGACTTTATCTCCTCTCTCATATTCTCACATTTCATCTCCACCTGTTGCCTTTCTCCTCTCGCCTTGTTCTTTCATTTCTTCACCTGCTCTTGTCTTTTGACCTCATAACCTGATTCTCTCCGACCAATCGGTTTACCTACCGCCTCTCGCCGCTCTCCCTCTCCCAGTCTCTCTCTCTCTCTCTCTCTCCCGCTCCTTCCCTCTCTATTTCCATCTTTGAGCTTTATCCCTTCATCCCTTATCTCCTTCATCCCCTCCAATCCTCATCTGTTCTTCACTGTGGAGGAAGGGAGAGAGAAAGAGAGAGTTTTTCACAAGTAAGCTGCTCGCAGTCTGCCGGGGGAGAGCGTCGGAGGAGCCAGCGAGCAGGTTGTGCGCCCGGGGATTGTGGAATCTAAAACAGGGAAGCGCAGAGCCGACAGGTATCTGGAACCAGGAGCTGCACAGGTGCAGGAGCAGAGCAGGGAACACCTTTTGTGTGGAAAGGTGAGTTTTTCATTATATAACTGTTATAGTTGCACTCTCCTCAGGTGCTTCCTCTGCTGTTGGAGACGCTGAGAGCTGCAGCGGAGCAGCTTCATTTCTCTTTGTGAGACGCTTTTGAGAAAGAAGATAGGAATGTATGCTTTTATAAGACTAGAAAAACAGGAAGTGGACTTTTTCTTCAGAATAAAACATAAGGAAGTGATTGTGAATTAGTTCATGTATGCAGACATCTTTACCTGGCTGCAGTTTGTGCATTTGCAGTGATTTGTGGGGGAGAATTATGAGCTTTTCTCCAACATTTAATTCAAAATCCAGCCTCCGTTTTTCATGCAAGACGACCACTTTACTCTGAACAACTTTGATATTTTTTCATGCATCTTCAGGTATCCCATTCTAGCTTGTGAATATAAAAGTAATATAGCTGTCCTCTGTAAGATTGCATCCAATGTGATGATTCCTTAAACCCTTTGAAGGTGATCTTTGGATTGCAGGGAAGCTGCCAAAGAGGATTGGTGCCTCAGGTGAGGCCGCAGTAAGCTGCAGCCTGATCTATCACTTAAAGCCAAACCTCATCCAGTCAGGGATGGAGGACTGCAGGGGGAAAAGGGGACTGATTACACGGGGTCTTCACAAAGCTAGTGGAATGCATAGATGTGGATGCAGGAAGGGGCCCTCAGAGGATGCCTGTCTGCAGGGTGCAGAATGTCTGGCTGCGCCCCTGCACCCAGCTCACGTTGAGATTTCCTGCAGGATGTTCGGTTCCTTCACGTTAGCGGATGTGTTTCAGTTCTAGAAAACATTTCACTTGTGAGTAGATACATTTATGTTTGGGAGCACAAATGCACCATTATTTCCGTGATCACGAGGACAGCAGAGGAGGAGCTGCTGACATTTGACTATAACAGACCCTCCACCTCCATCTCGCGCCATCCACACCTCCCTCCCTCTCTGTCTCTGATCCCGAGGTAAAGAGCAGTCAGTAATCGGATGACAGGAGATTTGACCGGTAAAGCTTCCCTTAAGATCTCCTGCCGGGGATTTTAAGCCGTGCAGCCACCACCCCTACCGCCGCCGTCGCCCCTCCCATGTCCTCCATCCTCCGTCCTGCATCCTGTCACAGGTTCAAGCTACACGTAGGCCCGAAGCTTCACCTCTGCTGGTAAATGCAGATTTTGCACTTACTGTGCAAAACATCCAACTTTTCATTTTCAATAGTTCTTATAATTAATTTTCCCACGTGTGGTTATTCGGGATCAATTTATTTTGTCTTAAATGGAAAAGCTGCAAATCAACACATTCTAGAGGCTGGAGCGTGAACATATCGGGAGTTCTTGGCTTGATAAAGAACCTTTTTAAATACAGATAAAGGTTAATATTCTGCAGTGCTGCAGCATATATTTGTTGGTAAATTGCTGAACAGAGCCGCTTTTGAAAGCGGCAGA
This sequence comes from Semicossyphus pulcher, assembly GCF_022749685.1. NCBI lineage: Eukaryota > Metazoa > Chordata > Actinopteri > Labriformes > Labridae > Semicossyphus > Semicossyphus pulcher. Next base: position 3,388,094 of record NW_027211726.1, read on the forward strand.
AGTTCCTTGTTAGATTTCAGTAAAACACAGAACCATCCGTCGCTTTTATCTGTCAAAACCGCTCTGCCTTTATTCCTCTCACTCCTGGAAATGCAGGCGTTAGCTTTGAAGACTTTCCTTGCTTATTAGCAGAATCGTGCACAAAGGAAGTTAGCATTGAATTAGTGAGACGTCAGCATCCTATTACAGAGCATTAAGCACGTACAGTGAAGTGTAGCACGCAGGGCTTCTGGGACATGAATATGATGTTGAGGTGGAGGAATCAGTCAGTTAGAGGAGACACAGAGGGCAAAGTTTTCTCTTCTTTTCTGTCGCCTCACTTTGCTGTTTGAGACTCAAAACATTTAGCGTATTTCATCGTTAAAATCCACGTACTTTGCTCTTTGTCGGAGCTAACAGGGCCCCGAACGATTCGCTAGGTCACAAATAAATACCAATAACTGGTATCAAAGGTGAGATATAGGATAGATTTTACGTGCATGCTGCATGTTTGAAGTATTGTTCTATACCTTAAGTAAAGTGTGTTGTACTTCTTTACTTCCTTACCTTTCTGTCCCTATTTCCTTTCCTTAAGCTCCATCCTTCCCTTGTTTCTTTCCATCCTAAAACAAATTGTCTTCTGTCTTTACTTTTGTATTTTTGTACAATCTCTCCTTTCCTTTTCCTCCTCTCCGACCACCTCTCCTGCTCGTGCCCTTTTTCCTCCTCGTCCCTGCCTTCCTTTACATCATAATTGGACCAGTATGAGAGCTAACAGTATTACAACTCTGGTTTAGGGAGGGATTAAACCTCAGGTCAGGTATGTGTCTAATCTTTGCTCGAGACTTGATGCTGTAAGAGCAACCTAAGTGTTCCAGATCAGCAAATCAGGGTCAGAGAGAGATGTACAGCCTGGTCAGTGGATCCCTCTCTACCTGTATCTGTACTTTATAGAGTGCAGCATCAGGTGGCAATGCAAAGGTCTCTTTATTCTTGTTATGCTTACTTGTCAATGCCGTACATTATTAACACAGTGTGAGAAGAAACAGATGTTCTCACATTCTCCTGTAAATGCAAAAAAGTTCCCAATGATGCTCTGCAAAACATAAATCCATCAAGAATTAACTCTTCGTTCTCTTTTTCTCTCTTTCCTGTTTCAGATCGACAGTTTCTTCTTCCGTCAGTAACATCCCCTCGCAAACGTCACCATGGCAGCTGAGAAAGCTGAAATGGATGCTCTGAAAAAGGAGTGCGATGGCCTCCGTACACAGATTGAGGTGAGCAACTCCTGCAGGCGAAGCATGACGTACTTCCTGTTAAAGGTTGTTGAAATGTGTGGAGGCCCTGTGAAGCCTGAGCGCACAAAATGCAATGTGACTGTCCTGCAGAAAACATGCAGACTGCTCCAGTCATTGGGGGGAACAGATATAACTTTCATGTCTTTTTTTATCAAATATGTACGCCCAAAATAGCATCATGCACACTTAAATTTGTTTAATGTTAGACAACAGAAATTAGCAAAAACTATCAAAACAGAAACTTAATCCAACTTTACAAAATCTAACTTTTATGTAATACAAGGTTGGCCTGTTTAAAAGTGCATTCTTTCTTTGTTTAAATAGTATATTTACAAAAACAGTCCTGTTCAACTTTTTTCTTAAGGTTTGCAAACATTGTCCTATTTCTGCAGATAAATAAACCCCCATAAAACCCATTAGATTCTCTCAAAGGGGCGTTTTCTCAAGTTAAACTGAACTTTAAAAATGTTCAGTTAAGAAAAAAATTGTTTTTTGTGGAAAGCTATGAAGGAATGCTTTAATCCTTTAACTCACAGGGAAAGAAAATCAAAATATAGGCTAAATTAGAAATAAATGTTTTAATTGGACAGTAAAAATTGGTAAAATAACTTAATCTGGTTAACCATTACTACCACCACGAGTTTTATCAAGTACTATACATGCTGATACCACCTCGAACACAACTTCGAGCTGAAAGCTATAACTACTATTACAAGTGCTGCTGACGTCACTTCCTTTGGCTGCACAACTTATCGTCGTGACATTAAAAGGCTGAGAAAAGCACCTACAAATCCACCTGAAACCTAGTAAAAAAACTTAATTAGCCCCGCATTGAAGAAACGACATTAATCAAACTCAAAACTGGAGGTTTGGAGGGTATTTCGAGAGTAGTTCACTTCCCTGACTCTTCTTCTTTCTGTTCTTTTCTCCCAACATGTAATTCCCCGTGTGACCACCAGGCGGCCCGCAAGGCTGTGAACGACGGCAGTATGTCAGGAGCAGCAGGGGGCGTGGCCTCTGTGGGCCGTGTCCAGCTGAAGCTGAGGAAGACGCTCAAGGGTCACCTGGCTAAAATCTATGCCATGCACTGGGCTACTGACTCCAGGTGAGGATGAGGAAGGGAACAGAGGTTTCTCCTCCACGTTAGACTTGCCTTTAAAACATAGGTGCTGCTTATAGTAAGCTGTGACAGTGAACAGTTGGCCAGGTGCCTGAAATTTTAGCAGCTAAATATAAATCAACTATAACTGCAGATTTGTTGACATCTGTGCTGTTAATGGCCAGCTATTTGGCAGAAGCACAAGTTTGAAAACGGTTTTGTGCTAATTGTTGCAGTTTTCTGTAAATAAAAGCTCCACCTGTGTCAGTTCAGGTGCCACCTACAAATAAGCCTGTGTGCATGTTAGCTAGCACACAGACAGGATTAAAGACATCATTTTTCTAGCATATTTTTCATTCGTTTTTGTTCTTTGCAATGGGATTCAGGTTGTATCAAGTGAAGCTAACTAGCTAGCTAACTAGCTTAGCTACGGACGAGAATGAGAAGTTTACATGTATAAACTTGGGTATAGCACTTAAATAGGTGAGTTTAGCATGGCTACACTGTATTTTCTCTTCTGTCAGATGATATTTATCTCAAGAAAACACAAGTAGGTTCTTTCACAACAACGTTCTTCAAAAATGTAAAGTATAAAAGCCAAAATATTAAAATTTAAAATACGTATCCAGTCGTAAACGATGTTTCTGAAACATCTTTGAGACACTGGATCAACAGCACCTTTGTATTACACCTTTTAACAGCCTGGAATTTCATTCATCACACATAGGATATAAAAGGCAGATAAATATAATATATTTGTTTCCAATGGTGCATTAAAATTGGTAACAATATTAATGAATTGGCAGCAATGACTGGATGATGAGGAGACGCTGCCCTCTGCTGTTGTCTCGGTGTTATTGCAGCTCTTTGTCGCATCTTGTAGGAACTATTAAATGTCAATATAGCTGCTCGATTAATTAGCCGTTCATTTCTTGTGCTTCTGTGGAAATATAAAGATATTTATTATTCTTAAAACTCAGTGACCGTTTCCTTTCTCACAGGCAAATGGTCAGTGCATCACAGGATGGCAAGCTGCTCATCTGGGACACCTTCACAGGAAACAAGGTGAGAAAGCACACCTCATGCCGCAGTATAAATCTGTTCTTACTGACATCTTACGAGCCTCACTGGATCTCATACAATGACAATAAAGACAAAAGTGCATGCACACCAAGTTTGGTTACATATAGTGGAGTGTTTTTTACACAGCATGCTTGTAAAAGGAGGTATAGCTATCATTACATATTCTGCAACAATGTCAGTGTTTTTAAATGAGATAAAGACAGGAATCACTGGATGTGACTTCACCTGTGGAAGTCGCTTAATGTCACATATGTTAAGTTGAGATGCACGTCCGGCAAAGTGTCCTCTGCCATATGTTGTTAAGAGTTTTGGGGCATTTATCCCGTTTTACACAAACGGAAACACTTTGTAATATGTTTTTTTTGTTCTGCAAGAGACACAGATTTGCAATGTTTCCATTCTGCACAATTTAAAAACAGAATCACCTGCAAGAAATGTCACTTTCTTCATGACTTTCATTTGTTTTTCGTACCACTTTGATTGTGTTTTTTAAATCTGCTTTGAAGTTAAAGGAGTTACACTGAGCCTGTGATTGGCTGACTTAGTTTGCCCTTCCTGTTGGAGCTTCTTATCCTCGAATAATTAGATTAGCCTGGCCTTCAGTGATGAGTTAAATGTCAGTGCTGGTTTAACCTTTGTTTCCGCTCTGTCGGGAATGAAATCATGTTGGAATCATCACTTAATTTTAATGTTTGCAATGTTGGCTAACACATAACATCAGCCTGTAAGCGCTGTTAGTTTCACATCCTAACATGAAACTACCTCTCTTTCCCAGTTGGTGGCTGTGCCACTAAAGTCCGCCTGGGTGATGAGCGTCGCCTTCGCCCCCTCTGGGAACCTGGTGGCCAGCGGTGGTCTGGACAACATGTGCACAGTGTACAACATCAAGGCTGCCAGCCCCAAGACCCTCAGGGAGCTGGACGCACACACAGGTAAGGAAGACAACACACACATATATATATGTAAATTCTGATGTATGATCAGACTGAGATGTTTTTCCTCCCCGTCCCTCACAGGTTATCTGTCCTGCGCCCGTTTCCTCAGTGACAGTGAGATCGTGACAGCCTCTGGTGACACCACCTGGTGAGTTCTTTAGGAATTATATGCCCAGAAAAACTAATTATAAAGTGATCTGCAGAAAGTCCTGTTTATAGAGGGAGAGCTGCTTCTTGGTGCACATGATGAACACATATAAGTTGTGTTTTCAAACATTCTGTCCTGACAAAGATCTGAGTATGATTGAAATACTTGTCATACTTAAAAAACAAACAGTGCGCAGCCGTCACCATTTTTTTGTTGATGCTGTTCTTTGGAGAACAACCAATATTAATCCAGTGTGGCTCTACTGGCTTCGGCTAAACCGAGTCTAAAGTCCAAATGAAACTGTAAGCCTGCAACTTTTTTCTGTTTAGTTTGAAAGATTTCTGCACAACGTGTTTCATGCAACAATCAATCTGCCAATCAAATCTGGCTCGAGGCGAGAGCTGAGCTCATGCTCCTATAAGAGGAGAGCAGACTGCAGCCGGCTTCACAACACACGAGCCAAAGAGTCTGAACATAAGCCCACATTAATGCAGCTCTTCTGTTAAAGTTAGCATGCTGCGTGTTTCTGCAAATGTAACTGAGTTTGATGTTTGCGTGGTGAGTTCCTGTTACGCTCCACCATGACGTGCAGGCCACAGCGCAGGTTTGTTGACTGTCATTTCCTTTTCGTTCTCTGCGGTTGAAATGCAGAAAATATCTTAAACTACTTGAAAGCCAAGATCTACCATGCACCTCACTCACTATAATGTTAGCACAGGTTTTCATAGGTGGGAAAGGACCGGTGTCAGATTTAGGGGGGTCTATCAGCAGGCAGGATGAGAGGAGCAGTCTTCAGGGGGTTGCAATCTGCAACCTCACCACTAGATGTCACTCAATCCTTCAGACTCCTGCTTTATATTTGGACCTGAAACAAAATGGACTTGAGGAAAACCTTTCCAAAACCTCGTCGATCTTTTCTCTTCTCTTTGTCCTGGCACCCCTCCTCCTCCTCTCTAACGCTCGCCCTCCCTCTCCTCTTCCTCTCCAGCTGCCTGTGGGATCTGGAGACTGGCAAGCAGAAGATCATCTTCACCAACCACATCGGAGACTGCATGTCTCTGGCACTCTCCTCCGACATGAACACCTTCATCTCCGGAGCCTGTGACTCTCTGGCCAAGCTGTGGGACCTGAGGGAAGGGACCTGCAAGCAGACCTTCTCCGGACACACCAGCGACATCAACGCCATCTCTGTGAGCGTCGCACACACACACACACACACACACACACACACACACACACACACACCAGTTAGAAAACAACCTTTGTAACTACTTGTCAAAGGCAGGAGCTTATTTTCTTTCCATTATCACTGCACTGTTTCCTTGTTTTATTGCTCGTTCTGTCGCTTCTGTCACATAATGTGCATTTATTGTAAAGCACTTGAGCTGCATTTCTTGTATGAAAAGTGTTATTAAAAAAAGTTTATTATAATAGCAGGAGGTGTGGACAGGTGATCCTCAAACCTAACTAACCAGCTTTTGGTTTTTAACGTTTGGTTTTAATGTAGAAAAAAAAACAGGCTGCATTTTGCTGCGGCCTTTGTTTCGCTTTGTTTTAACTGGCTGTGGTGCCATGTACGGTGGCCGCTGAGGATCACATTTGGAAGGGCAATAGTTAAAGATGTACCAAAGCTTCATTCAGTTTCCTGCTAAATCTTAGAAAGGTGAGAAAAAGGATTCATCTGAGAAAGGGGAGTTTAACAGCAGTGTTTAGATACACCTTTATTACCATTTTTATTTTCCGTAAATCTTCAACTCCTCTTCTTCTCCTCAGTTCTACCCCAATGGAAATGCCATCATCACAGGCTCCGACGACTGCAGCTGCAAGATGTACGACCTGCGCTCCGACCAGGAGGTGATCAGCTACCAGGACAGCAGCCTGAACGCCGGCGTCACGTCTGTGGCTCTCTCCAACTCCGGCCGACTCGTCTTTGCCGGATACGACGACTTCAACTGCCACATCTGGGACTCACTGAAGGGAGAGAAAGTCGGTGAGTGCGGTGCATCTCCTCGGGATTTTAAGATAAAGAGTCAACATCATGCTTTACAATTACAGTCTGTTCAAGTCTGCACTCGTTGAATCTGCGTTATAAAACCATGTTCCAGGGTTATAAACAACGTGTAGAGAAGTCCGAGTGGAGGGCAACATTAGCTTCAGCTCAAACTTCAACATCATACAACAGCATCAGAACGGGACGCTGGTTTAGCTCAGTGGGTAGAGCAGGCGCCCCTTCCCTTTGCATATTGTCTCCTCTTCCTTCCGCCTTCCTTTCATTCCTTTCTAATGCCTTTTCATCTCCTCTTGTCTCCTTATTTCACCCTTCCTTTCCCTCTCCTCTCCTCTCCTCTCCTCTCCTCCCTCAGGCGTGCTGTCCGGCCATGACAACAGGGTGAGCTGCACCGGCGTCCCTGACGACGGCATGGGCGTCTGCACAGGATCCTGGGACAGCTTCCTCAAACTGTGGAACTGATTCGTCCCCGCGGAGGAAAACACCAGGAGGGAGAAGAGGAGGAGGAAGAGAGGAAGATGAGGAAAAGGGTGAAGATAGGGAGGAGAAGATAAGGAAGCAAACTAGTAGACGAGAGAGGTTGGAGGATATGTGGTGCAGAAGTGTGAGCCCTCCTCCTCTTCCTCTCTCCCTCTCCGCTTCTTCCTCGTTCACGTATGCAAATAATGAGAGGTTGGGAGTGAGTCAGGTTGTATAAATGGCATCAGGTAAAAAGTGCACGATGCATCCCGCTGTATGTGCAAGAGAGTTTTATTGTTGTCGAGACGATTTAAACGCTGAAAAAAAATAAAAGCATAAAAAATAGCGCATTATTCAAAACGATTACAGAGCAGAGACGAGGCTCTTAATGAGAATGTCAATTAAACACGTTTAGATTTTTGACAATAACAGAGAGAAAGAAGACGTGAATATTGAAAATAAGACTGTAGGATTACAGATTTATTTTTATTGTCTTTGAGATCTTTGACCTGTAAAAGAGCCCGGCACTTATTTAGATCGATATGTACATTTATTTTATAGTTTGACACGTTAGCGCGGAGAGTTCATGTACAGTGTCTTTATTTTTTCTTTTGTTTTGTTTTGGGCTGCACATATAAAACCAGAGTATATGTGTAATAAGTTAGAGCTGCCATTTTGGGTCCCCTGCTTAACAACCAGTAGACTTTGATCCAAGATGGCTGCCGCTGTTCCCTCCCCCCGTCTGACCGTGAAGATCCGCTGACAAAAGAAGGCTGAGAGGCGCTCTGACCTGTTAGAAACTCTCTGTAAAGACCTGTAAACTGTATTTTACTCCCCTGGGTTCAGCTGCATTTTGTAGGACTTTTACACGTGTGCAGTTCCTCTGTAAAAAGACCAAATGTTTGTTGAAAATCTTTCTAATAAACATAGAATTCTGCATTAACACCATGTCGGAGCCTGTGTGTTTGTGTGTGTTTATGCCAGGGTAGCTTCTTGTAATGAATAAGGACGGAGGACAGTAGAGGCTGGAGGAGAGGTGAACACATGAGCAGCATGACTCAAACCTGCACAGAAAAGCAGAAAGGAAATAAACAATAAATAAACGCCGGTGCAAAAATTGTGACATCAAGGACATCAAATCCTGACGTAGATATTTTCTTCTGTCTGGATTCAGAGCTGCAACATCATGTGCATTGAAATAAAAGAAATAAATCAGCATAGAAACCACAGGTCTGAAAGCCACCCGCTGCATCATTTAAATCAATGAGAAAAAAAGGTGCTGATGATGAGTGGAGAAGGAAGAATTAAAGGAAGAAAAGTTCACAAGGTAGAAAGAAGTTACCTGGTGAGCTCTCAGTCAGCGCTGGCCTGCAGGGTTCAGGGCTGATTTGAAGCAGTAGATGATGTTTTGTGTCATTTTTAAACCATAAAAATGAAATTACACCAGCATTGATACATTTCATCACAGTTCAGTCAGATCGTTTAGTTTCAAGCTCATAATCTGTGTGTGCAGCCTTTAGCATAAAAGGTAAATGGATTGTACTTGTATAGCACTTTTCTAGTCGTGCGACCACTCAAAGCTGCTTTTACACTGAATGTCACATTCACACTTTCACTCACTGATGGCTGATGCTATGTAAAGAGCCCAACTGTCAATCAGTCATCACATTCACACACCATCGGCGATGTCACTGGGAGAATTTGGGGTCCAGTGTTTCACCCAAGGACACGTTGATATGTAGAGTGAGGGAGCTGGGGATCGAACCTCCGACCTTCCGATTGCAAGACGACTGACTCCAGTATCTTTAGATTATTATACATGTCGTTTATAACATACTATATGCACACAAATCAAGTATTTTCTCACAAAAGTTCTCCTTAGAGGGATTAAAATCAGCGTTTAGTTTACCGTGTGTTGATAAATAAATACAGTCGGCCAGCAGGGGGCGAAAAGAAGTCCAACTGTATGGAAGTCATTGGCAGAATTACCCGATGTAATTGATTACCTGATTTAATAATCTTCTAATTTGTTATCTCAGTCTCTAGTTTCAAGTCTAATCCAAAACAGCAAGATGTTCATTTAGTGTTTTTATGTTCCATTTTTCTTTTTCTGCTCACTTACAAACACACTTTAAGAACAGTCCTTTTACTTTTTAACACTTAAACCAAAAATGACAGCTACTCGCATCAACACAGATACATCTGGTAAAACATAAAAGGCCTCTGGGGGAAAAAGAATAATTATTACTACAATTAAAGCCTCTATGTAAACTGTATAATGTATGAGATGTTCTGAAATGTATAAAGATGGTGCAGCAGGTGGAAAAATAAAACCTTTAGGTGTTTGCTTTAATAAGCCTGAAGCAATTAGACATGTATTATTACATTAATGATGACAATACATAAAATAATACCAATAAAATGTGCATGGCTTTTAACTTTTTGGATAATTAAGGTTAATTTCAGGCTTCATAGAGCGTAATATTCTATTAATGTTAGGAGTTACTGATATCATTCACCTAATATAATATATAAATAATATATTGGGGGTCGGATGATCCCTCTGTTAACCAGCAGGAGGCGGTAATGCTGCATTAAGGTGTTTGATTCTCTTCAAAAACACAAACACGAAGAAGCAGGAGAATGTTTGCCGGTGTTCAGTTCTGCTATTTCCCACTGCACTTGACGTACACACCACCGTCCGGACTCACACCCGCAGCTAAGCCGCTCCTCCTCCGGACCTCCACCGCCTCTCCTCCCCGGGTCTCTGCCACCTTCAGCCGGCCATGGCGCTCCGGAGGTTCTTCGTGGGAGGAAACTGGAAGATGAACGGGAACAAGGAGAGTCTTGAGGAGCTGATCGGCACCCTGAACGCCGCCAGCCTGGACGAAAACACCGGTAACTCTTTTGATTAATTACTTTTATATAAAACCTGCAGATTAAATGTGTGAAGGGGCCTGAAGGTGTTACTGTTTGATGCGGAGAGCGATAAAAGTGATCGATTAATTAGGAATCAGACAAACAGAGGGGGAGATGCTGCAGCTCAGATGACACAGTGACATTGGAGGTCACGTGATCAGGATGAGTTGCATAAAGGCCTCTGACGTGTCTGTCTTATCCTCCTCACAGGTAGGAAGTAATTAAGTACATTTACTCAATTACTTACTTCACCTGCGTACTTCAATTTCCTGCAATAGATGGAAGAGCTGAACCGTGTCCTAATAAACTTCTAATAGTCCCTTTTTATTTAGCACAGGTCTGTTAATATTTGTGTTGAAGATTGAGGATCTATAACATGTAAATAAATGTATAATTTTAATGTCTCAGAGGTGGTGTGCGGCGCTCCCTCCGTCTACCTGGACTTTGCTCGATCCAGTCTGGATCCAAGGATCGGGGTTGCAGCCCAGAACTGCTACAAGGTGGCCAAAGGAGCGTTCACAGGAGAGATCAGGTATCCTACTCACTGATGGAACACTCAAGAGTATAGAAACACAATTTAATTTTAGCACTTGTACGAATAGATAATCTCCTGTGTCGTGTCTTCCTGTCCCTCCAGTCCGGCCATGATCAAGGACTGCGAGGTTGACTGGGTGATCCTGGGACACTCTGAGCGCCGTCACGTGTTTGGAGAAAGTGACGAGCTGATTGGTCAGAAGGTAAGAAAACATATCTCGGTATAGACATTTTATTTTCACTGGCTGACTTGTGTGTTGGATATACAGATATTAGAGCGCAACTGAGGGATTGGAGGAAGCCTGGATGTTGGTGGACATGTCGGTTCAGTCTCAAAACAGGGAGCTCTGCATGCTGAGGGGAGGGTAAAAGTTAATTGTGCTGGATATGAAGTGGAAACTTTCTAAGGGGAATTTTTTTGCAACCCTTTATGTCGATGTTTCGTTATGTTTAATAATAAATGCAGTCGATTGAAGCAAAACAAAAAATCCTGGTTGCTTGCTAAACTGCCAGATAAAGATGCGTTATCCTCCTGCCTACATGTACCAGGATGCATTGCGCAGCCTCTGCTGCGCTCCGCTGCATTTCTACTCAGCTCAAAAACATGCAGCAAAATATCCAGTCAGAAAAACTGTAAAATGTGTCCTCGCCCATAACGTCCTCTGCAATGATTGATTTCCATTCGTCCATACATTATCGATACCGCTTATCCTGTTTGGGGTCGCAGGAGGTCATTGAGTGAGAGGCGGGTAACACCCTGGACAGGTCACCAGTCAGTCACAGGGCTGACACATAGAGACAACCTTTTACTCTCACGCTCACATTCACACCTACAGGCAATTTTAGAGTCACCAGTGAACCTAGCGAGCATGTCTTTGGACTGTGGGAGGAAGCCGGAGTACCTGGAGGGAACCCTCGCATGCACAGGGAGAACATGCAGACTCCACACAGACAGGCCCACTACGTCTGAACCGGGTTTCAAACCAGGAACCTTCTAGCTGTGAGGCGACAGCGCTTGCATTGATAGTTAAAGGTTTAAAATATGCAGCTTTACCGTAGCTTTGCAGCTAGTTTGCAGTTAAAGCAAAGGCAGAGCTAGAAATGGAAGCTTGCAGTTCTTCTGGGAGACCAACTATGTTGAATGACAGGAAGACATCAGCAGCTGCACCCAAGAAACACAGGCAATACTGCACCGAGTTTTTACTTACTAGGAGAGATAAAGACAAGGTTAAAATCAACAAAGAATCCTTTGAATATAGGCTAACTATGTGTAAAGGAAAATATCTCTTATAATCTGAAGTTTGGCCTCTCCGCTTCCCGCCTTTATTGCAAATCAGGAAGTCTCTAGTTAGATGAGTCCGGGTAAACGTGCAGTCTCAGGTCTACAACTACAGTGTTCTCGTGCAGGAAAGATATGAAAGCAAAGTAACAGAGCTTAAACCTACACCTGTGTAATCGTCGGTCCTCAGGTGGCTCACGCTCTGGAGGCTGATCTGGGCGTGATCGCCTGCATCGGGGAGAAGCTGGAGGAGCGCGAGGCCGGCACCACAGAAGAAGTCGTCTACAATCAGACACAGGTCATCGCAGGTACACAGAACAAATCACCTAAACATATTTACCTTGTTTATTATGTTGCATGTCTTATATTCTGTTCATATTTTCAGACTGTATTGCGCTTTCTTCTGCATCCACTCATTCTGCAGTCACACATCAAAAGACATTATTGATGACCTCCCCTTGCTTACAGCTCTGCCTCGGGTAGCCTATTTCTGCACTGGAAGTGGGCTCCACTCTGATTTAAAATGCAAGTAGGTCAGTGGTCTCTGCTGATGGAGACATTTCTTCACACACAGGCGTCGTGCAGGATTTTCTCCCCTGAGAGGTCTCAGAACAGAAGCACTGATGGATCTTTTCTGCAGGACATGAAAGACACCTTTCCTGTTAGTGATGATAGAACTATCTTTCTCTCCTCTGAAACTGAACAGACTTCATGCAAAGGGATTTTTTTGCCACTGGAGTGTGTTTGGTTTTTTTTTGTATTTAGCATCCCTAGCAGGTTAGCGCTAATGCTCACCTGGTTTCTAATAAGGAACAGTGGCTGGAATAAAGTAATGCAAACATATTTACAGGAAATTGAAATGGTTTTATGGTTTTGCTCACTTTTCTCAAAGCCCACTTCTGTTTTTGTTGAATCATGGAGCTCCAGGGTACGGAAGCCCTAAGCGGACATGCATCCATACATTTGATTTACTCAGTTTTCCAGTGATAACGAGTCATTTCTGGTTGTTGTCTTGAGATCTCGACTTATTCATCTCGTTATCTCGAGATAACAGCGCTGCACCGGGGCTGGCTCAGTTGGCGGAGCAGGCGCCCCATGTGCAGAGGCTGCAGTGCTCGACGCTGATCGCGGGTTCGAGTCCCGGCCTGCTGATCCATTTGGTGCATGTCAACGCCCACTGTCTGCTGCTGTCTCACTTCATCTGTCCTATCTAATAAGGCAAAAAGCCAAAAAAATAATCTTTAAAAAACAACGCTGCACCTCTGTAACGTCAGATGATCATAACTCATAACTCCTCAGAGCTGCGAAAGCACCAAACAAACATAGAAGCAGGCTTCACTGACCTCATCAGTGTGGGCGATGGCAGCGCGGCATGTGCTGCTCTGTAACATCACAGTGAGCAGCCTGTTGGTCTGTTTTATAAATCGACAGAAAATGATCCCGTTATCACGAGAAAACCAGCTTTGTTATCTCGAGATGCAGAGAAAACAACCGGGAATAACTCGTTATCACAGGATTATGGATAATCTTGAATAATCATTTATAATTATGGATAATAAAAGGAGTAAATAAAATGGATGGATGCATGTCCGCTTCGGGCTTCCGTACCAGGGGGCTAATATTCCCCCATTTCTGATTCTCAGAGACGTCTAGGATCTTAACACTAAAAGTCTTTTCTAAAATCTTGCGCTCAAGTTGAAACATTTCTTCTCCTTCATGAGCATATTTGTGTCTCTTCACTGCACTCGGCGTAAATGAACATCTGTTAAATGAGCTTGTTCCTGTTTGTGTTCCAGACAACGTGAAGGACTGGGGGAAGGTGGTGCTGGCGTATGAACCTGTGTGGGCCATCGGCACAGGCAAGACAGCTACACCTGAACAGGTAACACTGACTCCTTCATCTGCTCACTGCAGGATAGTCAGTAAAACATAGTGTTAATAAGTCTGACTCAACACTGACCTGGTTGATGCCTTAAGAAGCTCTAATTAAAGACGATGACTCACAGTTTCATTGAGATTATTTAAAGGTAAAGACACCGAACATCGATGTGTGTGCCGATTATTATCACCGGTTTACACATAAAGACAAATAAATAAACATTTGTTGGTGTTTATATATATTTATTATCTGTATTGTATCTTATTTTGTGCGATATGTTTCCTTACTTCTATATTTTTCTGTGTGTGTGTGTGTGTGTGTGTGTGTGTCCAGGCTCAGGAGGTCCACGAGAAGTTGAGGGCGTGGCTCAGAGCCAACGTGTCAGACGACGTGGCCGACTCTGTGCGCATCATCTACGGAGGTCGGTGATGATTTCTGACTGACAGAAAGCTGATTCCATGTTAATTGTTTGGTGTGTATTTTTTTGTGCAGTCTGGTTGATTGGAGGCTCGTTTCTCTGTCTCTCCTCCAGGTTCAGTGACGGCAGCGAACTGCAGGGAGCTGGCGTCTCAGGACGACGTGGACGGCTTCCTGGTGGGCGGAGCTTCTCTGAAACCAGAGTTTGTCGACATCATCAACGCACAAGCTTAACCGGCACAGGGAACGGCTCCATGGGGACCAACGAAAGAAGCACCCTGCCCTTTAGATTGTCACCATGTGTCTGCAGACTGGGCAGACTGATCCACAGACAGGCGTGTGTCTGACTGGGGGAAGTTTTATTTTGAAAAACAGATGTTACAGAGGTAATCACCGGGGGGGTAGGACTCATGTAGAGTAAATATCAGTCAGTTTTTTGTTGCGTTTTGATTTCATTTGTGTGAATTCAGCACTTTTATTTTCTATGTCTCTTTATTCAATTAAACGGTAACATATGTTTATGTGTTTAAATGTCACCGACCAGCTTTAAGAGGCAAAAAGTCAGAAAGCATCTTTAAGATGGGAGATTTTACAGTCACTGCTGTTTTAAGCTGATTTAATCTCCAATTTTAAAGAGGAAATAATTTCAGTTTTATGCTAAAATGTGTTTTTTCATCGATTTATTTCTGTTTTATTTTTCTTTATTTCAGAGTTTGAAGCAGTGAAAAACAAGACAGTTCAGTCTGATTTGATGCAAAGAATCTTCTCTGCTGATGTTCGAGCGTATGAATGATATTAAACGTTGGTGTCCTTGAAGTTTCAGCAGGTGTGATTGGCTGGTAATCGCAGGTGAAATGAGGATCAGTCAGCCCAGGTTGTTCTGTGTGATGCTCACTGTTTGATTTGTGTTGTAATGTCGTATTATTGATGCACGATCAGCTGCACTAACTGTTACTGCAGGGCCCTTCACAATAAAAGCTCTGGACAGAATGTACTAAAATAGATATGTATGCTCAATCTCTCTATGCTGAGCGTTAAAGACTTTTATTGTGAAGCTGTCACCAATAGGCACTTAACATTAATGTAAGTAACACTGCACTTTACTGTATGTTAAACACTGGGTGAAAGAGGAGGATGAGACCAACCAAATAAATTGTGGAAGGAGATTTTATGTTGTGTTTCTTGGCTGTTTACATCTCTTTTGCAATATTCTCGTTTGCAAACCTTTTTGAACCAGCAGACGGAGAGTCAGAGGCGTGACAGCTGCTGGTTCTGCTGGTCCATGTCAGTCACTGATCACCTCTGTATATTTCACAGGTATCACGCAGGTCCAGTGAACACTGACCTGAGTGCTTATGTAAGAAATGTGAGTTATTTCTAGTAGTATCATAGACTGTATAAAAAGATGGCCGACATGACAGCTCCATAAAAGTGAGGCCAAACCCTCTCTATCGCCCCCTGCTGACTGGCTGCAGTACAGGTCATGAAGCCTGCCTCCTCCATGTTAACAGATGGGACATGAGTCAAACATAACTCTTTTAAACAGGGCGTTTGGGTCGAGGTATTACAGGGAGAAGAAATTGCAAATTGAGAGGTTGGAAAATAAGAAAAAAGGACATTGTTGCAGCTCAGTGTAGTTTAAGGCAATATAAATACAAGTAACATCTTTTAAAGAGAATGACGTGTTTGTTGGGACTATTTTCTGCAGCGGATTAATCCATATATGGTGCTGTAGTTAATATTTATGGAAGAAGGACGGTGTGTTTGGGATTGAGACAAAGTAATCTACATTGTGTGTCTTCACAGCATAGTCTTTATAAAAAGATGGCCGACATGACAGCTCCCTAAAAGTGAAGCCAAACCCTCTCTATCGCCCCCTGCTGACTGGCTGCAGTATAGCTCATAAAGCCCGCCTCCTCCATGTTAACAGATGGGAAATGAGTCAAACTATAAAATCAAAACACACGTCAAATACATTTTTCTCAAACATTATAGTTAGTTCTAATCATGCTGATTTATGTCCAAGAGTTCATGTTTATGACAAAATAACTTTTAATTAGTTATTTGATGCTATAAAAAAGGGGGCGTGGCCTCATGATTGACAGCTCTGTGGACAAATGGGGCTCCTGCAGCGTTCTGAGGCAGAGTAGAGGAGGAACGGCGAGGGGAGACGTAAGTAACACACACTCACAATAAAGACAAAAACACTTTAACTGTGATTGAAATTGTAAATTAACGTCTTTTTATTTCACATATTTTCACATTATTTTCAATGACAAGCGTTCAGTTTTTTTTGTTCTTTCTTCTTTTTCGACAGCTATTCTATGGACATTCAGGAGGAACAGAAGGAACGAAGGGAATCAGAATCTTTTTATCGTCATTTTTTCATGTGGATTTCAAGCATAGAGGACAAATAATCAGAATCACATCAGGACGGGAGGAAAAAGAGGGCTTCAAACTGAGAAACGGACACAACGAGAAGAAGAAAAAGGAGACAAAAAGAGGGAGGACAGAAGTGAGAGTGCAGGTCTGTCAGTGTGACACAGCCAGGTGTGAACGTGTTCAGGTGTGTGTGTAGTTTTTCACTCTGTCCCTGAAACTGCTGTTAGTGTGTTTCTTTCTGCGAGTGCATCGTCCTCTTTTGGTGTTAAAAGTTGTATTTTTTATCTCTTTCAGTTGCGTGCTTCAGTCTACATGTTTCTATTATATCTCTACTTATTTATCTCTGTTTTTACAACGATAATCTTTATTTTGTCCTCTGGCTGTACATGAACTATTCCTTTAAAACTACAGTAACAGTGCATGTCTGGCTTAGAAATCTGATAGTTTTAAGGTATTCCCCTGCATGTGCGTGAGCGCGTGTTGCATCTGCGTACTCGTTGTGTGTTTGTGTGCATACAGCGTCTCCCTAACTATAAGTCCGGTGCATAATTTATCTTATTTTTATTCGTTTTATTTTTTGCTTGGCTCTTTTGCTCCAGTGTTTTTTCATGAATCTTTGTGATCTTTAACTGTACATGGCTCTTGCATGTTGTGTCGTGTCGGTCAGTTTACATGTGGTGTGTGTGTGTGTTTGTGTGAGTGCGTGTGTGAGTCATTCATGTGTCTTGTCAGCTTCACAGGGCGCTGGGGTTCCTGAAGTTGTGGCCTGCAAAGCGAGCCTGGTCGCCGAGCTCCTCCTCAATCCTGCAGAGGAGAGAAGAAGAAAAGGAGCGAGTGGTGAGAGAACTTCTGACATTAATACCCCTTCTCCACTGACATTAGCACGCTGACGCAGGTTTTCCAGACCCGGGAGGACCTGTCTCTTTAACCATTGCCAGTGGAGTATACTGCTTTCGACGGCGGTGGTTAGGCCTTCATTGTATCCATCACTCATTCAGTCTGTGTATCAAACTCGGCGTCGACAAATGTGGAAAGATGTTCATGCGCTGCTTGGATGGAGAAGGAATTTGTAGCTGAGATGACGAGGAGTCGCAGAAGTAACCGACGGCGCAAAGCATCGCACTGGAACGGGGGCGGAGATTAGCGTGTCGACCCGGGTTTGTGTTTTTGTGCCGATCGGAGCCAAGCGATAATTACCCGGGTCTACTGCAGAGTCATTTGACCCGGGTCTGAATGCTGATTGTAACCTTTCCCACTCAGCAAAAAAGCCGGGTGTTAGTGGGGTTTTTTGACCTGCAGTTCCTCTCTTGTCCACTAGGGGCTGCCTCCAGCAGTGAGTCAGTCCCCATAGAGCCCCATGTTAAAACTTTACAGCAGAAATAAACATGTTTACAGCCTGGTACAAAAACTGTTTGGGTCTCTATAGCTCATTTGTCTCTTCATGACAACTGTACTGGAGAATCTTTATATTTTGAGTGACAGGTGGGAGCTGCTAGGTGTCAGTTCGGCTAATTCAGTCACTGAACTTCACCTCTGGGCCGTGTTTGTGCTGTTGGAGCCTTTTGGAGATTTTGTCGTGCAAATCTTAAACAAATATTTGTATTTATTGTACCAACAGACCGTCCAACAAGTCTGTGCTCCTGTTGTTCAGGAAAGAAATTCTGGTATTATTATGTAATTTAAATCTTAGCATATATTAGCAGGTATCTGTGTGTGCTCTGGTGGCCTGTGCATGGGAGTCAGGATAGTTGTTGAGTGGGCGATAGTGATGAGAAGAGCGGTACTTCTAAGCTTTAAGCTTTTAAAGGTAAAATGATAATGCATTCTTATCTGTCGCTGTACGACAACATGCTACAGTAAACACTTCTTTCTGCTGTGTCTGTACACGTGTGTGTGTGCATGCTCGACTGCACTGATTAGCGTTTATCGCTGGTTAAAGCTCCTGTAAGTCTCTCCCCCCCTCCCTCCGTCTCCTCAGCAGTGCAATGGGATTACAACGCTGAGCTGATCCCTCCTCCTTCTCCTCTTCCTCTCCCTCCTCCTCCTCCTGCTCCTGCTGCTGACTGGCTCGGACACATGGGGTGACACCGGCGCTGCTGTCGCCTGTCACATAAATTAGCCCTGTGATGCTAAGACAGAGCGGGCACCTGAGGAGGCAGAGCTGCTGCCAGATTTTGAGCCAAACAAGGTGCAGAAAATGAATCAAACTAAAAATAAAGTGAGGGATTAAAGTATTAAATTGACTTAAAGATATAGAGATATAGACGGAGAGATAGACGGAGAGATAGAAAGAAGGGGATATGGAGAAGCAGAGATATAGACAGGGAGGTAAAGATCATAAGGTGCAAAGTTATAATGCAGTTGTATGCCCCGAGTGTGCATGCATATGTAATATACAGTGTGCTGCAGTATATTTTATAGTTAACAAGACAAAGTATGCAATCTGTAATGCTGTGCACACTGACCTCATGAGCTGGTTGTACTTGGCGAGCCTCTCAGATCTGCAGGGGGCGCCAGTCTTAATCTGCAACACGGAGAGAAGATTACAACCCAAAGATTTATGTGGGAAATTTAAAATAAAGAAATCTGAACAAAATTATTTTACGCCAAACTGAAGCTGTAATGTGGCTGTGTGTACCTGTCCGGTGCAGAGTCCCACCACCAGGTCAGCGATGAAGGTGTCCTCTGTCTCCCCTGAACGATGGCTGACCATCACTCCCCAACCGTTCGCCTGAGCCAGTTTACACCTGAGAGACAGAAACAAAGAGACAGTTTCATGTCCTAATTCTCTTCATTTTCACAAAGGATCAAAACTCAACCTGATGATGTTAGAAGTGTAAAGCTGTGTCAGGCCCACACCTTGTAAGTCTGTTGCTTTCTGTAACCCTGAAGATGTAATCTTGGCCAGAGCGTCGCTTTGTTCAGAGAGATCTCTACAGCCTTGTTGTAAACTTTTGTCTCCTCTGCGCGGCGAACAAACTCATGTGAACCAGCCTGAAAGAATACACTTTTCTTCTGCAGCCAGTCTAGCTCCAAGCTGAGCGCAGAGACAGCTGTGTCATGCACTGGTTGCATAACTCTGTTTTTTTAGATTGGAAAAATAATAACAAGATGTTCATTTGCTGTAAATGACCTCAGATTTGTAAGGTGACGTTGTTGTGTAACGTTGTTGTAGTCTGACGGAGATATAATCTATAGTTAAGAACAAAAATAGGTCACATAAGAGAAGCAGCCGCCTTCAGCTCCCTCTAGTTTGAGTCCACCGCTGGATATTTGGGTCTGAGGCAGTGTCTCATTCCCTCATCCTAATTTCCACACCAGGGGTGCCTTTCAGCGTGCTAACCAACGTCTCCTCCCTTCTACCACACACACAGAAAGTGACATAGAAAAAGAGATATAGAGATATAGCTAGAGAGATGAAGAAATAGAGATACAGATCGGGAGATGGAGATGTAGACAAAGAGATAGAGATACAGAGATAGAGAAAGAGATAACGAGATATAGATAGAGAGATGGATAAATAGATTTAGACAGAGGGATAGGTCTATGGAAAAGGAGATATAGAGAAAGAGATATAGCTAGGGAGATGGAGAAACATATATACACAGAAAAATAGAGATATGGAAATATAAAGATATAGATACATAAATGGAAGGATAGAGATAAAAGGATGAGAGATGGAGAGACAGAGACATAGACAGAGAGATAGAGATATGAGAGAAATATAAAGATAGAAATAGATACGTAGATGGAGGGATAGAGATATAGATGAGAGATGGAGAAATAGATATAAACAGAGATATAGATAGATGGGGAGATATATAGACAGAGATATACTGTAGAGAAGGAGACATAGAGACATCGAGATAAAGAGATGGATACAAGAGATATAGACATTTAGATATTTATAGAAAGATGGATAGATAGAAATAGATAAATATAGATAGAGATATATATAGAGATACAGATTGAGATAAAGAAATAGAGATATAAAGATATAGATACATGCATGTTTGTCGTCTGCACAATAACCCTGCAGAGCTGCATGTGTACATTGACTTCATGGTAAAATAAAAAACAAGCAACAAACTGCTGCTTTGTGTGACGCATCAACACCTTATTAAACGATCCTATGTAATCTAAAGTGTTAGACTGATCACACACAATGGGACAGCACTGTATACTGCATGTCTACATGTAACCGTGTGCTGTTGTCAGTACATCAGAGCTCTGAGAACAAACGACGTAAACAAAGAGAGAAATAAAACTTGTTTTGGGGGCTCAGACTGTGAGCGAGTACGTTTTGACTCCTTAGCTAAACCGTTCATAGAGTTTAACTAGAGTGAGTTATTTGTAACTGCAGCACATCTGACACGTTAATCTGCTCAGCGACAGGAAAATTAAAAGCATGTAGACGCCCGGGGTCAAATTTGAAGAATTAAGACGTGAACAAGGACTCGCCCTGCGTCCCCCTCCTCATGCTGCTGAGCTATTAGAAGAATATATCAGATTAACGACGCAGGAAGCTCTTAATGTGGCGGGCACGATACATCTCCTTTACTGTCGCTAGCTCCGTTTCTATCGCTTCATCCTCTCTGACACCATCCTGCTACAATCCAGCCGCTCTGTCAGGACCCAAGGCTTCATGACGCTGAGTGACACTTGCAGTCTGAGATTGATGACACACACGTTCAACACTAAAGAACACACACTCTCCACAAATATGAGATAAATGTTGCACAACTGTCCCAGTCAGCTGCATCAGTATGTTTGATTGACAGCTAATCTTCATGCTAAAAACCTGCTGTCACTTCCTGCCATTTATTTATCTTCTTAAAGATCCTCGTCTCAGGCACAAGGTCAACATGGCTGACAGGTTACGAGTGAAGTGACTGACAACGTGCTGCCTCCCTCTGTGTGTGTTGTGTGATAGATAGCAGGGCTGCTGGATTTCCCATAGGCCTCTCTGTCTTCTCAGCAAAGATGGACGACCTTCTTAGGCCAGGTCAAGTTCACCGGCCTGCCCGAGGCGGCCATGTTTGTTTGTGTTCCGTCCTGCGTGTGTGAATCATGTTTACAACGTGTCAGACTGACAGTAATTAGTCGTGTTCGGCCTCCTCATAAAGCAGATTTATCTCTTAAATAATTGATTTGACCTGTTTCTACAGACTGCATTGGTTTAATGTCACCGGCTGTTTATCTCAGTGAGCTAGCTCCAAGCATTTGCATACTGTAATTAGATGGAATCATGCATTGATTTGCACTTTCCTTTACTGATTTATTGGAAATGCTTTTACATGTGGTGCTTAATTTGCTGGAAATTCGGCAAAAGTGTTGCAGGAATCCTTATCACCAAAGACATATATATAATATCACAACGTTGGCTGTTCAAACTAAACGTGGGTGAAGTTTCAAATCTGTAGGTGAAAGTATGCTGGAGTAATCCTCAGGCTTCTCAGCTGCGTCTGCAGGCTGCTGTAAACGCCAGGTTTCACACTGTTTTTTCTACACGCTGCACTTTGTGACATCTCGGCAGGCTTCGGAGAGCTGGCCAATCAGAAGAAAGCGGGCTTGTAGGGGCGGGGTTTCTTAAAGGGACAGAGCTGAGGCTGTATGAGGGCCTGCACAGAGCACCAGTGTGAGGAACATGAGGAGTTCTGTTAACTGTAAATTATGCTAAGCTACTCCACAGGTATCACATGCATCCCCCTTTAAGTTCTGGACAGGATCCGACTCACAAACAACTAAAAAGTGCTTCTATGTAAACATGCAGTTTTTCCTAACAGTCTTTTCGGGTACCAAGCCTCCATGTTTAGGATTTTATTTCAGTCTAAGCATTTTATATTTGCACAAAAAACAGCCCTTTTAGTGGACATAGCTTAGGTCAGGCAAACTTTCCCACAAAGGTAACGTTGCAGCCATTACGGCCGCTTTGCAGCTTCTGGCTAAGATGATCTACTGGAGCAACTTCAATACGATTCAATTCGAACAGGAAGCAATGCAAACAAGCACGCCAGCAAACAGTCCCAGTAAAGATATCCTCACCTGCTCCATGTGTGAGCTAACAGCCTAAGTGACAGGTTGCTTGTTGGAAAAGCAGCTCACCCTGCCTCTATTTTTATTGCACACTTGTATTTCATTTGCAGCGGTAAAAATTGGCGCTGAAGCGGCACCAAAAAAAACGATGGCATCCCCTTCTTGGGATTTAAAGATACCAGAGCTACCCTTTTACGTTCTTACTATGATAAACCACTAGAGATACTGTAACTGCTCCGACGTAGTAACCCTCTCTCAAATAAGTAAGCATGTAAAAATGTTGGTGACATTTAAAGAAAGTGGACGTACGCCTGTATGGCCTCAGTGACGGAGCCGATCTGGTTGACTTTGAGCAGCAGGCAGTTGCAGGCTCGCTCCTCTGCAGCTTTCTCTATCCTCTTGGGGTTTGTCACCGTCAGGTCGTCTCCCACAACCTGGATCCCCACCCGGGCCGTCAGCCTGGACCAGGCCTCCCAGTCGTCCTGGTCGAACGGGTCCTCGATGGACACCACTGGGACGGGAAGAGGAGAGGTGTAACGCTAATGACAGATTATTTTTTTACTTTATAGACAACAAAAGCAACAAATGTATTCTCCACCTGGGTAGTTGTTGACGAAGCCCTGGTAGATGTCGGCCAGCTCCTCTCCAGAGATGTGTCTCTCTGCATCCGGAGGAGATTTGAAGTCCAGGTCGTATTTCCCGTCGCGGTAAAACTCTGAGGCGGCCACGTCCATCCCGACCACCACCTTCTCCGTAAAGCCGGCCTTCTCTATGGCCGTCTGCAGCAGGTCCAGGGCTGAGCAAGAGAGGAGAGGTGGAGACAGAAGGAAATGTGAAATGCTACAAACAGAGCCCCCTTAACCTCTTGTTGATGGAGCTTGTGGGGGTCGTAAACTTCTACTTCACCAATGGATTTAGCAAAGAGGACACATGATTTTTAGCCCAGTTCCCACCTCAGTATGATGTCAGAGATATACCACAGAGTTTTTTCTCTCACCTTCGCTGTTCTCCAGGATGTTGGGAGCAAATCCTCCCTCGTCGCCCACATTGGTGGCGTCCTGGCCGTATTTCTCCTGGATCACACCCTTCAGTGTGTGGTACAGCTCCGCTCCTATCCTCAACGCCTCCCTGAGACACAGAGCGGAGGAGGAGGAGATGGTGAGAGAGCAGAAAGAGAGGGCACTCAGGCCAGCACAGAGCATTTCAGTTCATCCACTGATCAGTGCCAACAAATTACTGCACAGGACTAATACAAAAACTTTCTGAGTGCAGTTTGGTGCAAATTCAAAACTCTAGATATCAAATAAGAAGCAACAAAAGGCAAAGTTTAAATAAGTTCACGTTATAGTCTTTAAAGTTGTTTTGTAGATGAACTCTTACTTGAAAGATTCAGCTCCAACAGGGAGAACCATGAACTCCTGCATGGCCAGTTTGTTTCCTGCATGTGAACCTCCGTTTATCACATTAAAGGCCTGAAGAGGAGGAGAGGAGAGGAGAGGAGAGGAGAGGAGAGGAGAGGAGAGGAGAAGAGAGGAGAGGTTAGCAATGTTTTTGTCAAACTTTGGACGTATTTTCAGTCTTTAATCAGGAAAATGAACCATTTCTGTTGGACAAAACAGTTGTAATAACTTTTTAAAGTCATATAACAGCACACTTAGTTTTCTGAAAACACGTTCTGTGAAGTGCACTGAGTTTGAGTCTCACAGGAACCGGCAGCACCAGCTCCGTGTTTCCGGCCAGGTCAGCTATGTGGCGGTACAGGGGGACGTCTTTCTCTGCTGCGCCGGCCTTACAGATGGCTAGAGACACTCCCAGGATGGCGTTGGCCCCAAACTGAGCTGTTTGACGGGACAGAGAACACACAAGGATTCATATTGGTTATTCCTTTATGGAGCCATCCCAGCATATTGCTAAAATAGTTAACTTTTATGAGCATTTCAGGTCAAATTTACTTGGTATGTTTCTGTCATAATTACTGTTAAAGAAGCTCAGGCTGAGGCAGTGGTGGTTGTTATAGATCTGCAGCCAGATTTAACTAGTTAGATTATTAATTTCTCAATGCATCCAGGGGGTGAATAAGGTCAATTTTCAATGTGCAGCAAACCAAACACACAACTTACATTCGGCAGTCAAAAAACAGAGTCAAACACCTGACCTGGACCGTAAACTTTCCACAATTTATACCTGAGCTGCTGCGGCACAGTGACACCCAAAGTTTATAGAAGAATATTACAATCAAATGTCACTTTTGGCTCCTACAATTAAACTGGAAACTAGATTTCCTCACCTAACTAAAGAACTTAACTTATGTTCGTAAAATGCTTGCCCATACTACCTATACTGTCAAATTCTGTGAGTCTGTTTGTACGAGATAAAACGACTGCAGGCTATTGTCAGGAAATGCTAAAACATACACATGTAAGTGAACCAACCTTGCTAGCATCACAGGACTTAAAACAAGCTATTCTAGCTAACGTTTCATTTTAATTAATTGTTTTAGTCCTGTGCCGGCGGACATTTATTTCTCGCAGCACCACCTCTGTCCCTGCTGCTGCTGATATGATTAGATGGCGTTACTGTGTGTCAAAATACTAATCATCAGAGCACAGTGTTTATCAAAGCAACGCCGGCTTGGGACAGCAATTTATTCGCTCTGTCTTGTTCCCGTCTGTATTTATGTGTGACAAACGTGCCTTCAGTAAAATCATTTGTTGTGTGTGGCTGTCAGAGCGACGCGGTTTTTTTTTTACTCACATTTGTTTTCTGTGCCGTCCATCTCGATCATCAGGTTGTCCAGCTGCTCCTGCTCCACCACGCTGATGCCCTGCAGACACGCAGATACACAAACACACTGTAATAATACTGTCATGCACAGGTGGAGCAATATACTGTTGAACACACATCATATCTACATGTTTGTTTTAATATAAAAAAACAAACTGAATTGACATTTTTACGAAGCTAATTTAAGGAGAAAGAAAATGAACAGTGCCTTTTTTATTCCATGAATTGCTCAAAAAAAACCATAATAAACATTTTTAAAGAGTATTTGTTTTCTTATTTCTTATTTGCTTTGATTTCTAATCACTAATAACTATCTCTAACTTCTGGTTGGGGTTGGCGCTCTCATAAACACGCGCACATGAACGCCCCTTGCTCCAGCAGGTGCTGGACTGTACCAAGTGGGACTTTGGGATGGGGGAGGACCCCTGTTTTCATCTTATTTGTATTTTGTTAATAACCAGCCGTTGATGAATATGTTGGAGAGTTATTTTACATTTTAAAGCCTAAATGGAAAAATTGATGTTTGTTATATATTCCATATATTTAATAGCTTTAACAGTCTGTTTCATTAACCTTTGCTGGTAGCAATGTGGTTTTAACCAGGAAGTATTTAAAGCTAATGTTTGATCCTTGAGGCCTCTTTGTCTGTTGGCTGGAACCGGCCTTTTTAAGTGAGTTTTCCTTTGTTATGTAAAGATGCCATTTTTTTTATGTATGTAAATGTTAGCCTCAGTTAAGAACAGCTTTGAACAGAGTTCCTGGACTGTTGTAATTATTTTGGTTCCTCCCAAAATAAGGTTTGAAATCTGTACCCCAACAGAACTCAATTCCTCTTTGGGTTTGAGGCCTGCTGACATGCATATAAACAATGTAGAAAATCCTGCATTAACATTTGGGCGACTTACAGAAGCTATAAGGGCCGGGCCGAGGGTGTCGTTGATGTGCCCGACTGCCTTTAAAACACCTGGAGGAAGGAGAAATAAAGGTAAGAGAGGCGCAAAAGGGAATCAAAACCCTGCAGCAGCAGAAGTGAAAACGTAAAGCTGTTTCAGATTTCTTGAAATATGTTTCCTTTGACAAAACTTACAGGGCAAAGAGAAACTTTTAGCCGCTAAAGAGTCAGAGTTTAAACAAGAGCCAAAAGGAGACAGTATGTTTGACTTCAACCAGAAGGATACAAACAAAACTGTAGTGGGAGTTGCTTTGAGTTTATATACACAACTGTTAACCCTTAAGCCTGTATAACCTGATAAGCTAATTACATCGAAATCGAGCTCTTGTTGCTACATTAGCATCTGGTCAACAAGCTACTGTGACTAAATGCTGTGTTTTTCCTGGTCCTGCTGGACTTCTGTTATCACCTGTCACACATATACTACTGTATGTGGTTAAAACATCTTGGTAATAGTTAAAATAAGTAGAAATAACTTCAACTTTGATTTAAAGAAGGCCAACAGAGTCTAGCTAGCTTAATGCTAACTCAGGGATGTGCTCGAATTTTACTGGGTTGTTCGGCCCCTCTGTTCAAAAATCTCACAATTCAGCTTAAAACTTTTTAAAAGAATATTAATGTGCATGTTAACACAGTCGATGTGTCTTCTTACCTTTGCCCTTGTAGCGGCTTTTGTCTCCATCTCGGAGCTCCAGAGCCTCGTAGATCCCTGTGGACGCTCCGCTGGGCACCGCAGCCCTGAACAGACCTGAAGGACAAACACGGAGAGAGAATTAATCAAGGTTTTAAATGCAGGACAGAAGATGGAGAAACCTATATCCACATTATACTTCTATGTTTTCTCAGAGGGCAAAACTAATTTGAAGACATAAAACGGTGTAAAAGAGGGAGAAGGTCAAACAAGGTCAAAATGAACTTCTATGTGTGGTTGTTTTTAATTCTTCTTTTAACATGATATAAAAAACATTGTTTTTAGCGTCTCTAAGCTAAACCCATTCAGCAAATAGAAAACTGACTGCCAATATTTTCCAAGTAATTATTCACACCCACACACGGCAACAACAACAACATGAATCATGTGTTCATGAGCACGAATCAATGGTTGACAGACGGGTGTACCACTAAGGACGGTAAAGTGTCTTTGGGCAGAGTACCAAGCAGCATGAAAAGATGGACATGGCCAAAACTGTGTGCAAACACTTGCAGGATTAGGTGCTGTTCTCCCCCGTGCATGCGATTGCTCCCTCCGGGTACTCCGGCTTCCTCCCACAGAGCAAACACATGCTCGTTAGGGTCATTGGTGACTCTAAGTTGCCCGTAGGTGTGAGTGTGAAAGGTTGTCTGCCTCTGTGTGTCAGCCCTGTGATTGACTGACGATCAGTCCAGGTGTAACCCCGCCTCTCGTCCAATGACAGCCGGGATAGGCTCCAGCCCCCCGTGACCCTGTACAGGATAAGCGGTATAGATAATGGATGGATGGACTCCTCCTCTATTTAACCTTTCACCTTCGAAGGCTAATGTATGCAGCCAACCCTCTATCTACCCTTAATTCATCTTAGGTCATTTTAAAAGACAAATGTATGTGGAAATATATTTAACTCAGTCCTCAAAGGAATGTGATGTAAACTCGTCCCAATGAATTAGCAGTAACTCAGACATGATTATTGTGTACGTCCTCGTTCATTTTGAGTGATACTGATTTTTGGAACACTTTAAGTTGCAGTAATTGATAACAGTTAGTAACATTAAATTATTTAGTCTAAATTGAGTTCATAGCATTTTTACAAATGGTAAATCCCGCCCACAAGAGCCGCTATGATGCAGTGACCGGTTTTTTGCCGGTTCAGAAGAGCGCGCACAAGAGGAAAAGATATGACACGACTGAGCAATGATTTGCTGGACTTACACCGGGTCTGTAGTCTGCTAGAAGAGGATTATTTTTGGAGGGAAACCGGCGTTTTATGATGTTGAAAACATTCACCATGGGCTCTACCGAGGAGACAGCAACAGACACAGTGACGTTTCTGTTTTATAAAGTAACTGTTTTTATTCATAAATGTTAAAGTCGGGGTTAAATGTGAATACGGGTTAGAGTTAGGGTTGAAAAAAAAAAAGAGGTGTGTCTTATTTGTCAAAGTGAGTGTAGACATCTGACATTAGCTGTGTCCCAATCCACGGGCTGCAGCCTTCAAAGGAGGCGGTCCACGGAGGATTCACAGCCTGTGTAGACGTTGAAGCCGAACTGAAATCATACGGTCTGGTCTACCCTTGCGTCACCAAACGCTGCTCCTGTCGCCTAGCAACAGGTAGCTAATGGGCTAACTACCTAGCATAACTAACGTTGAGTAATTTTAAGTATTATTCTAAAGATAATTTGCTTCAAGGGCACTTTCATTTTCTTAAACACGTAACGTTAGTTATTTGATTGAGTTGAGACCAAAAACTTTTACATTTCAAAGCGTATTCCTCGGCCGTTTAAAAGTCCGCCACTTCATTTGAATTGGCACGCAATGCATCTCGGGATACGACGGGTCGCAAAGGATGCACCCGATGCATCTTTCGCGGCTCGGGAAACAGAGGATGCATTTGTCGGCCGCATCTGAAGGAGCCTTCGAAATGGGACAGGCTTCAACGCGCTTCTGTGATGCAATCGGCCTTCAAATACGGCCTTCGAAGGCTGCAGCCGCTGGATTGGGACACAGCTGATCATTTGAGGACACTGGGTCACAAGACATGGACGGTATTGAAAAAAAACGTTGTTTTCTATAAATAGATTAAAAAATGTATGTGCTTTCACATCATCATCTCATGTCACATGACTTAGCACAGTTATTTTACATCCTTGCCCCGGGGTAATTGGTTTCCTATTTTTTTTAAGTAAACTCAACTTGTTAGAATTTACACTGTAAGAAGTGTTCATGTTTTTATCACAACTTTATGAGCCGCTGTGCAATTCAAATGTCTTGATTTGTGAGCTGAGCATTCAGTGCATGACAGGTTCAGACGTTTGACCAATGTTTTTATCTCAGTGGGGTTATGATAGCATTGTCGGCCCACATGAGACTCTGAGAATTGATTGATCTGGACGGAGGTCAAATGAAGGTCGTTGACGTCAGGAACACTCTGCAGTCACTGATGCGCTGACAAGCTTTCTTAACGCACTTTGACAAATATCTAACATGATGAATCTGAGCAGACATCCTCCGGGTGAGCATGATGTCTTTCTTTCCCTCTGATCTATTTTTCAGACAGGCTCGTCGGCGGTTACCTTTGTCTGTGTGGAGGTCCACTTCCACGGTGGGGTTTCCCCGGGAGTCCAAGATCTCCCTGGCAATGATGCTGACGATCGACATCCTGAGAGACACAGAGGAGCAGAGGCAGTGAGTGCTTTATCGGGGGATATATATATGTATAGCATGTGGAAATATGTTTGACGTGTGACAGTTATATTGGTGCTGTCAGCTTAAGACTGAATTGAAAAGGAGGAAAGAACAACAGAGAGGTTCAGATCTTAAGGATGAAAAGATCTTTTTTTACACTGCACACAAACAGAGAGAGAACGACGTGTCAGGGGAGACGAGAAAAAAACATCCCTGCAGATTCACTGTGAAAATCAAAGCTCATCACAGAGCACTGGGTTGTGTCACACACACACACACACACACACACACACACACACACACACACACACACACACTGCATTTTCTTCGCGGTTTCTTGAAGCAAGTCGCAGAGCGTGAATTATGCATCAGTTGGGATGAGATCTGCTAAAGCTTTGATCCTGCTAACAAGTATTATCATTACATATCATCGGTTGGGACGTGTCCATTTATTACTATGAACACTGACTGTATATAAAGATGGACGACTCCTCTCAGTGCACGAAAGTGAAGCCAAGACTGCAGGAGCCCGATTTGTCCACAGAGCTGTCAATCATGAGGTCACACCCCCTTTTTACAGCATCAAATAACTAATTAAAAGTAAACTTGTCAGAAAAATGAACACGTGGACATAAATCAGCATGATAAGAACTAACTATAATGACAGAAACCATGTTTGAGAAAAATGTGTTTTGATTTTATAGTTTGACTCATGTCCCATCTGTTAACATGGAGGAGGCGGGCTTTATGAGCTATACTGCAGCCAGTCAGCAGGGGGCGATAGAGAGGGTTTGGCTCCACTTTTAAGGAGCTGTCACGTCGTCCATCTTTTTATACAGCTCATGCTAAAAACACCCAGTGTAGTTTATTTGAGTTGTTACCAAACACACCGTCTGCTGCAGTAAATATTAACTACAGAACCATATCTGGATTAATCCACTGCAGAAAATAGTCCCTACAAACAGAGGTCATTCTCTTTAAAAGATGTTACTCATATTTGTATTGCCTTAAACTACACTGAGCTGCAACAATGTCCTTTTTTCTTATTGTCCAACCTCTCAAATCGCAATTTCTTCTCCCTGTAATACCTCGACCCAAACGCCCTGTTTAAAAAGGAGATTTACTGGATTATAGCAGCACATCAGTGTCCTGCTTAAGAGGACACAGCACCAACACAACAGCTTGTCTTTTACTCAGAATTAAGAGCTAGAAACCCTGTGAGATGAGCTCTGTATAATATACTTTCTACACATAGACATTTGTCGTGCGGCCCGGTCTCTCCTTTAAATCTCCTTTTACCCGCTCAAATAAAAGGGAAAGACAACCAGAAGTCTTTCGGTCTGACCCTGCTGCTGTGTCTCACATTAGTTGTAGGTTTTCCTTCCGCTGCTGTTGCATCTTCTCTCCCAGGAGAGACGGCTCGGAAAATCCCGCGGCTCTAATGCAGGAAAGATGCATCTGTGGGTGCCATTCGACACTGTGAAAAACAGCTCCACCACAAGAGCATTCGTCTAAGTAGGTTAGAGCACGGCAGCACCGATCCTGCAAGCGCTCGGTTTTCAAACAGTTCCCTCTTGACTTGTTCACTACTGTTCTTAAAAACTGCATATTTTTAATTCTTCTTGTTTTTGTTTTAATCACTAAAATATATATAATAGGCATCGCTCGGGTTAAAGTAAAGGTGGACTAAGTAGTAAAGCAGGAGGTAAATCGACTGTCTTTTTGTGAGTGTGGATATGTGATGACAGAGTTTGGTTGTAACTGCGGTTCGTTAGTAATAAAGCTGAACCATAAATGCTCAGACGATCGCAATTGTGATGTGTGCATGTGCAATAGTCACATCGCAGGACGTGCGATAGTGAAGCAAATTAAGTATCCCATCATCAGCAGCATTTCGTCCCGTTGCTGGTTAAACGCTGTGGCCACACGGACGGACCGTTCACGGAGCGGTCGTGCCGCAGAGTGTTTACTTTCAGCGGCTACACCTGCAGCGCACACACGACGTGAGGTTGTTTGTGCATATCATATAAGTAATGCAACTGCAGCCAACATATCTAAAAAAACCTGCTGCTCCACCTGAACCCTCTCTACTTCTTCATAAGGGTGTCCAAAAACCTACAGCCCTAGTTAGTTAGTTAGTTAGTTAGTTAGTTAATTAGTTAGGTAGGTAGGTAGCTAGCTAGGTAGTAGGTAAGTAGGTAGGTGTGCTTTGTTGATCCCAAACTGGGAAATAAGATCAAATGCATTCATATTGAAAATGCTATACACTGCAAATGCAAAAAGCAGCCGCTTAGCTCCGCCTACCTTCTCTGGCAGACCAACCACTGCTGGCTGATTAGATTTAAGTTGCTTCATGTCCAAAACAAACTTGTCTCCCTGTCCTGTCAGCTCTCACTCTTCTTGCTAACGTAAAAGGACTCCTTTGTCTTTGGTTTCTCGCTGTGAGAGACTGAACTGCTGCACAGCCAACGATTACAAATGCATTTATTCTGTTTGAAGATGCATTTTAACTCCCTGCAACACCATGTTATCCTTTACACGTACACAAACCACTCCTTCGTGCTCTTCATCACTTCATCATCCATGCTAATCTCTTCCGTGGGTGTTTCCCCTCTTTTCTCCTCATTAATATTCAGAACACGCAGCACTGCAACGCTACGTTATGTCGTCTTCGTATGAATACTTTATCGATCTGCGAGGAGCTTAATGTGGCTCGCTAGCACTGAGACTGTCCTTTTTCACACTGACAGAGTGGAGGAGATTTACAGCAGAAGTTGAGCCAACTGTTTAATCATCGTTCCTCTTTAGCGAGAGTGAAACTTCACTTGTCAAATCCATTAGGAAATAGCTTATTAGAGGGTGCAATGATTTAGAGACATCTTAAGTTATCAGATGTAAGTAATTACACTAATGATAGCTGAGTTCCATTAACAAGTGACAGAGTGCCAGCGAGCACATGAAAAGGTTGCAGCTGATGTCACTTCTTGAAATGATGCCACCTTCCTCGCCAAGAGGGAAGGAAAGCAGAAGGTGAGCGCTGCGACGTTTCTTTACATGAGTTTAGTTTTGGACACAGACAAAGTTAAAGCTGGCCCGCACTGAAAGATGTTTAAACTCTTAACAGATGTGTAAAATGTGAGAGAGTCCACACATGACGACAGATATGACCCAAACATGACCCAAACAGCACCACACACTAACAGATTCTTTCACTGACTCTCACAGCTGGAAATCTCACAGAATCTCTGCCGGCCGACTTTAGAGTAAACAAACATGGCGGACGACGGGAAGGAAGAATTGGTGATGATAGTGAAAAAGAAACTGTGGATGAAGTGGTGGAGACGGCGTGAACACGGGCTGTACATGTTACTTTATGCTGCATGTTTGTCGCCATGGCTGCGGTTGTTGTGCTTCCTCCTTCAGTCAGCTTGCTTCCTGATTGGCTATCGTTTGGTTCCATGTGACGATGCACAGAGCGTGTGCTCAGCTGTCCACGGTGTTTCCCCCCCATACAACAGGATATCAGAGTGTAAATATTGAACATGTTTAACATTTGAAATCTGTTCGGCCACGACGTTCTTCTGAGCAGAAGTAAAATCACTCACAGCACAGGAACATCTGGAGCGATCGTCTTTAGAACCATCAGAACATCAGGACTTTGCTAACTTTTGCCAGAAGGGGGAAATCGGGCCCAATATTGGCTTGTCTGTCTTGTATCGTCCTCCATCTTAAAGGACCTAATGCAGATTTGTCCTGATTTTAAGCCTTCTGAAAGTGTAACGAAGCACAGTGGAGCCTGACAGATACAGATTTGAAAGAGGATCCGTTACCCTCATGGCGGCCGAGTTAATGGATTTTTGAGCTGGAATGAATATGTGAATGCTGTGTGGATTTTGAACAGATTTTGCGCCAATAAAACAAAGTTACTCAGAAGGCTGCTTTCTTTCTCTAGTGTGGACCACTGTCTCCTCATGTGCATGTGCTGCAGACGATGTGTAACTGCCTTCAGACCACCTGAAACTTCTCATTTCTTTTAAGCACTTCTTCATGCAGCCTCTCTTCCTTGTATAAACGATGTTCTCTTGTTGTCATGTTTCCTCTATAACGTCCCTCTGGTGTTTGTGTGAACGCAAACACATTCTGTTGACGTAAAAAAACCTCCCCGCAGACATTAAACGCTCCACATTTCCTGTTTTTGCTCGTCTCCCTGACACCTTTCCTCTTCCTCCGCTGGGACACAAACTCCCACCTGTGCTGCTTTTAACCTGCCGCAGAATCTCATTACTCCTCCTGTCTTCTGCTCCTGTCCTCTGACTCCTTCGCTCAGCGCTTCTCCGTCGTTCACGATCCTCGTGAGCGACTCAGGAATATTTCCATCTATTTTTACAGCAGCTCTGAACCTTGTCCCTCTCGCTGTTGGTCGATTACAACGTTGACGACCTACGAATTTATGCTTACTCAGTTCTTACTCTCATTGTAAGTCACGGGGGATAAAAGCGTCAGCAAAATGTGTGAACTGTGTAAACGGTGCTCAGCATAAGAAAGAGCGGATAAGGTGCCCGAGTCTCACACACACACACACACACACACACACACACAGAGTGAAGGGGCTGATGCTTGGCTGATTCCTCCTCCGGCCTGTGTACATTTTCGGGGTGTTTCTTCTCTCCGTCTTTTTTTAGTTGCTGCTCAGGAGCCCCACCCCAGAATACTGCAGTTTCCAAAGAGTTCCTCCTGAGGGTTGGAGCAGCAGGATTCAGGACGCCTGCTAACAGTTTCACATCAGAGATTCTGTCTGCATTTGACGGCAAACATGTTACATGTTCATATCTTTTCTTTCTTTAATTCAATTTTAATTATGTGCGAGTGTCTATTAATGCAAACAAGACCTATAAATGTTTACTAGTGACATATTAAATCCTATATCGGACAAGACTTAGAGACTACAGTCGTGCTAAGCATGCTAATTAGTTTTTACCCACCAAATCAGCTCTTCAGTTTTGGATCTTTGAATCTTAATGTTCTCTAGAAAACAAGCGTGTATTTCTACATGTTTATAGCTGAACCCTTGGTAACAAGGATGCCTCATCAACTTCAGGAAGTAAGTGGCATGATGACGGATCACACTGATTACCTGTTTTTCTATTAGCACACATATTGTGACAACCAGTGTGGGGCGTAACATGTTACGAAGTAACCTGTTAGAGTACGTGGATTACTTTTTTGTTGTAACGAGTAACGTAACACGTAATTTAGTTACTTTTTCATAAACAGTAAATCTGTTACTGGAAAATAAATTGCTGTATTTCTCTTTTTCTTTTGTCGCCAAGAAAGAAAGTTTCTCTACTTCTTGGCAGGTCGCTGCATACCAGCAGAAGGTAAACACAGCTGTGTCAGTGCGCATGTGTAGCTAGCTAACTCAGCTAGCGTGACGTCAGAGAGGACAGCGTTTACTTTGTGTAAATATTCACATTATTCTGAATGTTTGGGTGAAAGGGACGAGAACAACATGACAGTGAAATGTAAGCTGTGTGTGGAGGAGAAGTGCTCGTCAGCTGTGAGGAGCTCGACTTCAAATGTGAAGAAGCATCTGCAGCTAAACACAGCTCCACAACACTGGTGGGACTGAGAGCCTGTGTTGTATTGTTGTCATGGAGACAGCTGTGCCTAATACTGTATGCCTCTGCCCAGTTCACTGTTAGCATAATAAAGAGCTGTAAAGGTTATTCTGCTTCTGTCATTCCTGTTATCAGGCTGCAGAGTTACAGATTATGGGCCATGACGGTAGAGTCGATACATTCAAAGGTGGACGTACAGCAGGCTACACGCCGTCCTGACAATATAACGCACGTGGAACGACTCCCAAAGGGGGTTTCATTTTTGGTAACGTAAAAGTAATCTAACGCGTTACTTTTCTCAGGAGGTAACGCAGGAACGTAAGTTACCTGGACCTGGTTGCAGAGGCGGGTCAGGACAGTTGGCTCACCTGGCCTTGCTTCTTGCAATATACAGTAAGCTAGTGGCAATCAGTCAATCTTCTTCTATAGCTTGGCTTCTACCCTTTTTGGTTTTGCTCCCTTTAGCTTGCCTTAATGCAGAGTTTTTCTTGCAGTTAGTAAGCCGGAAAATCAACCTATTAGTACTTTAATGAAAGCTGAAGCTAGAGAATTCACTGTCAAAAACACAGACTTAAAACATCGACTAAAATGCAACACAAGCATTCCTGCAGCAGTAATATGAATCTAAACACATCAGATGTAACTCTTCTTCTACCACTGGCCATCAGTCATGTATGAAAGACACCAGAGAGGCGTAATATCTGCTGCACAGACTCATCTCATATCCATAAACACATGTTCCTCCTTTCCAATCTGTCACCACCTCCATGAGTTTATCTCCCAACTCTCCTCTCCATCCTTCTCTCTCTCTCTCTCTCCTCTCTCTTTCTCCATCTCCGTCTGTGTCTCTCGCCCTGCTGCTGTTTGTGCTCGTTGCTGTGACTTACGTAAGCTCTACAGCAGCAGCAGCAGGGAGAGGGAGGACACCCATGAACGCACCACACCACACCTACCAGAGACTGCAGTGCTCAGCAGAAAATACACCAGCAGGGAAAAAAGAAACACGTGAGGGAGGGAGAGAGAGATGAAGGCACGCAAGGAGAGAGAACTGAGAGGAGGATGTATATCTATCATTATATAGAGAAGAGAAGAAGATGAAGAACAGGAGGACAGAGGGACAAGCACAGAAGAGGGAGTAAAATATGTCAGCATACACAAAGAGGTAAGATAAGAGGGACACGAAAGGGTGCAGTATAGGTCATAAAGCCCGCCTCCAACATGGTTTCTGTCATTATAGTTAGTTCTTATCATGCCATTTTTCTTCTTGTCTTCTTTTAATTTGTTATTTGATGCTATAAAAAGGGGGTGTGGCCTCATGATTGACAGCTCTCTTGACAAATGGGGCTCCTGCAGCGTTCTGTTCCCGAGTAGCAGAGTAGAGGAGGAATGGCGAGAGGAGGCGTAACTAACACTAACACTACAGTCATTGAACTTTCCATAAGCGTGAATATCTGCTTCAGACCGACACAAGAAGCTGTTCTGCTGCAGACTGAGCCCACCTGAGGGCTCCAACACGCCAAGGACACACGGTAAAGGTGTGTGTCGGGTAGAGGAAGGGGCGGGACGCCAGTACAGCGGCTCCACCAGCCGATCTCTGCTGCACACGCTCTGGATACACATGAGCAAGATGGCAGCATTCATTAATTTTTGTATGAAAGGTGGAGACATGTTGTCCATAAGCAAGGCGAATATTCGTACTGTGTTATTTAAACATTAAACTTTTTAAATGCTAGTTTCTTGAGTGGATGTCGGATCAACCCTTTGTGATGAAATCCAGCGACATAAGGAAAGTTTAAACGCTGACTGTTGCGACACAGGGTCACGCACATTTCCAACTTGTTTCATGTGTTTCATGACACTTACATCACTGACAGCACTCTTGCTTCTTTGTGTTGACTTCGTATGAAATTCATTGGGAGAAAAATGACCCGGTCTGAACACACCTTGGCCCAGTGGTTCAAAAGTAATCTGATCGGAGTGCGGCTATCGGACTGGATCAAATCTTGAGGACGTGAAGTTCAAAAGAAAGAGGATTAAATCAGGTAATCCAGTTTTTGTTGTAATCTGGATATATCCTTCAGTATGTGTTCCAAACTTTTGAGCAGGATTAGAACTATGATGCAAAGAATATGAGGACGTTTATGTGGATTTTGGCGCCCTCTGTGGACAAAGTGTGTAGCATCTAGTCCCGGTTTGAGCGGGTTCACACCAGCCTTGGTTAGTCCGATTGAACTGAACCCTGGAGCGTTTGTCCCCTCGGTGCGGTTTGCTTAGGTGGTGTGAACGCCGGAATGCAGCCCAAACAACCGAACCGTGGTCCGCTAGAAAAGACGGGTCTCGGCCCGCTTCCAAACGAACCACGGTCCAGTTTGATTCCGGGGCGAACGTTAGCAGACTTAAAGTAGGACCAAATACTGGAAACAAACCATAAAACTGTGCCTTGTAGTGTTTAAGGGTGCTGACATCTGCAGAGACACGCAGTGAGATGAGCAGAGGACAGACGTGGGGGAGCAATGAGGAAGTAGAAATATGGGCGACCAAACAATTTCACAAATGCTTGTGGAAACGCACAAGAACACGGAGGTGTTCAAACTGTTCAGAGAAAAACTAAACGAGAATGGGACTGATCGATCCGTGGAACAATGTCGGTTAAAACTGTAAATCTCAGACAATGCTCTCTTGCATTGTTTACTTCAGGGAGTTTTCCCACATGGAAATTCTGACCAATCAGAAAGCAGTTTCTTCACGCATCACAACTTTTGGTCCTGTGGTAAAAGCTGCCGTGTGAACACAAACCAAACTGGAGGCAAACTGTAACAATTTGGTCTTTGATTCGGATCAAACAAACAGACTTTAGGTGTGAATGCGCCCTGAGAGCACTTTGATCAGGTTGATCCAGTTTTACTTTGAAAAACCAGGACAAAAGGAAGATGGATTTGTTGAACCTGGAAAGCAAAATATGGGAAATCTGCATCATTCTGAACCGGACTAAATGTTTTGAACAACTGGGCCCTGAACAGAAGATGCAGAGAGTTAAAGTATAGGATGTGTAGGACCCTGTGATGCTCCAGTTTGAACAATGCTGACTGAAGTGATATTTAAGCTACTGCTTCAACCATTTCACCAACATGTCACCTCTCTGATCATTTTGGTTTTCTAACTGCAAAATCGCTGGACACTACAACCAATCAGGGCAACAAAACATGTGATGTACAGGTAGACTGCTGGGCTAGCTTCAACATCCAATTCATCCGTGTCCAGTTCAACAAAGTGCACCTTTAAAAGTTACATGAAATCCCGTCCAGTGTGTTTAATACTGCAGCGATTAAATTCAGAGCGTGTCACATCAGTGGCAGCCATGTTGGATATCTATGGAAAAGCCTGAACTGCTCTTTAATCAGCCTCCACGTTGCGATTGGACCGACCTGATTCAGGAGGAATTTGCAAGCAAAGAAAACATGCACCAGCAGATTCATCTGGTTTCCAGGCTTCTTGCAACTCCTCTACGTTATGATGCAATATTTCCCCACCAGATTCCTCCTTTAGATTACATCAGATAGACGCATGTTGCATGTGTGAGATCACCTCTGAGGATCTCTGTAATCTTCCTGTGTGTGACCCAGTTGTTTTTCTTTTGCATATAAAGTTGCTTAAAGTGCAAACACACTTCACAGATACTAAATAACTAAAGTCAGGAAATGTGGACCAAGAGTTGCAAAATGTAAATTTCACCAAGTTTTCTTTTGATGATCCTCGAAGTCACAGGAACGCAGGATTCACCAGGATCATTTAAATATACCAAAAGTCTAAAGTTAGTTTTGCTTCTTTACTCAGAGTTCATGTTTTTTCTGCACATTGTTTGTGCTAAAGACGGGGAGCAGGAGGCAGGAAGCGGCCAAATGCTACCATAACTGTTGTGTGTGGCATCAGTTTACTTGCTTCATACTTGTCCTTATACAAATAAACATTAAATAAAACTAGGAGCATTTAACGCAGATTAACAACCTGACAACTTAAACTCTTAAAGATCATGACAAAAAGCTTGAAACTGGACACTGAGTGAACACAACGAGCTGCATATGATGTCAGGTATGAACCCTCGTCATAAGCTGTGCGCAACATTTTAGTGTCTGATTGGATATCAGTTCATAATGTTCCCTCGTGTAACCCCTCAATCCAACCACAGATCAAACTTTATCTGAGGGAATTGTCTCTGGTTCGAGAGCAACCCTTTGATAACCCATTTAATAAGAAGATGTGTTGGCGCCTAATCAATCTCGGAACCCATTGACTAGAGGAGGATCTGGGAGCGACGGACAACTTTTCGGGGCTTCCGTAGCGCAGCGGTTCGCAATAAAAGACTTCCGGTCAAGACTTCCTTTTTTCGTGCGCTGCATTGTTTACAGTCCGACTTGAGAAGCAGTCGAGATACGACGTCTAAGAGCAGGTTGTTAGCTGCACTCACATGCAGACGTCATAAATAAAAAGCTAAATCATCCTCCGATGACGCTGATGGAGCCTGTTTTTTCTGCTGATATGATTGGTTGATACTTCTCGGACTACAAACGTTCTAAAAATAGAAACAGAGCCATCTGGTCCCGAGCCTACAGAGTCTACACTATAGAGATGATCGCGTAACGATGCACTGTGAAAAAGGATTTTTGAGAAGGTAAAAAAAATCCATACAAATTGTGTAAATGATACTAAAAGTATGTCAGCAAGTGAAATATATGG
Organism: Semicossyphus pulcher; assembly: GCF_022749685.1. NCBI lineage: Eukaryota > Metazoa > Chordata > Actinopteri > Labriformes > Labridae > Semicossyphus > Semicossyphus pulcher. The sequence goes on from NW_027211726.1 coordinate 3,428,017, forward strand.
AAATGAGTAAAGTTCACCTGCATTATCTCATTTTCAACAGTAACAATTACAACCTAAAATAATGTAATGAAATCTACCCACAGTTATCGGGCCTGTGCTGCAAAGTGCGCATGCATCAAAGTTTGTTCCTGGCTGCAGGCCGAGGTTGGATTAATCGGTGTTCACCAGTGTCGGTGTGCCATCAAGGTGGAAGTTGAGATTCCTGTTTTGCTGTGTATCATAGAGTGAATGAAAGTGTTTATTTATTCATTAGTCAGATCTACCAGACGATTTGAAGCTGGCGTGTCTGTATGTGACGTTTAAATGTGTAGCCTCTCTTAGCGGTTACACTGGCCGACTTTCCTGAATATTAGTCAGTAAATTAACACGAGCAGGCTCATGTTGTTGATTAGAATTTGTTTTTATCTGAGCATCTTGAATTCCCCAAAAGGCTGCACGGTGGCGCAGTGGTTAGCGCCCTCGCCTCACAACTAGAAGGTTCCTGGTTCGATTTGCATGTTCTCCCCGTGCATGCGTGGGCTCCATCCAGGTGCTCCGGCTTCCTCCCACAGTCCAAAGACATGCTCGATAGCTTCATTGGTGACTCTGAATTGCCCGTAGGTGTGAGTGTGAAAAGTTGCCTGTCTCAGAGTTATTACAAATTTTTATTACGTAATTAGTTGTGTAATGTAATGAGAAAATGTTGAGTAGAATTTACCTAATTTATTTTAGTTTTTTATTTTATTTTAGTCCTTAAATGTAGGTACTTTACTGGTTTATAGTGGTCCTATTTTTTGGTATTCTTTTAGTGCAATTTTACCCCTCGTTTGGGTCACATGAGGTTACATGAACAAGTTCTTTCTCTTAAGTTCTGATACATGGCAGCAATAAAACAACACTGTTCTGTAGCGTAATCCAAAAGGCAGCTGGACGGTCCACTGACAGTGGACGCAGCTACAAATATCCGCCTCTGCAGGTCATGAGTGTGCTAATAGATGTGTCGATGACCTGGAAGACTGAGAACCTTCACATGAGCCCAGCGACCCTCCAACACCAGAGGGTGCTAACAATAACAATAATATCAATAAAAATAAAGTTGTGCTATTTACAAGAATTCAACACAGCCGACATGTGCTGAAAAGTTATGTGGAAAAAGCAAAGACGCAAAGAGCAATGTTGGGATTTTAAGAAGATTCAGTGTTTGATAATTCAACACCTTTCATACCCTGTCGTATTAAATATACTGCATGTGGTGAGAGAGGACGAGAGACATAGGAAGTGTCTGTGAGATGGAGAGAGAGAGAGAGAGAGAGAGAAGAAAGACAGAAAAGGAGAGATGAGTGATGAAATATTGCTGTAAAAATACTAGAGAGAGAGAGAGAGACATAGAGAGTGGCCAGGAGGAAGGAGAGAGAGAGAGAGAGAGAGAGAGACATAGAGAGTGGCCAGGAGGAAGGAGAGAGAGAGAGAGAGGAGGGAGCGATGGAGGAGGAGATGGAGAGAGAGGAAACGAGCCTAAGTGAGAGAGAGAGAGAGCGACAAAGAGAGAGAGAGATGAATAATTAAATGACCCTGTTTGGCCGGTGAAGAGAGGAGCGATGGAGGGATGAAGAGAGGGAGGAGGAAGAGGAGGAACAGAAGGCTCGTCATCGCACGTTTGGCACACACACACACACACACACACACACACACACACACACAGGAAGTAGAGCGGTCTCACACGTACGTAATGCTTGTATGTGTCCGTGTTTACACACAAATAGCTTAAAATGACAATTATCAGAAGTACTCTGACACACACACACACACACACACACACACACACACGTCACACAGAGTTCCACACTAACACACACATTTTTGATCCATCTCACACACACTTGATATAACAAGGACCCGACAATCAATGACTCAATCTTCCTGCTGCCAAGACACACACATAAACAAACACACACACACACACACACACACACATTCCCATGCCTGCCATATTAGCAGATACCGAACACGCACACACACCTACACACACACTTGATATATCAGGGACAAGACCGTAATTGACTCCTTGATAATATCGCACAGTCAAACCACACACACACACACACACACACACACACACACACACACGTCCCTGTGTCTGCCGTGTTAAAGCACATCAACCATCTCACACACTCACACACTTGATAAACCAAGGACTCGACCTAAATTGACTGCATGATCCCTTCACACACACACACACAGACACACACACGCACACGCACACGCACACACACACACATAATATTCCTCCAACCAAAGCACACACATACACACACAAAAATACATAAACACACACACACACACGATTTATCAACCCACTGCATGAGCTCTTATACACACATATTTCTGCAGCACACACACACACACACACACACACAGACACACACACGCACACACACACACACACACACACACACATACACACACACACACACTCTCTTTTTTCCAAGATGTATCAATCCATGAGCTCTAACACACACATATACACACATATTTCTGCAGCAAAAACACACACATTAATGCACACTTAAACAGACAAACACACACACACACACACACATAATATTTATGCTGCCAAAACATACACACACACACACACACACACACACACACACACACACACACAGTCCTTTTTACAAACAATCAGAGAAAATGCAGGGAGCAAATTCACACACACACAACCTCACACACAAACACACACTTGACTGCAGGATCCTCTCGTACACACACATACAATGTTCGTGTTGCCAACACACACACACGCACACACACACACACACACTCTGTCCTCCTTTCACACACACATTTGACAGCCATGAAGCTAAATCACACACCCACAGTGACACCTCAAACTGACACACACACACACAGACACACATATGCTTTCAGTGCATCTCTTCACACAAAAACACACACACTCGTGACAGCCATTTTCCAAAGAATCAGAGCAAATGGAAGAGAAAATCACACACACACACCTAGATCTGAAGCATTTCTATCACACACACACACAGACACACACACACACACACACACACACATGCAGCATCATGCATCCCCTCTGTAGAAACCAGCAGCCGATCAATACGAGATCAAAGAAAGACACAACAATGGATGTAAAAACACAGAACCTCTTGAGCGAATGAATAAAAGGAAGCGAGGATTTCCTGCCTTTACCTGCCGCCTGTGTGTGTGTGTGTGTGCGTTCTGCCTCTCACGGCGACCGAGAAAATACTGGAGAGGAAGAGCAGGAGGAAAGAGAGAGAGAGAGAGAGAGGAAGAGAGAGAGGAAAACAGGAGGGGAGGAGGGGGTGAGATGTGTGACAGAGAGGGGGGGAGGGGAGATGACTCAGAGGGAGATGGAGAGAGGAAGAGGAGGGTTAATTAAAAAGGAGGAGATGGACCGAGGGGCGGGATGAAGGGATAAGGACGGGGTGCAGAGGCTCGCCGCCCGACAGAGGAGGTAAAAATAGATGAAGGGAGGACCGGTTCTCTCTCTCTCTGTGTCTCCCTGCTTCTCTCTGCTGCTGCAGTGGGGTTCAGTCGATGTATACACAGTTACATAATCCATCCTTCTCCAGCACACTCAGACATGATGATGATGCTCCGCGTGTTTGTGTGTGTTTAAACACACAGGCACTGAGACAATGCAGCAGCAGAGTCTCTATGAAAGCAGGAAAGATTCTGTGCTAACATCACCGATTGATGGATTCATTTTGATTTAGCAGGATAACCGTTTAGTCCCGTGAAGGCCGCTTATCCTCAGTGTGCTCTTTGATCCAGGTGTGCTACGAGGTGGTTAAAGTTCCCATGAAACAGCCAAACGTACGTGTCTCCTTTAAAAGCAGGAAGATAAGGAGAGACTTTATTGGCTTGTACATCAGCCAACAGGGCTAATTATAAGATCATTCAAACACACATTCCCAAACCTTATCTGCTATCTAGCTAACAGCCTGTGCCTAATAGGGGAGGGACATTCAAATGAAGATAAAGATTTTCAATGGGCACAAATTAAGAATTTTAGAACAAACTCATTTGTCAATTTTTGGCCAAAAACTGGCATGTAGGTGTCAAACAGCCCCGTCAATTGTGGTAAAAAATGTGACCGTTTTTTGTATTTATGGGAGCTATAACAACCTTAAAGACAACACAAAAATTAGCAGTCTGAGGTCCCGCTCAGACAGAAGGCGTTTTAGCAGCTGGTGGCAGCTTGTTTTCAATGAGATGGAAGATTTTTGCGTGCTGCTTTTGCGTTGCAGAGTGCCTGCCGTTTATCCGCTCTGTGCGCCTAGCGTTTTGGGGGAAACGCTCTGAACGCCCGACATCATTGCAGTTTTCTTTTTTTCATTGTCCAATCAGATGAATGTAGAGGCGGGCCTTCTGTCAGTTTACAATATAACGGTTAGCTTAATGACAGCTAATGATTCAGCAGTTGCCTTAACAACAGTAGAAAAAAAAGGCGCAGCGAGCTGCTCTTTTTTTAACCGTAGGCTTCAACAGAAGCGGCAGTGCGGTGCGCCTCGCGTTTTACAGCCTGCAAAACACGTTCTGTCTGATCGGGACCTGAGTCAACAATGCCCACACGGTACAAATGTCAATTCTGTAGTTTTAAATGAGTTAAGCCGTCTTTTAAAAATATCCTTATTTGCATTGGCATTGTTAGCCTAGCAAAGCATGATACTGTCAAAGTCAAGGTGAAATGAAAAATGTCATTTTAATCCTTTTAGATCACATCCCCGGTGATATTGTGCATCTATTTGACAATATAGGCCGAAAAAAATACAGAAAACCAATTTCTTCGTATTCTTATATCAAAATCCGATAGTTATTTCTTCCTGTAAAAGAAAATATCACGTATCACATGTTTCTGATGTGGAGTTCGTACTGACATATCTCCCAGCTAAGAACAGTAATGTAGTACTGTCTTTTACCTTCAAGGCTTTCTGTCCCCTTCGCAGGGTAGAATAAGCCCCCTGTGTCCACATAGCGCCTTTTTCTGGGCGGCAGCGTCTTTGTTCCCAATGAGGATGGAGCGTATGCGGCCGCCTTGAGAAAAAGCGCGGCACCCAGTGTCTTTTTTCAGAGCGCTCCGCCTTTTCGAGTTGAAAATCTCTGAACTTTTCAGAAAGACGCTGGTGTCGTCACCGCTGCTTTTTGGACAGTGGACTATGTGGACAAACTGAACTCAAACCCACTAAGTCTGCCCGGAACCTGGGCGTCATAATTGACCAGCTAACCTTTAAGGTTCATGTGGCCTTGATTGCTCGGTCATGTCGATTTGCCCTGTACAACATCAGGCAGATCAGACCCTACCTGTCAGAGCATGCAACACACCTGCTGGTACAAGCTCTCGTGATATCACGCATTGATTACTGCAACTCCCTCCTGGCAGGCCTTCCTGCATGCACATTCAAACCTCTGCAGATGATCCAGAACGCAGCAGCGTGACTGGTCTTTAATCAACCCAAAACGGCTCATATCCCTCCACTGCTCCCAGTCGCGGCTCGCATCAAATTCAAACTCTGTTGCTTGCTTACAAAACAGCAACAAAAACGGCTCCTGCCTACCTGAACGCCCTCATCCAGGTCTACAGGTCTACTACAAATTGGATTTACGTTACTGCTACGTCACAAGATTCTTTGCTCTGATTGGTTGTAGCTTCCAGAGGTATTTTGGTCTGTCTGTTTCTTTGTCATCTGTAAATTTGTCTGGTGATTACATTGTGCATTTCTACCAAGAGATCGTACCTGCTCAACCCAAGTTACACAGTGCAAGAGCAGGTCGGAAAGAGTACCAACTCTCCCTATAACAACTTATTGTACCATCAAAGTGATTTTTAACTGTTAATTCAAGGTTATATTGTTGCATAATGTTGCTTTCAGGATATCAGGCACTAGCATTTCCTGCAGCCATGTCTCATTTTACAGCAACATATAAACTACCCAGCACATACCAGTGAAAGTTCCTGCACATCAGATCTGTTCAGCACTAATCGTTACTTCTCTGCTTCCTTTGTTTACTGCAGAATCATGTTGAGCTGCGTCCTTGTTGCTCTAAAAACAGACTGGTGAAGTTGTTAAAGCCGACTGGAGGGTGACACTGATACACATTGGCAGGGCAATGGGGTGAAGCCAGTGTGTGTTATAAAATATCTCTGCATTTGGGAGTCTTATTTTGGTAAACCACTTCCTGTATTTGCATGTATTTATGTGTTTATTCTGCTGGGCAGGTGTGCTGTTTAAGGATGTTCAGGTACATGAATATCTGTGTGTGTTTGTGTGTGAGATTGAGTGTGAGTGTGTGAGATAATCTTTAATTAAATTCCTGAGTTTAATGGGATTATCTTTGGGAGACAAGCAGCACAACGTCCTTGACATCCATCCCCCCGGTTAGTCACGGGTGAGCGGCTGATAGAGAGAGAGAGGGAGATGATGAGGAGGGGGAGAGAGAGAGAGAGAGAGAGTGAAGAGAGAGAAACCTGAAGGCAACGACTAAGAGAGGAAGACAACAAAAAAAGAGCTGTGAGATCAAAGTGCGATGAAATGCTTGTGAAGTCGGAGAAAGAGAGACGAATCAGGAGGGAGAGGGTGAAGGAGAAGTGCCTCGCGTTGTAATTATCTATTTTCTGCAGCGTTGCCACTGAAGGTCGACGGGCCTTCACCTCCACCTGCAGCACACAGAGGCCACCCAAACAAACGCTGTCATCCCTATTAAAGATATAACAGAGGTTAGAACTCTGCTCCGTCTATTACTGCTGATGCTAAATATGCACTTCTTTTTTTAGTTTGGCCAAAATAAACCATCTGAGAAACTCACAAAAATGATATTTTATTGGCTTTTAAAGCATCTAAAAATACTCAGTGATATATTTAGGTGTTATCCAGACATCAACTCTATCAGAAATATCGGTGTTAGAGACATCGTGATAAGGCCAGCTTTAATCTTTGTCCTCTTTTAGATCTCTGATCCAGTTTATTCTTACTTTTATGTTCTTTGTTGATTCATTAATAGAGTGTTTTAGCTTTTAGAGAGTCTCAGTCTCTTCAGTCTTCATTTTTCTGATCTTTAAGACCCACTTGAGCCGAAGTCTTAAGTCCATTGCTCTGTTGGTCCAGTCTTTTTCCTGGTAGAAGAAAGTACAAATCATTTGTCTTGACCCAGCTTCCACTGTCATCCTCTTGAAAATGTATATTTGATATTTACTAAAGCAGAAGTTACATGAAGTAAAGTTCCCAAAGTGCAAAAACACAATACAAGATGTCCATGCTGTCTAATAAGGAAGACACGTGAATGTCTCCTGTGTCCCAGTTTCATTTAGTTTTCATACCATTTAACATATTGTGTGGTCCTAAAGGTCAAAGAGATTCCTGATTTAAGGATGGTGAGAGCAAACTGAGGGTGTCATTTAACCCTTGTGTTAAGCATGCAAACAGGCATTGAACTGTAAAGCTATTGGCAATTAAAAAACAGACAGTGAGTACTTCAACACCCTCTGGTGGTCACTGAGAAACGTTCAGCCTGCTGTCCTCACTGACTCAGGATGGATGTGGAAATACCATACATGCCGGTTTTTATGCTGGCTCTTATAAGTGAATCATTAATAATGTATACATTCAAGTATTTAAAATGTCAACAACAGTTAAGCTAACAACAATATTTGATTTTAATTTTAAAGAGGCTACATTATACCTTTGAAGTGTAAAATGGACCTATAGATGTTCCGACCTGACCATCCCTGATGCTGCCTTCAGGTGTTCTTCAAAGTCATATTATTTTTATTCTACAGTACAGTACAAAGACAAAAAAGAAGAGATAAGGCAGTGGGAAATTGATGAATTTGAAAAAAATTAAGAACAATTATTAATTCTTACGGACAGATACGGATTGTATGATTTATACATTTATTTCTTCTATTTCTATTTCTATTTCATTTTCTATCTCTATTCTTTTTTTTTCTTGTAATGAAAGAATGGTACGGTTTGATTTCGTTGAAGAAAATTACAAGAAAGAAGAAATGTCATTACATTTGAAAACTAATTTAATCAGTCGATCACGTTTCGGAGCCATAAAATAATCACACATATGTACAACAATGAACCAGAGGAACTTGAACATACCACAAGTCGTATTTCCGACTTCCGCACAGGGGGAACTGGGAGTTTACGGGAAGCACCTGAACGTACCACACCATTACCAACACTCCGGCGGCTGTGAACCGACGAGGTAGGAGCTGTCACTGTCTTTAACTGTGATTTACTGACGGTAAACACTGAACGATCAGTTTAGAAACAGCAGGATACTTGAGAGTGACTCTTTTCATTGTAAAAGCTATGACTGTTAGCCTGCTGACAGCTAACTCTGCTAACCGGCAGCTGTCAAAACAAACGGTTTCCTTTAGCTAACTCTGCTAGCTAAGTTAAATCTCTGATGAAAGTTACCGAAGTGATTTTGGTGCTAAACCAGAGCAACTATAGAATCCAGTTTCTATATATGAAGCATTTAAATATGTTGTTTGTCGATATATTCACTTTTAAAACGGGACTTTTTTTTGTTTTGGGTGGGGGTCTGGCGGATGTAACTTCACGTTAGCTCCTCGACCTAAGTTAGCTAACTAAGCTAGCTGCGCGACAGTAAACTTTTCAACATTTAGCGAATACTGCTTTTAAATGCTGTCAAAAAGTTGTGACACTTTTCTTTCATAACTTTAAATCTGTAGAAAGCAACTTAATTATGTGTTGGCCTTCGAGAAACAGTATAATGATGTTTTTCTTGAAAGTTATTTTCAGAGTTTTGTATGCGGAAGTGATACTGAAAAGTAATAAAACTTGAGTTCACGCAGTGAGCAGCTAACCTGGACAGTTAACTCTCTGATATGATGTCTTAGTCGTCAACTGGAAGCAATATTAAAGGAATATTAGTATTAATTAAGCTTCCTAAAGAAGTACCTCACAGAAAATGGATTAATTCAAAGTGGGATGAATTATTTCGTGTTTGTTTCATCATTTTATACCTAAAAAGAACCAAACCATTGCACTTTTTGTTTTTAAAATACACAGCAGAGCACGCACATGGATATCTCAATCAAACATAAGTTATGGTATAACTTAACAAATAGTTCAAAACATTATTGCTATGATTCTTATAGCAAGGGCTGGGCGAAATCCTGTATCACGATATAGGATTTTTCATATCTCAATCACGATATATGTCACGACATAGAATGATTTCTGATAAGTTAACAAATAATTAATCCATATCAAATGACCACATGGTAAAGCCTATTATTGGATAATCCTGTGTGAATTAAAAACGTTTTCACTTGGGCTGAGCCTGAGTCCTTTTCTGTACGTTAATGTCCATGTTAAGAAACAGCGCCTTCCTCTAAAGCCCTTTTCCCACTGGTCAAAAAACCCACTAATACCAGGCTTTTTTGCTTAGTGGGAAAGGTTTCAACCGGCAATTCAGACCCGGGTCAAATGACTCTGCAGTAGACCCAGGTAATTATCACCTCTGCTCTGATCAGCATTGATGGGAACACAAAACCAGTGTCGACACGCTAATCTCCATCTCCCTTTCCAGCGTAATGCTATGCTCTGTCGGCGCCGAGTTTGATAAACAGAGTGAATAAAGACCTAACCACCGTAACATCTTCACTGGTTACTAACTCTGTCTCCAGCACGTTTGTGATGTCAGATGGTGATGCAGCAGAAAAGAGACCGAAAGCAGTATACTCCACTGCAGTATACTTTATAAATGAATCGGTTATGATAATTACTGTTTGCTGCAGTGCTTCTTGCATACAGATGTATACACAAACACATTATCAAATGAAAAAAGCCGTTTGTAGACATCACAAGATATTATTTTGTAGTGTTTTCCTTTTTTGTAGAGTAATAAATATGTGAAAAAATTCTCTTTTAATGATTATATTAACTAATCTTTGTGTTCATTTGTCCGTTAATTGTAGTGCATGAAATGAGAAGCTAAACAAATATTTACATTCTTCTTTGTTTAATCACTTTGATGGAGTGTCTAATTTCCTATTCTGACAAATCAATTTATCAACTTAATCTTTCCAGGAGTAAGTCTCGGGTTACTCATGCATGTGTAAGTGTTTCTGTATAAATTAGACTTTGTAGACTTAAAAAATGAGCCCAAATCCAGTTAAAGAGCAGCTTGTTTGTTGAGAGATATCAGTTGCGACATCTCCAAAGCTGTGGATAGCAAAACAGGACCGACTTGATGCAGATAACAGTGTGTACAAGAAACAATAGTGCATTGAAAAGGCAGGTTCGCAGGTTTAATTGCTGCATTTTCAGCATGTGAAATAAATTCTGCACCCATAAGTGGTGTCACCGTCCCTGCAGATGACCAGTTAACTTGTCCCTGACTCATCAGCTGCCTCTCGCTGCCAAACGGCTCCAAACAAAGAGCCAGTGATGAAGTGGCAGCCCCATACCCTTTTACCATTGTCCCTCTTAATGAAGCGGCAGCCTGGGTATGTGAGCAGCTCGGCGTCTGGGTGGTCACAGGGTCTGAGGCCAGTGTGTAGTAAACACTGCATTACACAGATACCACTGTCTCTGTGAACTGTTAACATGACGCTCGTGGTATCCTGGTCAACCTGCCACCTGGTGCGTACAGGCTGGAGGCTGCAGGTAGATTCATCGTGCTGAAACATACGAGACAAGAAGAAAAAGGGCTGGATTTGTGTATTTGGCGTTACGGTTAAACCCTTTAATTAACTCACTCTGTGCTTAGGATGTAGTAAGAGCTTGAAAGCCCATACTTTAATTAGGCTATACTTAGCAGAATATTCTTTTCATTAGGGCTATTAGTTGAAGGGAAATTATCCTCCTGATAACTGTATCTACTGTCTATAGGCCTGTAATTTAAGATTATTCTCATAGTCGGATAATCGGACAATTATTTTGTCTATAAATAAATTAATTGATGAACTATGTGTCATAATATGCAGAAAAATGTTGATCAGTGTTTCCCAAAGCCTCACACGCTGTGTTTTATCCACAACCCAAAGATGATTAGTTAACTGTCATAGCGGAGGAAAGAAACCAGACAATATTCACTTTTACGAGCTATTTGAGTTTGTATCTTTTCTTTTGAATCAGTGTTATAGTTGACAAAGAATCGTTTAATCACTGCAGCTCTAGTCTTCAAAGGACATGACTAAGAGGCCAAAACCCCCCCAAATTTCCAGTGTAATATTAGAAACCAAAGAAAAGCAACATGTCACGGCTTGATGCTTGATGCTTCCTGTTTGCTTAAAAAAAACAACTTGAATCATTTATTGATTCTGAAAGTAATTTCCAATTAATTTATAAAAGCCTGTCCATGTATAGATTTATCATTCCTGCTCTACTTTAGTGCAAAGCTTCAAGTGGAGTGATGCCACCATCATTTTAAAACAATAAAGCACCACCTGTGTCCTCTTTTACCTTTTTCATGGTGCGTAAACAGAAGCTGTTTCAACGAACCGTGCTACTGTAGCTCAATTACAGATTCAATGTGTTATACAAGCATTGATTCCTGCACGTCAACATGATGAAATGTTGTACACCAACTGAAAAACCCGTAAAATCTAAGACTATTGAATTTGTTGAGATGTAGAAAATTAAAAATCATGAATTTCTTTGCATCTGTGGAGCTGTACCGTTCAAATAATTGGTGTTTTTTTTATTGTATAAGGTCTATCATATAGGATAATTAGAGCTTTTTATTAAAAAAGTTTAGTAGCAGTTACACTCATCAACACTTTCTCCGTCCCCACTTTCATCTCTCCTTTCTCTATCTCTCTGTCTCCATTTCTCTGTTGTCGCCTGCCTTCCTCGTCCTCCTCCTCAGATGCAGACTATAAAGTGTGTGGTGGTGGGTGACGGGGCGGTTGGAAAGACGTGCCTGCTCATCTCCTACACCACCAACAAATTTCCCTCCGAATACGTCCCCACGGTGAGTAACTGTAATTACAGACACAACACCATAACTGAGAAGAGGTGGATAAATGCAAACATACAGTTGCAAAGTTTCGCATGCTGTTTTTAGCACTCAGCCGCTGTCGCTCTTTGGTGTCACACAGGAAGTGGAGCTTGAAAGTCAAAAGGTCTGAACAGGAAATCAAAGAAAAAACATTACAGAACGGTTGGACTTCATTACAGATATCTACATCTTTTATTATATCTACGGCATGTTTGAGAAAAAGACAGTCTGCCCCTGAAATTTTCCAGAGTTGCCCTTTCCCACGTGTCCCTCACAGCTGTTGAGCAGGGGAACAATTTCAGCCCTCACATCCAAAAGCTCCTGAATCTCTACATCTCTCACATTTGAAGACATCTTTGCTGTCGCCTTGTAAATGATCCTTCTTCTTCAACCTCGGATGTTTTTAATCAACCTGTTATGCGTCTCTCTTCTGCTTTCACTCTGGTCGCAGTAAACTTTAGGAACTTAAAGGAAGTGAGTAAGGTTAACACTGCGTATGTGTTGTTTTTAAAGTCATATTTTACGCTGCTTTTTAGATCCTGGCGATCACGCTCTCGGATTTTAAGTTTCACGTTTCCCTGCCCGGACAGCCTGCCGAGGCTAGCATTACCGCCTTGTTTTTAGCTTTTAGCTTTTGGAGCTGATGGACAATCCTACTCACTCCTTTACAGCTGATAAATGCAGCTCCTTCCTGTTTCTACCAAACAAAAATTGAGACAACCCACGACCAACTGGTCGCTTCCAGCTGCACCCTCCCAACCCTGAATCTGCCACTCCCCATCTAGCGAATTAATAACTGCTTTCACTGTCTTTGTTATTGTTTTTTATTGTGTAAAGTTCCTTTTGAGTACCTTTTTTAAAGTGTGATACAAATAGAATGTATTATTATTAAATTATGATATACATGTCATCACCCTGCCCACCTGCTGCGTTCACACAGCGACTCTACCAGACTTGTTCTAGACGTTTTACTCGGACGCAGGCAGGAAAAAGTCTGCATAGAGTCTGTGTGGAAAGTTTGCCCGTTTGCGTTCACACGCAGCCCAGGTGTGAAAGAGGCTTCAGATAGTAACGATGCCAAAACCATGAAAGTGATTCCCACATTGTAAGAAAAAAAAAGAATTGAACTGCGAAGGAATTGTTTTTTTAGAAATACGCTCAATAAAAAGAAAGATGCCTCGTTTATGTTTATATACTCACTATAATCCACAACATGATTAGCTCAGCTTAGCTTAAAGACTTTGAAAAGGGACAATCAGTTAGCATTGCTGTGTCTAAAAAAGACCAAATCTGCCTAGCAACATTACTTAATCTCTCTAAAAGTAAAATAACTTCCCTTCATGTTAAGTTTAAGTTCTTCTCCTTGCATTGAGTAAACCCCTTGAAGTCGTTGCCTTGACTACGTTACCAAACAGCTGAAAATAATGACGTTGTAAGATTAACCCCTTGTCCAAATTAAGCTCTCTGGCGAGTGAAAGTTAAACTAAAACTTCTCCTCTGATAGGCCTCGATGCTATGTGACATATGAAACCATACCTGTTTGAAACTGTGTTTGTAGTCTTGATGCGCCCACCGTGTAATAGACACACTCTGCAGAACAACATGCTTTTATGAAACAGGAAGTGCAAACAAGAAGTTGTTTTTCTATGATTATGTTGGTGATGGTGAAACCTCATCTGGAGTATCTGGTACTTGCTGTTTGGGTGGGTTGTTAGGATGGCATCCTTTTCTATGTGTTTGTGCATGTGTGTGTATACATTATGTGTGCGCCTGCTTAATTTCATGGATAAAATATTAGAGATTTCCCTTCCTATTTGATTTAGTGCTATTCAGAGGAGTTAAAGCAGCAGCGTGACGTAGCATTCTTGTGCCCTCTGATAGAAAATTCAGTTCAGGTTCAGACCGAAACCTCCGCTCGATGGATCCTGCAAACTCTGACTTTTTGAGTGTGTGTGAGAAAACAGCTGACTGACTGTTTACAGGCAGCACAGAGGGGCTGCTGGAAATATCTTAAAAACCCCGGGTTGATGGGCAGTTTGAGTGCTGACTGCAATCTGATGAGTAATTCTCTACTGTTTTCGATCCGTCCCTCGTCTCTCTCTCTCTGTCTCTCTCTCTCTCCCTTGTCTCTCTCCCTCTGTCTCTCTCTGTCTCTCTCTCTCTCCCTTGTCTCTCTCTCTCTGTCTGTCTCTCTGTCGGTCGTCAGCACAGTTTGATCAGAGGTTTGCAGAACCAACAGTGCTGACTCAACTTTATCTTCCTCTTCCTGTCTGACGGTCTGTCGCTCTCACCTCCCTCCCCCCTGGCAGCACTTTTAACCATCTACTGTGAATTTGCCGCAATATGCATGTATACAGTATATATATATATACAGTATATAATGAGTCATAATAATTTTCTATTAAGAATTTGTAGATAAAATAAGCAGATTATCATTTTTTGTACATACCTGGCAAATCAAAGTACTTAATCACTGGTAAGATACTTTCACACCTAAAGTCCGATTCAAAGACCAAATTGTTCCAAAGTTGCATTTTGCCTCGAGTTTGGTTTATTTCCACACGGCAGCTTCGCCGAAAGTTTTGATGTGCGAGGAAACTGCTCTCTGATTGGTCAGAATTTCTACGTGTGGAAACTCCCTGAAGTAAACAAAGAGAGAGAGCAAGGAGAGAGAGAATCACAGATGTTAAACCGACAGTGTCCCACAGCTCCATCAGTTTAGTTTTTCACTGAACAGTTTGAATACTTTACTGTGTTTCTTGTGTGTGCAAAAGGCTCAGGGAACGGGAAGACGTATGGACAGTGATGTTTCACCCGTTGCTAGGCAACGACCGTTTTTTTGCACACGGCTTGTGCTGGTTCATAAAAAGTGGCAGGTCGTTTTTAGCAGAAGCTACGTTTCAGTTGTTTTCACAGTTTGTGTGTGACCACAAGTACGTTCTAATGTGTGTATTCATTTTAAAGACTTTAGTCTCTGTTGGGAATTTAAATCTTAGTATTGTAAGTTTACCAGCTGGTTCTGAAGCAATTAACAAGCTAGTTTGTATCATGTAGTCTTTTTATCCCTCCTGTGTGTAGCCTACTTAGAAGCATTTCTGCTATAAGAAATAAACAGTGCTAAGCAGGTAGAGACTATAATCTATAAGTGTATAAAGTTGTTAGTCTATATTGTTTATGTTTATTGTAGAGATAGCATAACGTGTATGTAGCTAACGTGGATGTCTTTTGTTTCCTCTTTATTTTAGAGCCACGTATAAACATGAACAGTGCCTGTGCATCTGTGTACCTATACTTTAGTTCACAATAAACGCTCAAAGGATATCCCAGCCTCCCGTGTCCTGACTCGACGCCCCATATTGTTGACTAGAATTCCAAGAGCTTCATTACATGTGCGTTTCAACAAGCGTCTGTGAAATTGTTTGGTCTGCCCATATTTCTATCAGAGCCCTCACCTCGTCGCTCCCAGACGCTTGTCCTCTTGCTGCGTGGCTGTCAACATTCGTTAAAGAGCAGTCATGTTTAAAGACATATAAAACGCTCTGCTTGAAATAATAAATTATGTCTGATATGTTTTTTCTGCAAAATACGTTTAATTACCTTGTAAAAATCCTCCCAAGGCGTCTCCTCCTTCTCCCTCATAAAAAATTCCCCGCCCACTTTGTGCTACGTTTCTCCTTTCGTAAAAACAAAACACGTCTCTGCCGTCGTTTAGTGGCAACTCGTAACTTGAAATGTGGTAATCAGTAGTAGTAACGTAAACGTTAGTAGTCTGTAGTGAGTTTGGAAAAATTACGATGACGGTTACAGCTGGCTCGTGCATCGCCGAAGTGGTTGCCATAGGTTACACATAATGATATGCATAGTGTCACCCCGTCCATTTATGGGATTGACGGGGTGAAAACGTGTTGTTCAGCCTGTTCTTGGTACACTGCAGTTTAAAAGCAGACAGGCCCAGCCATGGAGATGACTGCTTATGATATGTCTTGTGGCACATGAAGAACACCACATGGAGATGTTTACAAGGTTAAACACCTATTTTTCACTGGAGGGGCTCTTTAACAACCCACAATGCACTGTGTTTTGGTTTGCTTCCTGTATTAGGTCCTATTTTCAGTCCGATTATGTTCTCACTTGAATCGAACTGGACCGTGGTAAGTTCGGAAACGGACCGAGTCCCTTCTTTTCTTCATGGACAGTAGTGTCTCACCTGTCCGAAAGAACAGGACTCTTGGAGTAAAGTCTGAAATGTGAAGTGTGAATGCACCCTAAAACATTCAAAAACACATGTTAATGTCCAAACACCACGGATATATTAAAGGCAATAGCAATAACTTTGATAGGAAGTCATCTTGAAACATACTGCAGGGATATGCTTATTAAAAATTGATCGTGTCCTGAGGAACAATACAGTATCATAAAACATTAAATATAATAGTCTATCTATATTTCCATACACGTGTGCACATTATTATATGGTTCAATGTCTCATTTATTGCTTTTATCTATATGCAACACTCTGTTCCTGCAAGTAATATCCTGCTGTTAGTAACAGCCCTATATCTCCATGTCATCGCT
This sequence comes from Semicossyphus pulcher, assembly GCF_022749685.1. NCBI lineage: Eukaryota > Metazoa > Chordata > Actinopteri > Labriformes > Labridae > Semicossyphus > Semicossyphus pulcher. The sequence continues at coordinate 3,444,604 of NW_027211726.1, forward strand.
GGTCACCACTGAACCACTAATCACAACTTGATTAATTATCGCGCAGCCAGAATCTGTCAAAGCAGACATAGACAAAGAGGAACCTTTGCACATCCTCATCCTCCTGTTCCTCCTTACTTCGTCGTCTCTTCACCTTCAGAATAAAACCAGCCTTCGTAGAGCAAAGTGAGGTCTCTTTGTCTTTACTTCTCTGTGTTGCGTTGAGCGTTTTCCCATCAGCCCATGTTGTTGAGCTGCTTCCTGTCAGTCAGCTGACAAACGCCACAATAAGAAATCATGAGAGAGGAAGTCTCCTCCAGGAAGTAATGATGTGTTCATATGCTCCTCAGATGGTCCCATTTCCCGAGATGGGAAGTCGTTCTTCTCACTCCCATTTGGGAAGTCGTAATAAGGAAACAACATGACGCAGAACCAATTTAGGTCACTCTAAGTAGACAGCAACCATTACAGCAACTTAATACCAGAGTACAAATTACATGTGAGCAAAACATTGATATGCAATCCGTTTTTTAGACGGCATGCTTTGGAGAATAATGGAGGAGAATGTTAATAAGTTTCAGATCCAACTCCTTCATTAAATAAAGGACAAATAAACTCAAGTACAAGTGTCTCAACTTTGTGCTAAACGTACTTGTAAACGTACTTAGTTACTTTCCCCCACTTCCAACAGGCTGCAGCTCCTCTCCACTGTAACCGCTGTGTTGTCATCCGACTGTTTCTAGCAGCTTCTGTCGTCTGTGCTCAGTCCAAACACATTATCATCACAAACCTGAATATCAGCGTGAACAATGCATGTGTGTGTGGTTTGTGTTTTATTGAAATATTTCCTCAGTGTGTCTACCGAACACGTGCCTCAACAGATCTCTCTCTGTTTCTGCCTGAACTTGAACTGACTAGTCTTCCTCTGTGTGTACATCTCATTGTGTGTTTTGTTTGGTTGTGTTAAACCCTGAGCTGTTTTCAGTGGTGTCCAAAGTTTTCTCTTAGTTCTGTAAAAACAAAATAAGTAAACTCGTTTTTCTTCTGAACATCTGCAGCCTCTCCACTTTAGTTCTGGTGTCCTGGGATGAACTAAAATAGCTCAATACACCCAACATATCCAACACCAACTTCTCAGAAACCAAAGTATCACTGTGAAGAATAACTTATAATTAGTGGGCTGTGCAGCACAGCCCACAATGGCCCCCTCTATAGCAAAGCTATAGGGGTCCATTGTGGGCTGTGCGAAGCACAGCCCACTATTGTTATTGCTCGCGCCTCTTTTTATTATTCTTCCTCCCTGATTTTCGGCACCTAACTTGCCCCGCAGCTTTGAGCGCACACAAATAAAAAATACATCAAAACGTGCGGCTCGTTCGGACTCGGTGTGCTATTATTTTTATCTCCAGAATATTAATTTTTCGCGTCGTAAGACGCGAAAAACTGCCACAAATTTCCCATCTGGAATGAATGGGACGAGGTCCAAAAAACGCACAAATCTGCCACGTTTTTCAAACATCTCCTGCTCTGGCCTACGTTCACCTAGAAACACCATTCAAACTTTAAAATGTAGGCACGGGTCTTGTCTATTTAAGTTGTATTTGAACTTTTTTCCTACCATGTTTCGTTTTTGAACGGTGACCCTTTAAAGATGGTGAGTTATTTTGGAAAAATTCAGGATTTATAATGGGTGTGTATTGCGGAATGTTCGTGCAGAGCTAATTGACAGAGTGCGGAGACTCAAAAAAACCTCTCAGAAATTCTGTCTCTCTCTCGCGACCCCAGCCACAAATTACACAGTAGAACTGTGATTTTTTCACAGAGTTGTAGCCACACTTGTCTTCTTTCTCCCAATGTGTCTACTTTATCAGTAGGATGTACGGTTTTTGATTTATCTGCCCCTAACCGACAAGAGTAGCTCTCAACTGCTCCATTTACTCCAATGTTAATCGGGAGGAGGATTTTCCAGGATTTTCGAAAGTGCACCTGTTTTTAACTCGCTCCTATTACCACATTTTAGAAGCTAGGACCACAAAAACTTATGTCTGTGTTCTTTAAGGCCTTTCTGGCTTGATGGTGAAGAAATTTTGCCGATATCATGTTTGGTTTGGAAGAAATGGCAGTAGTTTGACGTCCTAAATGTGAGCCAGAAATCACGCTCAGATCAGCTGCCACAGACACCAGCTTTGGTCGTTGCTAGGGAGTAACGACAACCATCTCCGTGGCAACCGAGCTCAGCTGGGCCAATTAATTCTTCAGACTCCAAAAAACTCTCAGAAATTCTCTCTTTCCGTGACTCACCCCAGCCACAAATTACACAGTAGAACAGTGATTTTTCACAAAGTTGTAGCCACACTTGTCTTCTTTCTCCCAATCTGTCTACTTTATCAGTAGGACTTATGGTTTTTGATTGATCTGCCTGTAACCGACAAGAGTAGCGCTCAACTACTCCATTCACTCCAATGTAAATCACACAGACAGAGAGACTGCAGCAGAGTATGATCGTCCGGCGTCTGTGTCAAGTGCACAGATATCAGCCATCTCATTGGACAAATCACCTCGGATACAGATGACAGACAACACAGGAGGACTCTGATTGGACAGTTGTGTGTGTGTGGTTTTTTCTGCCATGATATAACCTTCTGCTCCGCGCTGATCGATCTCATTTGACAAATCACCTCGGATACAGATGACAGACAACACAGGAGGACTCTGATTGGACAGTTGTGTGTGTGTGGTTTTTCATATTTCACGTGTATGACAAGAGTCCCAGCCTGAACACAATTACATGAAAATATTTCCCATCAGGCCTAGCGCCCGCTACTGGAAACAGGAAGTGACATATTTTACTCTACAAGCCCCTCCTCCAAGGTGGTAAAACATGTTAACCTCAAATTCATGTCAGGAAACTCTTAAGACCTTGATTAAGGTCTGTGACAAAACTTGTTCAGGTTACAACAGAGGGCGTGACCCTGGCGGCGCGGCGCATATAACCTTCGCCATGATGCCTCGCCATGACATTTAGGCTGCGATAACTCGCCTGTACTTCATCCTGTCTGCACCAAATTTCACATGCTTGATCAGAGTCCCGCCCTGAACAGATCTACACACTCCTTTCCTTACCAATACTATAGCGCCACCCACTGGTGACAGCCTGTATCAACTCTCATATACATTGTCCAATCTCCACCAAATTTCACAAGTTTGATGAGGGTACCGCCCTGAACACATCTACATATACATTTCTCACTCATAGTCATAGCGCCACCTACTGGGCAGAGCCTGTATAAACTGTCATATACATTGTCCAATCTCCACCAAATTTCACAGGTTTGATGAGGGTACTGCCCTGAACACATCTACATAGACATTTTTCACTCATAGTCACAGCGCCACCTACTGGTAAGAGCCAGTAGTAACTCTCATATACAATGTTCAATCAGCTTGAAATTTCCCATGTATGATTACAGTGTCGGACTGAACAGTTCTACAGAATCATTTTTCGCTCATACTCTTAGCGCCACCTACTGGCAAGAGCCAGTACTACCTGTTACATACAATGTTATATCAGCTTCAAATTTCACATGCATGATTATAGTCTCGGCCTGAACAGATCTCCATAGGAAATTTCCCAACAGGGGTTAGCAAAGCTATAGGCTATCCATAAGTACAGAATGTGTCTGTCTAGACTGTTAGCTAAATGTTATCATATTATCTGTATGTACACGCGCACACAGACATGCAGCGCAGCACAGCCCACTCTCGCGATTTCCCAACGGGGAATTGTCTAGTAATAATAATACTGCTTTGTCATTTTATGTATGAAATGTCTTAAAGCGACGGTTTCTTTTAGTTCTTAAACGTCAAATGAGCCGAAAAGAGTTATGAAAGTCAAAACCTTTTAAACTTTTACTGATGAAGAATTTTATCCACTTCTGTTCTGTTCACTGCACTTTACATTATTTCAACTTATCGGTACTTTTCATAGAGATGATTTCTCTCTAACCATACTACACTAACATTACACCTAGAAGCCATAATCACAGAAAAACTGGGTCTCTTACAATTCTTCTCATAATGCAGGTTATGCTCTCTACGGAAGCCCTAAATACATTTTATATTAACTCAGTTTTCCCGTGATTATAAGAAGCTTTTGCAACTCTGGGGGTACGAGTTATGATCATCTGACGTTGCGGTGGTGCAGCGTTGAGATAAATGAGTCGAAATCTCGAGAGAACAACCGGAAAGGACTCGTTATCACGGGAACATGGAGTACAGGCTCAATGTAGCTCATATAATTGATATTAATCAGTTATGAAACCCTTAATTAGATGCAAATAATAATTATAATAGTTTTAAATATTCTGTTATTAATGTATTTATAACCTTCTGAGTACCTAAACAAAGTCTCATCAGTGCACAATCCACACAGAAAAGGCCAACCACGTCAAAATTCGATATATATGTCGGCCCTGTCAAATCAGTATCAGTGTGAGTTCAGATTCCAGAGTCCAGATTAGTCAGGACATATTTTTCAAGTGCTTTAAGGTCGTTAAACAACTTAAAATATATTAATGCTACATGCAACAATCTATAATATGACGATTCCTTATGTTTTCATCAGGGTCAAAGATCCAGTCAGAGAGATTCATTAGGGTCGAATGCAGCCCAACGTGTAGGAGAACTCCTGCAGCACGTCTTTCCAGTCACCTGCTGAGAGCCTGCCTGTTTAAATAAAGATTAAACAGATTCAGGAGTGAACCCAGCTTGACTCCATGTTTGAAATGCTCGTTGTAGCTTCCTCTGCTACAGGCTACATCCTCCGGTCTAACTGGGACCTGTCTGTGCATACGGAGCTTCATTAAAACCAAACCATGTCTGCAGGCTACAGCAGGTCGACGTGTTTAGAGCTGTGCTGTGTATTCAAGCAGGCAGAGCGGCTATAAATCAGTCCCTCTCTGCCTCAGCTCACTTCTACGCTCACAGAGCTGAGGTTAGCAGGCATGTTGGGGCCGTGTTATTGTACCTGTCAGCAGCCTGAAGGTACAAGAGTGATGACACAGGAGGGAGGAGCGAACACCTGAAAAGCAGCTAAATAAAACTACCTTTACTCAGAGCAGTCGGCTTGTTTTAATCCCTTCTACATGATGTAGCACAGTTTCTCATTAAATAGGATAGCATGGATGTTATAATATTTGAAAGGCTTAAAGGTAGGGCTGGCACCTTAAAGTTTAAACTTTACAAAACATGTCTTAAGATATGACAAATGTGATCAAACCACACCTACACAGTCCTACTTCCAGGCCTCTGAATCACAGCCCTTGTCCCTGATTTCTTCAGGTGTGATGCTGTGCTTATTAATCGTGGTTTCCCACAGTTGGTGAAATATTCGACCATTTAATCAGAGCTTTATTTAGCAGGAATAAGATGATGCATCATCCGTCTGCGTCAGAGCCAACATGAGCTAGCTGTCCTTCAAAATGTGCACGTCATAGGTCACCAACACACCAGGTGTGGTGTTTACAAAGGCAGTTACATGGTTCACATCGGGGCCAAGCACATACGTGTGGATTAGATGCCTAATTGAAGCTGTTCGGATGTGTGTTGTTGGAAACATTCTGTAAATTTTGTAATCAAAATATTCCTTTAAGAAGCTTACCTTCATGAATCAGCTGTGAGGTGTGCAGCTGAGCACAACAATAAGCTTCTCCAACACTTCCTGTCCTTTCTTGTTTAAGCCCTTTGACCTTTGACAAGCAGGGTTGGGTAAGAAAAGGAAAATGTAGCAAATGTTTTTGTCTCAATAGCTGCATGAACCAATTTATAAAAACATTCTATGAAATGCCCACTTTAATGGGAAAATACTACAGATTCCCATTTGACCTGTTTTTATTGTGTGCTTTCCTAGTGTCCTATTTCCAAGAGTCCCATGTTTCCCATCTTTATTTAACCCCTCTATTTATTTAATTAGTCGAAAAACACACAAAACAAATTGTTTTTATCCAACATAGTCATTTTCCTCTCCACTAACTATTTATCTATTCACAACCTTCACATCTACATATATTTAATTTTTATTTTGTTGTCCAAAGGTCAAACTGTTGAAGGTTTTTTCATCACGAAATAAAAGGTCACTCAGAGAGCGAGGACCTCCACTAAGGTCTTGTTTTTTGAATCCGACTCTTAAGTATGCTGAGTAAAGTATCTCTCCAAGGTCTCTTCAAAGAGAGATTTGGTGTGCTACTATGGCTGTATTAATACCATGTTAGTGGCAAATGTGGTAATATTTATAGATATTGAACTGAGGGACTTAGGACCCTGGAAACAGAGAGGCACATGAACAAACAGCTTCTGAAAGTTGAAAGGCCGCAGAGACCCTTTGGCTGTGTGTGTGCTCTGTCTTTGTGAGAGAGAACCTCTTCTGAAAGTAGAGACAGCAGTGGTCTGGTCTTTACTTCTTCAAAAAGCTGTTTCAGAATGAGCTTTAGGTTTCAGAATCAGGGAATGTGTGTCCTTTAAAAGTACAGTACACAACAAGTGTGTGTCTCTTAAACATGAGACGTACGCTTCCTGTTTTGTTTTGAAGAGCGTCTGAGATCATGCGTCCTCTTCACATTTTTACTTCCTATTTGCACCTTCCATCGTGCTCCCTCCAACTTTAACCCTCTCCTCCCTCTCCTCCTCCCCCCGTCTCCCTCAGGTCTTTGATAACTATGCAGTGACGGTGATGATCGGCGGGGAGCCGTACACTCTGGGACTGTTTGACACTGCAGGTAAAAATAAATCTGTCTGTAAAATACTTGGTAGTTTTAGTAGTATTCATACAGCAGTAACAGCATTTAGCCTTACCTGCTGCATTCCTCACATTGTTTTTGTTGTATCTTGTTGATAAGAGTGTTTGTGTGTCTCCCCCTGCAGGTCAGGAGGACTACGACAGGCTGCGACCCCTCAGCTACCCTCAGACCGACGTCTTCCTCGTCTGTTTCTCTGTCGTATCGCCCTCCTCTTTTGAGAACGTCAGAGAGAAGGTGAGTTCAGGCATTTGACCCCCTGATGTAACATTCTTAAGATTCTCCTCTTATTCATGCTAGTTTTAGAACTTAAAAAGACTGCTATGGTTCTAACTTTCCCATAAAGCTTTTCAGTGTTAGAGAGTCGGGATAGTAATCAAGTTACATATTGGACACTGAGACATAAGCAATAGAAATTAGGGCCGCACGATACTGGACAAAAAGTGACATCGCGATAATTTAATTATATTTAAAAATACGCATAGCAGATAAATGTAGTGTGTTTTCATGTACATATATACAATTTATGATCATAATTTTTATTATGTTCCTCTGACAAAACAAACCCCGCTCCTGCTTTTATCACTGTTGGTTCAGAGACTCAGACAGCCGCCTGAAAAAGTAGAGAGAGTTCAGGTGGAGCGACACGTTACCTTCTTAGATAAATAGAAATAGACGTGTTGGCTGCAGTTGTTATGGTATGTCATCTTCTATTTCTAACAAGGTTCAAATGTATGTTGCGTCAGCGTGACGGTAACTTTTGGTCTCACACTGTGTGTGCTCTGCCGCGAGAAGTAAACAACTCTAGGCACACTGCTCTGTTACCAGCCGTATATATATAAGAGCAGCACTGTGCCAGATGTACGATAACGATTGTATTTGAACGATATTTTTGCCCTCTGTACGACCAATAATGCCAAAAAAGGCTGACTGTGCGATAATTTGTCCCTTCAAAGAAACCCTCAATAACAGTTCAGCGACGCATCCGTCACTCATCGCATCTCTGCGCGAGCACGGCTTGCAGGCAGCTTCACCGAATGTGCGAGGATTTAGTCGGGGCTTTTGTTTTGAAGGATCATAACAGGAGGAATGATCGTGTCATGGGCAGACAGTTGCCGTCTTGTTAGATCATTTTAAAGCTGCAGTATGATTTTGCTGTATTTTCAGTCTGGCAAGACTGACGAGCAGTTAGTTTGGCTCACAACCACACATCCGGCGATATGACACATGCGCACATGTAACTGCGACGGTTAAATTATTTATTATTCAGCCCTATTAGAAGTGGTCGTCAGTGTCTCTAATGGTATTTTTGATTGTTGTGATGTCACTTCTTGGAGTTTTCTCCAATGCGTCCCGCCCCAGAATATGTTCAACCTAAACTAAAGGATTATCTAAGTTAATAAACGCTGATACCTGATAAAGGTATAGTACAGAGGTGTTTTGTTGCATATATTCAGATGCTTCATGTTTCTAATATCTGTACACCTAAAGTTCATGTAAGTTTTGTAAGTTAAGCTTTAGCCATTGTGGTTTTTATTTTAGATCAATTCAAACAGAATTAAACAAACAACGATCTCCCACTGCGAGATTGCTTCTGCCTGTGCGATGACATCATCAGTTAGACTGCATGTAACAGAAAGTAAAGATGAGATGACTGATGGTACAAAGTGGTGAAAACGGAAGATGGAGCCTCATCTTTGTGTTGCAAAAAGCATGAAGTCTGTTGTTGTTATAGTTTTTATTATACATCAATTTAAACAGCATGATTCGCACAGCAATCTCTTGTTGCCTGTTTGCAGCCACCCATGGGAGGTCTAATTTCTTACGGCCAATCAGCAGTCTCCTTCAAAAGTCAAACAAAATCTAATACCAAGAAAAATATTTTATGAAGACTAATTACTCCTCTGACTTTATTTCTGACCCGGGTTCTCCAGATCACATGCTTCATTATTTTCTCTCACCTTGCCTCCTCACAGTGGGTGCCAGAGATCACACATCACTGCCCGCGGACACCTTACCTGCTGGTCGGGACTCAGGTGGATCTGAGAGACGACAGCAACACCCTGGAGAAACTGGCCAAGAACAAGCAGCGAGCGCTGACCTGCGAGGGCGCGGAGAAGCTGGCTCGAGAGCTCAGGGCCGTCAAATATGTGGAGTGTTCAGCTCTCACACAGGTACACAGAGAGGGCAGGAGGCTGATATTTTAACCCATATGTGAGGAAACAATCAGATAGGTCGGGTATCTGAGGACATGCTTACTAAGTGAGGCAACAGCTAGTTACTAAACGGATCGCAGGAGGAGACGCATCCTGATCCTGCTTACGTTTGCTTTGCACAATGTCACCATAAACAGGAAGTAACCTGATTTGTTTGAATGAAGTTCTGACAAATAGCTCAGTCGTTGTGCAGCAGACTAAATGTAAAAGCAGAATATTTCAATGATTAACTTTGTTTCTATTGAATATAAAAACCTTTAATATCAGAAAAAATGAACAATCTTTTGACTAAACCAGACAAAGTACAACAAAAGTTCAGCTTTCACAGAAATAACCATCAGAGCGAAAATTAAAGTCTGTGCATTCGCCACCTTGACTTGACTAACATTATAGTACATTAAATATCTTTTGAACTACGGTAAAATTTGGTTTATAAGATGCACTTTTTTTTTTCCACCTAAAACGTGGGCTGCGTCCTTTATCCCGGTGCGACCAATGTACCAGTATAATAGTAGTTATGGTGTGTTGTCCAGACGATGGCGCTATATCTAGCTAAAGCTTCGCACAGACATGCACCGTCATAATCACTAGTGCAGCCGCCGCCCTCACAGCGATCACCATGACCGTAGGCTGAGCTCGACTGCCACACCGCCAGCTAGCAGGATTACAAACTCCACATGGCCAAAACAGATGGTCGGCTGTCATTTGTGTGTATTTTGAATGAGTTTCAAATGAAACTACATTTTAAAAGGTGTAATAAATAACTTTTCCCTCTCGGATATCCCTGAAAACTGCGACTTATATTCTGGATTTTACAGTCTTTGTTGGACAAAAGAGATGCAAACCTTGCTTTTTTTCAGATTTGTAATATTTAATAGACCAAAAGATCAAGAAAATAACAGCGATTTATGACATTTAATATTACTAATTAGATGGTTTGCCTCCTTGAGAAGTTAACTGCGTTCAGGACATATGAGGTTCGTCTCAGTTTCCTGATTTCTGATGGCTCTCTCACAAAACCGTCTGTAGTGGTTGCTCTCTTACGGGTTGGTGTTGAAATGCCACCTTTATTAATAAATCCTAATTAAAAGCTACAAACACAAACTATGTGTGTGCACCTTGATCAGTTTGCATAATTTTGTTATCACCACCTGTTCATTAATTTGGAGGCAACTTTAACGTTTTGTCGGCACTAAAAGACTCTTTAGTTTTGTACTTCGGCTTGCTGGTTGTGTCGTATTTAAAAGCACAAATACTTCTGCAATAGCTGTTCAGGAACCTTACTGCTAACTCTGATGGAGACGTAACTCATGAGTGTTTCTCTCTGTGCTTCTCAGAAAGGACTGAAGAACGTGTTTGACGAGGCCATCCTGGCCGCTCTGGAGCCCCCAGACACCAAACCCAAGAAGCGCTGCGTCCTGCTATAGACACCACGAGAGGAGGAGGAGGAGGAAGAAGAAGAAGAGGAGGAGGTGGAGGTGGACGGGGGGTGGGGGGATGAACCCAGACGGGATCATGGGAGGGAGTACCGAGGGGAGGGAGGGTGTGAAGGTGGACGACACGTGTTTAAACAGTGCCTTCAGCCGTAGTGACTTAAAGTGGGCGTGGTGTTGGAACAGACGGGCTCTCCACAGGCTTTATTTTCATCATAGATACGTGTCGCTATAATATGACTAACACATGTGGACAGCACTCCTCACTAACCAGGAAACGGGGGTTTAACTAAAGCAGTAGAGGGGTTTGAACCTCAGACGCCTTCAGAGATACAAACAGAGGAGTCACGATTACATCTGAAACTTGTAAACAAAATAATCTCAACATAATAAACTAAAAGTTCAAGAACTTTATTAAATATTTGATAAAGATTTCTGTGCTTAGTTAAGAAAGCCTGGACGTGTCTGGAGAAATATCATTTGGCGATTTTCTTGAGTTTAAAAGTGAAAAGAGGAAGAAACAGACACTTTTCTTCCCCCTCAGCCAAACGAAAAACAATATTTAGGGTTTTTATTGCGATGGAAACAGTCTGGAATCATTTGGAAAAATAAAGCTGTTTCCATCAGATGTTTTTGTCACAGTATTTGTACAACAAGCAACTTTAGTGTAGATTTTCGAGGAGCAGCCCCAAGATCAAAACATCATCATTTAGTTCTCTGAAAAGTTTTAAGATTACAGTGACATTGTCGCACTTAAAACTGACGGAAATCTCTCTCAACTCACAGCTCACAGCATGTGAGTTAGGAAGCTCATTGTCATTTAAATCTTTGTTGCAGCAGGTTGCATTTGATCTTTATTTTCTACCAGCCAACAGTTTAATTTAGACAAGAAAAAAAACATTCCTCACGATAGAAATGAATTAAAAGAGAGTTTAAAGAAACATTCCCTGCAGCTTGATGGACCATCAGAGGTTCGGCAGTCAGGTTTCCTTGCAGAAGTGGTGACTGTAACCTGACTTCATGCGTAACAGTAGAAAGAGATTTAGCTAAAATGAGAGCGCTTTGGTGACGTCTGATTTGCAGTCAAAAAGCAAATATATGCACACATGTACATGCAGTAGTTAAAGATGACAAGACTTGAAATCTTCAATAAAAAAAAAAACGGCGATCGAAACTTGATATTCTTGCCGTCATGATGCGACACAAATGTTTCAAACCTTTTATTTGGGACATAAACAGGTTTAGTTGCAGGTTTTTACCTGATAAAAGAAACGTGTTCATGCTCTGCAAACACTGTGTTCATTGTGTCCTGATGGTAAATCTTCTTTCTTTGCTGCCTTTTCTCACTGTGGACGTCCGACACCGAACAATCTTTACTGCATATCATCTCATTTCAAGTATTAGACGTGGAAATTATAGAATTAGAACATCAATAAATCAATCCTGCATCATTTTTTAGAAGCTATCATTTTCTGCAGACGGTCACCGACAACAGCGTCGGCCTCAATGCTCTGCGGACTCGTCTCTGTCACTCGGTGTATGTCTGTGTGTTTGGAAACTTCGAGCTGCCACAGAACTTTACTGTTATGCCTTAAAATGTAAACAAATAACTTTGCTGCCTTAAAACTCGACATGTAAGTTACAAAGCGTTTGTGTTTTCAGCCTGGGAATGACATCGTCCTGGCTTTAGAGTGCTGATCATCTTAACGTTTAGACAGCCATGCTAGCTGTTTTCCCTTCTTTTCCTATGCTAAGCTAAATGAAGCTAATACAGTGGCGGTTCCAGCTGCATGTTTCCCTTCCATGCACGAGAGTGGTTTCGATCTTTATTCTGCAGGTTGTTGAACTATTCCTTTGAGAGATTTGAGGTGTGATTCAGTCAGGTGTGGTGTTATCTCATGACTAAGCAAAACAAACAGATTGAAGCCAAAACTGTAAAAATAAAACATTTTCTGATGTCACAGAGCCAGATTTCAAAATAAAAGCTCTTCTTACCGACTCTCCATTAAAATAAAACACATTTATTCTCATATTTTTCTCTCCCAGGTTCTTTTTATCAAACCTAACTCATTCGGCTGCCTCTGTGGATGTTTTTAATATATTAATTCAATGAGCAGTGCAGTTTTATTAGATGTGGTTGAACATTTACGCCTGACCTCCTCATATCGTCACTGGAACCTCGAGTGCTCGTTGGTGTGTTAGCACCCCCTAGAGGCCTTACAGGGGAACACCGCCCAGTTTAAAGGTTCATGTGTTGTTGCTTTGGCCTGGAGTCGACTAAGTCAGCGTTTTTGGACCTAACATTTAGACTGTGACACATAGTTTTAAAACAAGCTTTCATTTTCTCTCTTTTATTCTGTCTATTACTGATTGTCCTGTGCCAACATTAGCGATTTAAACCTTTAACCTGAGCTGGTTCCCCGTTAAAATGAACTAAAATTCCACTTTTTTCTTCCACTGTTTATATGATAATGTATGGATGATTTACAAGTATTATATATTTCTTAGCTTCTCATTGTTTCTTGTGGAACAATATTTTAGCTTTCTTCTTTTTGGAAACTTGAGTTTTTCTTTTTAGATATTTTGACTTTTACTTGACGGTTGAGTGCCAACGGTGTGAGACAGAATCATCGGCCTGGTTTGACAAACTAAACGATCCTCATGATGAGATAAGGCAGAGAAACGAAGCAACATAAAACAGCTGGAGCAACAATTACAGATGTGTAAAACTGCTCTGTATGAAACGATGAATGTTGGACCTGGTGGGTGTTTGGAAATAATAAATAGAATACTTGAATGTTGTTTCAGCTTGACTTGATTTTATTATTTATTCATTCACATTCACACTTTTTTATCGCTGTAGTTTTTCATTTTGAAAAAAAAGCTTAAGAGAAATGCATAAAAAGTCAAATAAAAACTGTAATTATCTTTTGATGAATTCATTGTTCTATCTTCAGATTTAAAGTTGGTGATGATTGATGCAGCAAAATGTTATCAAGAGGTCCTTTGAAGAGCAACTGAATGGCAACGTTCTTTGTGTACATCTTCAAAATGGTTGCTCAAACTGTTCTTTGTTTTATATTTTGACAATAACAACTCATCTATGAACGATGCTTTCTAAATTATTTTATTTTTATTGCTTTTCCATTACAACACACGGACGAGGGGAAGCGAAACAAAAACAGTCAACAAAACAACAAACAGAAACGCGCAAAGATCAGGATTGCAATGTCTCCAAGAAAACAACCTTCTCTATTCCCTTGGTGTATTCAGTAGTTTGTCCTCCTGTGTAAACATTGTCCATTTCTCTTGACAGCGCTCCTCTTGAGCTCTTATCCTATGTCTGACTGATCCATATCATATATTTCGTTCACAATTTTTCATCTTGTGCTGGCGATTCTGCCGTGTGCCATCTCTATGTGACGACCGTCTTACAAGCCAACAAGACGATCAGCAGTAAACACCATACATGACGTAGGTATATCGTAGCCATATGAACATTTTCCCAGAACTGTACAATGTAAGAACAAAGCCAGGAAACATGGGAATGGTCTGCGTTTATCGCCCCGCACCGTCTCCGACATGGTTGTGCTGTAGACGTGTATCTGCTCTTGATTTTAGTTGTAATAGAGAATCTAACTACATTCTTCCAACAGTGTTCTCTCCAAGTACTTCAGGGTTTTGTTGACTGCTGTGTTCTCCAAATATGCAACCATTATGAACAATGGAGTCTGGAAATCATTGGATGGACAAACATGAAAAACTAAAGCCTCAGAGAATAAATCAAATTTCACTTTATTGTCACTTATTTACGAGATTAATTTGCCTTAAAGACTGTGAAACACAGAGCACACAGTTTTACACATTTAAGATTCATACAACCCAAAAATATCTGCCTGAACGCCACACGAGCTCACGTTTCATTGAGAACAGAACATGATGTTTGGGCCTGATTAATGAGTGAAAATTCAGCCCTCGGTTGGAAACGAAATAAATAGATAAATAAAATAAAAAACCTTAATAAATGTTTTCCTCAGTAAAGGTCTGACATTTTTACTGTGAAAAATACCTGTTACGGGTGCTGGTTTGGCTCAGTTGGTAGAGCAGGCGCCCCATGTATAGAGGCTACAGTCCTCGTCGCACTGATCGCAGGTTCGACTTCCGGTCTGCCGATCCATTTGGTGCATGTCATCCCCCACTCTCTGCTCCCCACATTTCCTGTCTGTCTTCAGCTGTCCTATGAATAAAGGCAAAAAGCCAAAAAAATAATCTTTAAAAAAAAAAAAAGAAATACCTGTAATTCTATTTTTGGACTTTCTCTTTTGTCTAAAAATGTAAAAACAACAATAATAAAATGTATTAAATCATATAAATTATCACCTGAATAAAAATCTTCTTAAAGTGTATCCTTATAAAGTCTGTCGTCTCCACACGTTTGGTGACAAAGCGGTTAATGCAGCAGCAGACAGTGAGCACTAGGGGGCGCTGTCCCCCTGGTTTTCAGTGGGCCTCAGAGGATACAGTATGTAAATGATCTGGCTTCTCTTTGATTGGCAGTTTAAAATGGATCCTTCAGACCGACGTGGCATGGAGGACTCGATCCTTTGTCTGACTGACGGCAGCGACCGAGACACGACAGACACTCGTCTCTCTTTCTCCCCCTCCCTCTGTCCCTTTAACCCCTTTCTTCCCATCATGCCTCTCTTCTTCTTTGGTTTGAGGTATTGAGAGTTGAGTCCTGAGAACTTGAGTCATGTCCATTTCACAACAGTCTCTGAGATCAAGTGCAGCAGTCATTATTGCACCATGTTCACTGGTGTCTTGTTCCAACTTCTCCCGGTGTTGTGTGTTCATTTGGGAACATGGCTGGGGTCAGAGGTGGCAAAATAATCTGCTCGATTACATGCAGGTCGTCATGTTGAGACAGACCCAAAGAAGCCCCAATGATCAAATCAGTCCACTGTTTGTATGTTTTTTCTTTTATACAGGTTATGTGGTGCTCCATGTACAATCCCACCAGGGCAAACTGTCAAATTGAACATTATATTTATTCATTTAACTACATTTTCTGTACGTTATCTTCCTGCATTGTCGTCTAAATCCTGTTTCAAAACCCTCACTACATTGACACGTCTAATTCTGTTGGAAAATACTACAACTCCTTAATTTAAGTACTCTTTTTTTTTTTTTTTTTTTGTAGTTCTGTTTATTTAGGTTTTTTTTTACTAAAAATAGTCCAATTGGACAATATTTATTCCACAGAATGACCTCCTCTGACTCGTGTAATCGCCCCAAATTCAATAGTAGACTTGGCCTCCATTTATGTCTTGAAAAGATCTTGAACTTGGTCAGACTTAGGGAGGAAATTAGGTTCGTTTTCTTGGATGCGAAACAGAACAATTAAATGTGCACTTTAAGGAATAATGCATTTAATTAGGCAACACCGCTAACTGTTCTAGATTCAAGTTTGTCATGTCAGCATATCCCCGATCCAGAGGTGAACTCATCAAGGAGCTCTTCAGGCTTTATTTGAGGTTTACTTGTTGATTCTGTTTTTCTTAGATACAGGTCTCCGTTGGTTTCCAGTCATTAAAAAAAAAAGATCATGGCAGGGAGATCATAAAACAGACCCCAGAGAAGTGGTTTGGTTGTGTAGTCCTTAAAAACGAATATTAGATTGTTAGAAATCCCATGAGCCATTTCCATTCACCTCTACTGATTTGGGTCGTATCGTAACCAGACGTGTTCACTTGTAGCGTCAGTAGTAGAAATAGAGAAAAGAACTATTTGATGCAACTTATCGCCTTTTAGAGGATTTTGTTCCTTTTCTTTCTTGTGTTTAAACATTTTGTCCCAAGCTTGGAATCGTACTAATATAACGAGTCAGGAATTCTAATCCAGTATTGCATGCAGTGTCATAATGTCACAGTCTGAAAGGGACCAATGAGAACTGTTGCCTTTAGAATCAGAAGCACATTTTGCTGTTACTGTTACAAGTTGAGCTTGTAAACAAGTATTTTGTTATTGGCACTTTTAGGTCACATGTGACAAATGAACAACAAACAGTGTAAAAGTCCCGTCCCGGTACATGAGTGTGAACTCTGACGGCGGTTCTGCTTGAGTGAAATAAAAGTGAAAGTAAAGACTTTAAACAAATTAATGATTGTTTTCAGTTCCACGTCGGCTTCGTGAAGCTTGCATGGTGGATTTGAGATTTCTCCCTCGACTGATGATCATGTCAGTTTTGCTCCTGCAGGTTTCTGTTGAGGAGATTTACTGTGAACGTTTCAGAACTTTTTGTTTACATTTTGAGACTAAACTGAAAAAGTCAAACTTTTGCCAGGTGGATAACAGGTGGATAACAGTGCGAGCTCCAGTGAATTAGCTGACCCCGGTTCAGTTTCAGTTTATCTTTGTGTGACTTGATGACTCTGTGCCAACTTATTGTATTTATCTGGCGGCCATCTTGTCTTGTTGCTGATTCAGCCTCTGACACTTTGACTGCTGTCTGTCCCAACACGCCTCGCTCTCTGCTGCTTGCTGGTTTGCCTGGTGAATATTATTGGATGTCCATCTGACCTCATTATAAGTGTGTTGCCATGGGCAACCAGCTTGGAGAAGAAGGAGGGGAGGGGCTGGGGGGGGGGTGAGAGAGGGAACAGTTGCATCATGGGATAGAAACCTGACCTCTCTTTTTTTTTCTTCCTTTTTTTTCTCAACGTCTCTCAGAGGACGCACACGTGCACTAATACACATGTGTACACGTGCACACATGCACCCGCAGCCACGCGCACACGCACACACACACACACACACGCACACACATTTAGCCTAAACAAAGATAGATGAGAGAGGAGCAGTTTGTGGAGTCTGAACAACAATATTTGTTTATGACTGCATGTAAAGAAAAAACACAACATGTGCAGATTCACTCACACACGGCACACAGATCGACACTGTGTGTGACAGTATTTGTGTCTTTTTGATGTGTTTAATCATGTGCAGTTTAGTGCAGCGCCGGAAGTGCGATTCTTTTCAAACTACTTTTACGTGTAAATAACAGTTAATAAAAATCCATGACGAGGTCCCGGAGCTGCCGTGTCTTTACATTTTGTCCGACAGAGTCCGAAACCCAAAGACGTGTCTAGTTTAGTTGCTGAATTCACCCTCTCCTTGTTTATATGTGTAATCTTGTGCGTCTCTGATCGTATAAGTTGACTTAAGTGTTTTAGTTTGTTTCCGTGTGATTAAACTTGTGCACAAGTGTGTGCGTATCATCTTTGGTCTTAGTGTGTAATCACACGGTACATGTAATCTTGTGTTATTCGGGTTTACTGATGTATGTTCATGTCGAGTGTTTAAATCAACTATCAGTGTGTAACATGAAGTGTTGAAGTCCTAGTTTGTTGTAGTTTGTGTTGTTAATCGTGCATTTCTGTGTACTTTGTGTGTGTGTGTCCATGTACACGATATTGCGCACATCATTTTCCATTTTGTGTGTCCGTGTTGTATTTTTAAATATATTTAGGGTGCAACCTTTAGTTTTGTGTCCTTGCAGTCTATTTCTTTGTGTGTGTTTGTGTTCACGAACACATTAGGATCCGTACCTTTAACACACGTTTATCTCATGTTTGCGTTACATTTCATTTCTGAGTCCACTTCCTGTGTGTGTGTGTGTTCCTATAGGTGAACAATGTTCCGCACTAATGGTTGACCTGTGCAGTGTGTGTTTGATTTTGTGTGTGCGTCCACGTCTTTGATGCATGTATGTGATTTTTATTCACATCTTGTCACGTCGTGTTCGGTGCTCCTTTGTCATCTTCTGTTTACGGCCTTTGTTTGTGTCTGTGTGTAGTTTTGTGTGTGCGTGTGTGCTTTTCTCTGCCTCAGTCTCCTTGTGCATGTGTGCCATTATTTCTATGGCCTTTTACATGCGTGTGTTTCTGTGTGTGTACATGTGGCTGCATGCAATCTTGTGTTTAAGTGTGTATGTTTGCATGTGTACCCGTCAGCCTGTAATTTTGTGTGTTTGTGTGGGAGGTGTGTATATGTGGGTTTGTGGAATGTTTGTGTGTCTGCGTAATTTTGTGTATCCACAGTGTGTGTGTTTATTTATGTATGAAGTGAGCATTATCTGCAGACACACCGCTGTATGAACGCGTGTGTGTTCGTATACAGTCGCACACACACACAATGCCTTCATCTCTGACATAACTGGTTACCATGCATACTGTGCGACTCTGACTATTATGGGGTGTTCTTTGTTTTGTCACGATGTGCCCTGGTATGGAATGGGAGGGGGGAGGGGAACAGGGTGTGTGTGTGTGTGTGAGCGTGCACGAGTGAGTGAGTGTGTGTGTGCTTGGAAAGAGGGAGGGAGGGGGGCATACGTGTGTGTGAGGGGGAGGTATGTGTGTTTTGGTGTGTGTGTGAAGGGGGGGAAAAGAAAGGGTGTGTGCGTGTTTGCATGTGTGTGTGACGAGCAGAGGATCGGGTGGGGGTTGGGTGTGCGTGTCTGCGCGGACGTGCGAGCATATAATGTGTGCACGAGAGGGAGTGAGCGAGTTCATGCATGTGTTTTTGAGAAGGTAAGAGGGTAAGATAAAATGGCGGCTGGTGTGTGCGTGCATGCAGGCCTCTCAGGTAGAATTTCAAAGTTCTTTCACAAACTCTCACATCATCGTTTCTCCACTGACCTTATATTTAGCACGTATTTCTACACGCGTCATTCACGAGGTGACTGTTTGTTGACATGTTGTCTCCTTTGACCGCGGCCTGAGAAGAGATATAAACAGGGCAGAATGGTGTAATCAAGGTAACTCAAAACGTACTTACTGTAAAACCTGCCAGATCACTTCCTGTAACTTAGGACAAAGACCTGCTCCAATGAAAATCAAGTTTCAACCTTGTGTTCGTGTGAGTTTCTGCAAACGCTGCAAGACGTATCAGGGCCAAAAACAAGCAGACAAGAGTGCTGGTTACCGGGACGCCGGTTTAGCTCACCGGTTAAATCTCATGTCCCATTTACAGAGGCTACAGTCCTCCATGCAGCGGCCCTGGGTTGGACTCCCACCCTCGGCCCTTTGTCGCGTGTCATCCCCACTCTCTCCTCCCCTGCCAAAAAAAAAAAAATTGCCGTTGACCGAAAACTCAAGTCTCAAAAACAGATTCAAACATGCAGGATTTCATCTGTCAAATATCTAAGGAACCTACACCATGGAACTGCAGGACGGTGCTAAGACCAAATGCTCGGGTGTAGCTTTTGTTAGTTTCAAAGTCTGACTTTGACTTTTAGTTGTTGGAGCTGGTGATTGTTTCAAGGTTTCTCTAACAGTGATCTCTGTTAGAGGACAGAAGTGTTCTGGAGTCGTACTGACCAGTCCGTCAATCGGCAGGCTTTGGTTGCTTCAGGAAAAACGGTCCGTGTGGAGAGCAAAATGGGCGGAACGCAATCCGTCGTGATGCCATCCCGGCCCCCATCTGATCAACTATTAGGCTTTTTATTATTTTCCATAAACAGACATCTGCGTTGAACTCTAACTCCATACTTGCTTCTCAGGTTTCAGTCGGACTGTAAACAATGCAGTGCACACAGCCACGCTGAGGCCTCTCTATGACAGTTAGCGATGCAAAGCAAAAGCTATCTGCAGGCGAGCGGCGTTGGAGTTTTAGAAGAGGGACCGAATCTCCACCAGATACATAAATCTGTGCACGTTTAATAAAGGAAATTGTGAATTGTTAACTAACGTCTCTAAATATACACTTCTGATTCATCTCTTGATTCTGAGACTCCCGGTTACAGGACAGACACTCAGGAGGGTCCAAATGGAGTTTGGTCGTCCCCTGTGATCAGTGTTTTACCCACTTATGTTCTCGTCTTTCTCTGTGAGTTCCTGCATCAAACATGCTTGATAATTTAGTCTCCAGTCAAACAGAAGAATTGTAGCTCTGCTAACTGGAAATTGTGCTGGGTCATGTCCCCACTCTGCATAACAGCTGCCTTCGGCCCTAAAGCTAAGAATCTGAATCAAGTTTCTGTTGTATAAAAGATCTGAAAAACCATCACATCTTGCTACTTAGGCCAGGACATGTTTTTTCCATGAAAACAGATCAAAATTCACTGCTTAGTTTGTGAGATAACCTGCTAGTAGACGAACAGACTGGTCCGACATGTTCTGTTCTTGGAAGAAGAAAGAGGAACATTGAACGTGTCGAATGTGGAGCGGAAAAATGAAACCATACTAAATTAATCAGAAATCAAATCAGTGATAAGTTCTCCCTTGTGAAGTTTTGCGCCCTCATTTCAAAGTCGTATGAAATCACCTCAGAATGACATCACAAGATAGCGTTGGACGATGACGATGTGGATGGGAAATATTGTCAAACCAATGGAACTCACATCCAATTTGTGCAAAGCTGTGCACGTTTTAACTGCATAACTTGCTGATGATGCACTCGACACTGCAGACATCATCAGACACCGGCTCACCCCTCAGCGGCTGCACAGCTTCACTGCTCCCCGTCAAAAAGACTTCCCATCAGCCACTCCGCCATTGATTTCTTCAGTGATCAGTATGTACAGCTCCGTACGTCCTTGCACCATGACTTTGACATTTTGATGCAGCTGCAAACACATGATTAAGTCACACTGACGGAGCCCCGAGGACACATGGCGCTCTGATTAAGATCGGGATTTAATATGAGGCAGTGTGGCTCTGTTTCTAGAGAGATCATGGAGACTTCTCGAATAAAGAGGCAGGGATGGAGAGCATGTGGAGATCATTGCTCACATCAACTCTCACATTCGGAGCACTTTATTTTAACTGTTGAGCCTTTACTCCTTTAATTTGGCCGCGTGAGAGTGATGTCATCCAAAACAAGTAGTTTAGTGTCTAAGTGTCTGTGTTACCTTGTCTAACCTGTCCTTGTTTTTAAGTTCAGCATGTCTGTTTAGTATGTGTGTCTGTACTTTGAGAGCAAAGAAAACCCAGAGAAAGATTCCTTGTATGTGCCCACATAAAGCTGATTCTGATTCTGAAACACAGCTGGAGCTGTGAACAGGTGCAATTACACCTCGCATTGTGGACAGATTGGTGTCTGAACAGTTCCATATTTGTAATCAGGGCTGTGGCCTGAGGTTTATTCACAATGAAGAATTTATCAACAGGCTCTGGATCAGCTGGCTACACAAGCAACATCTGCTGGGCTCTTTGGACTGCATCGCACGAGGGATTGATTTCCTAATTTAGTGATTTCAAAAATATCATGTTCAATAACATGTTTTTTTTTATCCCTGACATTCAAGCACTTGCACAACAGGCGTGTGTAACTTTCATTTCAACTTATGAAATCTGCTTTTGGCTGCTGAACACGGTGACATCAGTCAGCTGCTGCATTGTTTGTGACAGTAAATGCAATAGACAATATATTATGCAAAACCAAACGTCTCCCTGACTTCAAAGTGCACTTACATGTTCTTCCCTTATTGTTATTTTTGCCTGGTGGAAAGCACATTTCAATCACGTGTACCGGTTTGTGACTTAACTTGAAAAACATGTATTTTGAACGTTGAAAGTGGTCGGTTAATACACATGTGAGTGTGTGAAATACAGTCTTTCTGAACGTGTCTACAGACGCTGTGTTTACAAAACACACTGTCTAAACAGGGCTAATCATAAGTGTGGTTTGAATCACGTCACCAGGACACATTAGGTGAGCTGCAGCCTGCATCCTGAAGCTCGCTCTACGTATGCAGCAAGTATCACGGGCACCTGCCAGAACAGTGACATGACAAACATGTCAAGACTTCTTGGCGTAGCTAGCGGTATGATTTATTGTCGTCTGTCAAGCCAACAAGCTAACATCTCCACTCAGATAATTGAGATTGCTAAAGATAAGGTTAGCCAGCTAGCTGGTTGGTTGATTCCTTCGTACCGTTAGCTGATTAATTAATTACAAACGGCAAGCTAGTCAGTTAGATCAGGCTTATGAGTCTTGAAAAATTAGCTTAGGCTAGCAATTCATCTGAGTTAAGAAGAACTGGAAACAAACAAATGTCCTCCAATGAATTAAATGGCCCGCCAATGTTGACCCTACTTTTCCCATCATACTGAAGTTTGCCCAAAACGTACTTTGTATTGGACTCTGTGTCGGCTATTTGTCTACATAAACTATCTCTATTTGTAAGGTAACATTAGCGATGTTTTCACACTACTGCGGCTTTTAGCCAAGGCACTTGGGAGCATGCATAAACGTAACATCCTTTAGATTTTCATGGCAACACCCTGCGTAACTCCTTTACATAGACGAGGACGGTCTCAATTTTTAAGGGTGCTTTCACACCTGACAGCTTTGGTCCGGACTTCGTTTGGACAGGTGAGAACACGCATTGGAACTCCGGACCATGATCTGCCAGAAAAGACGGGACTCGGTCCGTTTCCACGGTCCGGTTTGATTCAGGTGAGAACATAAACGGACTTAATATACGAAGCAAACCAAAACGCTGTGCATTGTGGGTTGTTAACGGGTGTTTACGCTAGCAGAGACGCCAGGCAGCAAGAGGAGTAGTGGACAGACGTGGGAGCGACAAGGTGAGGGCTCTGATAAAAATTTGGCCTTTCACAAATGCTTGTGGAAACTCAGAAGAATACGGGGGGTGTTCAAACATATCTGTGGCTCCTTACTTGGGTTGCACCAATCAGGTATCAGCACCTATAATGATCCTATAAGGTAGATCTTGTGAGTGATTGGATTTTGTCATAACCAAACTATGAAAAACACAACAAGATGAACTCTCCCGCTGCGGTTCAGGGAGATTAAACAGGCTGTTTCTAATATATGTTTGTGTGCTGATCTGTAGCACTGTGTGGTTGTGAGGGAGAGAGGGAGAGAGGAAGCCCAGGTTGACGGAGTGCAGTGAGACGTCACAGATAGGAAACGCTGGGTATTTTGAGCCTCTTTAAGTGGCTGCTGTTTGGAGAGACATACTGTACTCTGCACTTCAGGAACCTATAAGACAGGAAATGATGATGGCGGAGGGGGAGAGAGAGAGGGAGGGGGGCGAGAGAGAGACGAGGCGAATTAGCAGTGTGATTATTACAGAGTGGCAGGCCAAGCGGCGAAGAAAGGAGGAGGCGGTGGTGGAGGGGAGGGCAGGCAAATGCTTATTATGGGATGTCTGTGTTGTTGGGCGGGGGGAGGGGCAGGGAAGTAAGAAGGAGGTGGTGGTGTGGGGGGGTATTATGATCTGGCCTAGGCCTGTTTTTGTGTGCGGTGTCTCCCTCGCCTCCCTCCCCCCACAGTCCACACGCGCTTTGTGTCTGCGTGTGCGCGTGCATCAGTGTGCGCAGACTGTGATGTATATCAGGGAAATAGTATCTATCTTCAGGTGCAGAGTGACTCACATACAAGAAGGTAGCGAGGCCCGAGAGAGGAGGCAGCACAAAGACACCGAGGCAGAGTGGCAGCTGGGAATTCATCAAAAAACTTCCCTGGCAAAGTATCTGAGCGGCACACTGAGCACAATACACTCCCTGTCCCCTGTAATGTAAATTATTGAGGCAGCGCTGGAGCCATGAACGTGTTTATGTGCGGCGGTTTGCCCTCTTTAACTACTGTAGCTCCTCTGCAGCGTCCTTTTGTGCTGATAAAAACCTCATTTGAAATTCATTATATTCACTCCAGTTAGCAGTTGAGCCAATTTAGAGGGGAGTTTTTATGTAACCTGATATGGACGCTCGATCATTACGGAGTCAAAACTGCACAAAAAAGAAAAAGGCGATGCCACAACTGGAATGTGGCTTTTGGCCCGGCTGACGGTTGTTCCCACAGAGTCTGCACTGGGACCAGTCAGATTGTAAGGAGGAACAAAGGTGCTCTGACCATGGCAGAAAAACATGACAACAGACTGTCTGTGCAAACGGGCCACACATGCCTGGAGATTCAAACAGCACCAGCATGCACCATTTGGTGATACGCACCTATGGCGATCTTATTAAGTTGATCTGCTGTCCGGTTTGATTTTGTAACACCCATAAAAATTCCAACAAGATGGACTCATGATTCAGAGTTGTTAAACAGGCGTATATGTATCTGTGATGATCTGCACCACTGTACATTCACAGTTTCCAGAGGACGAAGCCAACTGTCTTTGGCGATGCCCTGATGTATTCTCTTCTCTAGAGCCATTGTTAGATTAAAGCTTGATCCAAAAGGCAGCTGGACTTTAAGTTCCTGAAGACGAAACCAGTTACAGTGACCTGGATGCCTGAGAACCTTCAGAGACATTATTAGGTCAAATTTCTGATTCGTCCTCTACTTGTGTTAAAAGTTATTTAGCAGTTATGAGTACGCGAACATGATGATGGTCATGGTAAATGTTACATCTTTCTGTAAGGACGGTTTTCATTATAGCGTGTCAAACACCTGATTAATCAAGGATCTGGCTCCCAGACAATTGGTCAGATTTATAACATGTTCATTTTGGTCAGCTGTCTTGCAGTTTGAGCAGATACACGACGTGCTTTTCTTATGACTGCTGTACAAAGATTTGTGATTAAGTGCTTGTTTTGATGTAATTACAGCACTTGTTTAAGCCTTACATTGCCAGGCCGATCCTGGGTTTATTTTTCATCGTCCCAGCGTTATTGACACAGACATCAACACTTATTATTTACCAGAGTTCAGTTAGTTTGTTAAGGACGCAATAGCAGATTGAAGAAAGTTCATCAGCAGCAGCCATCTTGTTTGTTTACAAAAATGCCTCGACGGCACATAAACCTCCAACATTGTAATTAAACTGTTGTGATTGGCATGATGTGAATCAGGCCGGATGGAAATCTGTCTGAACCTGAGGGGGACCACATGAATCTGCCAGAGCAAATAAAACAAGAGCTTGCGAGTGTGACTACTTCTCAGAGTTTGGTATTTTACGTGTTGTGGCTAAAACTGTCGTCCTTTCTGAGAGTGTGCTGTGAAACTGTGGAATATGTTATTATATTTGAATCCAGCACAATATTGTTTTTCTTTATGCTAAAAGTTCACTTTGAAAATGTGCGCTGCCTTCGTCTCTTTACAGCAGGATTTTTGAGGATGCTTGTCTCTTGTTTGAATAAACTTTATTGGTATTGTCACTGAACAAACTTTACTGTGTTGTCCATGTTTACTTTCAAGTGTGAGCAACCAGCCATTGTAGGACTATTGATTTGTGCAGTGTGAACATACAGGTTGCAGGCTCTGTTTGTGTAGAATTCAAACATGTAGTGTGAGGAAACAAAATACACAGGACAAATATAGCTGCACAGTGTCTGCACGGTTTAAGCAATAAGCACTAATTGTTTTAGCACTTGTCTTAATATTCCAAGTGAGACTGGGAAGATGACCCGGGGATAAAAGGAACGCAGGGCTTCACCAGCACATCCGAGCGGTCTGGGACATCCCGACAGCCTCCATGGAATCCAATTTTTCTGTCTTTTTTTGTTTTCTCCATCTGTCAGACGCCGCTTTGTGTTATCTCATGTGGCAGACATGTTGGGTCTGATCAAATCCATTTGCACTTTTGTTATCTGGTGCAGCGTCACAGCGTGTACCGCGGGGCAGGATAGGTGGAGCGGAGATGCTGTCTGAGCGGGGGGAGGGGTGGAGGGGAGTCCAGAAGTATTATGGTATGCATTTTGACTTACATGATAATCTGACCCCGCCTGTAACCCTCCTCCACCACCAAGACTGCCACCCCTTTGCTTATTTCCATGGCGACCAGCAGTACAGAAGCACTATTATGGTCTGTAGTCGCCCCCCCCATCCTCACCCACCTACCACCTCCTCCTCCTTTTTCCTTTTTGCCTCAGAAATGATATTATTATCATTATGTGATATGCAATTCTGTGAGTCTGGTGGGGGTGGGAGGGGCGTCGAGAGCCGTGCACGAGGTTTCTATGACAACTGCCCCCAGTATCCTTCTGATTGGTGATTATGGGATGTCCCCCCCCCCCCCCCCCCCTTCATCCTACCCCCCCTCCTCCTCCTCCCCAAATGCACACATGAACACTGTGTCCATAGTCAAGGAAAGGAGAAGTGTGGGGGAGGGGGGGAAAGGATGCAAACATAGGGAGAGACAGAAAGAGGAAGAAATGGAGAGAAAAGAAAGACAGAAGTTGGTTTTTAAGTCGCTCTTTGTGTGCGGGACGCAGCGAGGGAAGCTGCTCTCAGCGGTGGGACAAAGGAGAGACCAGAGGAGAAAGGAAAATATCCAAATATGAGGTGGTGCTGAGTCAGAGGCGACTGTAAGGAAAGAGGCCAGAGGAAGAGAGGCCTTTGGCTGAAGCCAGGAGAGAGAGAGACGCGAGGGGAACAGCTTGAAGCGGGTTAAAAGCCAAAGTGTCAGGGCACTGTTACAATATGCTGACACGAATAATTTGTTACTTAGATTCCTGAATCCCCCCCGTTGATTAAAACAATCTCACATCGGAACTAATTTTCTTATTACACGGGGAAAATGACGCAATGTTGTTCATGTGCATTGCAATGTAATGATTAATCCGCCTTTCAAAACGAATGAATAACACAGTCACTTTGGGAAATTACCAACAGCTGTCATATTTGCATGCAAGTTTCCCTCCAAACCAGATATTCTCCTTTGTATATGTGGACACACGTGTGTGTACATTGTGTCTATGGCTGGTTTTTACATGGTTTCCGCTACATTCATTTAATGCCAAAGCATAAAATTATGATTAAGACAATTGTGTGCTTCCAAATTTGTCGTAACTGTTTGTTTTTCCCACGTCGGTGCAGCAGAAGAATTTGACTGGCCTTCACAGACTTTGACCTCAACTCCATCCACGACCTTTGGCATGAACTTAAACGGCAACTACAAGCCAGGTGTTTTCACCGGACATCAGTGGCCAACTTCTCTGTAAAGGACGTGTTCAGACTGTCAACTTGATTCATTCATTTCACTGAGACGACTGGGATCATAGTACAAGTGTATTAGGCCAAAAAAAGTCCAACAAAAACTTTGAACAGTCTGGCCATCACTTAGTCCTGCAGAGAACATTTGTTACCCTAACTTACCTGTCTTCCCTCCTGACACAGAACTCCAGATGATTAGTAGTGCACATTCTTAGTTATAATATACCAAAGTATCTGTTACTTTGAGTGGTTTAAATCTTATCTTATATAATTGATAACCACTACACAGCCTACAATTATATGGGTCTATATCAAAAGTACAGTATACTATGCTTTGTGTGATACTGACAGAAGTTTATTATTTTTTCTACTCCATTGATATCAATGAGGGCAGGCAAAAAAACATCTCTGTAATGAAAGACAGCTGAAAAGCACAACAAAATGCAGCCTCAAAATGTCATAAGGATGAAAAAGCACCAGTCTAAAACTTTAACAGATAAGATAAACACTATTGATCCTCCATTGGGGAAAATGTACTTGTTAACAGCAGCTCAAAAGTCTGAAGAAAAGGCAGAAAGGTAATCAAGTGATACAATAGTAAGATTATAATTATTACAACAAAAAATGTAGCTACTCGTGCCTGATTAAATGTCCCACGTCATCAAAGAGCCTATAAACCTATTAGTGTTTACAGTATATGAAAAACACAGGTGTGTACAGGTGTTGCTTTGTCCACATACTTGTGTCTATAATGTACATTTTGTCTGGTAAAAACATCTGTTACTTTAAGTCTTTTCTTTGCACAGAAGCAGCTTCAGGAGAGCAGATTGGTCCTGCAGTGCAACAATAACAACACATAACTCATCCTGATGCCTCACAGGCCCCAAATACAGAGCTCCCCATTAGCTGACATGTACACTGTTGATTTCCCATGTGGTGAACCGTCATTCTGAAGCCTCTCTGCCACACTAAGCACAAACAGTTCTGCATTTCGCCCCACAGTCTGAATGTACTACAGACAGTCAATGGTGGGAAAATACTGTCTAGGACCCAGACGTTTTTCCCACCATTGACTGCAATGCATTTCCAAGCAGCCTGTGGAGCAAGCCCATATGTGTGTGTGTGTGAGAGAGTGTGTGTGTGCAGACAGCTTAACTCAGCTGTTGGCTTGGCTCTTGTACTTCTGGGCTCCCTGTTTCTTGTTTTGAGGGGGGGTTTATGGCTGCACACTTGAAGGTTTTGACTACAGTTTGACCTCTGTGACCTCTTCCCTGGAGGGTTGTGCCCGTAACCTCACTTTTAAACCTCATGCTGGTCCTGTTAAGAGGACTTTTTACTCTTAAAGTTCGCTCCTAACTTCTTGGCCTGCATGCGCTGATGAGACAATTGCATTTTTTGGTGAGTCATGTAAATAAAGAAGCCGTGTTTTTCCAGTCAAAATGGCTCATTTGGGGGTTACACCTGGGTCACAAGGTGTCACCCCACTTTTGGTGACCCTAGGGCGCTATGGGCCTTGCACTGCATCTACATCCTGTGCGCTCCTCAGCAGCCAGACTCATATAGAGTACAGTGCCTGCGCATACATGCAAACATGCACACTCAAGTTAAGCAGTCATGTGGCACACACAGTTGCCATGTGACGGCTTTTCCTTTTTTTCCCCCCTCCCTCCTTTCTCCTATCTCTCTCTTTTTGGAGTTATGCTCATTGAGGGATGTCAGTGACTGCGCTCATTACTATTATGGGATGCCACGGGGGTGGGAGGGGGTGAGCGTCTCCATGGTAACCCTGGTTGCAAAGGGAGGGGGTGGAGGTGCGAGGGGGTGGTGTGCATGGAGGAATGGGGAAGAGACTGTAGGAGAGGGAGGGGTGAGTTGACTATTATGGTCTGTACGTTGCAAGGTAACTATGCAGAGTGGGGGAGGGGTGACTGAGAAGTGTGTGTATGTGTGTGTGTATGGAGGGGGGGATATTATGGGATGCCTGCCCCCTGATCTCTTTGTGTGTGTGTGCGCGCGCGCGGGGTGTGTGTAGTGTGCGAGGGAGAGAAAGAGGAGACGGCGTCGTGCGCACACGCTGCCACAAAAACACGGAAATATATTTAAATTGTATGTATACCGTTACCTTGACAAAAAGAGCTTCCAAGTATTGATTGATAGATAAAGTGAGCCTGGAGTTACTGTTTTTGGAAGCTGTGTGAAATCAAGTTGTGAGTATTTCAGTTTTTGGTTTTATTGTTTGTGAATTAACTAGAGTCAGGGTAAGATGGTTGAGGAAATATGATATAGGATGCTGGGGTTGATAGACTGATTAATTTGGTGATTAATGCTAGTTTATAGTGTGTGTGATGCTCGGTTCTTTAGTTCGTCTCAAATCTGAACCCGGTCAAGCTCAGCTAGCACGCATGCTAATGGCACGGAAACTAACGATAGTGGCAAGATGGCATGTCAGCAGAGATGGAGTGAGTGAGGGTGCTAATCTTAACAGCCAGATAAAGTTAAATTTATTGTCCGAGAACAAGTCCATGCGGTGAGTGTTTGTGGTGCTTTACCGGGCACTGTGCTTTGAATGGTCTTTGCTGCTGAAAATTCACTTCCGTTTTCTTTTTTTGTTCTTATTTCCCTTGTCGAAACCTGGCCGGCTGCCCTCTCATAACTACATGACACACACCACGACTTGGACCGACTCAAGACTGGGTCAGAACTCTGGATTACCCTGCAGATAAATAACTTTATTTAGTTAGCTAAACTGTTAGCTAACTAAATAGAAAGTTTTGGTTGTTTGCTATGTCTGGAAGCGAGGATGACAGAGATGATTATGGAGCCCCCGATGACCGGTTAATGCACGGTAAGACAAGGCTCATTTGTTAGCTGAAAATGCTAATATTCATACTGGCTGTGTGCTAGCATGAGCAGATGTTTTCTGACATTCATATCAATCATGTTTCGTTAGCCGAGCGCTCGCTACTCAATGCTGCTAACTACCGGGTTGCTAACGTTAGGAGCAACATTAGTAAACCCGCTCTTTTCGCTTAAACACTTAAAAATAAATCACTTAGTTTTACCCCAACCACAGTCAGAAGCGGTTTGGCTGAGAGCTGCATTGTAGTGAAGTCACGCCGACTGACCGGCATGTTCCCGGGGCCTAACGCTAGCCAGCTACCGGTATTTTTTACGTGTCGATGACAAGATGGAGGCAGCCAGTTAGCTTGGAAGCTGGCGGATGACGTTCTGAATCTTTCTCCTCCTCATGGCCGGCGCCTTCAGTTTGACTGTGGGGAAAAAGGGAAATAATACTATAATATAAAAGTATAT
Source organism: Semicossyphus pulcher (assembly GCF_022749685.1). NCBI lineage: Eukaryota > Metazoa > Chordata > Actinopteri > Labriformes > Labridae > Semicossyphus > Semicossyphus pulcher. Next base: position 3,475,243 of record NW_027211726.1, read on the forward strand.
CTAACGTCTCGCCAAACCGTTTATCTTCTCAAATACTGCTAGTTTTTCAACGGCTGTTTAGGCCGAACATCGCATTGTTAAATTTTGTATCATTCCGACGTGCACGCGCCGCGTACGTTACACGGTGGAACCATTGAGAACAAATAGTCCTACAAGTTAGTTTCAAGTGTTAAAATGGACTCAAAACATACATTTGATTCTTCAAACAGCTCGAACTTTTTACAAACGTGACAAGTACTGTTTTGTAAACAAAGCAATGAGCAACAGAAATAAATACCCATCAGAAGATGTGAAAAATCGCCTGTACTTTTGGATATAATGGACGTTATTGTTCTTTTGAACATGCAATTAATTGGATGTCGATGCGATGACACGACAGTCATGTTTTTCTTCTCACATCTTATATCTGACACTGCAGTTGGAAAGTAGAGGCTTGGTTTGAAATAAGTCAAAGTTAGGTTACAAGTATAGCTGCATTTATGGTTAAATTCATCATCATCATCATGTAATCTCTACATCAAAAATTATGATCAAGCCAGAAAATGATGAATGTTTGTGCTTAAAAAGATTAAATAAGTAATAGTTAAAACATATAGTTGCAGATTAATCTTAATTTTATTTAAATAGAGAAGTGTTTTTTCTTGAGTTACATGTTTCCATAAGCAAATTGCAAAACAGTTGTAAGACTTTCAGGTTTCCATATGCTGACCATTTAAAACACAATTTGGCACATTGTCATTTTAATAGCTTAGTTAACAGAGCTGTCTGCATACTTAAGTGACGCTCTTTTTTGGTGTTTCTTTTTTTTGAGACTTTAAAGTCTCTTTCCCACTGGTCAAAAAACCAGCAAACACCCGCTAACAACCGGCTTTTTTGCGTAGTGGGAAAGGCTACAGTCTGCATTCAGACCCGAGTCATATTACTCTGCAGTAGACTCGTGTAATTATCGCCATGGCTCTGATCAGCATTGATTTTTGAACACAAACCCGGGTCGACAAGCTAATCTCTGCTCCCTTTCCAGCGTGTCCGAGCAGCGCTCGAACATCGTTCCAAATGTATTGGCGCCAAGTTTGATAAATAGACGAGATGAGCTATAGATACAATAAAGACCTAACCATAACATCTTCACTGGCCTCCATGCTGCTTACCAAAGAGCATAATGTAAATCCTTTGTACGTACTGTTGTTTACTAACACTGTTTCTGACGCCTTTGTGACATCAGACGAAAAGAGACAGACAGGAGTATACTCCACCGACAATGGGAAAAGAGACAATCGGCATTTATTAGCGGGTCTTCCCGGGTCTGAAAAACCTGCGTCAACGCGCTAATTTTGGTGGGAAAGGGGTATGAGTTAGGTTTGTCATGACAAATCTATAGGAACCAAATCTCAAGTCACTCATCTCAAGGACGAGTCACAGAGCAGGTTCGGCCAAGTCAAGTCTCAAGACTTTAGTCCCGGGTCTACAGCTCAGGTTCTCGTTTCCTAAAAGCGTTTTGAGGCTAACATGATCTCACACCTCCTGCGAGTTAATGGACTCAGATCATTTCATCCATAGTCTCAAATTTACAGCTGTGCACCCACCGTCATACACACAGCCTGGTCTCCTTTATATGACCCACAAAGCTCATCACGTTAAAGCTTCTTCCCCACCAGGTGCATCTTCATGGCAGCTTGCCATTTACTTTTTTTTTTTTTATACCATAGTCAATTAGATTAATAAGCTCAGGGTGCCAAAGATTGGACTGAAGGCCTGCAGGAGTTTGCAGTAAGTCATAATGACTGAATTACAGTTTGAAGCACTGGAGCAAAACTCTTTTGATCCGCCCTCCGAAGGGGAACTAAAAATGTGAAGTAACGCAAACCACTAACTGACCCTCTACTCGTCCTGGTTCTCACTCCTGTCCTTTTCTGTGATCTTCACATCATATCTGTTCACTCTGTAACCTTTGTCAAGTATACTAAACCAAATATCGAAATTTAGTGAAAATGCAACCCTTAATCTGTTTCTTCGGCAACTCTTCAATCGTCTGGTTTTAACGATTGATTGGTCAGTTTGAGGAGCTTTTTAAAGGGAAAAAAGGCCCAAATTCTCCGATTCCAGCTTCTTAAATGTCAGGTTTTTTCTAGTTTCTTTGTCCCCTCATGACGGTAAACCCAATTTCTTTTGGTTGTTGACAAAACTAGACATTTAAGGACGTCTTCTTGGGCTTTGGGAGACTCTGATTGAAGTTTTTACAATTTTCTAACATGTTATAGTAACGACAACTAATCAATGAATCTAGAAAATGATCTGCAGATAAAATTACAATGAATATAAATGTTATTTGTAGCTCTAAATTAATCTTTTACTTGCCAAAATAAACAAACTGAACCCTGACCTCTCAGTTCTGCCTGAACACACTGGAACTTGAACCAACTATTAACTGTCTCCTCTGTCCTGATTTGTAGACGATGAGGAAGAGGAGATCTCAGAGAATGAGACTCCGAAGGTGAAGAAGAAGAAGAAGGCCAAGAAGAGCCGAGAGAGCAAAGGCAGCAAGAGGCGGTCACGCAGAGAGGTAAGGATGAAGATTGTTTTGTGTGTAGGGGGTTCTGTAACTCGGCTACAGCCCATTTTAAACCCCAACTTGACTTCCAATTTCTTAATTCAAAAGAATCCAATTCAATCTTTCCATCACAAAATGTTTTCTTGCATCATTTTCTGCTCTAACGGCAAAAATATGTTTCCTGGCCTGGATCCCATGATTCTCTTACCATAGTCCTCTCAGTTTACTGACTTCTGTCTTTGCTCTCCTCGTTTCCAGGAGCTTCCCATCAGCTCCCCAGAGCCCATGGACGTGGGCGGGGTGGAGGAGGCTGAAGATGGTGCCGCCCAGCGCTCTGACAGCGAGGGCAGCGACTACACTCCTGGACGCAAGAAGAAGAAGAGAGCGAGCAGCGGCAAAGAGAAGAAGAGGAGCAGCAGCGGGGCTGAAAGGAGCGCCTCCAAAAAGAAAGACCCGGAGCCCGAAGAGGATGATGACGACGATGATGACGATGGCTCGGTGAGGAAAACCAGGCGGGGTGTTTGAGTAGCGAAAGGTTTCAGTGAAGTTTCTCCACACACTTGTTTGGCCATTTTAGTACCAAAGAATTATGTAGCGAGTATTCATCTTTTCTCGGGGTCAAAAGGCTGAAAAAGCAGACACAAGCAGTCACAACTTCACCTTCTTCCAAAATGTGAACATGTGCAGAGGTCAAAACTCCGGCAGCATTAATGCCAGAGTACAGAACAACTTTATTGTGCGACACACCGGCTGTTGGTCTTCATCGGGGTCCCCAAAGATCTCTTGAAAAGCCTCTGACGGGACGTTTACACCCGAATCAGACACACAAACACTTCCCAGTAAACTCAAGAACTTTAATGAGTTGTAGCAATTTTTGAGGATGGTTTCATGCTCATTTAACCTAATCATTAACCACCCTCTTTAATTATGGGCTTCTGATATATTGCAGTGGGTTTAGGCTCGGGGTTCCCAAAATACAGCATGTATCTCACTGGGAAACTTGGTTGCAGTTGGTGTTTCTTGCATCATAAATGTTATAGCTGTCGAAGATATCGGCCGTTTATCAGCCTGGATCCTTTGCGGTTAGATAAATATTAAGAGCAGCTGTTCTGCTTGTGAAGCCTGCACAGGTTTTATTCTGGATCTTGGATGTTGCTCCTGAAGGACCACACGAGTGTTTTTGCACGTTTTGGCTCCAAAAAGGCAAATTATGTGTGGACAGGTTTGATGCTCTGCAGGTCATGAGGTTGGATATGTGATGTTCCATGCTTTTGTTTCTCTTCTTGATGCTCAATCTGCAGACTCTTACTTGCCTGCATTTTCTTCACCGTTAACAAGGCTGTGTTTAAATGTAATAAAGCCCAGGGCCTGGCTTCACAAAGATGTTTTAGACCGGTCTATAGCGTTAGGCCAGTCTAAATATTGCTCATAGTTTAGCCTGATGCAGGTTACACCGTTTCACAAAAACAAAGACAATTTTTAAGCCAAAGAAATTTGACACCTAACCCCCAGGCTAACTCGACTCTAAGACCCATGTTACCATGGTAACATCTTTGATGTTCCTTTCAACGGTTGGATTACCACTGTGTACGGTTGCTATTTGTTTTTTGTTACACTCTTAAAATGCCCTTAAAACTGTTGAATTCCTCCAAGAGACAAACATTTTCTGCTGGGGTAAACAGACTTGAGTGGTTAGATGCACTGACTCGGTCGGCCATTTTTTGTTTGTTTTGAAGTCTTAATTTACCCAGAATTCAACGCATCATAGTCCTGCTTAAGATAGTCAAGAACCAAACTGCTTTGTGAAACGGATGAATTTAGACGTCTGTCTGAAGGCTGACTATTTGTCAGAGTCAGAGTCTATCTTTGTGAGACCGGCTCCAGGTTGAACTGAGAGGTTTATGTTCTTTAGGGATTAGAACCGAGTAAGGCCTGCTGATAGATCTTCAAAACATCCGGAAATTAATGGACACCAATTTGCTTCCTGGAATTTCTAAAACATGCATCATTTTCAAAACAATAAGCTGGGATGCAAAGTATGAATGAGTTCTGCTTTATGGGACAAAACAAGCAGAACAGCCTTTTTTTAAAGTGTGCTGTGTAAATGACAAAGCAAACAGATACAGCTGCATTTAACAGACGTTTAGCCTTAAAAAGAATATTTGTTTCCAACCCAGAAAAATGTGAAATATTTGCCGTGTTCAGCCTTAGTGGTGCGAGTGCTTGGTGCTTTCTCTGTTGATTAGGGAAAAAAAGACACAATGTTAAGACATCACCTTTTGCTCTGGGAAATTGTGATGAGAATTTAATGCCATTTTTGTGACATTTTACACAAGAATAATGTAAACATTTTGTAGTTGCAGCCCTGGAAACATTGCACAACGCACAAAGCAAAATTCAAGATCTTTATTTGTCCCACTCATACAGATAGGCAGACACTGAACTGCAAGGCCCTGCAATAAAACACTTAAGCATTAACTCTCAGACACAAATATAGCAAGAATATAAAAATAAATGTCATAGTGCGTAATGTACCTACGCTCTAATGCAGCCGGGGGTCGGGTACGTGCACCTTCATTGGGGGTTAAAATGTAAAACATCTTTAATTTAATTCCAACACTGAAAATTCCTCCTTTTTGGGAATGTAACTTCTGTAGCAGGCCTTTCTTTGCTCCGTGATGTGCCGCTATTGACTGTGTACCTGTAATGGAGTCTGTGCTGCTCTGACAAACAGAGATGTGATATGAGAGATGGTTAAACAAAGAGCTGCGTCTGGTGGACTCGCAGCCCGGCGGCCAATAGGGGGCCTTGTAGTTAATGACACTTATGCAAGGGGTGGAGTGGGGTGTCTAAGCCTGTGTGTGTGTGTGTGAGGCCCGGGTGTGTAAGGCATATATGCTGTTACCATGGTAACCCGCCTAGTGCCGCTCCGCACTGCGCTCTTGACCCTTTTTTCTTTTTGGTTAGATAAACACATTTTAATTCATCGGCAGAGCCGCCCTCAATCCTGCCTGCAGCTCCATCTGTAAGACAACGAAACAGGAAGCAGGTTTGGAGGAGGAGGAGGAGGAAGGTGCAGGGTGGCCCAGTTTACATCTAACTGCTCACCTGCTCGGGGCCTTTTTAATTTCAGGGAATAAAATTAATTTAACTGGCGGAAATATTTGCGGGTAGAACAGAAACTTTCACAGAAGCATAGCAGATCAGACGGCATCGTTACACTCGACCTCTCCAAAGTTTGCTTTATACAGGATGAATTGATCAGTTGTCCACCTGTAAATTAATTGGCCACTTTTTCATTGTTGATTAATCATTTTGAGTATTTTTTTTAAAAGAAAAAAGTCAAAAATCTCATATTTCAGCTTCATGAATGTGAATATTTTCTTGGTTGTGGACAAAACAAGACAATCGATTGTCATTTTTCGGCAGATGAATCAAAAAATGACAATTATCTTCATTTTTTGCCCTAATTGATACAGAACTTTATTGAATAGTTGGGAATAACTAAGAAGAAGAATAAGGTCAAGGTCAAAGTTATTCATAGAACGCTTTAAGTCAAACGAATCAAAGACGGGCTGAACTATTAATCTGAATTTTTCAAATCGCGGGAGGCGCAACATCTGTTATAGGATCCACTCAAAAATGACATCATCAGTTTAATGTTCTTAAATAATGAGAATGTAAAAATGATCATTCCCTTAAATATCGCAAATCATCGAAGCCTTACAGCAAGCATCAAAACCAACGTTACAACAGACGTGACGTGACATGAGTATTTGAAATGCATGGACAAATACAAAGAGTGCACTACCATATGTACGCGTGCACACACACTTTAGTTAAACAAGGTAGAATGCAAATCAAGTGATCAGAGGGTCTGAGGGGCCGAGCTGGTCTGTATGGGGATGCTGGTTCTGTAGTGTAGCTCGGAGTGAGGCCACGTGTGAGGCTCTAAACACAAACAGAAGAAAAATACAGAATAGATGAGAAGAAATGTAACAGCAGCTTTTATTTTTGGGGGCATGTTTGCCTTCGTAGGACGGCTGTGGAGAGACAGGAAATATGGGGAGAAGAGAGTGGGGGGGGTGACATGCAGCAAAGGAGTCCAACCTGCGACCACTGCGCTGAAGACTGCTCTACCCACTGAGCTGAACCAGCACCGTCAGCAGACGTTCTGTGTTTAAAGCGTCTAAATGATGAGATAATAAATCTCACAGTAACCTGAATATGTCTTTGTTTTTATGCACTTTTAGTAACACGTATTTTTTAGGTGTTGAGCCCAAACATTTTGAGTTTTTCACTTACTCGCTACAAATTATAGCTCCAACGAATAATCGGATAATCGAGAACATGATTGGCAGATTGATCTCTAAGTAAACTCCCGCACACTGTCCAACCTGCAGAGAATAAATGTATTTGCGTGCAACGTTTTTAAGCCTGATGATGATCATGAAGTTGGACAGAGTGTGGATCTGACCTCTAATAAAATACACTTGTTACATCAAATATTACAACATTACCTACATAAAGCCGTGTCCTGTAAAGACCATTGAGGCACAGTGACGTAATCGTCTGTGGCCTCGTGTCTTTGTATATTGTGACGTAAAATAAAAGATGTTGCAGGCCTGCAGGGAGGGGACAAAAGTGTTTTTGTTAGGGCTGGAAGGTTCGTCTGTTATAACACATCGAAAACTACACGAAACTGCCGGTTTGGTGCCACAGCTGGTCCCTCGTGTTCAGCACTCAGTCAGTGTGTGATCAGGCCGAGCTGCAGGAGCTTCTTGCGTAAAAAGTCTTTGTTGTTTATAATGATAGCGTTAAAATAATCCCCCACAATGGCTCCAGTCATGTTGGCTCTTTAGCACTTATTGAATTATGTGCGGAACAGGTTTGCACATGTCTGGACTTGTCTGTCAAAGCAGGTTCTCCTCCTCCGCACTCCGGTCATCTCATCAATTGATCAGATTAGTATTGATAACTCCTCACTCACTCACTCGGTTAAAGTGGTTGTGAGAAAACCGGCGGTGCAGCGTTGTTGTGGAGCGTATCTCGCAGCTGCTGTGATGTCGACGTTTTCCCCGATGTGACGCCTTTTCAGTGGTAACAGATGTTGTGCACTTTGAGTCTTTACCTGTCCCTCTGATGCTAATGAAGCGTATGTTGTCGGTTGTGTCCTGCAGGAGCCCAAGACTTCATCCCAGCTGCTTGATGACTGGGGCATGGAGGACATCGACCACGTCTTCACAGAGGAGGACTACCGCTCTCTGACCAACTACAAGGCCTTCAGCCAGTTCGTCAGGTAGGTACACACATTTGCACTCACACAAAGCTGAAAATCCGCTGGTGAAATACACGAAGAAACTCTCTCATGTACTAAGAAATAAGAAGGATGCTCCTGTGAGAAGTTTTAGAATGAATATGAGTTAATATTGCACCTGCAAAATCACAATCAGACCATGTTTTAAATTGTCTTTCCCCTCACCTCCAGGCCCCTCATCGCGGCCAAGAACCCCAAGATCGCCGTGTCTAAGATGATGATGGTTCTGGGAGCCAAGTGGCGAGAGTTCAGCACCAACAACCCTCTGAGAGGAGCCGCTGCCGCCAACGCCGCGCTGGCCACCGCAAACGTACCGGCCGCCGTCGACACCATGGTGGCCGAGGTCGTGCCGGTGGCTGCAGCACCTCCTGCTCCGGTAGAGCCCCAGCAGCCCGCTCCACCGCCGCTACGCAAGGCCAAGACAAAAGAAGGCAAAGGTACAGTGGTGACACGACAGGATCTAAAATATCGAGGCTAGGAGAGGGAATGTCGGAGGGAATTGTTTGAGGAAATCACTCTCCTTGAAAGCCGTTTTCCTCTCCACAATCAAAACGGTTTGTGGATATCAAGCTGCTCTTTGCGTGACTAACCTCCGCCTTTCTCTTTTGTGTCGGCAGGTCCCAACGCCCGCAAGAAGTCCAAACCTGCTCCTAAACCACAAGAGAAGAAGAATAATGCCAAGACAAAGAAAGTGGCTCCTCTCAAAATCAAACTGGGAGGCTTCAACAGCAAACGGAAACGCTCATCGGTATGATCCAAATCTCTCTCTCTCTCTCATTCTTCTCGCATGCATCTGTGCACCTTCATACAGCTGAGACACCGACAACAGAGTGTTTTCTTAAAGAGAAGTTTGTCTCGTGTCGTGCAGAGCGAGGAGGATGAGCCTGACGTGGACAGCGACTTCGAGGACGGCAGCATGAACAGCGTCTCCGTCTCGGAGGGATCAAACAGCCGGAGCAGCCGCAGCAAAAAGAAGGCGTCCAAGAGCAAACCCAAGAAGAAGAAAGGTTCGTCTTTCCTTCTGATTCCCTGACATTGCCTCGAGAGGAGGAGTTGAACCCTGCGTGTTTCATGCTTTACCTGATGAGTGAGAGTCAGAGTTTGTACCTGTTGAGCGGCTGCAGAAAGAGCATGCAGTTTGCCTGTTCAACACTCAGCTGTGAATGGTAATGAGTGCATGCAAGGTGAACACTAAAAGTCCGTGGAATGCACAACATGAGGAGGTGTATGCAAACACACACACACACACACACACATTAGTCACCACGTCTGAGTCAGCAGAGCTTGGTAAATTTAGAAGGACAACATCTCGGCCCTGGTCGTCGCCTACTGATGCATCTTCTGTAGCTGCCGTCACAAGGCCGGCAACGTCACGCATGCTTTCAGATCAGAAAGAGGTCAGCGAGCTTCAGCGTGGAAATGCTGTTGGTCTCTGAGGACTTCATGTGAAAGGTCAGGGTTAGTTTGTGATCATTTGACCTTTAGAATCTGATATTTATTTACACGCAGTTTCCATCATTAAGAATACAACAAACTGTAAAACTCTTGGGAACTTGAACTATAAACGATCAATTTAACAAGCCAACATGTTTGTTGTTTTGTTAGCTTCAAAAGGAAGTGTGTTCTTGACTGGAAATGATGACTCACCGAGTGGGTTTCCTCTGACGAACACAAACACTCAGCAGAACGTCTCTTTTGAAATGTGATGTTTTCTTTCTGAACCAGAAGCTGAGGACGGCGACGGCTACGAGACGGACCACCAGGACTACTGCGAGGTGTGCCAGCAGGGCGGAGAGATCATCCTGTGCGACACCTGTCCCAGAGCGTACCACATGGTCTGCCTGGACCCCGACATGGAGAAAGCCCCCGAGGGCACCTGGAGCTGCCCACACTGTGTAAGCAGCACGCGCAGACACTAGGTCTTAACCACATGACTGACACTTGCAGCTTGAAGAAATACTCAACCTAAAACTCACATTTTGAGTATAAGACAAAGAAACATCCCCTCAAACCCTAACTAGACTGCAGTGTCAAGACTAGCTGATTTATAGCTACACACAAACCAGATGAAAACAGTGCTTCCTCAGACCTCTGAAGCTCCTCTCAGGCGGATTATGAAGCAATTTATTAGAAACGTAAGGATTTGTTAGAAGTTTATTAAGGATACAGATTGTTTGCGAAGTTGGTTTTGCGGGGAGACTTGTAGCGGTAAATCTGAGGGCGTTTAAGCTTGATTTATTCGTATGCACGAGGGTCCAAACAAAGGTGACGTCAGACGATCAGACGCAGCTCTTAGAGAGGGTCTCGTGTAGCAGGTTTTTATCACTCTGGATGGACAGAGAAGAAAAGGAAGTTTGAGTTTAAAAACCACACAAAATAAAAAAGTACTCTGTCGTTTGGCTACACCGTTAGTTTCTCAAGAAAGCGTAAGCTGAGCATTGTTTACAGTCCAGTCAGCAGCTCGAGAAGCGACCGTGTGTTCAGATCAAAGTGAAGTGAAATTCTCCCTCCAGATGTGTCTGCTAAATAAACGCTGTCATCTCTTGGTTCGTCCCATCCCCCGGAGGAGCGCCCGTTCTTCTGTCTGTGCTGAGTCTCAGTCTCACTGTAAACAGGAAGTTACACAGAGGCTGCACTCTGGCTTACTGCAGCGGGATGAAGCCCAAACAGAAACAGATTCTCTTGTGATCGACTTTAATTAACGGCTCTTCAGTTTGATAACAACATCATGGTGCAGATTAGGAACAACATGAAGCTTTGTCAGGTCTGTCCTCAAGAGGAGAAGAACACTACTTTAACGTGAGACGGAGGGCGGAGCCATCATTTATGATGCATTCGAGGAAGTCGGGAAATCTGAACGCTGAACAGCTTTCGTGACAGCATCAAGAGAATTTGTCTCAAGTTAAATCTTTGATAGAGCAGATTGTTAGCTGTTAGCTGTTAGCATGCAGATGTCTGTTTATAGAGATTAATAAGAAGCTAAATCGTCGTCAGATGACGCCGATGGGAGCCGGGATGTCATCATGGTGGACTATGTTCCACCTGCTTCTGCTCTCCACACGGACAGTTTGTCCTGCATACAAGGAAGCTTGCTGATTGGTCAAAACTACACGGACTACAAGTGTACCACAAACAGGAACAGGAACACTTTCTGTTGTAAACATCCTGCCGCCCGCCAACGTTCATATGAAGAATCTGTAAATGGAGTTTTAGACTTTAAACTTTTAGAGGAACTTTTCAGACGCTCCCCCGTATCTTATAAAAGCGCTCGTCTGCCCCCAAACCTTTCCGACATCATATTCAGGGAGTCTGTGTCTGACCGATTCTGTAACTTTCCAAACCAACATTCACACTCACACCCACTTCACACTGTGACTGTTCAGCTGTGCAAACCTGAGAAAGGAGCGTTTGAACTTCTCTGGCTCTTTGTCTCATTTTCAACACTGTTTCACTCTTCATTTGAGCAACCAAGTTTAAACCGAGGAATGCTTTCCAGGAGAGACTGTCTGAAACTGCTTTGTTATCTCAATACTTAAACAACATCGACACAGATAAAACATTAAAATTCAGTTTGATTTGCAGCGAAACAGGACAGGGCCTTTGTGTTTAGGAATGTGAAGTCTAAACACCTGAACTTTGTCCTCTAATCCCAGGAGAAGGAGGGCATCCAGTGGGAGGCCCGGGAGGAGGCCTCAGAAGGCGAGGAGGATAACGGAGATGCCGGAGAGATGGAGGAGGACGACCACCACATGGAGTTCTGCAGAGTGTGTAAAGACGGAGGAGAGCTGCTCTGCTGCGACTCGTGCCCCTCGTCATACCACATCCACTGTCTGAACCCGCCGCTCCCCGAGATCCCCAACGGAGAGTGGATCTGCCCGCGCTGCACGGTGAGCCGATGACAGCCAAAATAACAAATACCCTGAAAAGGAAGTGAAACTGTAATCGCTATAATACGCTTTCTCTTGTTACCCCTCCAGTGTCCCCCCATGAAGGGGAAGGTCCAGAAGATTCTGACGTGGCGGTGGGGCGACCCTCCTGCCCCGACACCTGTCCCCCGCCCTCCAGACCTTCCTGCAGATCAACCCGATCCCGCCCCGCTGGCCGGGCGGCCGGACAGGGAGTTCTTCGCCAAGTGGTCCAACATGTCGTACTGGCACTGCTCCTGGGTCACAGAGCTTCAGGTGTGTATCCACTTCATACACACACACACACATACTGATACATACATGTGTGCACGATTAACCCTCCTCCTCCTCCTCTTCCTCCCCTCCAGCTGGAGCTGCACTGCCAGGTGATGTTCAGAAACTACCAGAGGAAGAACGACATGGACGAGCCGCCGCCCATCGACTTCGGCGAGGGAGAGGAGGACAAGAGCGTGAAGAGGAAGAACAAGGACCCCATGTACGCTCAGCTGGAGGAGAAGTACCTGCGCTTTGGAATCAAGATGGAGTGGCTGATGATCCACCGCATCCTCAACCACAGGTACGCACACGACATCAGAAGACTTGAGCTGCATTTATATGAAGCCTTTTATTTCATGAATAATAAAGTAAGAGCCCTTTCAAAATAAAAGCGCTTCTTCATTACATTGTTTAATTATTATGAACCAACTTCTTTATTTTAAATACTTTCAATTCATAAAACATTAACTCAAGCTTTTTAGAATTTTCAGAGTTATTCATTCATTTGATTTAATTGAATTTATAAGCGCTCTTCATCACAAGTTTAACTGTGATGCTTTGACGGCCGCTGTCAGTCAAAGCTGGTGTTCTCTGTAATCGATAGAAGCACTAAAATTTGAAATTGGCGCCATAGCTGTGGAGAAAGCTGGATAAAAAGCTTGTGGTTTTGCCCATTCTGCATTCCTACAACACCCAGCGTGCATTGCGCCCCTCCCTCTGAAAGGAACGGCCCATCGAGAGGCGCTGGAGTGAAATACCGTTTCTCTGCAGGCGACGGCTCAGAGTGGGACAGAATCTGAAATATGACGAGAATATAATATATCGTCTAAAAAAATGTCTACATTTCAAACCTGACGATTTTTAACGAGACGTGACATTGGAGGCGGTCGCCCTAGATTGAGGAAGTGTTGTTTAGCGAGCTCCCTGGTTCACAGACTATGTAAAACACAGCATCTGGTGGAGGTTTTCCAGGGACCATTGGAGAAGCAGATAGCTCAACTCACTACTTAGACATGAAAGACTTTAGATATTGTGGTCTTGGCTGAGTCTTGGACATCTTGAATGAAATTGTTCCTCTCTGCTGTGTTTCCCAGCGTGGACAGGAAAAACAACGTCCACTACCTGATCAAGTGGAGAGAGCTGGCGTACGACCAGGCCACGTGGGAGGCCGACGACATGGACGTACCTGAGTTTGACATCTTCAAGGTGCAGTACTGGAACCACAGGTGAGATACAGACACAGGACGGCACCACAGGACAGATGCACACTTCTCTAAGTACTTCAGCACTAACTGTGTGTGTGTGTGTGTGTGTGTGTTTCAGAGAGCTGATGATGGGAGAGGAGGGGAAACCCGGGAAGAAGATTAAGGTGAAAGGAAGAGTGAAGCGGCCCGACAGACCTCCTGAGAACCCCGTGGTGGATGTAAGACCAACGTTTCCTTCATAGTAACTTTTACACGACTCGTCTGCATGTTTCTTTGTGGTGACAAATCCGTCCTCTCTCTCTCTCTCCTCCGTCTCCAGCCGACGATAAAGTTCGACCGTCAGCCGGAGTACCTGGACAGCACGGGGGGCACGCTGCACCCCTACCAGCTGGAGGGTCTGAACTGGCTGCGGTTCTCTTGGGCTCAGGGCACCGACACCATCCTGGCCGATGAGATGGGTTTGGGAAAGACGGTGCAGACGGCCGTCTTCCTCTACTCGCTGTATAAAGAGGTGAGGTACCGGGTTGTGTTTCCACTGGGGAAACGCGCTGAAACTTCAGACTCTGTTTTTGTGATAAAAAGCTTCTTTTAAATCGGATTGTTGGGAACATGAGCTCACCACGGGCTCACCACGGGGAGTTAGATCAAGTTATGACTACTTGTCCTTTTTATGAATTTATTTAATATTAAGTTCTAAACTAATTAATTCGACTTTTTAATGTATAATTAGACTCAGCAGTCACAGCAGAGCCTTCCTCCTGCCTTCTATAAGTAGCTGTCGTCCTATTGGCCAGCAGCCATCCAGCCATTTTGTATAAGTCAGGTGAAATCTGACGACATTAAGTTCGATCCCAAACAGTAAACATTCACACGGTGATGACATGTGCAGCTGCTGCCACCCATAGGTGGGAGGCCAGAATGCACTTCCTGTCAGAGCAGCAGGAGATCCTGTAACGTTGTTCGTCTTAATGTGCTTATTTCTAGTTCAGCCACAGACTCAGAAACATTCTTCAGTATGTTTTGCTTTATTTATATTTTCTTATTACAGCCGTGATCAGAAGTAGACCGGTGGTGTTTGTAAAGGACTTAAATTCAAATGTTTGTCGACAGTTTTCAGTCTTTAATGTTTTTGTTTTGTAGATATTTTCAGGCTTCTGTCAGAGTTCTTAAAAAATGAAAATTTCTGCTCTGAAACACCAGAAAGTGAAACAGAGTTGTTTTGTATTTTTTCTGAATTCTGAGTTTTATTTTGAAATTATTCCGAGTTTCCTCTGAGTGTGTCACATAGCTCAGAAAAGGATTTAATCCGCTGTAACGCGTCTCGTGACATTCTGCTTGTATAGTGTAACAGCACACTGTTCACAGCTACGTCGTGTAAAAACACACCGCTGTAGGTCCGTATAACACGTTGGTCTGACTTCCTCTCTCCGCCTCCAGGGCCACTCTAAAGGTCCGTTCCTGGTCAGCGCCCCGCTCTCCACCATCATCAACTGGGAGAGAGAGTTCGAGATGTGGGCCCCCGGCATGTACGTGGTGACCTACGTCGGAGACAAAGACAGCAGAGCCGTCATCCGAGAGAACGAGTTCTCCTTCGAGGACAACGCCATCCGAGGAGGGAAGAAGGCCTCCAGGATGAAGGTGAGAGGAGGAACAGAGGACGCCTTAAACAAATGCTTAAGTTTCTGATAGAACTCGGAGGTTTAACTTCTTTTGTGTTGATTTCCCCCAACAGAAAGACTCGTCCATCAAGTTCCACGTCCTGCTGACCTCCTACGAGCTGATCACCATCGACATGGCCATCCTGGGCTCCATAGACTGGGCCTGCCTGGTGGTGGACGAGGCCCACAGGCTGAAAAACAACCAGTCCAAGGTACAAACACACAAAGGGGACAGTCTCAGATCAGGATTATATTCTGCTGAATCAGAAGTTCTGAATCATTCTTGTATGTTTTTCTTCACTTTTAACTTTTTAATAAAACCTGTCTGATCCTGAAGTGTAGCCGAAGCAGCAACGAGAGTAAACGTGTTGTTCTCCGCTTCCCTCCTCCTGCTGTAGTTTTTCCGGGTGTTGAACAACTACCCCCTGCAGCACAAACTGCTGCTGACTGGAACCCCTCTGCAGAACAACCTGGAGGAGCTTTTCCACCTGCTCAACTTCCTCACACCGGAGAGGTTCAGGTAGGCTGCAGGATTCTGTTTATAGAGATTTCAGGAGGATTTCTGCAGGTGAAAAGTCTTAATGTGGCAAAGAAGTCTGTCATAATTATTAATTATGTAAAAGTTGCAGATATTTAAAGACATTTTTTAATTCTTGAATGTCAGGAAAGACATTAAAAGTAAAAAGCATCTGCAGCAGGAATAAAACATCAAGAGCAGTTAGCGCCTCACAGTCGCTCACCTGTCTGTCTGCCTCTCTGTCTGCAGTAAACTGGAGATCTTCCTGGAGGAGTTCGCAGACATCGCAAAGGAGGACCAGATCAAGAAGCTGCACGACATGCTGGGGCCGCACATGCTCAGGAGGCTGAAGGCCGACGTCTTCAAACACATGCCCTCCAAGACCGAGCTCATCGTCAGAGTGGAGCTCAGCCCCATGCAGAAGTGAGTCACCAGTAGAGGGAACGGAGTTTGAAAAGGGGGCATTTGAAAAGATAAAGGTTAACTGTGGGTGATTGTGTCTTTGCAGGAAGTACTACAAATTTATCCTGACGAAAAACTTTGAGGCTCTGAACACCAAAGGAGGAGGAAACCAGGTGTCTCTGCTCAACGTCGTCATGGACCTCAAGAAATGCTGCAACCATCCCTACCTCTTCCCCGCGGCTGCTATCGTAAGACCCAAACATATGATTTGTTTAAGAGGAATAAGACGTTTAGATTATATTTAAGAATTTAGTGACAGAAAAAAGGATCACCTTTGGGAGGAAGAATTCTGCGTTTCTTAGAGAAAATGGCAACAAAACCATCCCTACAAATATGTCGTCATTTCCTCCCAACAGGAAGCTCCAAAGATGCCGAACGGGATGTACGACGGCAGCGCTCTCACAAAGGCTGCTGGGAAACTGCTGTTACTGCAGAAGATGATGAGGAAGCTGAAAGACGGAGGACACCGAGTGCTCGTCTTCTCTCAGGTAAGAAACCCACACGTCTTCTGCTCTGCATTTGTGCTTAATTAAGCAAAATCATCCCACAGAAGTTTCGGCTTCTGCTCACAAACCGTCTCCTCTGTGTTTTCCTGCAGATGACGAAGATGTTGGACTTGCTCGAGGACTTCCTGGAGAACGAGGGCTACAAGTACGAGAGGATCGACGGAGGGATCACTGGAGGGATGAGGCAGGAAGCTATTGATCGCTTCAACGGTGAGACTGAGACCACAAACTCCACTGTTTACCTTTATGATAATACCTTGAAAAAAGAAACTGAACTCATTTCTTTCCATCAGCTCCCGGCGCTCAGCAGTTTGCCTTCCTGCTGTCGACGAGGGCCGGAGGTCTGGGTATCAACCTGGCCACGGCCGACACCGTCGTCATCTACGACTCTGACTGGAATCCTCACAACGACATCCAGGTACAGCAGGAGTCCTTCTACGTGTTCATACTGGTTTTTTATTAACAGTAAAGTGTAGCTAGTTTGATTCCGATAAACTCCGACCCTTTTTAAAAATAATTTGGGATTAAATGACTTCTTCAGCCACAAGGGTGCAACTGTGCACGATCAAAATACATCCGCCTGAATATTCATTATGTTGTCAGAGTAAGAATCACAATCTGAGCCCGTCAGTGGCACAAACGAGCTCTTTAAAGGAGCAGTCCGCCCCTGCTAACAGCCGCTGTCAGTCAAAGCTGGCGTTCTCTGTAATCGATAGAAGCAATAATATTTAGAATTGTCCCCATAGCTGTGGAGGAAGTTGTACAGACAGCTCGTGGTTTCTCCCATTCTACATTCCTACAACACCCAGCATGCATTGCGCCCCTCCCTCTGAAAGGAACGGCCCAGCGAGAGACGCTGGAGTGAAATACTACCGTTTCTCTGCAGGCGACGGCTCAGAGCGGGACAGAATCTGAACTACGACGAGAATATACCGGTGGATGATCAAACCTGACGATTCTGAACAAGACGTGACATCGGAGGCTGCGTCCTAGATTGAGGAAGTGTAGTTTAGCGAGCTCCTGGCCTCCACCAGATGACACGCTTTACGTTGTCGGAGGTTTTCCAGGGCCCGTTGGAGAAGCGGATAGCGTCCTTCAGAGGCACGGAGCCAAATTGCACTTTTTTCCTACCATAATGGCATTAGCGCCCCATAACAGCAGGGGTTGAAAATCAGGGAACTGGCCCTTTAAGTGGACATACTTTGATCAGGTGCATTTTTC
Source organism: Semicossyphus pulcher (assembly GCF_022749685.1). Classification (NCBI taxonomy): domain Eukaryota; kingdom Metazoa; phylum Chordata; class Actinopteri; order Labriformes; family Labridae; genus Semicossyphus; species Semicossyphus pulcher. The sequence goes on from NW_027211726.1 coordinate 3,492,858, forward strand.
TAAAAGGATTATGTTGCAGCCATACAGCTGCTGCAAGCTGAAGAAATCAAGTGGAGCAAATCCTGAACTTTTCTTACCTCATGAGTCATCGAGGCCCAAATGTCTAAAACTAGAACCCAGGTTTAAAACAGCGTCATTCCTGTAAGTCACATGTTGGTCTGTATTTCAGCTTAAGACCCGCTCAGGTTTTAAAAGTGTAGTTTAAGTGTTCCTAACTCCTCCCCCTCGTCTCCAGGCCTTCAGCAGAGCTCATCGTATCGGTCAGAACAAGAAGGTGATGATCTACCGCTTCGTCACCAAGGCCTCTGTGGAGGAGAGGATTACTCAGGTGAATAATGCATGAAAACCAAACAGCAAAATCTTCTTTCAACCATTGTCAAGTGTTTCTTAACAGATGCTTGGATGCTTTACTAATTGCTCCACCTTTCTCTTGTGCTTCCTCCATCTTTCCTCGTCTGTCCAGGTCGCCAAGAAAAAGATGATGCTGACTCACCTGGTGGTGCGACCCGGGCTCGGATCAAAGACGGGCTCCATGTCCAAACAGGAACTCGACGACATCCTCAAGTTCGGAACAGAGGAGCTCTTCAAGGACGAGCTGGGAGAAGGTGAGCGATGGAAGCAAAGCAGATATGCGGAGACAGAGAGGCTCATGGGACGGATTTAGGTTTTAAACTGACGTTTGTGTTCAGGTGAGAATAAGGAGGACGACAGCAGCATCATTCACTACGACGACAAAGCCATCGACCGTCTGCTGGACAGGAACCAGGACGCCACAGACGACACAGAGCTGCAGAGCATGAACGAGTACCTGAGCTCCTTCAAGGTGGCTCAGTATGTGGTCAAAGACGAGGAGGAGGAGGTGAGTCGTGTGCGAATGCACGAATAAGCCTGCTGTTCGTTTACTTCTTTTTATTAACTTTCTGATCTTCCAGGAGGAGGAGGTGCAACGGGAGATCATCAAGCAGGAGGAGAGCGTGGATCCGGACTACTGGGAGAAGCTGCTGCGTCACCACTACGAGCAGCAGCAGGAGGATCTGGCTCGAAACCTGGGCAAAGGCAAACGTATCCGCAAGCAGGTCAACTACAACGACGGTTCCCAGGAAGACAGAGGTAAGCGAGGAGGTAAACTGGGCTTCTTTAACACCTGTAACACTCAGAAATAACATCAACCTTCCTGGGATTCTCTGACAGATTCATGGGCCCAGTTTAAGTCAGGGTTGTCTTTTGTTAGGAAACTGCACATTAAAAACCCTTCTTTGGTTTTTCTCTCAAAGCTGATTGGCAGGACGACCAGTCTGACGGCCAATCAGATTACTCTGTGGCGTCTGAGGAGGGAGACGAGGACTTCGATGAGCGGTCAGAAGGTTTGTACAAGATGCTCTCTGCACAATGTTTTGTAATTTCTAAGAGTGGTTTCTGCAGAAGAAGTTTAATCAACCTCCTAAAAAGAAAAAGAAATAAACAGCTCGTATGATAAACAAACAGAAAACTTCTTGTGTCTTTAACTGGAGCAGTATTCCAACATGTTTACATGCAAAAACAAAGACTGTAACTCACTCTGAACTCCTGACAGACGAGCCTAAAAGTCTGTATAATCACCATCTGTTTCCTCTCTGCAGCCAACTCTCGCAGGCCGAACAGGAAGGGCCTGAGGAACGACAAAGACAAACCGCTGCCCCCCCTGCTGGCCAGGGTGGGAGGCAACATCGAGGTGAGCAGCTCAGCTCTCGTCTTGGACTGTTGGCGATCCTTTTTACTGCATTGGTTGGTTGGCTGATGCCCGACTCTTCTTTGCTTTCCAGGTGTTGGGTTTCAACTCTCGGCAGAGGAAGGCCTTCCTGAACGCAGTGATGCGTTATGGGATGCCTCCGCAAGATGCCTTCACCACCCAGTGGCTGGTCCGAGACCTGCGAGGGAAGTCTGAGAAAGAGTTCAAGTAAGAGACGCCACCATCGCTCCCAACACGTTATTGTTACGGACTAGTGAAGTCTAGAGTCGAGTGTGTGACTTAGCCCTCCAAACGTTAACGTTAGTATGTTTTTATGATCGGTGGTTGGATCCCCAAAACAACAAAAGTAACAATGCTGGTCTTCATCCACGTTCATGAGTAGGAGGTGAGGTCGTCCCGAAGTCCGTCTCAACCTACTAGTTGGCGTCTCACGTGTGGACTCTCCCGTGTGCTTTTACACCCGAGCCTCATTAGCAGACCGCTGCGCACGCACCTCGCAAGTGATGGAACATCACATTGACGTCCTATCAGTAGCATAACCAACCACCTCATTGTTTCTCAGTGAAAACCGGTCCAAAGAAAGGAAAAGAAAAGACAGAAATCACAGCCTCCCTTTCACTCTGAACAGTTATAAACACTTCAACTCGTCACTGGGATTTAAAAGAGGTTAAAATACAAATGTAGGGAATCCAAATGACTTTCATATGTGACTTTTCATTTACACGCTCACTTTCCAACACATCAGGTTTTAAAGTCTTGCTTCTTCATGCTTTTTGTTCATATTTTATGTCTTTAATGACGTTATCAGTGGGTTATTCTATATTTGTGTGTTGCGTTCTTGTTTAATAAACTGAAATTAATGTAAAACTAAAAGATAAAATGTTTTATAATCTTAAAATGACTTATAGACTATATAGACTTAGCTGTAAGATGCTTAAAGAAAGAAAATACTAAAGTTGAGTCTTCGTCTCCTCAGTCATTCCTCGTTAACCCTCTCTCTCTCTCTCTCTCTCTCTCTCTCTCTCTCTCTCTCTCTCTCTCTCTCTCTCTCTCTCTCCCTCCTCCTCCTCTCAGGGCGTATGTCTCTCTGTTCATGCGTCACCTCTGTGAGCCCGGAGCGGACGGGGCCGAGACCTTCGCTGACGGCGTCCCCAGAGAAGGATTATCCCGGCAACACGTCCTCACCCGTATCGGAGTTATGTCACTTATTCGCAAAAAGGTAACGACAAAAAAAAAAAGCATCTTTACCCGTTACACTTTGTCTGACCTCAACTTTAACTTTTACAATAAGAGAGAGCGGGGGCACTGAGGGGCTACATTAAGCAGCCGGGGATCACCTCAGTTTCTCAGTTTAAAATTAAAGATGTTGATAAAAATAGACTCATCAGTTTGTTTCCAAACTGTCTCACGTTTTGTGCAACAAACAAGCCAACTTGACAGAAGAAAATCATCTGATTTTATCCCTAAAAGTCCTGAAACTAATGTTGTGTCTGGTGCATTCAGGTGTGTTGTTGTATAACTGAGGTTATGAGTCATTTGACTGGTTTGCTGTTTTAGCGATGGAGGGGAAACTAGTTAAGAGGGAGAGTCAAAACAAAGCTAGCACATCAAAGAAAAAGCTCTTTAAGCTACATTATAAGTTACATTATTTGTTTGACATCTGTTCTGACAACTGCCTGAGATTTTAAAGACATTATTTTACTTATCAAGATCTATTTAGTGAGAAAAAAACAGCCATTATTTGCCGCTCTAGTGTTTATCATAAGTGATATTTCAAGATTGTTGATTAGCTTTGTTGCGGCTACTTGTTGCTAGCAGAGATGTGCTTCATTGTGAGGAGTCTTCTCATGCTGACAGCGTTCTCTTCGTGTTTTCAGGTTCAGGAGTTCGAGCACGTGAACGGTCAGTGGTCGATGCCCTGGATGGCCGAGCTGGAGGAGAGCAAGAAGGCCGCAGCTCAGCCCGAATCCCCCGGGAAGACCCCGTCCACCGGCACCCCCGCCGACACGCAGCCCAACACTCCCGCTCCAGGTAACGCACACTTTTAACTCCTGATTCAGACAAACCGTTTCTTGGTCTTTGGAACAGAAAACTTAATTATCGTGTTTTTCTTTGTAGTGGACGACTCCACAAAGAACGACGAAGCAGCGAAGGATGGAGAGAAGGAGGTGAAGAAGGAGGGCGAGGCGGAGAAGAACGGCAAAGAGCCTGCGAAGGCCAACGAGGTAAAGACACGATGTGTTTAAGTTACCTGAATAAAATAGGAACTTTAGATTTCTGAGCCGCTACTCCTTCGCATCGAAAGGAGCCAGTTGAGGTGGTTCAGGCATCTGATAGGGATGCCTCCTGGACGCCTCCCTTTGGCAGTTTTCCGAGCACGTCCAACTGGGAGGAGACCCCGGGGCAGACCCAGAGCTTGCTGGAGGATTATATGTCCCACCTGGCCTGGGAATGCTTCGGGATCCCCCAGGAGGAGCTGGGGAGAGTGACGTCTGGGTCACCTTGTTTAGCCTGCTGCCACTGTGAGCCAGCCGAGGATAAGCGGAAGATAATGGATGGATGGACTTAAGATTTTAATGTTTTTATAAATTTGACTCCTCCAGGTGATCGCCATCCCAGACGACGACGAGAAGAGTCCGTCGGCCGAGTCGGAAAGCAAAAAGAACGGAGAGGAGCCGATGGAGACGGACAAACCGAGCAACGGAGAGGCAGAGAGCTCGAAAGAGAAGGAGGGAGAGAAAGAGAAGGAGAAAGAGAAGGAGAAGGAGGGAGAGAGCGAGAGCGAGAAGAAGAGTCCAGAGGGAGGAGAGGAATCGAAGTCGCCCACGGAGGCCAAGACGGAGGGGTCGGAGGTCAAAGCGGAGGAATCTGAGGTCAAAGGTAAAACTAAGTGTCTTTCTTTCTCGCTATTTTTCCTGTTTTCAGGTTTGTTTGTTCTATTTTTAAAAAGTTTTGTTGATTTTTAGTTTATCAATTTTCCACAGTATCTTAATGTCTGATTGTAATCTGATCGTCTAAATATTTTCTCTGATTCGCAGCAGAAGAAAAGAAAGAAGAAAAGACGGAAAAGATGGACACCACTCCTCCTGCAGATGAAAAGAAAGGTATGAAACCCTGCTCTACTTGTGTTTACTCCCCCTTCTCCTCAGGCCTTGTTATTTAGGTATTTATTGTGTACTCCTCTCACGCTCCTGCAGCAGATCTGAAGGAGGAGAAGGAGGCTCCGAAGCCGGAGGAGGCGACCAAACTGCAGAACGGAGACAGCAGCAAGGAGAGCGGAGCCTCAGCCGGAGCCGCCACAGCTTCAGCCGCCGCCGCCAGCGAGGAGAAGAAGAAGGCCAAGACCAGATTCATGTTCAACATCGCTGACGGAGGATTCACAGGTACAAACACACGGAAGTATTTTTGAGGAATGTGTAAGTCGCTCTTCTACAAAATGTTCACAATAAAAGCCTTTTAAGGAAAAGAAGGGTTTCTCTTCACTGAACCGTTAGAGGGCTTTTACTTTGAAAGACAAAGGAAGTGTTGAGTCTGTAAAAATGGCTCAAGGAACGCTCAGAAGACGGAGCATTACAAGAAGATATGACAAAATACACAGAGGGAATAATGCATAAATAAATAATGTAAGTATTTTATTTCATATCTGACATCTTTCTTCTCTCGCTCTCAGAGCTTCACTCTTTGTGGCAGAACGAGGAGCGCGCCGCCACCGTCACCAAGAAAACCAACGAGATCTGGCACCGACGTCACGACTACTGGCTGCTGGCCGGCATCATACAGTATCCTTTCCCTCACCTGTGATTGGCTCACAGATCTCGCTGCCTGTGCATGTGTTTGATCGTGTTGTTATTTGAGATGAAAGTTTGTCGTTCCCCTTGACCGAAGCTTCCTCCAGACACGGTTACGCTCGCTGGCAGGACATCCAGAACGACGTGAAGTTCGCCATCCTCAACGAGCCCTTTAAAGGAGAGATGAACCGAGGGAACTTCCTGGAAATCAAGAACAAGTTCCTCGCTCGGAGGTTCAAGGTAAGACCTGCTTTAACAATGCTTTCCCAAAGTGACCTTTATCATCCTGACGTCTCCGTCCTGGTGTTTTGCTGTAAGAATCCCCAAACAGCGAGCCTTAATGGGTTTAAATTGTAAATGTAAATTGTGTTATTACAGCCTCGATGATAGTTTGTATAAGTGATGCTTTAACTTGGTAAAAATAAAGCTGTTAGTATGTTTTGTACCAAGACTTAACTTCCCTCCTCCTCCAGCTGTTGGAGCAGGCGCTGGTGATCGAGGAGCAGCTGCGTCGCGCCGCCTACCTCAACATGTCCGAGGACCCCTCCCACCCCTCCATGGCCCTGAACACCCGCTTCAGCGAGGTCGAGTGTCTGGCCGAGTCCCACCAGCACCTCAGCAAGGAGTCCATGTCAGGGAACAAACCGGCCAACGCCGTCCTGCACAAAGGTGAGACATGACGCAGGACCACACCCTGTCCACCTTTTATGATTGAGATTTTTGTTGAAATGACGGCCTGTTCTCTGTTTCCTCAGTTTTCTGTAAGTGTCAGGATGTTTATAAAAGCTTTTCAAGTTGCTTTTATCTCCTGAAATTGAGAATCAGGTGTCAAACACAGTGAATCTGTTACTGCTAGAACTTCTAACTTTTCTTTAATCATATTTCAACAACGGCAAACTTATCTCTTGTTTCGTTTTTAAGACCCTTTGGAAAAATTGTTCCTGTATTGTATGCATTACTGCTGCTGCAAAGAATTTCACTTTAAGTTGATAAAAATGCATCTTCTCACTGAGTCAGACAATGAAAACATTGTGCAGAGTAAGAAGGAATTAAAATGTGGCTTATAAACATAATTGAGCATGTATGTCTCTCTCCGTGTCTCAGTGCTGAAGCAGTTGGAGGAGCTGCTGAGCGACATGAAGGCGGATGTCACCCGCCTCCCCGCGACCATCGCCCGGATACCGCCAGTTGCAGTGCGGCTCCAGATGTCTGAGAGGAACATCCTGAGCCGGCTGGCGAGCCGAGGCCCCGAGACACAGACGCAGGCACAGACACAACAGGTAAACTGACAATAATGATCATAGTTTCTTGTGTTCAGTGTCGTTATCAGGCAGGGAATTAATGGATTAAAAGGAAGTGATTGAAGCTTTTCCTCCCATTTCCAGACTTTGTGCTAAGCTAATGGCTGCTAATTGTCGCCCTAGCTTCACTGAAATCATATGAGAGATAAATTCCCCAAAAGTTATTGAAAACAAGAAGCTTCAGAGGAAATTAAATTAACTTCCTGTCTCTGTTTTCTCCTCCAGATGCAGCAGCAGTAGACAGAAACTCTGCTCTTTACCTCGAAACCACCCCCTGCCTCACCTCGACATTCCTGATTGGTGCACCGCAGAATGACGGACAGCGCGCTCCAGCTTGAAGCCACGCCCAGTTCACTTTTCTCCCCCCTAAACAGACTTTACAGAGTTTTTCCCCACGTTTGAGGCTGTGGACAGAAAAGCTATTTTATTTTTTTCCTCCTTTTTTCAATTTCTGTATTAATATTATTGATATAATGTTATTATGATGGTTTTTTGGGACCTAAATAAAAAAATGAAATAAAGAAATAGTCTGTGGTTAACTGTAAGCCAGTCAGTGCACCGATTAGCTACCAGAAATCAAACCATAGGCCCCGAAAGATCGGCTTTATTTTCAGGCCTACACAGCAACAATATATATATATATATATATATATTATGGCAGACAAGAGCAACTACAGTTTCAGAGCAGAAAAGAAGAAATCATTTGTGTAATTTGTTACGACTTTACCCAACAACATTTCGGTGAAGCTTGCAAAATCTTTTATTTCAAGGCTAAATGTAATTAAGATTCAAATTTACAATAACTAAAACTGTGACGAATGCAGAAAATGTTTTTTTCTGGTGCAAAAAAAGCTTTAGGGGACCCAGGATGCCAGGATTCCTTTTTTGTCCTGTTACAAGCCGTAAATATGATTGCTATCTTTTTTTGTCCGTACATCCTTAGCCAGGAGTTGTATTTATTTTTTTGTTTAACTAAAAAAAGGCCGTTGCTGTAGTCCGGTAAAACAGACAGCGGAGAGAAAGCAACAAAGGTTAAACGATGCAAAAACTGAAGGCTACCACAGAGAGATCTGCAGAACTGCAGACAGCAAAGTCAGTTTTGTTTCAAGTTGTGAGTGATAACAGCTAGCTTAGCTCATTTTGATGTGAGTGATAACAGCTAGCTTAGCTCATTTTGATGTGAGTGATAACAGCTAGCTTAGCTCATTTTGATGTGAGTGATAACAGCTAGCTTAGCTCATTTTAATGTGAGTGATAACAGCTAGCTTAGCTCATTTTAATGTGAGTGATAACAGCTAGCTTAGCTCATTTTAATGTGAGTAATAACAGCTAGCTTAGCTCATTTTAATGTGAGTGATAACAGCTAGCTTAGCTCATTTTGATGTGAGTGATAACAGCTAGCTTAGCTCATTTTGATGTGAGTGATAACAGCTAGCTTAGCTCATTTTAATGTGAGTAATAACAGCTAGCTTAGCTCATTTTAATGTGAGTAATAACAGCTAGCTTAGCTCATTTTAATGTGAGTGATAACAGCTAGCTTAGCTCATTTTAATGTGAGGAACAAGAGCTAGCTTAGCTCATTTTAATGTGAGTAATAACAGTTAGCTTAGCTCATTTTAACATGAGTAATAACAGCTAGCTTAGCTCATTTTAATGTGAGGAACAAGAGCTAGCTTAGCTCAATTTAATGTGAGTAATAACAGCTACCTTAGCTCATTTTAATGAGTAATAACAGCTAGCTTAGCTCAATTTAATGTGAGTAATAACAGCTAGCTTAGCTCAATTTAATGTGAGTAATAACAGCTAGCTTAGCTCATTTTAACATGAGTAATAACAGCTAGCTTAGCTCATTTTAATATGAGTGATAACAGCTAGCTTAGCTCAATTTAATGTGAGTAATAACAGCTAGCTTAGCTCATTTTAATGTGAGTAATAACAGCTAGCTTAGCTCATTTTAATGAGTAATAACAGCTAGCTTAGCTCAATTTAATGTGAGTAATAGCAGCTAGCTTAGCTCATTTTAATATGAGTTTTAAGACAGCTACTACAGAGTTAACCGCACACAACCGTTAACTGGACGCAGCTCTCACTGTGAGTGTAACAGACTATTTTTAAATTAATAAAATCATTTCCAAATCAATTATTATTGATTTGGTAAGTAGGTAGCATGTAATAAATAAGGTATCATGTATAGTGAGCGGGTTGTTACCTTATGTTTTTTTCAGCGGTTAAAGCTTCTCTGCTGCCTGAAGACAAAAACATCCTTGAACGCCCTCCTGGCTGTCTCTTTTATCAAGACTGCAATTCCATCTGATCAGGACAGATAGAGATTATTCTTGTTTATTAAATATTAAGAGAAACTGAGAATAAAAGTACTAAAACAAAGAGCACAAACACTACTTTTCTGTTGCAAACATGACTTTATTTAATAACTCAGGCGTTAACCAGAATACGCTGCTTGGAGTCTTTAAATGTCAAATGTAAATCTGCTCTTTTCCTTAAATGTCCAGAAGGACTGAAATGCTCAACTTCGCCCACACTGATCTTTAAATCTCATTATTTATCCTTACTGTTTTAAATAATCAAGCTTTTATTATATACAATGTCATGGTAGGTAACCCACACACACTCATAAATGTTTTTATACAGAGGAGTCACATTCAGGCGAGTTCAGGAAAAAGAAACATTCAAACCAAAGCTGGAGTTCACAAAGTACGAGTCAGGTGTGTTCACAAGACGATAAAATAAAAACAGGACGGCTGCTGCATCACAAAAACTCAAACTGAGGCTGGACAATCAAGAAAAAAATATATACTGTAGTTTCTATTTCTCCAGGAAGTGAAATACATCCATAGCAGTACCAACACTGACAGCCAGGGGGCAGCTTTCCTGATGATGACTGTACAAGTACATTACAGCAGGACGGGAGGAATCGGAGCAGGGAGCCATCAACCCAGGTTTAAAATACTGTTCAGTGACAGAAAAAAACACAAGCAAGTATGCAGGGAGGTTTGGGAGGAGGAGGAGAGGCTGGATTTGGCTCGATGGGGTTGATGCAGACTCGTCCTGCGACTCGTGTCGTCCCTGAAGAGCAGCTCAGTAGAAGAAATACACTGAGGAGGGAGAGAGGAGATGAAAGTAACATTTAAAAACAATGTTAACTGTTATTTTTAAATAAACTAAAGTCAGAATTTGGACATGTCCAATCCTTAGACAAACTGGGAAAACTTCCTGATGAAGGTCATGTGATGTGATCAGAAGCTCCTGAACTTTAACAACTTTGAGACGAGCAAGATTCTTTTTTTCAAGCATGTGAAACATTGTTAGTTATTTGCTTTGGCCTCTTCGGTCAGTCGGTATTTGTCGACGTATTTTCTTCATAAAGTGAAACATGTCTGAGTGTGTAGAAAGTGTGTATGTGTAATGATTGATTACTTACAGAAGATGACTCCCACACATATCACACCTATAATTGCCATCATGATCATCATCTGCAAGAAGAACAAATGCAAAACTTTATTTAGATAGATTAAAATACAAGATAGAAATCCGTACAGGTGCAAAGATCAGGTGTATATACAGTATGAGATATTATCAGACCAACAACACTAATGTTGTATCACACAAGCAGCATTTGAATGTGAAGAATATATAGTTGGATTGTTTAACTAAAGCAGCATAATGTTTTTGCTGTTCTAAAATATGTTGTTTGTAAAATATTAATCAGTATAAAGTAGTGTGAGTCATTGCATTTAGAGTCTTTGTGTGTGTGTGTGTGTGTGTGTGTGTGTGTGTGTGTGTGTGTGTGTGTGTGTGTGTGTGTGTGTGTGTGTGTGTGTGTGTGTGTGTGTGTCTCTGAACCCAAACACACCACAAATAAATCCACATGATGACATGAGAGTCAGAGCGGCTGACAGACAGGAAATCACATCACCTCTGATGGTGGGGGGAGGGCGAGAGAGATTAACAGGAACAACAGGATAAAAAGAGAGAGAGAGAGAGATTGGTACAGGCTTGGTGTGTGTGTGTGTGTGTGTGTGTGTGAGGGACAGAGAGAGAGAGAAACCAGATGTTAGTGGATTGATTGTGAGATTGTGTGTAAAAATAACTAAATGATATAAAGGATTAAAGTTATTCTATAGTTCTGACTCAACAAATCCCTCAAACAGTTTCAGGTTTTAAAAACACAGCAGCACACTTTATACCAAACGATGGGGATATTTTTAGTGGCGGACTAATCCACAACGGTTGCTCTAAAAAGGATTTGGGGCAGCTGATTTTAATTCCTCATAAAGTCGTCAGATTCCCCCAAATACTGACACAAAGAACGGGACTGTGGTGTTGTAGAGGGTAATATTAGAAGCTACGGAGCGCAATTAGGGTCCTCACAAGTCTAGAAGTACTAACGTGTGTGTGTTTGTGTGTATGGGAGTGGGAGGAGTTGCATCACAAATCACAGCTGGCTCTCTAATCCCTGACCGACTCTGTAATCCAGATTGGGATTTCTCTCCCTCTCTCACTTCCTGGTCGCTGTCGTCTCCTCTGAAGTAATCCTCCCCGCAGCTTCTGATTGGACGATCCCAACTTGCCTGTCTATCAGAGGCGGGATCTGGACGATCTGATGCTAAAATAAAAATGGATTGTCTCCATCGAGGGCGGGTTGATACATGGATGATCGGGGACTGAGTGATGAGGTGAAGGAGGAACAAAGATGGCTGCCGATGGATGTACAACCACAGCTGTAGTACAGGGACAATATGAAGAATGATGGTTCCTTTGCATGTTGAGGGACTTCTACTTCTTTAGAATGTAAATACTTTAAGGCAGGGTTCACACTACAAGATAATCAAGACAATCTTGGGCCTGATTCCCTCCTTCAGACAAAAGTAAGCAAAGTCCTGATGGTTCTAAAGATGATCTCTCCAGATGTTCCCGTGGTGTGACGGATGTTCAGAGTGATTTTACTTCCCCCGATCTGCTCCGAAGAACCTAGTGGCTGCAAACTGTTCAATATTTACGATCTCATATCCTGTTGTGTGGGGGGGAACCCTGAGGACGGCCGAGCACGCACTCTGTGGATCGTCACGTAGCACGATGTGATGGTCAATCAGGAAGCAAGCTGACTGAAGGAGGAAGCACAACAACCGCCGCCATGGCGACAAAAACGTACAGGCGATGTTCACACTGTCTCCACCACTTCATCCACAGGTTTCGCTTTTTTACTTTCATGCTGTCGTCCGTGTTTGTTTCCTCTAAAGTCTCGTTTGACCGCGAGAGATTTAGTGAGATTTCCAGCTGTGAGAGTCGGACTCTGGCTGCTGGTGAATGAGTCTGTGAGTGTGTGCTGTACTGTTTGGGTCATATCGCTGCTCTGCACACTACAGGAACAAAACTGTTCAATCTATCATTACTTGGCATCATGTGTGGGCTCTCTGAGTTTTAAACCAGGCCAGAGTGATAACTGTATCACAATCCTTAAATGTCCCTAATGTGTTCAAGACATGTCCAAGGAGTGCGACTAAAACCCAGGTAGGAAATGCTGGAGCTCAAAAATGAAGCCAACCAATAAGTGCAAAAAAAAAACTGCAGTTCCTCTTGTGTCCACTTGAGGCTGTCTCCAGCGAGTCAGTACCCATAGAGCCCCATGTTAAAAACAGTTTTGGACTCTATAGCTTATTTTTCTCTTCATAGAGAAAATCATAAATTACATTTAGGGTTTAAGTCATGCATACGTAGGGCGTCGCCTCCGCTAACTCAGTCACGTAACTCGGCCATGTTTGTGGTGTTTCTTTTCCAGGTTTTCTTTAATGCAAATATCAGACAAATAATCCGTCTTGCTCTGCGCTTTAATATAATTCCAGGCTGTCGAAGAAGACGTCAGTGAAAATGTAGTATTTCATTTATATGTTGATTAAATGCACTAATTAGAAGGTATCGGCGTCTGCCTTGAACTTAAACCTGGACTGAAGTTAACTTTCTTATGTGCCACCAGAGAAGAAGGAGCCCAGCGTCAAACAATGAATGGGACTAGATTTTGGTTCAGCCTGACAGAGAGTGATTCGGCTCGCAGAATGTTTGTTAAACGGATGAGCTGATTCAGAGTCCAGAGACAAAATCTGCTGGTTCACCTCTGATGTAGGTGGAAGCTGAATCAATCAAATGCTTTAATAATTAAACTGTATAAATATAAATCTGTAGGTGTAAAAAATCTTTAGTACTGATGTAAAACTGAGATCTTACAGTTTTTAAGAACAGTGACAGAACTTTCTGAAGCTTTTCTGTTTTTATTGAGTCCGTTTCTCACATTAATTTTAAGTTGCTCTCAGTGTTTCGCCTCAAACAAAACATTTAAGCAGAATTTAACGATATTATCACCAGAAAACGACTTTAAACTCATTCATAAGTGGAGTTACAGGAAGGAGGCGAGGAGACGAGCAGTGAAGCGTCCTTCCTGTCTTTGAATTAACCTGAAGACAAACAAGGCGTGTCTGAATTCGGGGTCTACAGAGGATTTCCCGTAAGCATCACCAGCTGTTCCCGCCCATTGCACCATCAAATGTGGCTCCTGTCGCCTAGCAACAGATAGCTAGCGAGCTAACATAGCTATCATAACTTAATCTATTCTTTTAAAGATAAATTGTTTGAAGGGCTCTTTCGCTTTTTAACATTTGTGTCGCTAGATATTTGATTGAGTTGAAACCAAAAACTTTCACATTTAAAGTGTATTCCTCGGCCTTTAAGAGTCCGCCATCTCGTTTGAACTGGCGCGCAATAAATCTGGGGATACGTTGGGCCATGAAGGATGCACCCAAAGGATCCTTTGTGGCCCGGGAAAAGAAGGACGCATTTGTCGGCGGTATTCGAAATGGGACAGCCTTCGACGTGCCTTCAAATACGTCAAAATACATCCTGAGGTAGACGGCAGCTCAGTCTGGCTTGGGAACCAGAGGCCAGTTCAAGTCCCCGTGCGGACCAAGCACTGAATCGGGGCTGGTAGCTGGAGAGGTGCCACTTCCTTTCTCGGCCTCCGTCGAGGTGTCCTTGAGCAAGGCACCGAATCCCCCGACTGCTCGGGGCACATGTCCATGTGCAGCCCCCTCACTCTGACGTCTCTCCATTAATGCATGTCCACTGGTTCCTGTCTGTGCGTGTGTGTCATTCGGGCCTCTGCGTGTGCAGCATGTTTGTAGAAACAGAGTGAAAAAGCTTGAATTTCCTGACATCTTGAATCAGTTGCCTCACTCGTCAAGATGCATCCGAGTATGCACGGTGGCGTGGACCTCCTCATCTCTGATAAACAATTCAAGCAAGAGGGGGAGAAGAACCTTTTGTGTATGATCATCGTTATCTCGAAATAACAAAGCTTTTCTCAAAGTATCGAAATAACTCATTAGAGATCTAGGAAAAACAGAGTAGAGCTTTGAGTAGGTGAAAACAGGCAGAAAAGTGTCAAACTCATGTATTAATCGAACAACGAGGCCTAAAACAAGCATCAGATATCAGCCAGAGATGAATAAGAAATGCGAGTAATGTAGTCTTCACCCAGTGTTGAGTAGGACTGATGCATGATGGGTAATAAAAACGACACAAACATGTGCTCACCTTGCAGTTTTTCCACCAGTACTTGTTCTTGAGTTTGGCAGCGCTGCTCTCGAACTGCGAGGCTCCGGCCTGCAGCGCGTCGGCCCGGTCGTCCAGCTCCGACAGCTTCTGGTCCCTCTCCAGGACTTTGTCCACGTTCACACGCATGATGTCCACCACCTGACGGAGAGAGACGCACCTGTCAGGAGCACTGTCACAGGTAGGAAACGAACCAGCTTGTATATCAGGTACCAGGTAATGTGTTAACGGACAGACAAAGTTTCCTCACCTCGTCCACCTGCGCCTGCGTCTGCTGCAGCCGTCTGTTGCTGGTGAGGTTCGGGGCCGGAGCCCCAGGGCCCCCCTCTCCGTCAGCGGCTCCTGCATTACCTGCTGCGTCGGGAGTCGACCTGCAGACACACAGAGGGAGGGGACCAAAGTAATGGATGTCAGAAGGATGTACAGTTGATCATAGAAAATACATTCATATGCAGAAAATCACATGAACTCCATCATCTTTAAATTTAGAGACTCTTTAGTCTGTAAACATGCAGCTGAAAGGAAACTATGAACACTTTGGCCATAAGTTACAGCTGCTTGATAATGTTTAGTGCTAAATATGGTGCAACAGTTGCTAGGTGGAAAACATTTTTAATATTAGCAAACATTAGCTGTATCACTAGAGACAAGATAACCTTTCACGCTCACGCTCACACCTACGGGCAATTTAGAGTCACCAATGAACCACGAGCATGTCTTTGGACGGTGGGAGGAAGCCGGAGTACCCGGAGGGAACCCACGCATGCACGGGGAGAACAAACGCCACACAGAAAGGAACACTACGTCCAAACCAGGGTTCGAACTAGGAACCTTCTAGCTGTGACAGCGCTAACCACTGCACCACCGTGCAGCCCTGAAGTAGTTGTTCATGTTATTTGTAGTTTCCCCTCCCAGCAACAGTTGCACACTCTCCTACTGTGTGCTGTAACAGCTGCACAACAACTTAAATAAAGTTACATTTAAAAAAAGTTCTTCAGTATCTCATCTTTATAAAGTCTTTACTCCATTTACTTTTTACTCCTCTATAAATATTTGACATAATGTTTCTTTGCAGATTCAGGTTATGAATAATCAATAACTAAATGATTATTACAGATTAAGTTACCCTGTAGAATAAAACTGATAACATTAGTTCCACCTTTTACCAGCTGCAACGTGATAGAGATATTTTACTGATGCATCTATCAGACCTAGTGATAAGATACAGATATACTATCGTGCGTACTTTATGACCTCTGATACTTCAAGTATATATTGATCACTTCTGTATTTTAAGTTCTGGACTTTTACTATTAATCGAGTATTTTCACATTTTCCTTTTGTTACTTTAACTGTTCCATTATCGGCTAGAATCAAATCTGCCGTTTATCAGAGTAAAGCAGAAACTGCTCCTACAGCATGAATTCAAATAATAGAAACATGACTCATCAAAGTTTGGCCTCCATCCACAACATCAAAGCATCATAGACAGAAACAGCTCAGCAGTTTAACAGAACAACATCATAATATTATAAATATATTAAATGTTTTTGTTCCTTTTTTTCTCTGCACCAGCAGGTGGTTTGACGACACTAACACGGCTCACGCGCCTGCCTCCTCTCCCTCAGACAGGCTGCTTTTACAGAGCAAAATGGAGAAAGATTAGTGCAGCAGAGAGTCCGCTGACGGAGAGGCTGGACATGACGGAGGGAGATAAACCTGCACGCGATTATACCTCAGCCCCTCCCCCACGAGACGGAATAAATCGAATAAAATAATCTCCATAAAATGTTTAGTTATCGTGAAAAAGTTCCTCAAGTGTTTGTTAGTGTTTTTTTTATTTATTTACATATTTTAGTCGTAATTCGACGCTCACTGCAGGCCTTTATGATGCACAATAAAGAGAATATTTCTCGGTATAAAGTGTAAAAAGGCTCAGTCGCCGGTCACAGTATTGATGGATAGTTTTGTAGGTGAGTCAGCCGGTGACTCATTGTAATATTCCCGCAGCTGCAGCCCAGAAATTTCCAGATTCAACTGACAAGTTTCGTTTTAGCAAAACTAATGATTTTAGCAATAAAACCAGCGCTTTAAATCAAGGAAATGTGAAGTAAAATAAAGAATATGTCGTTTTAATACACAGGAAACTACTTAAAACTGGATATTTAAGTATATTAATGCACGTAGACTGTTAATTAAAGTTAATTTTAAGATAGGAGGTCGATAACCATCAAAATTATGTTTAATAAAGAAGTAAAAATAAATAAAATATCTCGGAGTACTCACATCTCAGCGGCAGGATGATGGAGATAATCTGAGTCCGAGAGAGAGAGAGAGAGAGAGAGGGTGAGGAGAGTGGGTGAGGGAGGGTGAGAGAGAAACAGAGAGAGATCCCAGCTGAATATAAATGAAGGATGACTTCAGTCTTTCTTCTTCTCTTGTTTTATTTTTCTTTCAAACTAAAAACACTACAATACAAGTGGCTGCGCAGATTAATAAAAGAAAAAACATCTGCGTCACACTGACCCCGCCCCCACACACGCACGCACGCGCACACAGCTGTACACACCGTCCCAGTCAGTGGCTGTAATAACTTATTACGGAAATCAGTGTTTGTCCTCCAATATTAACAGTGTTTCTTTGAATAGGTCTACCACACATGCTCATATGCACAGTGAAGAGGTTAAAGTTCACCTGCTCAGGTAAGCAGTGTCTGTGTCCACACAGCAGCAGCAGCATCTCTGTGGCTCGAGGTAATATTTCACCTGAGCTTTCAACCACACTATGCTCATCATCATCAGATGTTCAGTTTAGTGTTGCTTTAAAAGTGAAGTGTTGATATTAAAATCTGACGCCCCGCCCCTTCCTCGACCCGACACACACCTTTACCTTGTGTCCTTGGCGTGTTGGAGCCCTCAGGTGTCCTTGGCGTGTTGGAGCCCTCAGGTGGGCTCAGTCTGCAGCAGAACAGCTTCTTGTGTCGGTCTGAAGCAGATATTCACGCTTATGGAAAGTTCAATGACTGTAGTGTTAGTGTTACTTACGTCTCCTCTCGCCGTTCCTCCTCTACTCTGCTACTCGGGAACAGAATGCTGCAGGAGCCCCATTTGTCAAGAGAGCTGTCAATCATGAGGCCACGCCCCCTTTTTATAGCATCAAATAACTAATTAAAATTAAACGTGTCAGGAAAATGAACACTTGGACATAAATCAGCATGATGATAACTAACTATAATGGCAGAAACCATGTTTGAGAAAAATGTATTTGACGTGTATTTTGATTTTATAGTTTGACTCATGTCCCATCTGTTAACATGGAGGAGGCGGGCTTTATGAGCTATACTGCAGCCAGTCAGCAGGGGGCGATAGAGAGGGTTTGGCTTCACTTTTAGGGAGCGGTCATGTCGGCCATCTTTTTATACAGCATATGTAAGAACCCAGTGTGAAAAACTGCAGTTCCTCGAGTGTCCACTTGAGGCTGAAAATATTAAAGATATAGTAGTTCATATGTAAACAGTTAGCTCCGAGTGTCTTGTCTTGTTGTCCCTTTAAACCCACAGCTGAGTGTTAGTTGTAAACACCAGCTGTGTGTTTCTGAGCGCTCAGTGTTTAATTCGCTGAAGCAGCACAGCTGTTCCCCCTCAGCAGCGCTTTTTCTTCTGCTGCTGTTTCTGTGTTTGTTCCTCTTCATCGATTCTCCGTGAAGCTGTTTGTTTTTCTGCTCCGGACCCCCCGCGTCCTGCTGAGCCGATAAAACAGTCTGAACAGGAGGTGACTAATGTGTGATCGTTACAGAGGAGCAGGAAGTACTGAGGTGAAACTAATCGAAATGCATTCAAGTCATTAGTGTGTGATCAATAAACACAACAAACAACAGAACTGCAGTTTAATGTTTTGATCTTTAAGGGGACTAAAAACAGGTGTGGAAGAAGTGTTTTATATCTGTAGTAGCAGCAGAAGTATTCAGTAACTTTGGAAGGCTTTGAAAAGTAAAACTCGTCTGTTTCATGTTAAAGAGGATCCAGCACAAATACATACTCTATCTCTGCCAGTGCTGGAAGAAGTCATCTGATTGTTTATTACATAAACAGTGCAGACATACTGTTGTAAGTCAGACTTCTGCATTTAATCTAAAGTATTAACATCCAAATATACTCCTCATGCAGAATGGGCCTTTTCAGATTAATACAAATTTATTAAATGCAATTTTTTATGCATTTAGTGTTCGTTACGTTAACGTTTCAACTGCTTCAAGTGGAGAAAACTGGAGTTTTCTATATCTGTGAAAATATGTTATAGCTTATTTTTCATTGTGAGCTGCACGGTGGTGCAGTGGTTAGCGTTTGCATGTTCTCCCCGTGCATGCGTGGGTTCCTTCCAGGCTTCCTCCCTGTGGCTCAGTGGTAGAGTCGGTCGTCTTTCAATCGGAAGGTCGGAGGTCCCCAGCTCCTTCAGGCTGCATGTCGAAGTGTCCTTGGGCAAGACACCTGCTGCTCTCCACTGCTCCTGGTGGCTATCCAACGGGTATGAATGTGATATCTGATTGACAGTTGGGCACTTTACGTAGCAGCCTCTTCCATCAGTGTGTGAATGTGTGTGTGTGAATGTGACAAGCAGCTTTGAGTGGTCGCAAAGACGAGAAAAGCGCTATATAGGTACAGTCCAATTACCATTCCTCCCGCAGTCCAAAGACATGCTCGTTAGGTTCATTGGTGACTCTTAATTGGCCGTAGGGTGTGAGCGTTTAAAGGTTGTCTGTCGCTGTGTCTCAGCTCTGTGACTGACTGTCCAGGCGTAACCTTGCACAATGTCAGCTGCGATAGGCTCCAGCCCCCCGACCCTGAACAGGATAAGCTGTGTAGATACTGGATGGATTTTTCATTGTGATATGTTTTGATAATCAGAATCTACATAGTTACTTCAGCTTCTTGTAACAAGAACATATGTTGTTGCTCTGTCTGCCTGTCTCTATCCTGCATCTCCCTCGGTCCCATTTTTCGGCCCATCCAGTCGAGGCAGATGTTCAACATGAGTCTGGTGAAGGGGGGCTGTATGAGGTACCTATCATAGTAAGTGTACTTACTACCTGTTAGGAGAAGCCGGTCGAAGTTCCTACACGGAAGCAAAGCTAAGCACTGCTGCAGATGGTGCTGCTGCAGAGCAATGACAAAAAACTAAAACACAGCGTACACTGAAATGTTTGTTTATAAGTAGGACTCTTTTAAGTGGTTAAAGTACGTGGTACTCCTGACCCCGTCTGCAGCCGTGCTTCGCTTAGCTTCTGTGTAGGAACTCTGGCCGGCTTCTCCTCACAGGGGCCGTGCTGACTGTCTTCTACTGTACGTAGTACGCTCACTATTGATAAGTACCTCACACAACCCCACTTTAAAAGATCTTAACCATCCCTTTAAAGTTGCATAAAATATAAAGATGTTGAAGTAAAGTCGCCTTTGAGTTGAGAGTGATTAAAGTGAAAGTCCCACTGTTACTAAGTGGACTTGGTTAAATTCCCTCTGTATATAATATTACAATTCTCAGAAGTGCTGTTTCTTTTATTTTTTAAACTCTCAAGAAACATCGCTTTAATAAATGTAGTTTTCTTACATTTTAATGTTTAATATCTGCTTGAAATCAACGATTCCTCAGGGAGGTTTCGATACTTTAACTTCATCATCACCACTACTAGTGAGGCATCATGTCTCACCTACAGTTCTCACACAAGATCAGAACTAAGTAAAATGTTGTGGGGTAAAATCAACACTTCCTATAAAAATAAAAAGGTATCTTAGTATGTAAAAGGATTTTACGGTAAAGAACAAACTCACAACACCAGAGACTCTTTCATTTCTTTATTCGGTGCATCTTTTCATATTGCTTCAGTAAATCAAACATTCAGCTCAGCACACGTTAAAGACCTCAGGGAAACAAACACTTGCTTTTACTTCCTGTTTCATTTCACTGCTCTAATCTCTCCTCCATGAGGTCTTTAACTTATTTATTTCGGTTTTGTCTCCACAGTTTATTTTTACATTCTGATAATATAGATCTGAACAGTTCCATTAAAGCACACAGTTGGATGAGATGAGTGATGGTTGGTTATTATTGTACACTTGCAGTTGCTTTGTTTTGTTTCTTGTTGACATTAAAGGAACACTTTGAGTCCGTTTCCTCTCTGAGCTCTAAAATCTATCAGTACAAAGTGTGAACTCGTACGTACGTGGAAAACAAGCATTTCAGGGATTGTTTGAAGTAAATTTGCTCAGAGAAGAAAACCGCAGTGTTCCTTTAAAGAAGCTGTTTTCTGACGTGAACATGGCAGGTTATGTGATGAGCAGACATTCATTGAATCAAACATGTGTATGAAGAGGTGAACTGTGAGACACGTTCACTGCGGCATGACAACAAAGAGAGAAAGACTGGCACAAACTAGGCAAGAATCAGGATTTGTTTCTGTTTAAACACCTCCTGCAGCTCCTCTCCAACATATGTACACTTTACCTGTTGATCACTGCTGCAGGTGTTGGAACTCTAACACAGCAACAGAAACAACATTAGCAATGCTAAAACTAAAGAAACGGTATAAACAAAATGATGCCATCAGCTAAATGTACATCTTAACAGCATGACTCTTACAGCATCAGATGGTTCAGCATTATACACAGCCTTTATATACATTAGATACAATATTCAGCCTTTACAAACTGTACATTTTTGAGCATAAATATTTCTTAAAATAGGTTTTTTACTTTTGTAAAATAAAATAGCCTTACATCTGTTTTTGCCAAGTGTCTGACGTCTTCTAAACTGATCGATCCTTTGTTATTTCTGCACTAGAGATGAAGGAAATGATTATATAGCCTTGATAGCGGATGCTAATAGAGTGCTGCAGGGATGAATGATTGTTAGCATGAAGCTTTTCCTTTGGGTCATTGCAGCAAACAACATTTTCAAGTGAACACCACTTTTATAGTTTCTGCAGCATCATAAAAAGCCAACGTTAAGCCATGAACAAACTACACAGCTGTTGCACGACTTCAAAACACCACAAATGGAGCGACGCCTGCGAGCTACTTCAGGCAGGCAGCTCATAATTCATTCTCCACAATCACCTGACACACTTCCTCCTAACGTGGCGGTCTCTCCCTCTGCTCAGTTCACACTTTCAGCCCCACCACCACCCCAGCATCCACCTGCAGGCTCCGGCTAGAAGGGTTTAAGATATTATCTCATCACTCCTCAAATGTCTGCATGTAAAGTAAACCTGCGAGGAGTGGTGAGGTCGGAGCCTAGAGGCCAAACACAAGCTATGTTCTGCTGCTGCAATAAACATTTTGAACTATCACAAGCATGAGCTGTCTGAGCGGTTCTGGGACTCTTTCCTGCAGCATTGATCGATGGCATATAAATACGACACCTTTCCTTCAAAAGAAGAGTTTAAATCTGCGTCAGCTGTAAGATTCTTCCAATTGTCAACCCTTATTTTAACAAACAAAGATGTAAAGTGATTTCTATCTTGCATGAATGAAACACGAAGTCATTTCAAGTTGATCTAAAGGTAAGGTAAAGGTAATCAATTTAGAAGCTGCAGCTCTTTGGCTGTTTACTGTTGGTTGGAGAAGAAAGTGGTTGAAGAGACCGTACATCCTGGAAAACAGAGGCGCCGGCAGACGCAATCCTGTACGCACTGTGCGTACATTTTATTATAATATTTCTATGAAGATAAAACTGTGACAACAGAACATCCTGTCTTTTATTCTTTTTCCTTTCTTTGCTATCTTCTGTTCATGAGTCTGTGGCTCCATCCATTCACCGCTCAGGCAACGGTCAAGGGTTATTACATGAAAGCGTTTCTGACACCTAAATGTCGGCAATGTTGGATTAAGTTTATTGTGTGTGTTGGGTTTGACTTGTCAAATGCAGTTTAAGAACTGAATGATGTAGATATATTTCACTTCAGCCGATCAGGAAACAGCGTCTGCGTAGGCATCCTGTCTCTGACGCTGCAGCAGCTAAAGGCGGCTCCAGATCGTCTCTTTCCAAACGTTTATTAATCAGTGTTACAGCTAACACTGCGAGCACGTCACTGTCACTGTCATCCACTTCTTTTAATAACAATAACAGAAATCCAGCTAGTCAAGTCATGTAACCTGGGCCTAATACTAACGTTATAGTCTTAACGCAGAAGTAGTGGGGTATGTCAGTGCGTCGTTGCTATGGAGACGGTCAGCTGCGTCTGTGTGCGTTGCGTTGCTTTGATGTGAACGGCCCAGTTCATGTCAGGGGATTCTTTGGGCAGGTGCATCCAGTCTCGTTGCGGATCATTGATCTGAAGTGGCCTTCAGAGTTTGATGCAACAGGGTGACGCTGAATTAACTTCTTATACGTAGGACTGCTTTCATTTTAGTCTCTCTTAAACTTATGTTGCCAAATGATGAAATCAATGTTCTGCTTAATACCGACTTTCACTTCACGTTCGTCTGGAATATCTTTAATGTTGGGCTCAATAATACTACAGTATGTTGCTCCCAATATTTAGCTGGCTGCTGTTCATAAGGTCAGTTCGCTGGCTTTGTTTTGGTGTCGTATAGGCGTGAGCCATGAATCAATCTCTCTCTCTTGTTTGCTGACTCACTGAGGAGATCACGTATGTGCGCGTGAGGACCTAGGGATGAAAAGGTGTCCTACACGCACGGAAATGGTTCTTTTGCGTACTATGAAATGTAATCTTACCGACACCACTTTCTGCTGTGATGATTCGTTTTTTTTGTAACAGATTTGCAGTAAGATTGTCTGATTTGTTTGGAAAAGAAAATCCGCTTTTTTAATATAATGACTAATGCAGTTCGTTTTAAGTGTTGTGGCAAACAAATGATGTAACATGAAGATCAAACTTGTCAAGATCCTTTTTCAGGACCGTTATCAGGATAAACTTTTACTTTAATGCAGATAAAATGTGTTTTTAATGAGAGACGGTGTCATTTGTCTGAAATAATGGATTTCAGTTTAAGGCAAGCCGGGCGTCTATAGTTTGAGATCTCTCTGTCGAATGCTTAAGAGGTTAAAGCTGCAGCAGCGGACAAGATAAAAACAAGCATTATTATTGATAAATAAGGTGGAATTAGTAAGTAAACTATTCATTCATATGGCCACCTTTACTGCTTGAATGAACAGTGAATGTGCGAACTCTCTCTTTGTGCGTCTCTGCCTCTCTGCTCTGCAGCTGAGAGGCTTCATTACAGAAAATGTGCAAACAATCGTCTCCTGCACTAAACAGAAGATCAGTGTGCAAAAGAAAAACGCAGTCAGTGTGTGTCTTTATCAAAGTGCCATTTTGTTCTTGTTGACCTTCACTGAGGTGCAGTTACAGCGGATAACCACCGGAGGGCAGCGCTGACACACGTGAAGAATTAATATCTTTTTAATCAAGCTCAAATCTGTCCTACAGACATTTTAAGCTTTGCAAGCAAACTATGATTTTATGAGGAAGTTAGTGAGACATTTCTGCAGCCATAAACTGATTTAGGTCGACCTGTTTGCTCAGCTGAGCTTGTGACCAGTATAAATGCTTTCAGCGAAGCTTAAATACCCAAAAAAGACATTTTAGATCTGCTGGTTTTTAACTAATCTACTGATTAGATCGACAAAAACACAGAGACATAACTTCTGATGTGTTTTCCTGCTTTCAAAAAGCATAGCAGAGGATGTTGTTGGAGTACCAGCAGAGTGTGTGTTGGAGTGTGTGTTAGGGTTTCCTCCAGGTCAGAGGAGGGATGGCGGCGTTGGCGTCGCAGTAAGACTCTCTGGTCTCGGTGTCAGCGGAAAGTGCCGGCTTCCTCTTCTCCTTCTCATCGCTGTCGGAGTCGTCCACCGTCAGCGTGATGAGAGAGGGGGACTTACTGCAGAGGGAGGACACATGAAGACGGATTCCCACCCTTTTAACCTCACAACACATACAAGCAATCTTTCTTAGTGTTTTTGATGCAAACAGGAATAGAATTAAAAAATAAGACGGAAACCAAACAACCGTAAGAGCATTATATGAAGTATGTTGTGGAGGTGGTGTGTGCGTTACCTGTCTCCGCTCTGTGTGATGAGTCTCCTGCAGGTCTCCATCTGCACGTCCAGCCCTCTCTTCATCGAGCACATCTCCATGTACTCGTGCAGGTGCCGGTTCATGTCGCTCTTTGCTGTGGCCAGTTCAAGCTGACACAAAACACAAATCCATTAACGCCTCTGACACTGCAGACTGAGAGGAATCATGAAGGTGTGACAGTGTTTGGCGATATCTGTAGGTCATCCAGGAGACTGACGTGCGTCTATGTTTAAAACAATCACTAAATGAGTTAAAGAAAGGGCTGAAATGGGAACTATGCACGGAGAAAGAGGCAAAGTATTATACTACTGCTACTACAATTCAGCGTCACACAAAAGCAGCCCCACCTCGATCTGGTCGATGGTCTCCTGGTACTCCTTCTCTCTGGATTTGAACAGAGACTCTGTGTCTTTAATCACCTCCTCAATGGACTCCTCCTGCTGCTGCAGCTGGAAGGAGAGCACAGAATAAAACCCTGTTGATTTATGCCCCAACAGCTGATTTGAACTGTTTCTATCATTAGTAAGAAGTATTTTAGACAGTAAAACATGTCGCTGGTTGGTGTCTTTTTCTTTTTTAAGTTTAACTCAAATTAAATAGAAACATCACATAATTTAGAGAAAATGTAGGAGTAGATACAGGACGAGGAACACGACTAATAAACCAAACAAGCTCGGTATTAAAGTGCATTCAAGAACGTACATTCTTACAAGCTTTTGTGCAGGTTGCATTAAAATAAGTTGTATAAGATGAGATAAAAGTTTGATGCCTGTTAATACAGATACTTGACTTTTACCACAGGCTCCAACAATCATCACAACTGCCTTTATGCGAGTGTACACACCGTCCTGCTTTAGGAGGAAGTAGGGGCTTTTATTGTGAAGGAACAAGAAGCTATGCAGGTTTTGTCCCTGCACATGCAAGTTGTCTTTTTGTTGACATATATTTGACTTAAGAAATTAATCAATGACATTATAATAGTAACTTTTTTTACCCGGGCATTTTTTAAATTATGATCACAGTTTATTTAAATTGAAGCTTGAAGTAAATAAAGAGTGCGGGAAACGTCGCTCAGTCACAGTTTGTTCCCACAGGCCTGAGACGATTGAGGTCCGAGGACCTAAAATAAGAAACCTTCACTGTGTGGCTGTGTTTGGTTTGTTAATCTGTGTTGGTGTCTCCTTCTGCTCTTATCTAACACGCCTGTTAACCTCGCCGGATTATTGAGTTAAAGACGGTTTACAGGTCAGCAGAGAGATGTGTCGACCTGTCAGCACCATCAGACCCGACACAAACACTGAAGCATCAACAAGCATCAAGTTATTTTCGATAGATGAGGTCAGTGGGACGAAAGAAAACAGTCACCAACATGAAACAGTGATGCCTTCACTGACGCTGGGAAATTAGATATTTAAAGAGCTGGAGGGGGTCAGTGAAAGCATCATTAAGTGCTGCTGATGACTGCTTTAGCCTCTGTGACTCTGATTCAATTCTGCTGTGGCTTTCACTTCTCATTATTCGTTGTTTTTTGAAGATGCATGTTTAGATATTTAGAATTTTCCCTTTTTACACATGCGTTTTCACATCGATGATGTTTTTGCTTGTGTTTTGTGTTTTTGCATGTGTCTTCTTAAGTTGCTGTGAACTGAGCTCTTAAGGCCACCGTACAATAAGGGTCATTTTGCCACTGAAAATCAGTCTTTGCAAACCTTAAAAACAGCACGAAAAAATTCTAGTGAATGTGTATTTGTTGGGGAAAGATAACGACTGAAAAAAATTAAAACTCTTTTGTTTAAATTGTGAAGATTGAAAGCAGAAAACTGATATTTCCCACATCAAGCGTGGCCCTGAAGTAACCTGCACACAGACTGAAGTTACAGGTACAAGATTTGACACAGTTTTTCTACTGTGAATCTTTTTGTCTCCTTTTTGTCTTTCATCTCTTTAACAATCGATTCGTTGGCGATATCGTCTCTATTGCTTTCATGGCAGGACAGCATGTTTTATTTAACTGACAGAATTCTTAAGGTAATGACAAACAGTTTTTCTTATAGATACATTCAAACAAAACTGAAGTTGTGGTCCCGTCTTTTCATTTTGGTTTCTTAAAGGGATAGTTTGGCATTTACAACCCAACTTCAAATAACCTGAACTATCCCTTTAAGAGAAGATTTAAACCATAAATCTTGAACATACTATTGAGTGTGTGTGTGTGTGTGTGTACACACCTCTCCCTGTGTTTCCACTCCCAGCGGGTATCCTGGAAAATCTTCCCACAGCAGGAGAGTTTCTTCTGTTTCCTCCCAGGCCAGACTGTCGCAGTCGTCCTCAAACTCACACTCCCTCCTGGACAGCACAAGCACACGCACACGCACACGCACACGCACACGCACACGCACACGCATTAGATATATCAACTACATGTTTTGTACTATGAAGCATAATTGGTCAGAACACCTACAGCTGATTCAGCATCCTCTGCATCTGCTCGTTGATCTGATTGGCCGAAGTGCTGCACGACTCCTCATCCTTAGCCCCGCCCCCCTCGCCCTCGGACATGCTCAGTTCGTCTCCGTCCCCCTTCGCCGACTGCCCGCTCTGTTTCCTGGCCCGGCCGCTCAGCGTGGAAGGGGGCGTGGCCACCTGCTGAAAGGAGGCGTGTTTATTTAAAGTGAAGCTGGATGACTTGTTCTGTCGAGGACTCTAACGACAGTGAACACACCTGGAACATGTGGATCATGTCCTCACAGTTCCTCTGCTGGGCGACGTCGCAGAGGCGGGCTGTGATGTCGATGCGGCGGCAGATGTCCATGTCCACCTTCATGGCCTTCTCCTGGATCTTACTGTCCAGATCTGACAGGTTCTGATGGACACAGAGAGGAGTCTTACTTTGAGTCTTAATTTTACTACTTTAGGAATTTAAAGAGAACAATTCAAAATGACTGTGTGGTCTGAATTCTTATTAATTTAAGGACTTTTGTGGGAATTTTCCAGGGATCATCAAGGGGGTAACTTGTCTAAATTTTAATTTATATGGGGGGGCAATTTATTTTATGACGTTGACTTGGTTTCCCTTGGTTTCCCCTGGAGAGCAGAGAAGGATCATCTTATCTTGCTGATGAAGGCCATGTGGCTGAGTGAAGTACCATGTGGGGATGGGGTAGGGGGTTGTTGATGTTGTATATAAGCTTGAACACTGCAACAGCAAGGGAGAGAACTTTCGCACTTCCACTCTCGCACTCTCCATGCTGCATGTAAAATGTAAGTAAAGAGACTTGATTCATAACACTGAGTTTGCTTGTTCTTCACAAATTATCTTCAGGAGGAGAACTGCCCTCACATTTGGTGTCAGAAGTGGGATGGACATGTCGCTGATCGACTCCTGAGTCTGGACTGAGGGTAAACTGCCGGCAGGGGTCTTTATTGAGACTCAGGGTGACCTCCCCACAAAAAAGGGTGATAGGAACCCGCCTGAAGTCAGACAAGGGTTTCGAACAGTGGATGCTCCATCTATTTTTATTGGGGTGAGTACGGTGTTATGAATCATTTTCTTGGTAGTACCTGTGTAATTGTTGTGTGATAGGACAACTGTTTCCTTGCAATTCCTTTGTGGTATTGGAAACTAGTTTCAGCGTAATTCCAGACAAGCGGTTGTGAAACTAACGTATGGTTGTATTTCTCTGATGGATTTCCTTGGGGGAGCAGAGCCCGTTGGCATGTAAATCCTTTGTGGTATTGTAGACCAGTTCTATGTAATTCCGGAAAAAAGGTTGTTAGAACTGACAAGGGGAATCAAGAAAAGAAAGAAAAAAGGGTAAAAGGGTGGAGGACTTTTAGATAATCCTCACAGAAGTTAAATATGTTTGTTGGAACATAATGATATTATAGTAATTTAACACATTATAAGGGTATTGCACATTGTGATAAAATGGGCGTATGATTGAAAAATCTATGAAATATATAAAGAATAAACTTTGCGGTTGCTCATTCAGTGTCTAGTACATATTCATGTGTACTACAGGGGTGCGTTGCTCAGAACGAATGTGTCGAAACCACCTGGCTGAATAAGTTACCCAAAGGTAGTGTATGCTTGATAAGATCCAACCATACTTGTATGGGAAGATCAGTGTGACTGTGAATTTTGTGTGAAAGATAAGCCCATTGAACGTGCAAGCACAGCTGTCCTACTGAGTCAGGTACACCATGGGGAACAAAACAGGAAAACTAAAACCTTTACCTGACCCTCTTTCAGGTCCTACTAAATTGATGGTAGACAAATGGGGAAAAAATGTGGTTGAGGATGTTCCACTTTGGCACCATATCACACAGGGGGTGTTTCCATTAATAGGCACATTGAGCACAGAGTGTTTAAGAAGGTGTAGAGTGCTTATAGAAGAACGTGAACAGGGAAAGAAAGTAGGAAAGAAAAGAATGTCTTGGCAGGCTTACCAGAAGTGGGAAAGGGAAGCAGAAATAAGGGAAGCTAAGACAATAGCTGGTGTGATGGTGAAGCAGATGGAAGATGAAAATGCATGTGAAAGGCAGAAAGAGAGAAGTAAACGTAGGGGAAGAGATAGGGCTTTCCCCCCGCCATATGCTGTCTCCATGCCTGCAACTCCTGCTGGTCATGAAACACATTCCCCAACCGCTGAGACTCCTGATGACCCCAAGGAGGAGGGGGAAGGGGCAACATTATACCCTGACCTATCCAACCTGCTTGTAACCCCCAAAGTGACAAAGACTAACCTTGTTCCTCCCGTCAAGTCTCCATTAGCAGCGTCGTTCGACTATTGGTTGCGGAGCCAAGGGGACAAAGGGGCTATACAACAAATGCCCATGATGATGTTCCCAAATCCCCAGCCAAGGCCAACAGGTGAAGACACACACAGTCATTGGGATCCGGAGGTGTTGGTGTACAGGCCATGGCAACTGGATGAACTTAAGGAGGTCGCAGAGGAGCTGCCTGACCCACAAAGGATTGGAGGTGAGAAATGGGTCACAGCCATGCAACAGTTGTTAGCCATGTATAACCCAACCTTGCAGGAAGTAGAGGCCGTCTGTCGCAGGTGTTTCAAACTCAGATGGGCCAACATCCGACCTGCCGACTGGTCCAGCAGCCCAGTAGTTGGAACAAGGGACTTTACCACGATGGTGGACAGGCTGTATGAGGCAGTGCATACAGCTTTCCCCTTGAGGGTCTGCTGGTCTGACATCCACAACACCAAGCAGAGGGAGGGTGAGTCAGTCGCTGATTATCGCACTCGTATGGAAACTGTTTTCGCAGCTCACTCTGGCATTGACTCAGACAATGAGGCATACAGCGCCCTGTTAAAGACTGCCCTGGTGAATGGACTCCATCCAGACCTCAGGAACCGAGTCATGGCTACCTGTATTGGCTGGGAAACCGCAACCATTGCAAATGTGTGGACACATGTCTTGCACGCTGAAAGGAACAAGGTAGAGTTGGACTTAAACCAGACTAAATGTCGGCCTGGTGGTGTGTGTTTGGTTTTTGTTTCATGTGTATCAACCCCTGCTTTTGTTCAGGTAGCAGACTTACGTTGCTGACGAGTCCTTTAAAGAGCACAAGTTCGGCCTTCAGCTGCTTCACCCTCAGAGCGAGCTCATCCTGACACACCTCGCTCTCCTGCAGGTCCTGCAAAACACACACACACACACACACACACACACACACACGTAGAATTACATTATAATCTAAATATAAAGATAAGTTAGGCGCTCAAGTATCACATATGTTATAGTGAATTTTGTAACTGTGCAGTCTTTTCTATAATTCATCCTCCAATTGTAGTTTCTGTTTCAGCTACACATCAGACGTAGATTAAAATATAAACATTAATATTTGAAGGAGAGTTTGCAACATGAGAATGATTCACTTTGTCACGTGCATCTTAATACAAATATATTTCCTATAAAGCTTCGTGTCCCAAAGATCATTTGGTTTCAACACTTGGAGCTTTAAAAGGAAGACGAGTTGATGTGTGTTCAGAAGATGAAGACGATGAGCCACATTTTTGTTGTTGGTGAAATGCAGCTGCAGTTAAAGAAAAACACATTTTCTTTGATGGAGTTCTGAACTGGAGCTTTTTAAATGTGACTTCACCTCCTCCAGCTCCACCACCTTCTCCTGCAGGTCCATCCTGGCTGTGTACTCCTCCTCCCATCTGCAAAACACACACAAAGAAGAAATGTAAAAGATAAAGCAGCAGGTTGTCACATGAGAACATCACAGAATATTAACAGACTTTATCTAACTGAGATGCAGCAATAGTTTGAAACCATGTCACAATCTTAGCGGACAGCTGAATGTGTGTCCCGATGTGAACGGTGTTACGTCCAGCTTCCTGATCTTTATCTCTGCAGCTTTAAGGCAAAGCCCACCACGTTCACCCGGCTGACCTACGCCGTGCAGCATCAAGGCTCCTCCAGCATGCACTCGTATTACTCAGCAGGTGTTACATAAGAGGAGCCCATGCTGAGTGCATGCAGAGGACGAGGAGCTCAGTGGTCTCTATGGAGAGACAGAAATACACCCAAAGAGAGAAGCGGCAGAGCTCACACTGCAGGACTGCGAGTGCTCTTGTGGTGATAGCTCCTCTTATGTGATACAAACCAGGTCTCATGAAACATCAGCTTAAAGCACAAAGAAACACGAGCAGAGTGACGTTACAACAAGGTATTAGCAGTGTGAAACCAAGCAGGAACCTCCAGGGCTGATCAATGACGTCATCGCGGAAATGTCAAAAGCTGCAGTTCCTAAAGTGGCCACTAGAGCGGGCTCCAAAAGCGAGTCGGTCCCCATTAGGCCCCATGTTAAAATGCTGAACTTTACAGCAGAATTAAACATGTTCACAGCCCGGTACAAACAACTGTACGGGTGAATTTTTACATCAACCCCTGTTTCAATCATATCAAGGCTTAAAGTTATGCATCATTAAGGGCGTGGCTGGTTTGAGTGATAGGCGGACCTTTTAGGTATCCACCCGCCTGTCCAAATATGTTCACTTCAGGCTCAAAAAAACAAGTTAAATACAGCAAAAGGGCTTGAAAAATACAGCACACAAACCAGTACTTGATGTCACAGTGGCTAAGGCTACTTCTTAAATACAGTCGGTCATTTATTTATGTTCAGAGTAAAATATCACGATTACTTTTGGTGTCAGGATGCACACCTGTCTGTTTTTCTTCCCTTTCTATACCATTTCCAAGTACTCTCTTTCTTGGATAATTTAAAACCACTAATAAGTACATTTTATAAAGCTGAGGCCGGACGTTATTTAAACTATTACATTTTTGTGACTGAATAATGTCACTAAGAAGGTAAAAACGGGGCGCTGGTTTAGCTCAGCTGTTGAATCTCCCATCCCATCCACAGAGGCTACAGGCCCCGAGTTCGACTCCCACCCTTGGCCCTTTGTCGTGTGTCATCCCCCATTCTCTCTCCCCCTGTTTCCAACATCCTGTCCTGTCAAGGCAAAAATGTCCAAAAAACATCATCTAAAATTGCCAAATTGTTCAATTGTTAAATGCTAACAATTAGCATGCCACCCTTACTTTAGTTTGGGCAGGTAGCATGATAGCATGCTCATGTGTCAGCTCAGTGAGTGCAGCACTGATAAAAGCTGCAGTGTAGAACTGAGCCTTTTCAGTTGGGTGTGAAATGTCCTCAAATGGACACCGTAGAAGGAAATCCCCTTTGATTGAGTTACAAGATCCATTGCATCGGTGCCAACCCAAGTCTTCTTCTGATCCAGAGCGGAGCATCAAAAAACAGCGGCGTTAACACCACGTCTGATCTCTTACACTTTCCTGCTTCTGAGCTCAAACATCTGTGCTTCTGACTTTACACTCATCTGATGCATCGTCACCGTCACAAACCACCCCGGGTCCTCTGACTCTCCCCATCTGATTGACCCTTCTGTCCTTCACACCTTCACTGCCTCAGCCTAGCTGCTGGAGCACTGAAATAATGACATCATGTCTCATGTGGGCGACCTCAGATCAAACTGCCACCATGTCAACAAATTTCAGTGTAAGACACAGTAAGTCACATGTAGGTTATAAGCTTTCAGTGAAACAAGGTTCTGGTTTATTGCAGCTGTCGCAGAGCGAGAGAGAGCCGGAGACACGGATATGTTACTGTCTGAACAGAGACATCAGAGAGGAGGGTGTCACTGTGAGAGCTGGGGTCCTTGTTGCTCTGCTGTTTGTCAGTCTCAACACGCAGCTCTGCAGAGACTAACTGGATTTCTGTCTGATTATTGCATAACTCGAGGATGATGCAAAATCTTGTTAAAAACGTTTTTCGTTGATCCCAGAATGACTTCACTGCAATCCACCTCTATTTACCTTGTTCAAACATCCTGAATGTATCCTATCCTATCATGACCATTTGTTGGCCTCTGCAAATGCAACTTTCAAATCTGAACATGAAGAAGAAAAAGAGCTTTGAAAGAGTTCTCCCTGCCTGTTATTAAATATTCATAGTTTCGGAGTATCCGTCTCTCAAACAGGATTCAAGTATTGATTTTAAAAGTGAACTGGAATAAACCGGAGCCAGAGCCTGCCTGGAAGGGAGGAAATTAATGTATGTTTGGGAAAATACCCAGCAGCTAGTAAATGAGCTAAAACCAACACTTCCCTTTAATATATTACGGCATATTGATGGCTGCAGTGTCAGCTAGCGTGTAGCATCACCAACAGGCAGCCTGGCTCTCCCTCTCTCTCTCTCTCTCCCTTACACACACATTGTGAGTCATTGCAACCTCACAGTGCATCCATTATGAGGAGGTAATGGCGAGGTGAGAAGGTTGACATTTGAGAGGGAGCGTTTCAGCCTGCAGAGACAAACGTGTGTAACATTATAAGGCCAAAACTTCTCTCCTTTAGTCCAATGACAGAAGTGTGTTTTAGGTCTTCGGCACACAGTGATATTAAACATAGCAGTGTGTTTTAAGTTTAATGTAAACTGTTATATGTTAATATGCTCATGTGTTTGTTTGCCTATGTGTGTTGTTTCAGTGGTCTGTCTGTGTTTTGATAACAATTGCCTTTTTTTAAAATTATTTTTATTTGCTTATTTTCGATTTTCCGATTTTCCGTTGTTCTTTTGTTGTCAGTTTTGATTTCCTGTTGTGAACTTTTCTGTTGGGACCCCGTTGAAAACGAGATGGTACATCTCAAGGGTTTCATCCTAGTAAATAAAAGTCATTCAATATGAATTCACCCGTGCACATGGCTACTGTGGCCGACAGGGGACATCGCGCTGCAACGGCCCAAACGGTTTCCATTAGAAGAAACAGGCTGCAAATTCAGAAACACATGCAAAAGTCCAAAACACATGCAACAACAGAAACGCGCTGCAAAAGAAAAAAACGTGCTGCAAAAAAACGCATCAAATGCATGCAAGGTGAAAAACACACAAACCCAAAGTGTCTCTGACTGCTGTGCTAAAACACCCCTCTATAACATGAGCAGAGAGATCACACAACTGTTGATATGAAACGGCTCCAGATGGACAGATAGAGATGCTTAAGTGACCACTGCTGAGTGTAGCTTTTGTGAGCTACCTGGCATTACACATCCCCGTGCTCAGAGCCCGACACCGGGCACAGTCAGCTGATAGTACAGCTAGCTGCATGGCTAACTTTGATACATAGCTAATGGAAGCAACACTTAGATTACCACAGATGTAAATTAGCTATATAGCGAACTCTGGCCCAACAGTTGTGTTGTGCACGGCCCCTGGCAACTAAAGTACTAAACTAAACTAAACTCTTGCTCTTAGCTGTTACGTTACACCGAGCGCCCCCTGCAGGCCTGGAGCTCTTCCGTTGTGTTGACTGGATTTGCAGCGACCTTTTGCAGCACGTGTGTTTTATTTGCAGTGCGTTTCCGTCGTTGCATGTGTTTTGGACTTTTGCATGTGTTTTTGAATTTGCATCGTTTCTGATTTTGCAGCCTGTTTTTTCAAATGGAAATCGTTTGGGCCGCTGCAGCGTCGGCCACCGTACAAAGCCACAAAGAAATGTTCGTTGCCAGTTCTGTGTTGAAGACGTTGACAGGTCTGCACCGAGCCCTGACCTCAAACTCATCCAACTCCTTCGGGATAAACTGGAATATAAACTGTGAGCGAGTCAAACCAATATCAGCACAGGACCTCACGAATGCTCTTGTGGCTGAGTGGGAACAAACACCTGCAGGCTCGTTCGAACATCTGTTGGAAATCTTCCCCTGAGAGTTGCTGTTGTCGTAGCTGCAGATTAAAGCATGTGGTTTCTGATCAAAGCAACATGACAATAAAGATGTTTAAAAACTGTAATGAATTGAGAGAGAGAGAGCACTCCAAAGAGGGGTGAGTGTTTGTGTGTGGGAACGGAGATGATGGTGATGATGTTAATGATGAAGTCAGCACCTCCCTGACGCTGCAGAGGCTGCATGTGTGATGGATGGAGGGGGTGGAAACTAGGCAGGCAGAAGGGCAGAGATGAATGAGGAGTCAGCAGGGACGGCAGCAAACAATTTAAAACGAGAGAGCGAGAGAGAGAGAGGGAAACAAGAGAGAGAGATTTCATGAGGGAGGCAGAGGGTAAGAGAGATAAAATGGAGACAGAAGAGGAGACAGAGACGAGAGATGGCAGACCGGGTGACATCACTGTTGGCGGTCACAGGCCAGTGCTGCATTGCAGGTACCGGGACACAACCAGCTGGGAGGAGCAGGAAGAAGAGGAGAAGGAGGAGAAGAAGAGACGGAAAGGGAGAAAAAGAAGAGGACCAAGAAAGAAAGGAGGGGAGGATGTGCGAGAAAAACAACAGCTCATGTTTAACACCCCCTCCCTTCAGACCTACAGGCAACAACACCGTCACAGCAAAACTGAATCACTCCTCTCTCCTGGGAGAAATCCTTTACGATACCGGTGCGACATAAGAGCAGCTTCTGATTCTGCTATTTTTCCTCGACCGCAATTTCCATTGCAAAGTTCTCTTTTATAAATATCCTTAATATTCCTTGACATAAATCACGGCCCGAGGCGCCAACGAGCCCAGTGAGGCCTCGTTCGCAGCGAAACAGTAAGATAGGGACTGAACATACTTGTGTCATCTGTGTTCTTGTATTCAATGGGACACAAACACAGGCAGGAAGGTTAAGTACGTCATAGCAGTGTGTGTAGCTCAGCAGTTAAAACGTGCGCCACATATACAGAGGCAGCAGCCCCTCGGCCCTTTGCTGCATGTCGTCCCCACTCTCTCTGCCCTTGTTTCCGACTCCATCCACTGTCCTGTCAATAACGGCAAAAGCCATGAAAATAGTCCTTAAAGTGTGTGATGCGAGTGTGCATGACGCCGCCTCGGAGTGGGTGGATCTGCACACACATTAGCAGGAACTGTGCATAATGTTGTTGACTCAATTAACTTAGCAATGTATTAACATATTTAACTGCGTATTTCCAATCTTTCACTCTATGCATAGACACAGCTGCAGAACGCTAAACAAACAGTTGGTGTGTTGCATGTGAAGATGCTCGTTCAGCAGTCAGTGGTCTGCAGAGTTTTCACACGTCCTTTTACTATCGGCGCAGCTCGCTTTGAACCTCGGCCAAGGTGATACCAAAAAAGTACCAGGTATTTTCCACATGCATTTCACCTCAGGTCAGCGTTAGCAGAGCTTGCAATAAAAATCTAACCTTCTCCAATGCACCCTGGGAGTTGTAGCCGACTTAAACGTTATAAAGAAACTATATGCTTTTAAAGACGTTCGTTCCAAATATGGGCGGACAAGTCAATCAGGAGAGTTTAATGTCATCTAAAAATCATAGAGCTCCAACTGTGAGTCACCTAACATCTTCTGCAAAAAAGTGACTTTTAAAGGTGAAAGCCTGGACACCAAAAACACAACCTCCAACTTTGCAGCTCTTTGGTGACATCATGTCTAAAAGAAGTGTGTAAAACGCGTGCATGCCTCCCAAAGACTCCCAGGATGCTACCTGAAAAATGACAAAATTCCCTCAAGGGAAAGAGTAAAGAAAATATTCAGATATCAAATTATTAAGTTCAGAAAGTCTTTGCAAAGCGGGATAAAAAACTACAAACATTCCCTCCTCAGTTCACATCAAATCGAACCGTCTTTCCATGAAGCAGGATGATCTTAAACTAAGGTTAACTGGAGGAAACATCTTTAGTATTTCTATCGGATATCTTTCAAACATGTGAAACTTGACTGTAGTTTGGCGCAGCACGAACATCTAAACGGTGAGCGACACACGGGTCAGAGTGACAGTTGTTGCTGATCAGTGAAACATCCCGCTGCGTCTGAGATCGATGTGACTGAAGGTTGGTCCTGCGGTGGCTTCCTGCCTCAGCAGGCTGAAGCACAAAGTGTGAGCTCAGGGTTTTTTAAGCAGCAGGCAGCAGTGGGTGACTGTGTGTTAATGTGTGTCAGTGTGGAGCAGGTCAGTGCTGCACGCTGAGCAAAACACTCTGCAGACAAGACAGAGGTTCTTTTTAGCATGATGACATACAGGAAATTCCTCGGAATAAAAGCTACATAAATTCTGCTTGTCGTGCTCTGCTGGGATGCTAGATTAGAAATATAATAACATAGTTATTCTTGACTTTGGGCGGCACAGTGGTGCAGCGGTTGCGCTGTCGCCTCACAGCTATAAGGTTCCTGGTTCGAATCGGATGTAGGGGGCCTTTCTGTGTGGTCCGGCTTCCTCCCACAGTCCAAAGACATGCTCGTTAGGCTAATTGGTGACTCTAAATTGCCCGTAGGTGTGAATGTGAGCGTGAAAGGTTGCCTGTCTCTATGTGTCAGCCCTGTGATTGGCTGGCGGCCTGTCCAGTTGTAACCCCGCCTCTCGCCCCGTGACAGCTGAGATAGGCTCCAGGATGATCGGTATAGATAATGGATGGATGGATTCCTGACTTTGGAAACATCATGCAGGTTTTGAACTTGAATATATCTTTTTAAGAGTTGATTTCCTTACATTTCCTGATTTCCTGAAGCTAAATACTTTTCTTTTTTATGCCTTTATTTCACTTATAATGTAACAATACTGTAGTACAACAGAAAAAATAAAAAGGTCAAAACAAAAAAGGAGAACACCGTCATGTCTATTAAAGGAGTAAATTGTTAAAATCAACAGTGTTCTAATAGTTAAGGAAGTACAGTTTGAAGACCTTTAAGCTTCGATACTGAACAAAAGTAATAATATATAACTTATGCTTGTATAAAAAGTTTAATATATGCTGTAAAGATAGCCTAGCTGTTATAAACGATGTGATAGCCTGGTGAGAATCTTTTATTGGGTCCATTTAATACCAGTCAAGTCAAGGAACTTGTTCGTAGAGTTTCACTGCACTTAACGTAAGTAGGTTTGGCAAAAATCCTCTGCCAAATTTACGTCACATAATGTAGGAAGGATCCTATTAAGTGAAGTTTGCCAGAAAGTAGTCCTGCGCATTGATTTGCATCAATGCCCTCAACGACCCGGAATAGCCAGAGACATAAAGGGGATCACTACACGAGCATTTCGCCTGTGGGGTGAAAAATACGATCAATACGCCCTGATAGATTTCATGTTTCAGCTTTTTAGGGATCAATAACTAAATCTTCAGGCGGAGCAGAGGCCGATCGTTCAGCTAAATGCCTCTTTATAGCATCTACTTCATAAAACTACAAAACACCTCTAAAAACTGGGTTATCTTTACTTTTAAAAGAAAAAGAAAAGTCGGAGTATAAAATGGATTATATCTTTTCTTTCCATTTTCTGCAAAAGCCAAAAGTCTGCATTCCTGCATTTTGAAGCGTTGCAGCAGTGAACATGAGTCATTCTCAGCCTGAACAAGAAATCTGTGCAGGAAACTTTAAACAACCTGCAGGTGAAAAACCACTCTTACCTTCTCTTGTACTCGTCTCTCTCTCTCTTCACCTTGGCCAGCACGTTGTACAGAGCCCTGATCTCAGGTGTGATGGTGTCGATCTGGACCCCGACCCCGTCCGGGTGAGTCCAGGAGACCCCGGGGCCCGTGACGCACGACTCCCTCCCTGTGCCGAATCTGCGGGTGTGGTTGAAGGACCAGATCGTCCCGGGGAGGAAGCGCGGGGGTGGAGGGGGAGGGGTGTTTGTCCCGGTGGTAGAGGCGTATTTCTCGTTCATGTTTGTCATGGTTCTGGACGGGTCTGTGGGACTCATGACTGGACTGATGGAGAAACCGGAAGTGGTGAGGTTGGAGTTTGAGTCTGTGATCGGGTTCAGGTTGTTCTCCTGCAGGTATTTGTTGTCAAAGAGAGGAGGAGGGTTCAGGGTGGGAGAGAGGAGGCCTCCGGGCAAGTAGGCCGAGTTGTTGGCGTTGTGGAGCGGGATGAGGCCTGGTCTGGGTGGGATAGGCCCAATAAATCCAGTCTGAACCCCCATCTCTTTGGTCAGCGGCTTCTGGTGTCCTTCCCCTGCGCTGTTCTCCTCCAGAGCCTGCTGCAGCTGCTTCTCCAGCACCTTGTTCCTGCGCTCCAGCTCGTGCACTTTAGCCAAAAAGCACCGGAAGCGCAGGTTCAGGGTCTTCAGGACGCTGATGTTGGATCCCAGGTCGTTACGCAGCGCCGTAGCAGCAGGGGGCACGCGGTGCAGGGGGGCGCTCAGGTGCAGGTAGGCGAGGCCGGACGGAGGCAGGGCGCCCAGGTCCAGCCCGGACAACCCATCCGGCCCGAACCCGCCATGGTCCCCCAGGAAGTAGCCAGGGTCTGGAATGGCGGAGTCGGTCTGGCCTGTCATCTGGTGGTGGTGCTGCTGCGGGGCCAGAAAGCCGCTCTCCCCCAGGACCGGATTCATGCTCGAGTAGGAAAATCTGAAGTGCTCGAAATCCGGCATGAACCCAGACTTCTAAGTGTTCAACTCGGCAGGTAATTCCGTGTTAATCTGACTATTTCCCCGAACCAGAATCAGGCCCAGCAGCCCGCGATCTGTAGTCCTCCTCCCGTTTCAAACGATGATCACCTTTACGCAGAGGAGTCGAGGGCTTCGGTTAGATAATACGGTTACAAGGATGCTTTAAAGGCCTGAAACTGCAGCAAAATGAAAAAACTACCAGAAAAATATCACAGCAAACCTTCGGCGGTGCGCAAAGAGAAATAAAAACAATACAACGTAAAACAAGGTGCCTGTAAACTCGCAGACACACAGCTGGCCCCTGCAGCAAATTCGATTACCGAGTTACTTTTACGCAGCACTAATTTCTAGTCGGTAGCTCACAGTAACGACACGCACTGTCAATTATTTATTCTAAGCCGTAGAATAAACGGACAACCAGATATTTTTGTCGCTGTGATTAAGATGTAAGCGCCGTACCTGGCCGTGGGAGCAGGAAACGGTAACTCTGGCTCCAGATAATGAGGTGAAATGAGTCCGAGCAGAGCGGTGCAGCAGAGATCAGGGATAAACACAAGTGAATGACTGCGGCTTTCACTTACCGTACAGTTGGTAATAGAAGGGCACCGGGCAGTCTGTGTGAGCTGCCGTAGTGATTGGAGTAGAGGTGCACTTGAGCTAAAGCTGCTCAAATAGGATATTTCAAAACTTCCTGTTCACATCTTAATTAAAATAATGTTACTAAATATAAATAGTCTCAAAATACTTTGTAACTGTACTCTAACGTAAAAAACGATGCCCAATTTATTTTTATACAGTTTGATATTCACAGTGTTTGGTCAAAGATGAATAAGCGTTAGCAAACATAAGGCCAACTTTATTGAACAACATCTCAAAATACAAACATTGCAGGCATTTTTTTAGCTTGTGGAGAGACGAAGCAAACTTTTCCCCATGTACCGGGAGCTCAAACAGCAAAAGACACAGGGTAAGACTTGTTGCAGATAAACTTTACATTGATGGCAAGTTACATAAGGACAGTAATACACCCCGGCTGTTTCCACCTACTTATAATGCTGAAACCTGATGCTGATAAGCTATGCATGAGCAAGGTAATTATTAACCTCTAAAATCCACTTTTATGTAATTTTCTTTTCTTCTTTTTTTTAAATAAATTTAAATTAACTATAATTAACTATCATTTAAATTTATAATTTGCCAAAGTGGCTTTTTTCCCTTCTCTTTCTTTTATTTTTGCTATTTTAGCTTTTTTCCCTTTTTCTTTATCCTCTTAGATTATGTTAGGTAATGACAGCCTCTATAGCCAGTTATAACTGTAATGGGCTTGCCAATGCTGTTAAAAGAATTGAAATGTTTACTTGGCTTAACAGAAAAATAGAGTTTGATATCATTTGTTTCTAAGAGACACACTCCACTGAGAATGAGGAAGCGAGGTGTATACGAGAATGGAAGGGGCCTATATTCTTGAATCATGGTGTAAGGGACCAGAGAGCAGGTGCAATCTTGCTAGAGAGTATCTGGATTTTTGCTTAAATAAGATTGAATGTGATGACAACGGTCATATAATTATTTTAGATGTTACTATTAAGAATGCGCATGTATGTTTAATAACATATATGCTCCAAATAGCAATGATCCTTAGTTTTATGAGGATTTACTTTACACATTATGATAAACCGATGATTATGGTTGGAGACTTTAATACTGTTCTAGACCCAACTAAAGACAGAGCAGGTGACAGGAGAGATCAGGCAAGGCAAGTTTATTTATAAAGTGCTTTACATGGTTAAAAACAGAGCATTAAAAACATTGAAAGAAAAATATAGCATTAAAATACAAAACAGGCCTGCTCAGAACAATGCAACAGTATACTGAATTAAAGCTCCCTTAACTTTACCAAGATAAAAAACGTGGTGCTTTTTTATCCATGATGTCTGCTGCATTTAGTGGATGTATGGAGATTAAAGAATCTAGATTTCATTAGATGTACTTCGTGAAGAAATGCAATGGCCAGCAGACCAGATCTTTTTTTGACTTCATTTAATTTAGTTACAAAAATCAATGAAGCCACAATAGCTGAAAAATTCCACTCCAATCATCATCTCATTATATTAAGACTTGATTTTGAAGATGATAATTTCAATTCAATTCAATTTCAATTTATTTCGATTCATTTTCAATAAACAAAACTAAATACAAAGATAGAAGATAAAAGCACCATCAAAATTCTTAGTTCTAAACCGAAAAGGTGTAGGCAGTAGCTAAAGCTTATAAACACCTACCCCTCTTACCTTACAAAACCCTCATCATCACAAACACAAGGATATGGCAGCAGCAATGCAGATAAATTAGTATTATCATTTTGGACATCACTGGTATTAACATACTTTATTATTATTATATATTAACTTAAATTTTCCAAAGAAAATGCAATTGTTGTTATAAAGTTTTTTGAGCTTGATTAGTGTACTGCACGTTTTAATGTTTTCAGAACAGGTATTCCACAGGTTCACCCCCCCGACTGACACACAATGATTTTTAACGTTTGTTCTTGTCTTTACTTTTTCAAAAAGGAATGTTCCTCTCAGATCGTTTTTGCTGACGCTCATTTTAAACAACCTCTGGATACTTCATGGTAATTGTCCATTCATGGCTTTGAACATGATTTGTATTGTATTATAATCTACTAAGTCTTTAAATGTGAATACGTTTAGCTGGACAAATAATGGACTGGTTGGCTCACCATAGGGTTTCTTGCTTAGAATTCGTATGGCTCTCTTATGCAGTAAGAAAATAGAGTTTGTATTTTTATGCGTTTCCCCATACCTCCACACAGTAAGTCATGTATAGGACTATGAGTGAGTAGTACAGTGTGTTCAATGATTTCTGAGCTTTGTACAGTATTGCAATAGATTTAGACATTTTGGCTTTGACATGGTTTAAGTGTAATTTCCAACTTCATTTATTGTCAAGTATTACTCCTAAAAAACAATTTCCACTTCATTAACTTCCTGTGGGAGTTTGTTCCTCGATTTCCAAATGTCACACATTTAGTTTTTCCAAGGTGAAGAGATCATTTATCAGCATCAAACCATTTTTTTTATTATCTGTAGTTCTTTCTCCACAGTATCCAGAAGTTGTTTTAACTATATATATATAGATATATATATATCTATATATATATAGATATATATATATAGATATATATATATATAACTAGATATATGTCGGCCGGCTTTTCCCACCCTTTGATCTGCACCTGGCTTTTGTAATGAGCCCAGCGAGTTTCTCAGTTTAAGATTCTACTTTAGAGCATTAAAGCATTACATTAGAAGGACTTACTTTAAAACATTTGACCGTAAAACTTTAACTTAAAACATTTGACCGTAAAACTTTAACTGTAAAAAATTTGACCATAAAACATACTTTTTCAAACACACTGGAAAGATGTGTTCGACACTCCTCTTCCCTGGTTGAAGACATTTTGTCTGTCAATCATCGTGTTCTACCTATTTATGGGCTTTTCAGTGACAATTATTTTACTAAATATTGCCAGCAAGAAAAATGTAAAAACATGGAACATAGCTGATGATAATAGTTGTAGATGTTGTCATGATGAAGAAGAGGATATTATCATGTATTTTGGTATTGTCCCGTTGTTGCATCTTTCTGGCAGCAGGTGGCAGACTGGCTGGCTGAGCAGGCAATCCTTCTACCTTTATCCCCATTTCATGTTATTTGGGGCTTTCAAGATGATCAAAACATGTTTTTGAATATCTTTGTCGTGCTTGGCAAAGTTTAGATAATGAAGTCAGTCCAAAAGTTGTCTTTGAGAAGCTTCATTTTAAAGATTAAGGATTATTATCTTCAGGAAAAGCTGATTTTGAATAGTAAAAAAAGCGATATCCTGACATTATCAAAAGTCTGGGATACAGAGGAATGATTCTGATGATAATCTTATGCTATCCATGTCTTCATTTTTGGTTTCTTCTGATGTTAAAAGAGTGAAGAAACTTGAGAACTGGATTAAGGTACAAAGTATATAGAAAATGTTTGTAGATATGTATGTAGACACGTATGTATATACTGTTTGTTTGTGTTTGTGTATTTTGGTAAAAACAAACAAACAAAAACATTGCAGGCATGTGCTGCAGATAAATGTAATCAAGGACAATAAGAAAAGAACAGTAACAGTTTTTGAATATCTTTGTCGTGCTTGGCAAAGTTTAGATAATGAAGTCAGTCCAAAAGTTGTCTTGAACAAATAATAGGGCTTGCTCTGCGATTTCTTTGTCCTAACAGAAAGTCTAAGCCTAAGAATTCTAAGGAATTGCTGTGATTTTATTGACTCCTCACTCGGTGGAGTTCAGCTTCCTCTTCAAATTGTCACTGTTCTCCTGTCGAGACAAACAGTGAATAAATCTTACTAATATTGGTGTCCGCATGACGCAGAACATTAAAGCTTTATGGTGAACTGGATATTACTTCCTGTTAGCCGGCTGGAACCCTGACATACAAATGAAAAATACCACCACATGTTACATTTGATCAACATTCAGAATTTATGAAACAACAAAAATGGAAAATCTGTTCAGTGGGCTTCACAATCACTTATCCAGTTAATTGACTACTTAACAGAAATACAATGCAAAATATGCAAGACAAGACTATCACAGGTATTTATTCTAAATTCATCAGGAGATATAAAAAATGTGTTCCTCACCATTATTGTTTCTTCTCCAGATGAAGAGTCCAACAATGCAGACAGTCAGAAGGAGCAGCAGTCCAACGATGACTCCAGGAACAAGACCAGCGGGAAACCCTGAGGGAGAGCCTGCAATCAAAACAAACCATTAGAGTTCATTCACAGTGTTTCAACCTAACAAGCCTGACTGGTCTAACAAGTCTGAAAGGGTTTCCATTGTGTAAGTCCTGGAACTTATTCTTTTAATTTACCCGTTGGTGCTCGGGCCCTATTGTGTTTGTTAGGATTGTTATTATTCTTCACAATCCACTTAAATCCCATTTTGGAGGGGGTTACCATGCTCAAAAACTCATGAAACTGTGCAGGCACATCAGAAGTGGCTATAAATGGGATATTTTATGGGTCTCAAACACGGGCGCGGCAAAGTGGCTCAATAGCGCCACCTGGAAATTTCAATAAGGGGTCCCCATTGAGGTTACTTTCACCTTCATGTGCGAAATTTGGTCTAAAGATTTAGCATGTCAAGACCTACAAAAAAGCCTCTTGCACCCAAACCTAAAACCAAACAGGAAGTTCACAACGCCCAAGATCCAGCACTCTTACCTGTAGTATCCGGTCTTTATAAAGACAAAAGACAAGGTGTTAGCAGGCCGTCTAATAATGATATTATTGGCCAATTTATATAACCTGTTCACAAAGTATGACAATCAATTGTATCTGTGTTATCTTGGCACAGACGCAGCCATGATG
Source organism: Semicossyphus pulcher (assembly GCF_022749685.1). NCBI lineage: Eukaryota > Metazoa > Chordata > Actinopteri > Labriformes > Labridae > Semicossyphus > Semicossyphus pulcher. Next base: position 3,537,749 of record NW_027211726.1, read on the forward strand.
ATGGTCTGCTCTGAGAGCGTATTGAGTAGTAACGAGTACGACTGATGAGGATTCTCTTTGGGGGCTTTGATGTTACGTGTTGCCATAGCGAGGAGTTTGACTGACAGCCAGTCCTCCAATCATGACAATCACATACCAGGGAGCTTTTTGAGTCGTCCAATCATGATTCCCAGTTTGCTCTGCGTACATACTTGATAGTGAGACAGAAACTCGACAACATTGAATTTGATCATTTTATATTTAACAGCTAACATTCAAACTTATGAACACACGCAAGTCATCCAAGTCATCCAAGTCATCGTGCCTCAAGTCGAGTCTCAAGTCATTCATTTTTTGTCAAGTCAAGTCGCAAGTCATTAAAAAAAAGTGACTCGAGTCAACTTGAGTCCAAGTCACCAAGTCTCATTTATTTGGGCTTTGCAACCTGTAGTTGACAAGTTAGATGCCTATCATCCAGGATAGAGAGGTAGGAATCCTGTATCCACCCGGTTCTCAAAATATGGTCCCTTTTGGCTAAAAAACCCCAAAACAAAATGGCTACGGCCAAAATGCCAAACTTAAGGCTTCTACAGAAGCTAAAGAAGGGTTTAAAAACTAATCAGTGATGTCCCAGTGGCTTTGTCCACCTCTTTCATACAGTCAATGGTTACACTGAGACCAGCCTTACCTTCATTGCTTCTGATCGCTGCTTTGTCCAGTTTGGTGACATTGTCCTCCTTCACACCAGAGAGCTGAAACACACATTCGTACCTCCCCCAGTCTTCAGTGTTCACTGATGAAATGTCAAGTTCAACACTAGTCTGGAAGGATCCGTCGTGGTTGGGGAGGATCTCTCCGTGTTCAACATTTTCATAAAGCTCCTCTCCATCTTTCCTCCAAAACAGCACGGCTCTGTCAGGGTAGAAACCTGTAGCGTGGCAGCTGACTGGAGAAGAGGCAGTCTTCTGGAGGAGAGACACTGAAGGAAGCTCTGTAGGGAGGCAGAGGGAAACAGAAGAGTCTATACTGAGACTCAAGGATGGAGAATTTGTATATCCTACACTTTCATTTTCATTGGCATGCTGCATTAGAAACAGAAAATGCAACAGTACATTGGGTCCTTAATTCTACCTGTTCTCTGCAGATACGTCCTCCCATGGTGCAAGTACATCTTCAGCCTGCTGGGGAACTGGGAGGTGTAGTAGTATTTATGAGATTGTAATGTAGCTTTGTCAGCATCCCATCTGACTTTGGTGATGAAAGCCTGTGGTTTTGAAGCAGTCCATGTCAGTGTCTGCAGGTCCAATGCGATGAAGTCCTCTCCATCATAACCATACTGGCTAAAACCAACAATCTCTCCAGTCTCGTCATCCCACTCACAGCCACTCATGCTTTGCAAAACGTGGACACCTGACAGAGTGACAGAGACAACAGGAAAAGTGACACTCCAGCAAAGTTGGCTATTAACAGATGATATCACATCTTAACTACAGAGACAGACTGACCCACAGAACGCAGTTATTGGATGATGCAGCTAATTATCATGTGGTCGGTGCGGACGGCTAAACAACAGAGAGACTGCTGAGATCCTGACACAGCCCATATCCTCTAAACCTCAGAGCCAATGCAGAAAGGAAATCCAGAAGGGAACCAGAGCTGTCTTGATGATGAGCATTACAAGACTGACACTGAACGTGTCATGGATGCACATGGATATGGACAGGCCACAGCTGTGGGGGTTGGTAGTCACACTCTCTGCCCTTGGTATTAGCAAGGTACTGGGTTGCAATGCTAGCATACTTCAGGTAGTGAGCTGATGTGCAGAGCAGACTGTAAAAGAATCAGATTCAATTCCTGTCTTCAAACTAATCTACAACCTGCATGACCAGATCTCCAGCTCATCAGAAAGGTGAATAACAGGTATGATGGCTGACCTCTAACAAAGTCCACCCTGATGTGGGCATTGCTGTGAAACTGAACAACAAACAAGGATAGAAAAAGACCACTTCTGCCCTCATACAGTGTGACTTACCAAGGACTTAGACAGACTGACAGAGTATTACTCAGGAGCTGCTGTCTAACCACTAAGGTTTAAGAACCATTATATTTTATGGTCAGGACTAATAATGCTTTAAAATGAGAGTACTGTAAATAATACAGTCTTTAAATAGAATTAATAAAAGCTGATGCATTGTACTGATACTATTTTATACAGATCAAGTGGTAAAAACTAAATGACCAACACAGTAAGTCATCTGATTCAGGTCCAGAGCCTTTGCACCTACTGTGGTCATTTATCATCCATGTAAAGTGCAGTCCAGTCAGTCTCCTGTGTTGTTTTTACAGACAGATTATAAAGTTGAGTTTTATAAAGAAAATTGCACATTAAAACCAAAAGTTCAGTGTGAAGTTAAACGTACTGTACCTCCACTTTGATTGAAGCGTTGCATTAAGTCCTCAATGTTGGCTCTCATGAAGTGCTGGTTCCACAAACACTCCTGAGAATACCTCTCCTGCTGTTTTGGATCATCCTTTATTACTTCTTTCATCCAGTCCTGTTTTGGTTCTGCTGTCGTGATGTTGCTGTCACAGTATCCTATCTGCACTTCATCAACCATCGCGATACCCACAAACTCGGGAAAGTTTGGGACTCCAGAAGATGCAGTGAGGAAAAATTTCAGGGAGTGTTTGACTGTTAGACAGAGAAAGAGTTTTCAGCCTTTGGGTTGTCAAACTAAGGTGAAAAATAACAGAGCAGAGATTTGCTCTTAAAGATTATTTTGTCATCTGCAGGTGTCTGACTGATGATAATTGTATACAAAAAACCACAGCAGACATTCATCACACTTTCCTATGACCTGCTGTGGCCAAGCGGGCACTTTAAAGGCCCTGGAAACTCGGCTTCAAACAGCAAAAATGCATATATGATATCAGAGTTGAGTGAGTCATAAAGTATCCACAAAAATCAGAGTGAAAATAAATCACTAGAAAATCGTGTTGAAAATCGGCTCATTTGGCTGTTCAGAACATTTCTCAGGACTGTGTAGGCGTGGCAGATCCTGTGCTGATTGACACCTGCCGACGTCCACCTGACCGCGTTCTCATGGCAACTGTCAACACAACAATGGCGCATGGGGAAGGAAATTGTTTTCAGCAGCAGGGTAGAGGGTTTGTTGTACCACCCAGGTATGTGTGCATGTGCACATCATATCAAAACTATTGCTGTCAGGTGATTAAAATAATGAATCTAATTAATAACAGGCTTTGTGAGAAGCACATCACATGTAGACTTAGCCTCTTTCTACATGGTTATTTCTTACTTCCACACTTTCATTGTTCTCTCTTCTTCACCTCATTAAGTTTTAACTCACAAATGACTTTAATCTGATCACTTTGCTTCAGTCACCCCAACACACCTGCACCTGTGCTCTCTGCACCGCTACTGGCCCCGCTCAGTGGAGTTTGATAGACTTTTATCTCCTCATTTCAGTATAATATTGTGCAGCTTGCTGGAGGGAGATCGCCAGGGAGCTGAAAGTTTGATACTGAGCGCACAGCTGATATGGGCACAAAGATTGTTGACATTGCATATTAGAAGTGCATATGTATGCCGATGTCAGCGATGCGGAGCGGACCCTCTTTTGCCGTTAAAAGTAAACTGGTCCCGCTGTTGTTTATTTGGTTGCCAAGACTTCGCGAGTGATTGATGTCCTGTGACTCCTGGCACACACAGGCATGATGGGGAAGAAGGCGATCGTTAGGAAGCTAGTTGCAACAGGTATGTGCAGAGACGTTCAGGGTATGTGGACACGAGTTAGCTCAGACTCAGAGAGGAAGACTGATCACGAGCTGAGAAGTGTTATTGCACCTGTGAGGGCGGGACAACTGCGGTTGATTGGTTCAAGGAAATGTATGACATAATAAGTATCCTAACATAACCACGCCCAATTCAACCCCAATGTCAAGGAAGTTAACAAAGAAAGAATGGCAATAACTCGAGTTTGGATTTAAACTAATTTCTAAAACTTTTTAGATACTTACTAGTATGTACATAAGACCCTAAATTACACAGTTAAAAGGATTTTGTGGATTTGGGTTTACAGGGGCTTTAAGCAACAAACTCAATTAACTGCCTTTCTTTGCTCCATGTCAATTTTGAATTATATTTCATTATAATTTAATATGACGTTTACATTTTCAATGTAATCATTTCAAGTGGTTTCAACTATTTCCTCCGAGTAGTTTTTGATCAAACTCGATCTCTCCGCCCAGAGGAGCTTCTGCTAGAGTTCAACTTTTCCAAGAGTGAAACAATTTGTAGCTTAAAAGTCTATTCTTTGAGTTATTCTTTCCAACACCGAAATTCACAGTGTTCCGCGCTCCACAGCAAGAAATAATAAACATTGTCACAGAAACCAGATTAATGTTAATGTTCCTGAATGCGCACTGTCCCTGTTAGATAAATTAATAATCAGGGAGTGATCTTACCTGTCGATGCAACATCACAGAACAGGAGCAACACGAATACAATTTTCACAAACGTCATTTTACAATCAACAAGTAGCTAAGTTTGGATAAGTGAGAGACGGTCAACTGATTTCACGCTTTCTGTTGATACTTGGCAGCGAGCTGTGGGGCGTGTCTGCTATTGACTGAGACAAACTTTTTACATTTTCGTTTTTTAAATAACAATTCAAGTGTTTTATCAAATACTGATTACAGACCCGAAATAAATTACAGATTTCTGTATAAAACTACCGAATAAATATATTTAAAAAACTTTAGTGTAAAGCCACTGAAGTTGATAACCCATGTTCCCTTTTTTCTTTTCTTTTTTTTACCGTACTGACGGTGGCAGAAGGGCCCCAGAGAGTCTGTGTGAGCTGCCTTCGTGTTTAGAGTAGAGGTGCACCCGAAAACTGTTTAAAGTCTGTTTTGTGGAATTAAGGCCAATTTTAGCAATTTATTCCAACTTCATTCAGTATATTTTCCACTCATAGTATCATGTGTAATTTGTACTGTGAATGTATTGATTAGATTGTTATTGAATCAACATGCATCAGTAAGAAATGTCTGCTTTGCTCGGTGTGTTCTGATTGATTAGAAGAGTAAAATCAACATATATGTGTACTGATGGATAAAGGATAGATGTTATGGTGAAGACAAAGAATTAAACTCTTTTAAAAGTTTGTTTTGATTAAAGGTAATGTTTGATCTTCTTGTGACCTTTGAGTGTGTAAGATAAGTGCAGTGAAAGTGATAATGGAAAGTATTTAGAGTAATGATTACTGTCTGTCTGTCACTCTGTGTGTTGCTGCTGTCCAAGCAGGTCTCTCTTGAGAATGAGACCCCGTGTCTCAACGACATTACCTGTTTAAATAAAGGCTAAATAAAAAATAAATAAAAATAAAATGGAGGCGAAGGGACACAGACAGCTGGTGAAACAGGGAAGTATATTTAATCAAAATATCAGGACGATTAAATGTTGGGAAAACATTCCTTTAAGCTTCCTGTCACATAACCGTTTTACGTGTCAAAGAACACGAAGTCAAGTTTCACCAAGGTCAATCAACAGTTACTTGATCTCAAACAAAAAGAGTTATCAACATAAAATCAAATGGAGAATACGTAGAACTAAAGCTACATGGAATATGGTGAGAAATTCACTAAATACTTTCTGCAGCTTGAAAAAAGGAATATATCCAGGAAACACATGAATAAAATTTGGGTTGAAAATGAAACAGAAGTTACCAGTACAAATGATATTCTTAAAACAATCACAAACTATTATGCTAATATTTTTAATGATGAAGAAACCCGATCAGTGAATCTCTCTTTGCTGGATGTTTTGAAATCCTGCCCTCATCCTAAACTTACAGATGAACAACGTGTATTATGTGAGGGTCTTATTGGTGAAAGTGAGTTATATGATGCAATACATTCTTTTCACAATGGAAAGTCTCCTGGATTAGATGGGATACCTGTGGAGGTCTATAAAACTTTCTTTCCGGAAAGTAAGGAGGCTTTGTTATCCTGTTTTAACCTTTCCTTTGAAATCGGACAGCAGTCTAACTCCCAGAGAGAAGGGTTAATCTCTCTTATGCTAAAACATGATGCAGACGGCCAGGCAACAGATCCTGTGAAATTAAAGAATTGGAGACCCCTGACACTTTTGTGCTGTGATGCTGCTATATTAGCTCAATGTATTGCTCTTAGATTAAAGAAGGTTATTCAACATTTAATACACTTTGATCAAACTGGTTTTCTGGAGGGTCGATTCATAGAAGATAATATCTGGTTTCTTCTTGAAGTAATTGAATATTATGATAAGAATCAGTTGCCTGGTTAGATTTTTATAGCCGACTTTGAAAAAGCATGTGATACAATCAGGTGGAGTTGTGGCAAAAAAGGTCCCAGAACCCTCTTGTCAGCAACTTCATTTCAATCTCCAATAGGTAATGAAACATGGTTGAAAAACTCTTAAAAATAGGTTATAAAACTTAGTTGAAAAACTCTTTAAACTTCATAACAGTTGATCGTAAAACGTTAACTTTAAAACATTTGACCGTAAAACGTTAACTTTAAAACATTTGACCGTAAAACATTAACTTTAGAACATTTGACCGTAAAACATTAACTTTAGAACATTTGACCGTAAAACGTTAACTTTAAAACATTTGACCGTAAAACATTAACTTTAGAACATTTGACCGTTAAACCTTAAAGTTGAGCTGAAACGACATTTCGAGAGTATCTAGCTTCCGCATCGTGACGTATTTTCGAGTGAAACAGGACGTGCACGCGGGACATGTCATTGGAGGGATTTGATTTGATCGTTGATAAGTGGGCGTAGACAGACGTTCTCCACAGCGCAGTAGCTAGCTAACTGACCGAACGTTCTTGGTGCTCTGCGGCTAAATGTTGCAGATTGATTGGTTGAAATTGGTTGGTTCTAGCCTACGTAAGCACACGGGACATTTTTTTTTTACAGGAAGAAAAAAACAAAAAAAAGATTTTGATATAAGAATACGAAGGAATTGATTTTCTGTATTTTTTTTGGCCTATATTGTCAAATAGATGCACAATATTACCGGGGATGTGATCTAAAAGGATTAAAATGACATTTTTCATTTCACCTCGACTTTAACTTTAAAACATTTGATTATAAAACTTTTGATTATATAACTTTAACTGGAAAACATTTGCTTATAAAGTTTCAAAAATTTTTGGTAAATGGTAAAGTTGCAATAATCAATTCCTTAATAGTTTCTTAGTTTACATATTATCGATTGTCTTTGCCCTCTCAGGATGTTACCTTCTTTAAAACCTATGAAAAGAAACTCTTTAGATTTATTTGGGACGGTAAACCAGAAACAATTAAACGTAGCTCTTTGTATAATACATGTGAGAATGGTGGCCTTGGTTTAATAAATCTTTCGGCTCTGGATCGCAGTCTGAAAGCGTCATGTGTACAGAGACGGTATAATAATCCCCCCTGGTTTTCATCCAAATTATTTCTTTCCTGAAGTGATTCATTCGCAGGAAAATGTTTTCCCTTTTTTCAACTATCTGCCCGCTCAATGAAAAATTGACTCACCTTTTTTGTGCCTCTTTCTTTCAAATAAACAGATCTATTTCGTGAATGACATATTAGATGTCAAAGGAGATTTTCTTTCATATGATTGGTTGATGTTAAAATATGGGGAGGTAGGTACAAGTCATTGCTATGCCTAGCTATTGTCTGCAATACCTTGCACCAATACTTTGATTGTTTTTGTTTTCAATGTATTTGCTATTGTTGCTTCTGTTCTTTCTTTCATGTAAAGTGCCTTTGAGTACCTTTTAAAGCGCTATATAAATAAAATATATTACTATTATTGTAATTATTATTACCTTCATCATGGAGAAATATGATTAAAAAATCACAACTTCATTTACATGTCTGCCGCCCGTGCATTAACAATTACAAATGGCTGGTGAAGTGGAAAATAAACACTGCCATGTATCATCATTTTATATCCTCTGAGAATATAATTTCTCATCCCCATCATTTTCAAACACACTGGAAAGATGTGTTCGACACTCCTCTTCCCTGGTTGAAGACATTTTGTCTGTCAATCACCGTGTTCTACCTATTTATGGGCTTTTCAGTTACAATTATTTTACTAAATATTGCCAAAAAGAAAAATATTAAAAATATGGAACATAGCTGATGATAATAGTTGTAGATTTTGTCATGATGAAGAAGAGGATATTATCATGTATTTTGGTATTGTCCTGTTGTTGCATCTTTCTGGCAGCAGGTGGCAGACTGGCTGGCTGAGCAGGGGTCCGTTTCACAAAGCAGGTTCAACAAACTCTGAGTCTAACCCTGAACTCTGAGTCGATCTACTCTGAGATAGGAAACTCTGAGTTTTCGGTTCCAGAACAGCTGATCAGAGTTAGTTCAATCAACTCTGAGTAGGTTCACCCGGAGTTAAGTGCGTGCACGCTGACTGTAAAAAGCCAGCATTAATGGAGCCCCGACACCACGATTCACCATGGCAACGGTACACAAAAAGAGGTCCTCCTACGTCACTCCAGTGGAGCTCGAAATCCTCACGCGGACGTTCAGCGAATACGAGCATGTTTTTAGAAAAATAAAGTAACACGGCTGCAGCTGCAAAAGAGAGAGAAGCGGCGTGGGAAGAAACTGCTGCTCGAGTTAATGCGCTAGTTTAAACTGGTCTATTTATTTAATACTTAAACACGACCAGAAGCTAAAATTTATATTAATTTAGGAGCAATGCAGTGGGAGAAAAAAACATACATGGAAGCACTTCAATCATATTTTAAATATTAAACTAATGAAATATAATTCAGTGGCTGTTTTAATGTGCATTAGTTTTATCCCTAACATGATGCTGACTTCGCATACATTATAATTTATGTTGATTAAACTGAATGTGTTAGTTTAAATAAATAAAAAAAATCCAATAACTTAAGGTGTCTTATTTGAGTGCTCTCGGCAGTGGTGGTGGAAAACCTAAAAATGATGACTTTGACACAGATTTGTCTTTTGATTTTTTTTATCATAATTATAAAAGACTTTTGCAAAGGGATCAGAGCAGCACAGAGACGCAACGTTTCTTCTTTTAATTCGGTAACTGCTTAAACACACTCGTGAGACGGGCTGAATGAATGAGGAAGTCGAATTGATAGAATATAACAGAATATAAGAGAATATAAAACCGAATCGGTTTTATATTCTAGAGGGAGGAGACAGAGCGAAACTCTGAGTTTCCTGAAGAAAACCTGCTCGCGACCAGGTTAGGTTCATAGAGTCTGTTACTACGGTAACTGACCGAGAGCTTAAGTTACCTCCCTTTGTGAAACGGACCCCTGGCAATCCTTCTACCTTTATCCCCATTTCATGTTATTTGGGGCTTTCAAGATGATCAAAACATGTTTTTGAATATCTTTGTAGTGCTTGGCAAAGTTTAGATAATGAAGTCAGTCCAAAAGTTGTCTTGAACAAATAATAGGGCTTGCTCTGCGATTTCTTTGTCCTAACAGAAAGTCTAAGCCTAAGAATTCTAAGAAATTGCTGTGATTTTATTGACTCCTCACTCGGTGGAGTTCAGCTTCCTCTTCAAATTATCACTGTTCTCCTGTCAAGACAAACAGTGAATAAATCTTACTAATATTGGTGTCCGCATGACGCAGAACATTAAAGCTTTATGGTGAACTGGATATTACTTCCTGTTCGCCGACTGGAACCCTGAAATACAAATGAAAAATACCACCACATGTTACATTTGATCAACATTCAGAATTTATGAAACAACAAAAATGGAAAATCTGTTCAGTGGGCTTCACAATCACTTATCCAGTTAATTGACTACTTAACAGAAATACAATGCAAAATATGCAAGACAAGACTATCACAGGTGTAGCGGCAACATATCCACAAAAAATGCCACTTGAGGGAACGTGAAGCCTTTCCAACTCATGCTGGTGTGTAAAAATGAGGTCCTCCATCGTATGCGTTTAACACTTTATTAGATCAAAAACATTAAAAACACCTACAAAAAGACGAGTGTAAAACGACTGTACCAAAAACTCATTTACTCGACACACACACAGACACGGTTGAAGAACTGTGTGGCTTCCACTGATACTCATGTCCCTAATTACTGATCACCTGTGTCTCCCCTATCTAGCCTACATGTGACTAATCACCACCTATGCCCACAGCGGTGCAGGTAACCACTAGCAACCATAGTGCCTATCCTGAACACACACCCACATTCACGCACACAAACCTACACAAGTCTAAATTGGCTGCAACAACAGGTATTTATTCTAAATTCATCAGGAGATATAAAAAATGTGTTCCTCACCATTATTGTTTCTTCTCCAGATGAAGAGTCCAACAATGCAGACAGGCAGAAGGAGCAGCAGTCCAACGATGACTCCAGGAACAAGACCAGCGGGAAACCCTGAGGGAGAGCCTGCAATCAAAACAAACCATTAGAGTTCATTCACAGTGTTTCAACCTAACAAGCCATGCTGTGTGATTCTGAAAGGGTTTCCATCGTGTAAGTCCTGGAACTTATTCTTTTAATTTCCTTTGATTAGGGCCCGAGCACCAACGGGTGCGAGGACCCTATTGTGTTTGTTAGGATTGTTATTATTCTTCACAATCCACTTAAATCCCATTTTGGAGGGGGTTACCATGCTCAAAAACTCATGAAACTGTGCAGGCACATCAGAAGTGGCGATAAATGGGATATTTTATGGGTCTCAAACACGGGCGCGGCAAAGTGGCTCAATAGTGCCACCTGGAAATCTCAATAAGGGGTCCCCATTGAGGTTACTTTCACCTGGTGGTCTCAATGGTCTCAATCTCTGGTTTCAAGTCTTACACCACACCATCAATACACCCTGAAGCAGGACATTTATTTGGGCTTTGCAACCTGTAGTTGACAAGTTAGATGCCTATCATCCAGGATAGAGAGGTAGGAATCCTGTATCCACCCGGTTCTCAAAATATGGTCCCTTTTGGCTAAAAAACCCCAAAACAAAATGGCTACGGCCAAAATGCCAAACTTAAGGCTTCTACAGAAGCTAAAGAAGGGTTTAAAAACTAATCAGTGATGTCCCAGTGGCTTTGTCCACCTCTTTCATACAGTCAGTGGTTACACTGAGACCAGCCTTACCTTCATTGCTTCTGATCGCTGCTTTGTCCAGTTTGGTGACATTTTCCTCCTTCACACCAGAGAGCTGAAACACACATTCATACCTCCCCCAGTCTTCAGTGTTCACTGATGAAATGTTCAGTTCAACACTAGTCTGGAAGGATCCGTCGTGGTTGGGGAGAATCTCTCCGTATTCAACATTTTCATAAAGCTCCTCTCCATCTTTCCTCCAGAACAGCACGGCTCTGTCAGGGTAGAAACCTGTAGCGTGGCAGCTGACTGGAGAAGAGGCAGTCTTCTGGAGGAGAGACACTGAAGGAAGCTCTGTAGGGAGGCAGAGGGAAACAGAAGAGTCTATACTGAGACTCAAGGATGGAGAATTTGTATATCCTACACTTTCATTTTCATTGGCATGCTGCATTAGAAACAGAAAATGTAACAGTACATTGGGTCCTTAATTCTACCTGTTCTCTGCAGAAACGTCCTCCCATAGTGCAAGTACATCTTCAGCCATCTGGGGAACTTGGAGGTGAAGTAGTATTTATGAGATTCTAATCTAGCTTTGTCAGCATCCCATCTGAGTTTGGTGCTGAAAGCCTGTGGTTTTGGAGCAGTCCATGTCAGTGTCTGCAGGTCCAATGCGATGAAGTCCTCTCCATCATAACCATACTGGCTAAAACCAACAATCTCTCCAGTCTCGTCATCCCACTCACAGCCATTCATCCTTTGCAAAACGTGGACACCTGACAGAGTGACAGAGACAACAGGAAAAGTGACACTCCAGCAAAGTTGGCTATTAACAGATGATATCACATCTTAACTACAGAGACAGACTGACCCACAGAACGCAGTTATTGGATGATGCAGCTAATTATCATGTGGTCGGTGCGGACGGCTAAACAACAGAGAGACTGCTGAGATCCTGACACAGCCCATATCCTCTAAACCTCAGAGCCAATGCAGAAAGGAAATCCAGAAGGGAACCAGAGCTGTCTTGATGATGAGCATTACAAGACTGACACTGAACGTGTCATGGATGCACATGGATATGGACAGGCCACAGCTGTGGGGGTTGGTAGTCACACTCTCTGCCCTTGGTATTAGCACGGTACTGGGTTGCAATGCTAGCATACTTCAGGTAGTGAGCTGATGTGCAGAGCAGACTGTAAAAGAATCAGATTCAATTCCTGTCTTCAAACTAATCTACAACCTGCATGACCAGATCTCCAGCTCATCAGAAAGGTGAATAACAGGTATGATGGCTGACCTCTAACAAAGTCCACCCTGATGTGGGCATTGCTGTGAAACTGAACAACAAACAAGGATAGAAAAAGACCACTTCTGCCCTCATACAGTGTGACTTACCAAGGACTTAGACAGACTGACAGAGTATTACTCAGGAGCTGCTGTCTAACCACTAAGGTTTTAGAACCATTATATTTTATGGTCAAGACTACTAATGCTTTAAAATGAGAGTACTGTAAATAATACAGTCTTTAAATAGAATGAATAAAAGCTGATGCATTGTACTGATACTATTTTATACAGATCAAGTGGTAAAAACTAAATGACCAACACAGTAAGTCATCTGATTCAGGTCCAGAGCCTTTGCACCTACTGTGGTCATTTATCATCCATGTAAAGTGCAGTCCAGTCAGTCTCCTGTGTTGTTTTTACAGACAGATTATAAAGTTGAGTTTTATAAAGAAAATTGCACATTAAAACCAAAAGTTCAGTGTGAAGTTAAACGTACTGTACCTCCACTTTGATTGAAGCGTTGCATTAAGTCCTCAATGTTGGCTCTGAAGAAGTGCTGGGCCCCCAAACAACTCTGACAATACCACTCCTGATGTTTTGGATCATCCTTGAATACTTCTTTCATCCAGTCCTGTTTTGGTTCTGCTGTCTTCATGTTGCTGTCATAGTATAGAAACTGCACTTCATCAACCATCACGATACCCACAAACTCAGGAAAGTTTGGGACTCCAGAAGATGCAGTGAGGAAATATTTCAGGGAGTGTTTGACTGTTAGACAGAGAAAGAGTTTTCAGCCTTTGGGTTGTCAAACTAAGGTGAAAAATAATAGAGCAGAGATTTGCTCTTAAAGATTATTTTGTCATCTGCAGGTGTCTGACTGATGATAATTGTATACAAAAAACCACAGCAGACATTCATCACACTTTCCTATGACCTGCTGTGGCAGATCCTGTGCTGATTGACACCTGGCGTCCACCTGACCGCGTTCTCATGGCAACTGTCAACACAACAATGGCGCATGGGAAAGGAAATAGTTTTCAGCAGCAGGGTAGAGGGTTTGTTGTACCACCCAGGTATGTGTGCATGTGCACATCATATCAAAACTATTGCTGTCAGGTGATTAAAATAATGAATCTAATTAATAACAGGCTTTGTGAGAAGCACATCACATGTAGACTTAGCCTCTTTCTACATGGTTATTTCTTACTTCCACACCTTCATTGTTCTCTCTTCTTCACCTCATTAAGTTTTAACTCACAAATGACTTTAATCTGATCACTTTGCTTCAGTCACCCCAACACACCTGCACCTGTGCTCTCTGCACCGCTACTGGCCCCGCTCAGTGGAGTTTGATAGACTTTTATCTCCTCATTTCAGTATAATATTGTGCAGCTTGCTGGAGGGAGATCGCCAGGGAGCTGAAAGTTTGATACTGAGCGCACAGCTGATATGGGCACAAAGATTGTTGACATTGCATATTAGAACTGCATATGTATGTCGATGTCAGCGATGCCGAGCGGACCCTCTTTTGCCGTTAGAAGTAAACTGGTCCCGCTGTTGTTTATTTGGTTGCCAAGACTTCGCAAGTGATTGATGTCCTGTGACTCCTGGCACACACAGGCATGATGGGGAAGAAGGCGATCGTTAGGAAGCTAGTTGCAACAGGTATGTGCAGAGACGTTCAGGGTATGTGGACACGAGTTAGCTCAGACTCAGAGAGGAAGACTGATCACGAGCTGAGAAGTGTTATTGCACCTGTGAGGGCGGGACAACTGCAGTTGATTTGTTCAAGGAAATGTATGACATAATAAGTATCCTAACATAACCACGCCCAATTCAACCCCAATGTCAAGGAAGTTAACAAAGAAAGAATGGCAATAACTCGAGTTTGGATTTAAACTAATTTCTAAAACTTTATAGATACTTACTAGTGTGTACATAAGACCCTAAATTACACAGTTAGAAGGATTTTGATTAACAGGGGCTTTAAGCAACAAACTCAATTAACTGCCTTTCTTTGCTCCATGTCAATTTTGAATTTTATTTCATTATAATTTAATATGACGTTTACATTTTCAATGTAATCATTTCAAGTGGTTTCAACTATTTCCTCCGAGTAGTTTTTGATCAAACTCGATCTCTCCGCCCAGAGGAGCTTCTGCTAGAGTTCAACTTTTCCAAGAGTGAAACAATTTGTAGCTTAAAAGTCTATTCTTTGAGTTATTCTTTCCAACACCGAAATTCAGTGTTCCGCGCTCCACAGCAAGAAATAATAAACATTGTCACAGAAACCAGATTAATGTTAATGTTCCTGAATGCGCACTGTCCCTGTTAGATAAATTAATAATCAGGGAGTGATCTTACCTGTCGATGCAACATCACAGAACAGGAGCAACACGCATACAATTTTCACAAACGTCATTTTACAATCATCAAGTAGCTAAGTTTGGATAAGTGAGAGACGGTCGACTGATATAACGGTTTCCTATCATACTGAGCAGCGTGCTGTGGGGCGTGTCTGTTCTTGACTGAGACAAACTTTTCTTTCATTTTCGTTTTTTAAATAACAATTCAAGTGTTTTATCAAATACTGATTACAGACCCGAAATAAATTACAGATTTCTGTATAAAACTACCAAATAGATATATTTAAAAACCTTTAGTGTAAAGCCACTGAAGCAGATAACCCATGTTCTCGACATATCCCTACATTGTAAACAGTTTTTTTTTTTTTAACCGTACTAACGGTGGCAGAAGGGCCCCAGAGAGTCTGAGTGAGCTGCCGTCGTGTTTAGAGTAGAGGTGCACCCAAAAACTGCTTAAAGTTTGTTTTCTGGAATAAAGGCCAATTTTAGCAATTTATTCAAACTTTATTCTTCCCCCATAGTATCATGTGTAATTTGTACTGTTGACTTGATTCAATTATTATTGAATCAACATGCATCAGTAAGAAATGTCTGCTTTGCTCGATGTGTTCTGAATGATTAGAAGAGTAAAATCAACATATATGTGTACTGATGGATAAAGGATAGATGTTATGGTGAAGACAAAGAATTAAACTCTTTTAAAAGTTTGTTTTGATTAAAGGTAATGTTTGATCTTCTTGTGACCTTTGAGTGTGTGAGATAAGTGCAGTGAAAGTGATAATGGAAAGTATTTAGAGTAATGATTACTGTCTGTCTGTCACTCTGTGTGTTGCTGCTGTCCAAGCAGGTCTCTCTTGAGAATGAGACCCCGTGTCTCAACGACATTACCTGTTTAAATAAAGGCTAAATAAAAAATAAATAAAAATAAAATGGAGGCGAAGGGACACAGACAACTGGTGAAACAGGGAAGTATATTTAATCAAAATATCAGGACGATGAAATGTTGGGAAAACATTCCTTTAAGCTTCCTGTCACATAACCGCTTTACGTGTCAAAGAACATGAAGTCAAGTTTCACCAAGGTCAATCAACAGTTACTTGATCTCAAACAAAAAGAGTTATCAACATAAAATCAAATGGAGAATACGTAGAACTAAAGCTACATGGAATATGGTGAGAAATTCACTAAATACTTTCTGCAGCTTGAAAAAAGGAATATATCCAGGAAACACATGAATAAAATTTGGGTTGAAAATGAAACAGAAGTTACCAGTACAAATGATATTCTTAAAACAATAACAAACTATTATGCTAATATCTTTAATGATGAAGAAACCCGATCAGTGAATCTCTCTTTGCTGGATGTTTTGAAATCCTGCCCTCATCCTAAACTTACAGATGAACAACGTGTATTATGTGAGGGTCTTATTGGTGAAAGTGAGTTATATGATGCAATACATTCTTTTCAGAATGGAAAGTCTCCTGGATTAGATGGGATACCTGTGGAGGTCTATAAAACTTTCTTTCCGGAAAGTAAGGAGGCTTTGTTATCCTGTTTTAACTTTTCCTTTGAAATCGGACAGCAGTCTAACTCCCAGAGAGAAGGGTTAATCTCTCTTATGCTAAAACATGATGCAGACGGCCAGGCAAAAGATCCTGTGAAATTAAAGAATTGGAGACCCCTGACACTTTTGTGCTGTGATGCTCGTATGTTAGCTCAATGTATTGCTCTTAGATTAAAGAAGGTTATTCAACATTTAATACACTTTGATCAAACTGGTTTTCTGGAGGGTCGATTCATAGAAGATAATATCTGGTTTCTTCTTGAAGTGATTGAATATTATGATAAGAATCAGTTGCCTGGTTAGATTTTTATAGCCGACTTTGAAAAAGCATGTGATACAATCAGGTGGAGTTGTGGCAAAAAAGGTCCCAGAACCCTCTTGTCAGCAACTTAATTTCAATCTCCAATAGGTAATGAAACATGGTTGAAAAACTCTTAAAAATAGGTTATAAAATTCTTTAAACTTAATAACAGTTGACCGTAAAACCTTAACTTTAAAACATTTGACCGTAAAACGTTAACTTTAAAACATTTGAACGTAAAACTTTAACATTAAAAAAATTTGACCGTAAAACTTTAACTTTAAAACATTTGAACGTAAAACCTTAACATTAAGACATTTCACCGTAAAACTTTAACTTTAAAAAATTTGACTGTTAAATCTTAACTTTAAAACATTTGACCATTTGACCGTAAAACTTTAACTTTAAAACATTTGACCGTAAAACGTTAACTTTAAAATATTTGACCGTAAAACGTTAACTTCATAACATTTGACCGTAAAACCTGAACTTTAAAACATTTGACCGTAAAACTTTAAAACATTTGACCTCAAAACATTTGAACGTAAAACTTTAACTTTAAAACATTTGAACGTAATACCTTAACTTTAAGACATTTCACCGTAAAACTTTAACTTTAAAACATTTGAACGTAAAAACCTTAACTTTAAACATTTGAACGTAAAACCTTATCTTTAAAACATTTGACCATTTGACCGTAAAACTTTAACATTACAACATTTGAACGTAAAACTTTATCATTAAAACATTTGACCGTAAAACTTTAACTTTAAAACATTTGAACGTAAAACCTTAACATTAAGACATTTCACCGTAAAACCTTAACTTTAAAACATTTGACCGTTAAACGTTAACTTTAAAAAATTTGACCATTTGACCGTAAAACTTTAACTTTAAAACATTTGAACGTAAAACCTTCACTTTAAAACATTTGAACGTTAAACTTTAACATTGAAACATTTGACCGTAAAACTTTAACGTTAAAACATTTGACAATTTGACCGTAAAACATTAACTTTGAAACATTTGACCGTAAAACGTTCACTTTGAAACATTTGACCGTAAAACCTTAACTTTAAAACATTTGACTGTAAAACGTTAACTTTGAAACATTTGACAGTAAAACTTTAACTTTAAAACATTTGCCCGTAAAACCTTTAAGTCGAGCTGAATCGACATTTCGAGAGTATCTAGCTTCCGCATCGTGACGTATTTCCGAGTGAAACAGGATGTGCACGCGGGACATGTGATTGGAGGGATTTGATTTGATCGTTGATAAGTGGGCGTAGACAGTAGTTCTCCACAGCGCAGTAGCTAGCTAACTGACCGAACGTTCTTGGTGCTCTGCGGCTAAATGTTGCAGATTGATTGGTTGAAATTGGTTGCTTCTAGCCTACGTAAGCACACGTGATATTTTTTTTTATAGGAAGAAAAAATTATCTGATTTTGATATAAGAATACGAAGAAATGGATTTTCTCTATTTTTTTTGGCCTATATTGTCAAATAGATGCACAATATTACCGGGGATGTGATTGAAAAGGATTAAAATGAAATTTTTCATTTCACCTCGACTTTAACTTTAAAACATTTGACCGTAAAACCTTCACTTTAAGACATTTGATTATAAAACTTTTGATTTTATAACTTTTTCTCAAAAACATTTGCTTGTAAAGTTTCAAACCTTTTTCCAACAGGGGGAGTTTTTATATCACTGCCTACAATACTATAATTTTGGTGATTGTTTTATTAAATGGATACGTACATTAGATCAAAATCCTTTCAGCACAATTATTAATAATGGGCACATTTCTGACCCAGTTAAACTTTCTAGAGGGAAGGCAAGGCTGTCCTCTTTCACCATATTTGTTTATACTTGTAATAGAATTATTGGCCATGAAAAAAAGAAATAACTCAAATATTATAGGTTTAGTGATGAATCAAATGGAGTCAAAAGCCTCGTTTTATGCAGATGATGCTTCCTTTCATCTAAATCCAGATGCTCTCTCATTGGAGACCCTTATTTCTGACTTCAATTGTTTTGCTTCTCTATCAGGATTGAAGCCAGACTTTGAAAAATGTTGCATTCTTAAAATTGGATCCCTGGAGTATCAACATTTTCAGATACCATGCCAGAGTCTGATTAAATGGGCTGATGATCCAGTGAGTCTTTGAGGAATGCATATTCCAGTAGATAATACGCTTTTAGTTCAGACAAATTATGATGTGAAACTCAAAAAGGTTGACAGAATTCTCCAGGCCTGGAGGGGAAACATTTAAGTATTGATGGCAAAGTTGCAATAATCAATTCCTTAATAGTTTCTTAGTTTACATATTATCTATTGTCTTTGCCCTCTCAGGATGTTACCTTCTTTAAAACCTATGAAAAGAAACTCTTTAGATTTATTTGGGACGGTAAACCAGAAACAATTAAACGTAGCTCTTTGTATAATACATGTGAGAATGGTGGCCTTGGTTTAATAAATCTTTCGGCTCTGGATCGCAGTCTGAAAGCGTCATGTGTACAGAGATGGTATAATAATCCCCCCTGGTTTTCATCCAAATTATTTCTTTCCTGAAGTGATTCATTCGCAGGAAAATGTTTTCCCTTTTTTCAACTATCCGCTTGCTCAATGAAAAATTGACTCACCTTTTTTGTGCTTCTTTCTTTCAAATAAACAGATCTATTTTGTGAATGACATATTAGATGTCAAAGGAGATTTACTTTCGTTTGATTCGTTGATGTTCAAATATGGGGAGGTAGGTACAAGTCATTGCTATGCCTAGCTATTGTCTGCAATACCTTGCACCAATACTTTGATTGTTTTTGTTTTTAATGTATTTGCTATTGTTGCTTCTGTTCTTTCTTTCATGTAAAGTGCCTTTGAGTACCTTTTAAAGCGCTATATAAATAAAATATATTATTATTATTTTTGAGTTGAGTTTATTTATCTCGAACAATCAACCACATGAAATTACATAATAAAAAGAAAACACAAACATAAACTGTCAAATCTTACAGTCAATATAAACAAAAGAAAACACAAAAAAAGGGTTCGAGAAGGAGCAGAAAGAAGCAGATGCTTATTTAATCCTGCCCCTTCCTTACAATATCATTCATAAAAAAACTTTTATCAATCTAAAATAACATGAAAAATAAATATATATATATACATACAAATATATACACATACAAACATATATCCATATATATACATACACAATAGTAATAATAAAATAAAATCACAAAAAAGTAAAAATAAACTATGCTTAACAATAAAATCTATTCATTATCTAATTATAATTATAATTATAGAGCTCCTTCATTTTGTACTCATTAATGAGTTTTTCTTTATATCTCTTCTTGAACTGTACAATGGTCTTACTTCTTTTGATTTCTTCCTCCAAACTATTCCACAGGGTTACCCCATAAACTGAAACACAGAAGCTTTTAAGAGTAGTGCGTACATAAGGCTGCTTTAAATTAAGTTTTCCTCTTAAGTTATATCCTCCCTCTCTCTCCATAAACATTTTTTGAATGTTACCTGGTAGTACTTTGTGACTTGCTTTATACATAAGCTGTGCTGTTCTAAATTTGACTAAATCCATCAATTTCAAGGTTTGTGACAATAAAAATAGTTGATTCGTGTGCTCACGATACCCAGCATGATTAACTGTCCTTATTGCTCTTTTTGCAGTATACATATCTTTTGTAGGGTGGTCTTGTAAGTATTACCCCATACTTCCACACAATAGAGAAGATATGGTAATATAAGTGTGCAATACAGTGTGTGAAGTATTACCTGATTCAAAATGTGTTTTGCTTTACCCAAGATTCCAATGCTTCTTGAAATCTTGGTACACAGACATTTTATATGAGGCTTCCAGCAGAGCTTGTGGTCTATTATAACCCCTAAAAACTTGTTTTCATACACTCTTTCTATTACCGCATTCTCAATTTTCACTTCGATATTTGCATTTATTTTACCATTTCCAAATACCATAAATTTGGTTTTACTCAAGTTTAAAGATAATTTATTTATACCGAACCAACATTTCAGTTTGCTCATTTCTTTCTCAACCACCTCCAAGAGCTGCTGCAAGTCCTGCCCAGAACAACAAATATTTGTGTCGTCGGCAAAAGCAACAAATTTCAATACATTTGATACTTTACAAATATCATTGATGTACATTATAAATAATTTAGGGCCCAGGACTGACCCCTGTGGGACACCACATGTAATGTTTAAGCACTTTGACATGTGATGACCCATCTGTACAAATTGCCTCCTATTTTCTAAATAACTTTTCAGCCAATCTAAAGCCACTCCTCTCACACCATACCTAGCCATCTTTTTAAGCAATATCTCGTGGTCGATTGTATCGAATGCTTTTTTTAAATCTATGAATATTCCGACGGCATACTTTTTATTTTCTATACATCCTGTTAATTCCTCCACTAATTCCATTAAAGACATAGAAGTCGATCTGTCTGCTCTAAAACCATACTGACTGTCCATTATCAAGTTATTCTTTTCAATAAAACTGTCCAGTCTTGACGCAAAGAGCTTTTCTAGTCATTTTGAGAACTGAGGAAGTAAGGAAACCGGTCTATAGTTGGTGTAAAGATGTTTGTCATCAGCTTTATATAATGGGATGACTTTGACAACTTTCATTTTATCTGGGAATATAAATGTTTTAAATGATTAATTACATATATGTGTTAGTGGATCAACAATTCCATCTATCAGTTTCTTTACCAGAGTCATATCAATATCATTCCCATCTGTGGACGTTTTATTCTTACACTTATTTACAATATCAATCATTTCCTTTTTTTCTACAGTTCCCAAAATAATTGAATATGGGTATCTCTCTTCGCAGTCCTCATCAGCAGATCTCTGTCCCGTATAATTTATTTCCTTTGCTAGTTTTGGTCCCACATTTACAAAGAAATTGTTTAATCCGTCAACCATGTCATTCATATCTTTAATTGTCATGTTATCAAAAAAATATTCTGGATAAGTTGGCTTGGTTTGCCTTTTACTGATCATACTTTTTAATATATTCCAAATTCCTTTTGAATTATTTTTATTATTTTCTAGTAATTTGGAATAATAATCCTTCTTACATGTCCTTATAATATTAATCAACTTATTTTTATATTTCTTGTATTTTTGCTCTGCCCCTAATGTTCTGTATTTCATAAATTGCCTATATAGAGTTGTTTTTTTTCTACATGCATTTTGCAGTCCCTTTGATATCCACGGCTTGTCTGAGTACTTCTTCTTCTTAAACTGCAGTAATGGACAATTTTTGTCATATAAAGATGTAAATATATGTAAAAATAACTCATAAGCTTTGTTAACATCAGCTTCTTTGCATACTCCATTCCAGTTATAGTTCATTGTTGTTATTACCTTCATCATGGAGAAATATGATTAAAAAATCACAACTTCATTTACATGTCTGCCGCCCGTGCATTAACAATTACAAATGGCTGGTGAAGTGGAAAATAAACACTGCCATGTATCATCATTTCATATCCTCTGAGAATATGATTTCTCATCCCCATCATTTTCAAACATGCTGGAAAGATGTGTTCGACACTCCTCTTCCCTGGTTGAAGACATTTTGTCTGTCAATCATCGTGTTCTACCTATTTATGGGCTTTTCAGTTACAATTATTTTACTAAATATTGCCAGCAAGAAAAATGTTAAAAACATGGAACATAGCACTGTTCTCCTGTCAAGACAAAGAGCGAATAAATCTTACTAATATTGGTGTCCGCATGACGCAGAACATTAAAGCTTTATGGTGAACTGGATATTACTTCCTGTTAGCCGGCTGGAACCCTGAAATACAAATGAAAAATACCACCACATGTTACATTTGATCAACATTCAGAATTTATGAAACAACAAAAATGGAAAATCTGTTCAGTGGGCTTCACAATCACTTATCGACTTAATTGACTACTTAACAGAAATACAATGCAAAATATGCAAGACAAGACTGTCACAGGTATTTATTCTAAATTCATCAGGAGATATAAAAAATGTGTTCCTCACCATTATTGTTTCTTCTCCAGATGAAGAGTCCAACAATGCAGACAGGCAGAAGGAGCAGCAGTCCAACGATGACTCCAGGAACAAGACCAGCGGGAAACCCTGAGGGAGAGCCTGCAATCAAAACAAACCATTATCGTTCATTCACAGTGTTTCAACCTAACAAGCCATGCTGAGTGAGAGTGGAGCTGGGGCTTAAATGCAGCCAGAGCAGAGCAGAGAGCACAGGTGAGTGGAGTTGGCTTGATGAGAGGGGTGTGTCTGATTGGCAGATTGAAGCAGGCAGGTGCAGAGTGGTGAGGCAGAGATGAACTGTGACAGAACCCCCTCCTTAAGGGGCGGCTCCTGACGACCCAAACAAAATCCAATGCAGAGCTGGGTGGGTGGAGGGGGTCCGGAGGAGGGTTAATATTCGTCCGAGACGTCCACCTCCATCCCCTCATCCTCAACTGTAGGGAATGTGTCGTCCGCGTCAGAGAGGGGGTTATTGTTGCACCCATCATCAGCGTCGGACTCATCATCCGATGGTTCTGAGCGATGGGATGGCCGGGGGGGTGGAGTCCGTGGTCTGGGGATATAACTGGTTCTGGTGGGTTGATCGGGGTGACGCTGATGAAAGTCCCTGATGAGGTAGTGATCCAATATGTGTCTTTGCATGTGACCCAGGATCTCTCCTCGGGGCCATATCCCTCCCAGTCCACCAGGTATTGGAGACCCCTCCCACGTCGGCGGGACTGCAGGAGATGGCGGACCGTGTAGGTGAGGCCTCCGTCGATGAAACGAGGAGGTGGAGGAGGTGGGACGGCGGGGACCAGGGCACTCTCTCGGACCGGCTTGATCATGGAGACGTGGAATGTGGGATGGACGCGCATAGATCTGGGGAGTTTGAGTCTCACCGCTGCCGGGTTGATGATCTTGACCACCTCGAAAGGACCAATGAAGCGGGGGGGCCAACTTCTTTGACTCCACCCTCAGGGGAAGGTCACGGGTGGAGAGCCAAACCTTTTGACCTAGCTGATATTCTGGAGCCTGGGAGCGGTGGCGGTTGGAGGCAGAGGCATAGCGACCAGCGGCTTTGAGGAGGGCAGCTCGAGCTCGGATCCAGGTCCTACGGCAGCGGCGGATGAAGGCCTGGACGGATGGACAGGAAGTCTCTCTCTCTAGGGTTGGGAACAGAGGTGGCTGGTAGCCATATACGCACTGGAAGGGAGAGAGACCAGTGGCAGAACTGGTCAGGGTGTTGTGGGAGTATTCCACCCACAGGAGCTGTTCGGACCAAGACGATGGGGATTGTGATGTCATGCCGCGGAGTGCCGTCTCCATCTCCTGATTCTTGCGCTCCGTCTGGCCGTTAGACTGGGGATGGTATCCTGATGAGAGACTGACGGTGGCCCCCAGGAGCGAGCAGAATTCTCTCCAGAAAACAGAGGCGAACTGGGGGCCCCGATCAGAAACCACATCCACTGGGATGCCATGGAGACGGACCACATGTCTCAGCAACAATTTAGCAGTCCCCTTGGCTGAAGGGAGCTTGGGCAGGGGCACGAAGTGGGCCATCTTGCTAAACCGGTCCACAACCGTCAGAATGGTGGTAGACGAAGGTGACGAAGTCCACGGAGATGTGTGACCAAGGACGATGAGGTACTGGTAGTGGGTGCAGAAGACCAGCAGGAGCTTGGAGCGTAGGTTTGTGTTGGTTGCAGGTGGGGCAGGCGTTGACGAAGCTCCGAGTATCCTCCGCCAGAGTGGACCACCAGAAGCGACGCTGTACGACCTCCTTAGTCTGCTGGATCACAGGGTGGCAGGTGAGTTTGGAGCTGTGAGCCCACTGGAGGACCTCGGACCGGAGGTCAGGTGGAACATACAGGCGTTCTGGTGGACAGGAACTGGGTCCGGGCTGGTCCTGGATGGCAGCTCTGACCCTTTCCTCCACCTCCCAGGTAAGTGTGGCGATGAGACGTGAGGCTGGAAGAATGGTATTGGGTTCACCAGCCTCCCTCTCCTCCTCCTGGAACTGCCGAGACAAGGCATCAGGCTTGACGTTGCGGGACCCCGGCCGATATGAGAGAGAGAAGTTGAATCTGGTCAGGAAGAGTGACCACCGGGCCTGGCGGGAGTTCAGTCTCTTGGCTGACTGGATGTACTCAAGGTTCTTGTGATCTGTCCACACCAGGAACGGCAGTTTGGTCCCCTCTAACCAGTGTCGCCACTCCTCCAGAGCCAACTTCACTGCTAGTAACTCTCTGTTACCAATATCATAGTTTCTCTCGGCCGGGGTCAACCGCCTGGAGAAGAAGGCGCAGGGGTGTAGCTTCTGGTCGATGGCGGCCCTCTGAGACAGAACAGCCCCAACTCCCACGTCGGAGGCGTCCACTTCGACCACGAACTGTCGTTCGGTGTCAGGCATTATGAGGATGGGGGCCGTCGTAAAACGTGTCTTCAGGGACCGGAAAGCCTCATTGGTGGCCGAAGACCACCGGAAGGGCACCTTGAAGGAGGTGAGGGCCGTGAGGGGGGCTGCCACCGTGCTGTACCCTCTGATGAACCTCCGGTAAAAGTTGGCAAAGCCCAGAAAACGCTGAAGCTGCTTACGGGAGTCCGGACTGGGCCAGGAGGTGACAGCGGAGACCTTGGCAGAGTCCATCTGGACGGTCCCCCTCCCTATGACGTACCCCAGGAAGGAGATGGATGCAACATGGAATTCACACTTCTCAGCTTTGACGAAGAGTGAATTCTCCAGGAGACGTTGGAGAACCCTCTGGACATGGTGAATGTGTTCGTCCTTGGATCGGGAGAAGATCAGGATGTCATCGAGGTAGACGAAAACAAACTTGTTAAGCATGTCTCTGAGTACGTCGTTTACAAGGGCCTGGAAGACGGCAGGAGCATTAGTGAGACCAAAAGGCATCACCAGGTACTCATAGTGGCCGGTGGGGGTGTTGAACGCCGTCTTCCATTCGTCTCCCTCTCGGATCCGGACCAGGTGGTAGGCGTTACGTAGATCGAGTTTGGTGAAGACTGTAGCTCCCTCCAGGAGCTCGAATGCTGATGCGATGAGGGGCAGGGGACAACGGTTTTTCACCCTAATGTCATTCAGTCCTCGATAGTCGATACAGGGGCGGAGCGTCTTGTCCTTTTTTGCCACAAAGAAGAAGCCCGCCCCTGCCGGAGATGATGAGGGTCGGATGATGCCTGCGGCCAAAGAGTCATTAATGTAGGTGTCCATGGCCCCTCTCTCAGAGGCGGAAATGGAGTACAGGCGGCCTCTGGGGGGAGCAGAACCGGGCTGGAGGTCGATGGCGCAGTCGTAGGGTCTATGCGGGGGAAGAGAGGTTGCTTTGGCTTTGCTGAAGACCTCTCGAAAGTCTAGGTATTCAGCGGGGACCCCCGACATATCTGGAGCAGGACTGGAACAGGTAGATGACTGGGGAGCGGTGGCTTGCTTTAGACAGACCTGATGACAAGTAGGGCTCCAACCCAGAATCGCCCCCGTGGTCCAGTCTATGTGTGGGTTATGACGTCGAAGCCAGGGGAATCCCAGGAGGAGTAGGTGACGAGGAGAGGACAGGATGTGAAACTGGATAGTCTCGTGGTGGTTGCCAGACAGGAGCATGTGGATGGGCACCGTCTGGTGGGTGACAGTCCCCAGGAGGTGACCGTCCAGGGCATTGGCAGGAACAGGAACTGGCAGGCGAATTCGACCGACACCTAGCTGAAGTGCTAGGTCGTCGTCGATGATGTTAGCGTCTGAACCAGAGTCTATGAGTGTGGCAAGAGTCTGAGAGCCTTGGGGTAGCAGCAGTCGGACCTGGCACAGGGGACGTGAGATTGAGGAGGGTTTAGATGTGTGCCTCACCGGGACCTCCTCCCTCACCGGTGAGCCTGACCTTTTGCCGGACACCTGGAAATGAAGTGTCCGGGCTGACCACAGTAGAGGCAGAGGTTCCCTCTGCGGCGCCTCTCTCTCTCTTGTGGTGTTAGGCTGGCCCGGCCGATCTGCATGGGCTCAGAATCCCTCCTCGGTGTGCTGGCGGGCGGAGTTGAGGACCTGGGAGAAACTGGAGGACGAGGAGCCGGAAGCCCCTCCCCTCGTCCCTGCCGTCTCTCTCGGTGTCTAGCTTGAATCCGTCTGTCCACACGGGAAGCCAGCTCGATGATATCGTCGAGAGAGGCAGGAAGGTCGTAGGACACCAGCTCGTCCTTGACGTAGTCGGCCAGCCCCAACAGGAAGGCGTCCACCTGAGCCGCCTGGTTCCACTCGCTCCTCCGAGCCCGGATACGGAAGTCAATGGCGTAGTCAGTCACCGAGCAGGCTCCCTGTCTGAAACCCAGGAGACCCCCGGAAGCGTTGGGACCTCGGGATGCTACACCGAACACCTTGCGGAGTTCGGTGGTGAAGGCGTTGAAGGAGGAGCAAGCGGGCGTGTGGCGTTCCCACTCGGCTGTTCCCGACAGCCGAGCGCGACCTGTCAGGCTATTGATCGTGAATGCCACCTTAGCTGCCTCGGAGGCGAAGGTGTGGGGTTGCAGAGCAAAGAGGATTGAACAGTTTGTGATGAATGGATTGCAACCCTCTGGGTCCCCGGCGTAGCGTTCCGGGACTCCCACTCGAGCCTCTAAGGCCGGACCAGGATATGCCGGAGCTGGTGGAGGAGGATGACTCGGAGGAGCTGGCGGAGAGATGGACTGGGCGAGGGTCGCGGTGAGTTGTTGAACCTGGGCGGATAGCGTGGCTAGCGCTTGCTCTTGGTTAGCTGCCGCTAACTGAATGTTAGCCGTGGTGGAGGCTAACATCGCCTCTTGATGCTGGAGCTGGGTCTCCAACCGGTCTAGGCGAGCCAGTGGATCGGGGCTGTGCGCTGGGTCCATTCTTTTGGCCAGATTGTACTGTAAGGGGTCTGGTTTGGACCCAATAGCAGCACAAAGACAGGCAGGTATCGTTGGTAACAAACTTTATTGACACAAGAGCAGGAATCAATGGCAGTAGGTAAAACAGTCTGTCTTCTGGCCGCTGGCCTTTAACAGTCTCTGGTGGGGATTGTAGATTAGGTTCAGCCGAACCAAACCAGGATACTGGTGAGTAACGTCCGTGAAACTCAGTCTTGTACTCACTCAGTGAAGGGATAATCAGAGTCACAGAACTGCAGGATGCCACAGAGGAGACGAGAGTGACACTCACTATGTAGAGCTGAATCAGGTAATCACCGGATAGCCAAGTGAGCAGACAGGCAGAATCCAGAAAGGGACAGGCTAGGATCGTGGTCGGGGACGGAAGGCTGAGGTGATTACCAGGAGATCGGTCAGGCAGGATGGTCGGAGGCAAGCAGGGTCGAAACCGGGAGATCAGGCAGAGAAACGCTGGTGAGTCTGGTGCAAGCATCGAGAACAATCTGGCAATGAGTGAGAGTGGAGCTGGGGCTTAAATGCAGCCAGAGCAGAGCAGAGAGCACAGGTGAGTGGAGTTGGCTTGATGAGAGGGGTGTGTCTGATTGGCAGATTGAGGCAGGCAGGTGCAGAGTGGTGAGGCAGAGATGAACTGTGACAATTATTCTTCACAATCCACTTAAATCACATTTTGGAGGGGGTTACCATGCTCAAAAACTCATGAAACTGTGCAGGCACATCAGAAGTGGCAATAAATGGGATATTTTATGGGTCTCAAACACGGGCGCGGCAAAGTGGCTCAATAGCGCCACCTGGAAATCTCAATAAGGGGTCCCCATTGAGGTTACTTTCACCTTCATGTGCGAAATTTGGTATGAAGATTTAGCATGTCAAGACCTACAAAAAAGCCTCTTGCACCCAAACCTAAAACCAAACAGGAAGTCCACAATTTTCCAATGAATGTGAAAAAATGGTGAATTGTGAAAGGACAGGCTAAAAAACACCCATCAATCAGAGGATACTACACTTCATATAAAGCAATTAAATAACACAGTGAAAGTGGATGCTATACCCTACAGTGTGGTTGGGTTTAAATGCACACTTTTTAGTCATTCTGATTCAGACTGGAAAATGGTCCTCCTTCTCTCTTGATTTATTCCCTCAGTAAACATTTTCCTAATGAGTTTATGGTCTCAATCTCTGGTTTCAAGTCTTCTTCAACACAGCATGATGTTCATTTAGCAAATTATGGTCTCATTTACAGTCAAATACACCCTGAAGCAGGACATTTATTTGGGCTTTGCAACCTGTAGTTGACAAGTTAGATGCCTATCATCCAGGATAGAGAGGTAGGAATCCTGTATCCACCCGGTTCTCAAAATATGGTCCCTTTTGGCTAAAAAACCCCAAAACAAAATGGCTACGGCCAAAATGCCAAACTTAAGGCTTCTACAGAAGCTAAAGAAGGGTTTAAAAACTAATCAGTGATGTCCCAGTGGCTTTGTCCACCTCTTTCATACAGTCAATGGTTACACTGAGACCAGCCTTACCTTCATTGCTTCTGATCGCTGCTTTGTCCAGTTTGGTGACATTGTCCTCCTTCACACCAGAGAGCTGAAACACACATTCGTACCTCCCCCAGTCTTCAGTGTTCACTGATGAAATGTCAAGTTCAACACTAGTCTGGAAGGATCCGTCGTGGTTGGGGAGGATCTCTCCGTGTTCAACATTTTCATAAAGCTCCTCTCCATCTTTCCTCCAAAACAGCACGGCTCTGTCAGGGTAGAAACCTGTAGCGTGGCAGCTGACTGGAGAAGAGGCAGTCTTCTGGAGGAGAGACACTGAAGGAAGCTCTGTAGGGAGGCAGAGGGAAACAGAAGAGTCTATACTGAGACTCAAGGATGGAGAAATTGTATATCCTACACTTTCATTTTCATTGGCATGCTGCATTACAAACAGAAAATGCAACAGTACATTGGGTCCTTAATTCTACCTGTTCTCTGCAGATACGTCCTCCCATAGTGCAAGTACATCTTCAGCCAGCTGGGGAACTTGGAGATGAGGTAGTGTTTATTAGATTCTAATCTAGCTTTGTCAGCATCCCATCTGAGTTTGGTGATGAAAGCCTGTGGTTTTGGAGCAGTCCATGTCAGTGTCTGCAGGTCCAATGCAATGAAGTCCTCTCCATCATAACCAAACTGGTGAAAACCAACAATCTCTCCAGTCTCGTCATCCCACTCACAGCCATTCATCCTTTGAAAAACGTGGACACCTGACAGAGTGACAGAGACAACAGGAAAAGTGACACTCCAGCAAAGTTGGCTATTAATAGATGATATCACATCTTGTGGTTGCAATGCTAGCATACTTCAGGTAGTGAGCTGATGTGCAGAGCAGACTGTAAAAGAATCAGATTCAATTCCTGTCTTCAAACTAATCTACAACCTGCATGACCAGATCTCCAGCTCGTCAGAAAGGTGAATAACAGGTATGATGGCTGACCTCTAACAAAGTCCACCCTGATGTGGGCATTGCTGTGAAACTGAACAACAAACAAGGATAGAAA
The DNA here is from genome assembly GCF_022749685.1 of Semicossyphus pulcher. NCBI lineage: Eukaryota > Metazoa > Chordata > Actinopteri > Labriformes > Labridae > Semicossyphus > Semicossyphus pulcher. The sequence goes on from NW_027211726.1 coordinate 3,567,913, forward strand.
AAGACCACTTCTGCCCTCATACAGTGTGACTTACCAAGGACTTAGACAGACTGACAGAGTATTACTCAGGAGCTGCTGTCTAACCACTAAGGTTTTAGAACCATTATATTTTATGGTCAAGACTACTAATGCTTTAAAATGAGAGTACTGTAAATAATACAGTCTTTAAATAGAATTAATAAAAGCTGATGCATTGTACTGATACTATTTTATACAGATCAAGTGGTAAAAACTAAATGACCAACACAGTAAGTCATCTGATTCAGGTCCAGAGCCTTTGCACCTACTGTGGTCATTTATCATCCATGTAAAGTGCAGTCCAGTCAGTCTCCTGTGTTGTTTTTACAGACAGATTATAAAGTTGAGTTTTATAAAGAAAATTGCACATTAAAACCAAAAGTTCAGTGTGAAGTTAAACGTACTGTACCTCCACTTTGATTGAAGCGTTGCATTAAGCCCTCAATGTTGGCTCTGAAGAAGTGCTGGTTCCACAGACACTCCTGAGAATACCACTCCTGCTGTTTTGGATCATCCTTGAATAATTCTTTCATCCAGTCCTGTTTTGGTTCTACTGTCTTGATGTTGCTGTCACAGGATCCTAACTGCACTTCATCAACCATCGCGATAGCCACAAACTCGGGAAAGTTTGGGACTCCAGAAGATGCAGTGAGGAAAAATTTCAGGGAGTGTTTGACTGTTAGACAGAGAAAGAGTTTTCAGCCTTTGGGTTGTCAAACTAAGGTGAAAAATAATAGAGCAGAGATTTGCTCTTAAAGATTATTTTGTCATCTGCAGGTGTCTGACTGATGATAATTGTATACAAAAAACCACAGCAGACATTCATCACACTTTCCTATGACCTGCTGTGGCCAAGCGGGCACTTTAAAGGCCCTGGAAACTCGGCTTCAAACAGCAAAAATGCATATATGATATCAGAGTTGAGTGAGTCATAAAGTATCCACAAAAATCTGAGTGAAAATAAATCACCAGAAAATCGTGTTGAAAATCGGCTCATTTGGCTGTTCAGAACATTTCTCAGGACTGTGTAGGCGTGGCAGATCCTGTGCTGATTGACACCTGCCGACGTCCGCCTGACCGCGTTCTCGTGGCAACTGTCAACACAACAATGGCGCATGGGAAAGGAAATTGTTTTCAGCAGCAGGGTAGAGGGTTTGTTGTACCACCCAGGTATGTGTGCATGTGCACATCATATCAAAACTATTGCTGTCAGGTGATTAAAATAATGAATCTAATTAATAACAGGCTTTGTGAGAAGCACATCACATGTAGACTTAGCCTCTTTCTACATGGTTATTTCTTACTTCCACACTTTCATTGTTCTCTCTTCTTCACCTCATTAAGTTTTAATTCACAAATGACTTTAATCTGATCACTTTGCTTCAGTCACCCCAACACACCTGCACCTGTGCTCTCTGCACCGCTACTGGCCCCGCTCAGTGGAGTTTGATGGACTTTTATCTCCTCATTTCAGTATAATATTGTGCAGCTTGCTGGAGGGAGATCGCCAGGGAGCTGAAAGTTTGATACTGAGCGCACAGCTGATATGGGCACAAAGATTGTTTACATTGCACATTAGAACTGCATATGTATGCCGATGTCAGCGATGCGGAGCGGACCCTCTTTTGCCGTTAGAAGTAAACTGGTCCCGCTGTTGTTTATTTGGTTGCCAAGACTTCGCGAGTGATTGATGTCCTGTGACTCCTGGCACACACAGGCATGATGGGGAAGAAGGCGATCGTTAGGAAGCTAGTTGCAACAGGTATGTGCAGAGACGTTCAGGGTATGTGGACACGAGTTAGCTCAGACTCAGAGAGGAAGACTGATCACGAGCTGAGAAGTGTTATTGCGCCTGTGAGGGCGGGACAACTGCGGTTGATTGGTTCAAGGAAATGTATGACATAATAAGTATCCTAACATAACCACGCCCAATTCAACCCCAATGTCAAGGAAGTTAACAAAGAAAGAATGGCAATAACTCGAGTTTGGATTTAAACTAATTTCTAAAACTTTTTAGATACTTACTAGTATGTACATAAGACCCTAAATTACATAGAAGGATTTTGATTAACAGGGGCTTTAAGCAACAAACTCAATTAACTGCCTTTCTTTGCTCCATGTCAATTTTGAATTATATTTCATTATAATTTAATATGACGTTTACATTTTCAATGTAATCATTTCAAGTGGTTTCAACTATTTCCTCCGAGTAGTTTTTGATCAAACTCGATCTCTCCGCCCAGAGGAGCTTCTGCTAGAGTTCAACTTTTCCAAGAGTGAAACAATTTGTAGCTTAAAAGTCTATTCTTTGAGTTATTCTTTCCGACACCGAAATTCACAGTGTTCCGCGCTCCACAGCAAGAAATGATAAACATTGTCACAGAAACCAGATTAATGTTAATGTTCCTGAATGCGCACTGTCCCTGTTAGATAAATTAATAATCAGGAAGTGATCTTACCTGTCGATGCAACATCACAGAACAGGAGCAACACGAATACGATTTTCACAAACGTCATTTTACAATCATCAAGTAGCTAAGTTTGGATAAGTGAGAGACGGTCGACTGATTTCACGCTTTCCTTTCATACTTGGCAGCGTGCTGTGGGGCGTGTTTGTTATTGACTGAGACAAACTTTTCTTTCATTATGTTTTTTTTTAAATGACAATTCAAGTGTTTTATCAAATACTGATTACAGACCCGAAATAAATTACAGATTTCTGTATAAAACTACAGAATAGATATATTTAAAAAACTTTAGTGTAAAGCTACTGAAGCTGATAACCCATGTTCCCTACATACAAATATAACCAGTTTATTTCTTTTTACCGTACTGACGGTGGCAGAAGGGCCCCAGGTAATCTGTTTAGAGTAGAGGTGCACCCGAAAACTGCTTAAAGTCTGTTTTGTGGAATAAAGGCCAATTTTAGCAAGTCATTAAAAAAATGTTCAGTATATTTTCCCCCATAGTATCATATGTTATTTGTACTGTGAAAGTATTGATTAAATTATTATTGAATCAACATGCATCAGTAAGAAATGTCTGCTTTGCTCGATGTGTTCTGATTGATTAGAAGAGTAAAATCAACATATATGTGTACTGATGGATAAAGGATAGATGTTATGGTGAAGACAAAGAATTAAACTCTTTTAAAAGTTTGTTTTGATTAAAGGTAATGTTTGATCTCATTGTGACCTTTGAGTGTGTAAGATAAGTGCAGTGAAAGTGATAATGGAAAGTATTTAGAGTAATGATTACTGTCTGTCTGTCACTCTGTGTGTTGCTGCTGTCCAAGCAGGTCTCTCTTGAGAATGAGACCCCGTGTCTCAACGACATTACCTGTTTAAATAAAGGCTAAATAAAAAATAAATAAAAATAAAATGGAGGCAAAGGGACACAGACAACTGGTGAAACAGGGAAGTATATTTAATCAAAATATCAGGACGATTAAATGTTGGGAAAACATTCCTTTAAGCTTCCTGTCACATAACCGCTTTACGTGTCAAAGAACATGAAGTCAAGTTTCACCAAGGTCAATCAACAGTTACTTGATCTCAAACAAAAAGAGTTATCAACATAAAATCAAATGGAGAATACGTAGAACTAAAGCTACATGGAATATGGTGAGAAATTCACTAAATACTTTCTGCAGCTTGAAAAAAGGAATATATCCAGGAAACACATGAATAAAATTTGGGTTGAAAATGAAACAGAAGTTACCAGTACAAATGATATTCTTAAAACAATAACAAACTATTATGCTAATATTTTTAATGATGAAGAAACCCGATCAGTGAATCTCTCTTTGCTGGATGTTATGAAATCCTGCCCTCATCCTAAACTTACAGATGAACAACGTGTATTATGTGAGGGTCTTATTGGTGAAAGTGAGTTATATGATGCAATACATTCTTTTCACAATGGAAAGTCTCCTGGATTAGATGGGATACCTGTGGAGGTCTATAAAACTTTCTTTCCGGAAAGTAAGGAGGCTTTGTTAGCCTGTTTTAACTTTTCCTTTGAAATCGGACAGCAGTCTAACTCCCAGAGAGAAGGGTTAATCTCTCTTATGCTAAAACATGATGCAGACGGCCAGGCAAAAGATCCTGTGAAATTAAAGAATTGGAGACCCCTGACACTTTTGTGCTGTGATGCTGCTATATTAGCTCAATGTATTGCTCTTAGATTAAAGAAGGTTATTCAACATTTAATACACTTTGATCAAACTGGTTTTCTGGAGGGTCGATTCATAGAAGATAATATCTGGTTTCTTCTTGAAGTAATTGAATATTATGATAAGAATCAGTTGCCTGGTTAGATTTTTATAGCCGACTTTGAAAAAGCATGTGATACAATCAGGTGGAGTTGTGGCAAAAAAGCTCCCAGAACCCTCTTGTCAGCAACTTCATTTCAATCTCCAATAGGTAATGAAACATGGTTGAAAAACTCTTCAAAATAGGTTATAAAACTTAGTTGAAAAACTCTTTAAACTTCAAAACATTTGACCATTTGACAGTAAAACTTTAAGGGCCGGTTTCACAGACAAGGCTTTAATTAAGCCAGGAGTAGGCCTTAATGTGTACTAGTTAAACCAGGAAATTTAAGTGGCTTTCATGGACGTGGCCTAAGTTTAGCTTAGTTAGTCGGTGACTATGGAGTCCTGGAGTAAGGTAAGTAAGCCTAAAAGAGAACACCAGGGTTAAGCCTCATTAGGTTAAGTATGAGCACATGCTGTTGGTCTAATGGTGCTCATAAAAACCCGGAATGGAATTGAAAAACACAGTGACTGGTGTGAACCTGGAGATAAAACAACAGCAGAAGCAAAGATAATTTGTTCAAAATACTTTAGTGAGTCTGAAAAAAGTCTGAAAAAACTAAAACAAAACTGTGTCAAACAATCCAGTAACTGAAAGTAAAAGCCAGACTGCTTTCACTGAGCAAGAGAAGAAGAGTGGTTGTGTTGCAATTTGCAGTAAATTCAACACAAATTAAAATATAACAAGAAAAGTTTAACTTCTTGTGAGATATCTTTATTGTTTTCAGTGTTTTACTTTTCTCATATTTCTATTTTTGTGACATACACTTTAGAATGATATCTGCCTTTATAGACTCTGTGGAAGAACCTTAAACTGGTGTAAACAAATAGAGAATGCAGAGATTGGAAGAGAGCGAATTAATACTGGTGAATTGTACACCATGTGATGACCGAAAGTAAATTGGTCAGTGTTTTTGGTCAATATATTCCACTGTCTGCGTCAATCTTTATTCTTTTTTCATACTAAGGACCAAATGAGTTTATTGCTTCTAATGGAGTATTTTAATCACCGCAAACAATATCTTAAGACGGCCTCGATTTTCTCATTTAATTTTCCGTGCACACTATTTAAATAAAAAAATAAAATAAAAAAAGCCATGATAAATACACTACATATTTAAATGCGTCTCATCTGATTGTGCTTCAATGTAAAAGCATCTCTGTATGCAAGTCCTTGTTGGTCATTGCTGGCCTGAGCCATGGGCACAACTGCTAGATCCTGATTTTTCATTGGAGGATCAGGACAGCAGCGCTGCTTCAGGTAGTTGTGCAGCACTCCGATTACACTTATCCACAAGTACTCGTCTGGCTGGCCTCTGTAGTGCATGTTGGTCTTCATTAAGATATTCCAAATAGTCCATTCTTCTTCACAAACAGGACTAAACAGAAGTTAAACCTGCCTCTTTGAAGGATTAATTTAAGCTTCAATTTAGGCCTAGAGTAGCTCTAACCTTCCCTCTTGCAATCAGCTTAGTTTAATCCAGAACAGGCTAAGTCTACGACTATTTTAAAATAGGTTTGTGCAAGTCGCTTTTAGTTAAGACAGCTCAAACAGGCATTTTAGTCTGGGACTAGGCTTAAGCCTTGTCTGTGAAACCGGCCCTAAAACCTTAACTTTAAAACATTTGACCGTAAAACCTTAACTTTAAAACATTAACTTTAAAACATTTGACCATAAAACTTTAACTTTAAAACATATGTCCGTAAAACCTTAACTTTAAAACATTTGACCGTTAAACCTTAACTTTAAAACATTTGACCGTTAAACCTTAACTTTAAAACATTTGACCGTTAAACCTTAACTTTGAAACATTTGACCGTTAAACCTTAACTTTAAAACATTTGACCGTTAAACCTTAACTTTGAAACATTTGACCGTAAAACGTTAACTTTGAAACATTTGATCGTAAAACGTTAACTTTAAAACATTTGACCATAAAACGTTAACTTTGAAACATTTGATCGTAAAACCTTAACTTTAAAACATTTGACCGTAAAACCTTAACTTTAAAACATTTGACCATTTGACAGTAAAACTTTAAAACATTTGACTGTAAAACTTTGACTTTAAAACATTTGACCGTAAAACGTTAACTTTAAAACATTTGATCGTAAAACCTTAACTTTGAAACATTTGATCGTAAAACGTTAACTTTGAAACATTTGACTGTAAAACCTTAACTTTAAAACATTTGATCGTAAAACGTTAACTTTGAAACATTTGACTGTAAAACCTTAACTTTGAAACATTTGATCGTAAAACGTTAACTTTAAAACATTTGACTGTAAAACCTTAACTTTAAAACATTTGATCGTAAAACGTTAACTTTGAAACATTTGACTGTAAAACCTTAACTTTGAAACATTTGATCGTAAAACGTTAACTTTGAAACATTTGACTGTAAAACCTTAACTTTAAAACATTTGATCGTAAAACCTTAACTTTAAAACATTTGACTGTAAAACCTTAACTTTGAAACATTTGACCGTAAAACCTTAACTTTAAAACATTTGACTGTAAAACCTTAACTTTGAAACATTTCACCATTTGACACTCTTTCCCCATATTTGTTTATCCTTGAAATAGAATTATTGGCCATAAAAAGAAGAAATAACTCAAATATTACAGGTTTAGTGATGAATCAAATGGAGTCAAAAGCCTCGTTTTATGCAGATGATGCTTCCTTTCATCTAAATCCAGATGCTCTCTCATTGGAGACCCTTATTTCTGACTTCAATTGTTTTGCTTCTCTATCAGGGTTGAAGCCCAACTTTGAAAAATGTTGCATTCTTAAAATTGGATCACTGAAGTATCAACATTTTCAGATACCATGCCAGAGTCTGATTAAATGGGCTGATGATCCAGTGAGTCTTTTAGGAATGCATATTCCAGTAGATAATACGCTTTTAGTTCAGACAAATTATGATGTGAAACTCAAAAAGGTTGACAGAATTCTCCAGGCCTGGAGGGGAAACATTTAAGTATTGATGGTAAAGTTGCAATAATCAATTCCTTAATAGTTTCTTAGTTTACATATTATCTATTGTCTTTGGCCTCTCAGGATGTTACCTTCTTTAAAACCTATGAAAAGAAACTCTTTAGATTTATTTGGGACGGTAAACCAGAAGAAATTAAACGTCGCTATTTGTATAATACATGTGAGAATGGTGGCCTTGGTTTAATAAATCTTTCGGCTCTGGATCGCAGTCTGAAAGCATAAAAAATCACAACTTAATTTACATGTCTGCTGTAAAAATAACTCATAAGCTTTGTTAACATCAGCTTCTTTGCATACTCCATTCCAGTTATAGTTCATTGTTGTTATTATCTTCATCATGGAGAAATATGATTAAAAAATCACAACTTCATTTACATGTCTGCCGCCCGTGCATTAACAATTACAAATGGCTGGTGAATTGGAAAATAAACACTGCCATGTATCATCATTTTATATCCTCTGAGAATATAATTTCTCATCCCCATCATTTTCAAACACACTGGAAAGATGTGTTCGACACTCCTCTTCCCTGGTTGAAGACATTTTGTCTGTCAATCATCGTGTTCTACCTATTTATGGGCTTTTCAGTTACAATTATTTTACTAAATATTGCCAACAAGAAAAATGTTAAAAACATGGAACATAGCTGATGATAATAGTTGTAGATTTTGTCATGATGAAGAAGAGGATATTATCATGTATTTTGGTATTGTCCTGTTGTTGCATCTTTCTGGCAGCAGGTGGCAGACTGGCTGGCTGAGCAGGCAATCCTTCTACCTTTATCCCCATTTCATGTTATTTGGGGCTTTCAAGATGATCAAAACATGATTTTGAATATCTTTGTAGTGCTTGGCAAAGTTTAGATAATGAAGTCAGTCCAAAAGTTGTCTTTGAGAAGCTTCATTTTAAGGATTAAGGATTATTATCTTTAGGAAAAGCTGATTTTGAATAGTAAAAAAAGCGATATCCTGACATTATCAAAAGTCTGGGATACAGAGGAATGAATCTGATGATAATCTTATGCTATCCATGTCATCATTTTTGGTTTCTTCTGATGTTAAAAGAGTGAAGAAACTTGAGAACTGGATTAAGGTACAAAGTATATAGAAAATGTTTGTAGATATGTATGTAGACACGTATGTATATACTGTTTGTTTGTGTATGTGTATTTTGGTAAAAACAAACAAACAAAAACATTGCAGGCATGTGCTGCAGATAAATGTAATCAAGGACAATAAGAAAAGGACAGTAACATTTGTAAAATGTGGATGTTAACAAGGTTTAATTTTTACGTATCTGTGTGTGTATGTGTGTGGGGGGGGGATGTAAGGACAGAGAGTGTGTGTGGCTATGTGAGAAAAAAGAAGAAGCCAGACAGGAAGACGCCATACACACACAATACAAAAATAAAAAGAGAGAAAAGGGAAGTGTCTATCTGTGTGTGTGTGTGTGTGCGCGATTTTATGTCCTAACAGAAAGTCTAAGAATAAGAATTCTAAGAAATTGCTGTGATTTTATTGACTCCTCACTCGGTGGAGTTCAGCTTCCTCTTCAAATTGTCGCTGTTCTCCTGTCAAGACAAACAGTGAATAAATCTTACTAATATTGGTGTCCGCATGACGCAGAACATTAAAGCTTTATGGTGAACTGGATATTACTTCCTGTTAGCCGGCTGGAACCCTGAAATACAAATGAAAAATACCACCACATGTTACATTTGATCAACATTCAGAATTTATGAAACAACAAAAATGGAAAATCTGTTCAGTGGGCTTCACAATCACTTATCCACTTAATTGACTACTTAACAGAAATACAATGCAAAATATGCAAGACAAGACTATCACAGGTATTTATTCTAAATTCATCAGGAGATATAAAAAATGTGTTCCTCACCATTATTGTTTCTTCTCCAGATGAAGAGTCCAACAATGCAGACAGGCAGAAGGAGCAGCAGTCCAACGATGACTCCAGGAACAAGACCAGCGGGAAACCCTGAGGGAGAGCCTGCAATCAAAACAAACCATTAGAGTTCATTCACAGTGTTTCAACCTAACAAGCCATGCTGTGTGATTCTGAAAGGGTTTCCATTGTGTAAGTCCTGGAACTTATTCTTTTAATTTCCTTTGATTAGGGCCCGAGCACCAACGGGTGCGAGGACCCTATTGTGTTTGTTAGGATTGTTATTATTCTTCACAATCCACTTAAATCCCATTTTGGAGGGGGTTACCATGCTCAAAAACTCATGAAACTGTGCAGGCACATCAGAAGTGGCGATAAATGGGATATTTTATGGGTCTCAAACACGGGCGCGGCAAAGTGGCTCAATAGTGCCACCTGGAAATTTCAATAAGAGGTCCCCATTGAGGTTACTTTCACCTTCATGTGCGAAATTTGGTATGAAGATTTAGCATGTCAAGACCTACAAAAAAGCCTCTTGCACCCAAACCTAAAACCAAACAGGAAGTCCACAATTTTCCAATGAATGTGAAAAAATGGTGAATTGTGAAAGGACAGGCTAAAAAACACCCATCAATCAGAGGATACTACACTTCATATAAAGCAATTAAATAACACAGTGAAAGTGGATGCTATACCCTACAGTGTGGTTGGGTTTAAATGCACACTTTTTAGTCATTGTGATTGAAATCATTCTGATTGGAGATTACAGGTCAACTGTTTACATGGGGTGTGATCCATTACGATCTGGTGTTCACATGTGCCACACTGGAAAATGGTCCTCCTTCTCTCTTGATTTATTCCCTCAGTAAACATTTTCCTAATGAGTTTATGGTCTCAATCTCTGGTTTCAAGTCTTCTTCAACACAGCATGATGTTCATTTAGCAAATTATGGTCTCATTTACAGTCAAATACACCCTGAAGCAGGACATTTATTTGGGCTTTGCAACCTGTAGTTGACAAGTTAGATGCCTATCATCCAGGATAGAGAGGTAGGAATCCTGTATCCACCCGGTTCTCAAAATATGGTCCCTTTTGGCTAAAAAACCCCCAAAACAAAATGGCTACGGCCAAAATGCCAAACTTAAGGCTTCTACAGAAGCTAAAGAAGGGTTTAAAAACTAATCAGTGATGTCCCAGAGGCTCTGTCCACCTCTTTCATACAGTCAATGGTTACACTGAGACCAGCCTTACCTTCATTGCTTCTGATCGCTGCTTTGTCCAGTTTGGTGACATTGTCCTCCTTCACACCAGAGAGCTGAAACACACATTCGTACCTCCCCCAGTCTTCAGTGTTCACTGATGAAATGTTCAGTTCAACACTAGTCTGGAAGGATCCGTCGTGGTTGGGGAGGATCTCTCCGTGTTCAACATTTTCATAAAGCTCCTCTCCATCTTTCCTCCAGAACAGCACGGCTCTGTCAGGGTAGAAACCTGTAGCGTGGCAGCTGACTGGAGAAGAGGCAGTCTTCTGGAGGAGAGACACTGAAGGAAGCTCTGTAGGGAGGCAGAGGGAAACAGAAGAGTCTATACTGAGACTCAAGGATGGAGAATTTGTATATCCTACACTTTCATTTTCATTGGCATGCTGCATTAGAAACAGAAAATGTAGCAGTACATTGGGTCCTTAATTCTACCTGTTCTCTGCAGAAACGTCCTCCCATAGTGCACGTACATCTTCAGCATGCTGGGGAACAGGGAGGTGAAGTAGTGTTTACTCAATTCTAATGTATCTTTGTCAGCATCCCATCTGAGTTTGGTGCTGAAAGCCTGTGGTTTTGAAGCAGTCCATGTCAGTGTCTGCAGGTCCAATGCGATGAAGTCCTCTCCATCATAACCAAACTGGTCATAACCAACAATCTCTCCAGTCTCGTCATCCCACTCACAGCCACTCATCCTTTGCAAAACGTGGACACCTGACAGAGCGACAGAGACAACAGGAAAAGTGACACTCCAGCAAAGTTGGCTATTAACAGATGATATCACATCTTAACTACAGAGACAGACTGACCCACAGAACGCAGTTATTGGATGATGCAGCTAATTATCATGTGGTCGGTGCGGACGGCTAAACAACAGAGAGACTGCTGAGATCCTGACACAGCCCATATCCTCTAAACCTCAGAGCCAATGCAGAAAGGAAATCCAGAAGGGAACCAGAGCTGTCTTGATGATGAGCATTACAAGACTGACACTGAACGTGTCATGGATGCACATGGATATGGACAGGCCACAGCTGTGGGGGTTGGTAGTCACACTCTCTGCCCTTGGTATTAGCAAGGTACTGGGTTGCAATGCTAGCATACTTCAGGTAGTGAGCTGATGTGCAGAGCAGACTGTAAAAGAATCAGATTCAATTCCTGTCTTCAAACTAATCTACAACCTGCATGACCAGATCTCCAGCTCATCAGAAAGGTGAATAACAGGTATGATGGCTGACCTCTAACAAAGTCCACCCTGATGTGGGCATTGCTGTGAAACTGAACAACAAACAAGGATAGAAAAAGACCACTTCTGCCCTCATACAGTGTGACTTACCAAGGACTTAGACAGACTGACAGAGTATTACTCAGGAGCTGCTGTCTAACCACTAAGGTTTTAGAACCATTATATTTTATGGTCAAGACTACTAATGCTTTAAAATGAGAGTACTGTAAATAATACAGTCTTTAAATAGAATTCATAAAAGCTGATGCATTGTACTGATACTATTTTATACAGATCAAGTGGTAACAACTAAATGACCAACACAGTAAGTCATCTGATTCAGGTCCAGAGCCTTTGCACCTACTGTGGTCATTTATCATCCATGTAAAGTGCAGTCCAGTCAGTCTCCTGTGTTGTTTTTACAGACAGATTATAAAGTTGAGTTTTCTAAAGAAAATTGCACATTAAAACCAAAAGTTCAGTGTGAAGTTAAACGTACTGTACCTCCACTTTGATTGAAGCGTTGCATTAAGTCCTCAATGTTGGCTCTCAAGATGTGCTGGTTCCTCAAACACTCCTGAGAATACCACTCCTGATGTTTTGAAACATCCTTGAATACTTCTTTTATCCAGTCATGTTTTGGTTCTGCTGTCTTGATGTTGCTGTCACAGGATCCTATCTGCACTTCATTTACCATCGCGATACCCACAAACTCGGGAAAGTTTGGGACTCCAGAAGATGCAGTGAGGAAAAATTTCAGGGAGTGTTTGACTGTTAGACAGAGAAAGAGTTTTCAGCCTTTGGGTTGTCAAACTAATGTGAAACATAATAGAGCAGAGATTTGCTCTTAAAGATTATTTTGTCATCTGCAGGTGTCTGACTGATGATAATTGTATACAAAAAACCACAGCAGACATTCATCACACTTTCCTATGACCTGCTGTGGCCAAGCGGGCACTTTAAAGGCCCTGGAAACTCGGCTTCAGACAGCAAAAATGCATATATGATATCAGAGTTGAGTGAGTCATAAAGTATCCACAAAAATCTGAGTGAAAATAAATCACTAGAAAATCGTGTTGAAAATCGGCTCATTTGGCTGTTCAGAACATTTCTCAGGACTGTGTAGGCGTGGCAGATCCTGTGCTGATTGACACCTGGCGTCCACCTGACTGCATTCTCATGGCAACTGTCAACACAACAATGGCGCATGGGAAAGGAAATTGTTTTCAGCAGCAGGGTAGAGGGTTTGTTGTACCACCCAGGTATGTGTGCGTGTGCACATCATATCAAAACTATTGCTGTCAGGTGATTAAAATAATGAATCTAATTAATAACAGGCTTTGTGAGAAGCACATCACATGTAGACTTAGCCTCTTTCTACATGGTTATTTCTTACTTCCACACTTTCATTGTTCTCTCTTCTTCACCTCATTAAGTTTTAACTCACAAATGACTTTAATCTGATCACTTTGCTTCAGTCACCCCAACACACCTGCACCTGTGCTCTCTGCACCGCTACTGGCCCCGCTCAGTGGAGTTTGATAGACTTTTATCTCCTCATTTCAGTATAATATTGTGCAGCTTGCTGGAGGGAGATCGCCAGGGAGCTGAAAGTTTGATACTGAGCGCACAGCTGATATGGGCACAAAGATTGTTTACATTGCATATTAGAAGTGCATATGTATGCCGATGTCAGCGATGCGGAGCGGACCCTCTTTTGCCGTTAGAAGTAAACTGGTCCCGCTGTTGTTTATTTGGTTGCCAAGACTTCGCGAGTGATTGATGTCCTGTGACTCCTGGCACACACAGGCATGATGGGGAATAAGGCGATCGTTAGGTAGCTAGTTGCAACAGGTATGTGCAGAGACGTTCAGGGTATGTTGACACGAGTTAGCTCAGACTCAGAGAGGAAGATTGATCACGAGCTGAGAAGTGTTATTGCGCCTGTGAGGGCGGGACAACTGCGGTTGATTGGCTGAAGGAAATGTATGACATAATAAGTATCCTAACATAACCACGCCCAATTCAACCCCAATGTCAAGGAAGTTAACAAAGAAAGAATGGAAATAACTCGAGTTTGGATTTAAACTCATTTCTAAAACTTTTTAGATATTTACTAGTATGTACATAAGACCCTAAATTACACAGTTAGAAGGATTTTGTGGATTTGGGTTTACAGGGGCTTTAAGCAACAAACTCAATTAACTACCTTTCTTTGCTGCATGTCAATTTTGAATTTTATTTCATTATAATTTAATATGACGTTTACATTTTCAATGTAATCATTTCAAGTGGTTTCAACTATTTCCTCCGAGTAGTTTTTGATCAAACTCGATCTCTCCGCCCAGAGGAGCTTCTGCTAGAGTTCAACTTTTCCAAGAGTGAAACAATTTGTAGCTTAAAAGTCTATTCTTTGAGTTATTCTTTCCAACACCGAAATTCACAGTGTTCCGCGCTCCACAGCAAGAAATAATCAACATTTTACAGAAACCAGATTAATGTTAATGTTCCTGAATGCGCACTGTCCCTGTTAGATAAATTAATAATCAGGGAGTGATCTTACCTGTCGATGCAACATCACAGAACAGGAGCAACACGAATACAATTTTCACAAACGTCATTTTACAATCATCAAGTAGCTAAGTTTGGATAAGTGAGAGACGGTCAACTGATTTCACGCTTTCTGTTGATACTGAGCAGCGTGCTGTGGGGCGTGTCTGTTCTTGACTGAGACAAACTTTTTACATTTTCGTTTTTTAAATGACAATTCAAGTGTTTTATCAAATACTGATTACAGACCCGAAATAAATTACAGATTTCTGTATAAAACTACCGAATAGATATATTTAAAAACTTAAAGCTACTGAAGCTGATAACCCATGTTCCCTACATACAAATATAACCAGTTTATTTCTTTTTACCGTACTGACGGTGGCAGAAGGGCCCCAGGTAATCTGTGTGAGCTGCCGTAGTGATCAAAGTAGAGGTGCACCCGAAAACTGCTTAAAGTCTGTTTTGTGGAATAAATCATTATTGAATCAACATGCATCAGTAAGAAATGTCTGCTTTGCTCGATGTGTTCTGATTGATTAGAAGAGTAAAATCAACATATATGTGTACTGATGGATAAAGGATAGATGTTATGGTGAAGACAAAGAATTAAACTCTTTTAAAAGTTTGTTTTGATTAAAGGTAATGTTTGATCTTCTTGTGACCTTTGAGTGTGTAAGATAAGTGCAGTGAAAGTGATAATGGAAAGTATTTAGAGTAATGATTACTGTCTGTCTGTCACTCTGTGTGTTGCTGCTGTCCAAGCAGGTCTCTCTTGAGAATGAGACCCCGTGTCTCAACGACATTACCTGTTTAAATAAAGGCTAAATAAAAAATAAATAAAAATAAAATGGAGGCGAAGGGACACAGACAGCTGGTGAAACAGGGAAGTATATTTAATCAAAATATCAGGACGATTAAATGTTGGGAAAACATTCCTTTAAGCTTCCTGTCACATAACCGCTTTACGTGTCAAAGAACACGAAGTCAAGTTTCACCAAGGTCAATCAACAGTTACTTGATCTCAAACAAAAAGAGTTATCAACATAAAATCAAATGGAGAATACGTAGAACTAAAGCTACATGGAATATGGTGAGAAATTCACTAAATACTTTCTGCAGCTTGAAAAAAGGAATATATCCAGGAAACACATGAATAAAATTTGGGTTGAAAATGAAACAGAAGTTACCAGTACAAATGATATTCTTAAAACAATCACAAACTATTATGCTAATATTTTTAATGATGAAGAAACCCGATCAGTGAATCTCTCTTTGCTGGATGTTATGAAATCCTGCCCTCATCCTAAACTTACAGATGAACAACGTGTATTATGTGAGGGTCTTATTGGTGAAAGTGAGTTATATGATGCAATACATTCTTTTCACAATGGAAAGTCTCCTGGATTAGATGGGATACCTGTGGAGGTCTATAAAACTTTCTTTCCGGAAAGTAAGGAGGCTTTGTTAGCCTGTTTTAACTTTTCCTTTGAAATCGGACAGCAGTCTAACTCCCAGAGAGAAGGGTTAATCTCTCTTATGCTAAAACATGATGCAGACGGCCAGGCAAAAGATCCTGTGAAATTAAAGAATTGGAGACCCCTGACACTTTTGTGCTGTGATGCTGGTATATTAGCTCAATGTATTGCTCTTAGATTAAAGAAGGTTATTCAACATTTAATACACTTTGATCAAACTGGTTTTCTGGAGGGTCGATTCATAGAAGATAATATCTGGTTTCTTCTTGAAGTAATTGAATATTATGATAAGAATCAGTTGCCTGGTTTGATTTTTATAGCCGACTTTGAAAAAGCATGTGATACAATCAGGTGGAGTTGTGGCAAAAAAGGTCCCAGAACCCTCTTGTCAGCAACTTAATTTCAATCTCCAATAGGTAATGAAACATGGTTGAAAAACTCTTAAAAATAGGTTATAAAACTTAGTTGAAAAACTCTTTAAACTTCAAAACAGTTGACCGTAAAACCTTAACTTTAAAACATTTGACAGTGTCACGGCCCCTCTACTTGGTAGGCTCTACTGCTGTTTTGCTCTCTGTCTCCAGGACTGCAGACCTGGTGGCAGGCTAATCAGGTGAATGGGACACACCCGGGCCCGGTGTGTCACATGTATTTAAGCCAGAGCAGCAGCAGCAGCCAGTCTCTGGGCAGACCTCCTATCACCACACACCTCTGCGTTGCTCTTTTGTTTGTTCTTCTTTGTTTTTATACAACAACATCCATGCAACACATTTACACCCATCCACACCCCACACGACTGACTTTACAGATTATTCATATCTACATGTTTTTGTTGGTTTTGATTATGTTGTAAATAAATAAATTCTTTGATTAGTATACCCATGTGTCTCCCGTTTTTGTCGCAGTCTTAGAGCCGGGCTGTGACAAATGGGGGCTCGTCCTTTTTGCTGAAGTGTTCCTGGTAAGTTTGGGTAGTGCTTTTGTCCACTGTTTTCCCTTCGTGAGGTTGTTATTTGAACTGTGTAATCAGTGGAGATTTGTCTCTGGTGTGTTGGTACCACATGTCCAGAGTTTGCTGTTTGTAAGCCTATTAAGCCTATAGGTTGTCAGTGTTGCTTTTGTGATTTGGAACTATAGGTTGTTTGATTTTGGGTAGTGTGTGTGTACTTTGGTGAATTAGGTAACTTTTGAGTACAGGTTAGCCATTACACATTGAACTTAGTTTTGTCAGAGCTTCTTCCCTGGTTAGGCTGAAGGACGTTTTCCCTTTGGAACTCGTTTGGGGGGATTTGTAGTGTGGTAGTGAACGTGGCTAGAGCAGTTGTCTCGGGAGCACATCCGTGGTAACTGACAGGTCGCCAGTTTCTGGTTGCCTTGACGTCCAGCGGGCTATCAGTGCATCAGTACCCACCGCAATTAGCTACCTGAAGACTAGGGGGGGAGTTTAGCTAGTTTTTTGTTGGGCAGTTAGTGGGAATGGCTCTGACTTTGTTTGCTGTGAATTTGGCTGTCTGAATGCTCATGTTATATAGCATACTTTTGCTTGTAAGTGTTGTGCAGTGTAGTAGTTTTTCTTTTGGTTAAGCATCTTGGTTTTGTTATGGCAGGGGTTGAGGACTTTTTGAAAGCACCTTCAGAGGAGGTTTTGGAGCATTGTAGTCGAGAGCAGCTTTTGAAAATTGCAGAGCGCTTCAGAATGGATGTTGGTGATAAACGTATGAAGGAGAACATAAAATCCATCTTGAAGGCTAATTTGTTTGAAGATGGAGTTCTCAAAGTGATTGCGCCTCCTGTTGGTTCTGTTTCTGGTGTTGCTGGTTTGAGTTCTAGCTTAACTTTTGAGCAGCAAAAGGAACTTCTGTTGTTGCAGATGGAGCACAGTAGGATTCAGCAACAGGTTGAGAATGAAAAATGGGCTGTAGAAAAACTGAGGCATGAGACAGAACTTAAAACACTCGAGTTGGAGCAGTATAAACTAAGTCTGATTCGTGATGGTAGGGTCACAGCGGACTCTGTTTAATGTTTCATCCGTATCTCCTGAGTTGTCACCACGGTTTGATGTGGCGAGCAATTTGCGTTTGGTCCCAAAGTTCTGTGAGAATGATCCAGACACTTTCTTTTCATTGTTTGAGCGTGTAGCTGACAGTAGAAAGTGGCCTTATTCTGAGCGTACTCTCTTATTACAATGTGTGTTAACTGACAAGGCTCAAGAAGCTTACTGTTCCCTTCCTGTGAGTGAAAGCCAAAGTTATTCTTCGGTTAAAAATGCTGTGTTGAAGGCATATGAGTTGGTGCCGGAGGCGTACAGGCAAAGGTTTAGGATGTCTGAAAAGTCAAGTCAGCAGACTAATATGGAGTTTGCTAGGGAGTTAGTAACTCATTTTAATCGGTGGTGTATGGCTCTAGAGGTACAAACATTTGATGACTTGTGTAGTCTTGTAGTTTTGGAACAGTTTAAAAATACTCTGCCAAGCAATGTTGCTACCTATATAAATGAGAGCAAGGTCAAAACTGCTGCAGAGGCTGCTGCACTTGCAGACGAGTATGTCCTGACGCATAAGGTTGACTTTGAGTCCAAGGCTTTTGATGCTGGTGTCAAGGTTCATTCAACAAAGTGGTCAGGTGATCTAGCTGCTAGGTCAGAAAGACTTCCAGGAGGTCAGTCTGATGGAATGTGTAACTATTGTAAGGAATATGGGCACTGGAAAGCAGAATGTCCTGTTTTAAGGGCTAAAAGCAAGCGTACCGGGGATGGGTATGTGAAACCTTCAGCGCTGGCTGCGTCTGTTCAAACTGTCCCAAGTTCTGCTCTGTCTTGTGGCCAGGTAGATGTGAAAACGGGTAGTAAGGGTAAGCTTTCAGATTACCTTCCGTTTGTGTCTGATGGTTTCCTGTCGTTGGTTGGTGGTTCGGCAAAGGTGCCAGTTAAGATCCTGAGGGATACTGGTTCCTTGGATTCATTTGTTTTGGCTTCAGTTCTGCCATTTTCCAACAAAAGTAAAACAGGGGACTTTGTCTCTGTCCGTGGTATGGGTATGGAAGTTTTTCCAGTTCCACTGCATAAGTTGGTGCTAGACTGTGGTTTGGTGAGGGGTGAGGTCAAGATGGGTTTGCGCCCCGCACTGCCCATTGAGGGTATTGCAGTCATTCTGGGAAATGATTTGGCAGGTAGCCGTGTCTGGGCTGATGTTCCTTCATTGCCTGTGCTAACCTTCCCACCTTGTCTTTCAGAACAGGCTGAATGTTTTCAGGCATATTCCATGGCCTCAACAGGTACTGTTGCGAGGACCACAGGAAGAGGCAAAATGGCACAAACCTCATTCAGTAAGCCTAAAAAGAGAGCGAATTGATGGCATGACCATATGTCAGAGCATTAAAAAAAAACAAAGAACAAAGAATTGCTCTTAAAGTAAAACTTTAAAACATTTGATAGTAAAACTTTAAAACATTTGACCGTTAAACGTTAACTTTAAAACATTTGACAGTAAAACGCTAACTTTAGAACATTTGACCGTTAAACCTTAAAGTCGAGCTGAAACGGCATTTCGAGAGTATCTAGCTTCCGTATTGTGACGTATTTTCAAGTGAAACAGGACGTGCACACGGGACATGTCATTGGAGGGATTTGATTTGATCGTTGATAAGTGGGCGTAGACAGACGTTCTCCACAGCGCAGTAGCTAGCTAACTGACCGAACGTTCTTGGTGCTCTGCGGCTAAATGTTGCAGATTGATTGGTTGAAATTGGTTGGTTCTAGCCTACGTAAGCACACGGGATATTTTTTTTTTACAGAAAGAAAAAAGGATCGGATTTTGATATAAGAATACGAAGAAATTGATTTTCTCTATTTTTTTTTTGGCCTATATTGTCAAATAGTTGCACAATATTACCGGGGATGTGATCGAAAAGGATTAAAATGACATTTTTCATTTCACCTCGACTTTAACTTTAAAACATTTGACCATTAAACTTTAAGACATTTGATTATAAAACTTTTGATTTTTAACTTTAACTGGAAAACATTTGCTTATAAAGTTTCAAAAATTTTTGGTAAATGGTAAAGTTGCAATAATCAATTCCTTAATAGTTTCTTAGTTTACATATTATCTATTGTCTTTGCCCTCTCAGGATGTTACCTTCTTTAAAACCTATGAAAAGAAACTCTTTAGATTTATTTGGGACGGTAAACCAGAAACAATTAAACGTAGCTCTTTGTATAATACATGTGAGAATGGTGGCCTTGGTTTAATAAATCTTTGGGCTCTGGATCGCAGTCTGAAAGCGTCATGTGTACAGAGATGGTATAATAATCCCCCCTGGTTTTCATCCAAATTATTTCTTTCCTGAAGTGATTCATTCACAGGAAAATGTTTTCCCTTTTTTCAACTATCTGCCCGCTCAATGAAAAATTGACTCACCTTTTTTGTGCCTCTTTCTTTCAAATAAACAGATCTATTTTGTGAATGACATATTAAATGTCAAAGGAGATTTTCTTTCGTTTGTTTCGTTGATGTTAAAATATGGGGAGGTAGTTACAAGTCATTGCTATGCCTAGCTATTGTCTGCAATACCTTGCACCAATACTTTGATTGTTTTTGTTTTTAATGTATTTGCTATTGTTGCTTCTGTTCTTTCTTTCATGTAAAGTGCCTTTGAGTACCTTTTAAAGCACTATATAAATAAAATACATTATTATTATTGTTGAGTTGAGTTTATTTATCTCGAACAATCAACCACATGAAATTACATAATAAAAAGAAAACACAAACATAAACTGTCAAATCTTACAGTCAATATAAACAAAAGAAAACACAACAAAAGGGTTCGAGAAGGAGCAGAAAGAAGCAGATGCTTATTTAATCCTGCCCCTTCCTTACAATATCATTCATAAAAAAACTTTTATCAATCTAAAATAACATGAAAAATAAATATATATATATACATACACATACACATATACATACACATATCCATTTATATACATACACAATAGTAATAAAATCACAAAAAAAATTAAAATAAACTATGCTTAACAATAAAAATCTATTCATTATCTAATTATAATTATAATTATAGAGCTCCTTCATTTTGTACTCATTAATGAGTTTTTCTTTATATCTCTTCTTGAACTGTACAATGGTCTTACTTCTTTTGATTTCTTCCTCCAAACTATTCCACAGGGTTACCCCATAAACTGAAACACAGAAGCTTTTAAGAGTAGTGCGTACATAAGGCTGCTTTAAATTAAGTGTTCCTCTTAAGTTATATCCTCCCTCTCTCTCCATAAACATTTTTTGAATGTTACCTGGTAGTACTTTGTGACTTGCTTTATACATAAGCTGTGCTGTTCTAAATTTTACTAAATCCATCAATTTCAAGGTTTGTGACAATAAAAATAGTTGATTCGTGTGCTCACGATACCCAGCATGATTAACTGTCCTTATTGCTCTTTTTGCAGTATACATATCTTTTGTAGGGTGGTCTTGTAAGTATTACCCCATACTTCCACACAATAGAGAAGATATGGTAATATAAGTGTGCAATACAGTGTGTGAAGTATTACCTGATTCAAAATGTGTTTTGCTTTACCCAAGATTCCAATGCTTCTTGAAATCTTGGTACACAGACATTTTATATGAGGCTTCCAGCAGAGCTTGTGGTCTATTATAACCCCTAAAAACTTGTTTTCATACACTCTTTCTATTACCGCATTCTCAATTTTCACTTCGATATTTGCATTTATTTTACCATTTCCAAATACCATAAATTTGGTTTTACTCAAGTTTAAAGATAATTTATTTATACCGAACCAACATTTCAGTTTGCTCATTTCTTTCTCAACCACCTCCAAGAGCTGCTGCAAGTCCTCCCCAGAACAACAAACATTTGTGTCGTCTGCAAAAACAACACATTTCAATACATTTGATACTTTACAAATATCATTGATGTACATTATAAATAATTTAGGGCCCAGGACTGACCCCTGTGGGACACCCCAGGTAATGTTTAAGCACTTTGACATGTGATGACCCATCTGTACAAATTGCCTCCTATTTTCTGAATAACTTTTCAGCCAATCTAAAGCCACTCCTCTCACACCATACCTAGCCATCTTTTTAAGCAATATCTCGTGGTCGATTGTGTCAAATGCTTTTTTTAAATCTATGAATATTCCGACGACATACTTTTTATTTTCTATACATCCTGTTAATTCCTCCACTAATTCCATTAAAGCCATAGAAGTCGATCTGTGTGCTCTAAAACCATACTGACTGTCCATTATCAAGTTATTCTTTTCAATAAAATTGTCCAGTCTTGACGCAAAGAGCTTTTCTAGTAATTTTGAGAACTGAGGAAGTAAGGAAACCGGTCTATAGTTGGTGTAAAGATGTTTGTCATCAGCTTTATATAATGGGATGACTTTGGCAACTTTCATTTTATCTGGGAATATAAATGTTTTAAATGATAAATTACATATATGTGTTAGTGGATCAACAATTCCATCTATCGGTTTCTTTACCAGAGTCATATCAATATCATTCCCATCTGTGGACGTTTTATTCTTACACTTATTTACAATATCAATCATTTCCTTTTTTTCTACAGTTCCCAAAATAATTGAATATGGGTTTCTCTCTTCGCAGTCCTCATCAGCAGATCTCTTTCCCGTATAATTTATTTCCTTTGCTAGTTTTGGTCCCACATTTACAAAGAAATTGTTGAATCCGTCAACCATGTCATTCATATCTTTAATTGTCATGTTATCAAAAAAATATTCTGGATAAGTTGGCTTGGTTTGCCTTTTACTGATAATACTTTTTAATATATTCCAAATTCCTTTTGAATTATTTTTATTATTTTCTAGTAATTTGGAATAATAATCCTTCTTACATGTCCTTATAATATTAATCAACTTATTTTTATATTTCTTGTATTTTTGCTCTGCCCCTAATGTTCTGTATTTCATAAATTGCCTATATAGAGTTTTTTTTTTTTCTACATGCATTTTGCAGTCCCTTTGATATCCACGGCTTGTCTGAGTACTTCTTCTTCTTAAACTGCAGTAATGGACAATTTTTGTCATATAAAGATGTAAATATATGTAAAAATAACTCATAAGCTTTGTTAACATCAGCTTCTTTGCATACTCCATTCCAGTTATAGTTCATTGTTGTTATTACCTTCATCATGGAGAAATATGATTAAAAAATCACAACTTCATTTACATGTCTGCCGCCCGTGCATTAACAATTACAAATGGCTGGTGAAGTGGAAAATAAACACTGCCATGTATCATCATTTTATATCCTCTGAGAATATAATTTCTCATCCCCATCATTTTCAAACACACTGGAAAGATGTGTTCGACACTCCTCTTCCCTGGTTGAAGACATTTTGTCTGTCAATCATCGTGTTCTACCTATTTATGGGCTTTTCAGTTACAATTATTTTGCATCTTTCTGGCAGCAGGTGGCAGACTGGCTGGCTGAGCAGGCAATCCTTCTACCTTTATCCCCATTTCATGTTATTTGGGGCTTTCAAGATGATCAAAACATGTTTGAATATCTTTGTCGTGCTTGGCAAAGTTTAGATAATGAAGTCAGTCCAAAAGTTGTCTTGAACAAATAATAGGGCTTGCTCTGCGATTTCTTTGTCCTAACAGAAAGTCTAAGCCTAAGAATTCTAAGAAATTGCTGTGATTTTATTGACTCCTCACTCGGTGGAGTTCAGCTTCCTCTTCAAATTGTCACTGTTCTCCTGTCAAGACAAACAGTGAATAAATCTTACTAATATTGGTGTCCGCATGACGCAGAACATTAAAGCTTTATGGTGAACTGGATATTACTTCCTGTTCGCCGGCTGGAACCCTGAAATACAAATGAAAAATACCACCACATGTTACATTTGATCAACATTCAGAATTTATGAAACAACAAAAATGGAAAATCTGTTCAGTGGGCTTCACAATCACTTATCCAGTTAATTGACTACTTAACAGAAATACAATGCAAAATATGCAAGACAAGACTATCACAGGTATTTATTCTAAATTCATCAGGAGATATAAAGAATGTGTTCCTCACCATTATTGTTTCTTCTCCAGATGAAGAGTCCAACAATGCAGACAGGCAGAAGGAGCAGCAGTCCAACGATGACTCCAGGAACAAGACCAGCGGGAAACCCTGAGGGAGAGCCTGCAATCAAAACAAACCATTAGAGTTCATTCACAGTGTTTCAACCTAACAAGCCTGACTGGTCTAACAAGTCTGAAAGGGTTTCCATCGTGTAAGTCCTGGAACTTATTCTTTTAATTTCCTTTGATTAGGGCCCGAGCACCAACGGGTGCGAGGACCCTATTGTGTTTGTTAGGATTGTTATTATTCTTCACAATCCACTTAAATCCCATTTTGGAGGGGGTTACCATGCTCAAAAACTCATGAAACTGTGCAGGCACATCAGAAGTGGCGATAAATGTGATATTTTATGGGTCTCAAACACGGGCGCGGCAAAGTGGCTCAATAGTGCCACCTGGAAATTTCAATAAGGGGTCCCCATTGAGGTTACTTTCACTCTCATGTGCGAAATGTGGTCTGAAGATTTCGCATGTCAAGACCTACAAAAAAGCCTCTTGCACCCAAACCTAAAACCAAACAGGAAGTCCACAATTTTCCAATGAATGTGAAAAAATGGTGAATTGTGAAAGGACAGGCTAAAAAACACCCATCAATCAGAGGATACTACACTTCATATAAAGCAATTAAATAACACAGTGAAAGTGGATGCTATACCCTACAGTGTGGTTGGGTTTAAATGCACACTTTTTAGTCATTCTGATTGAAATCATTCTGATTGGAGATTACAGGTCAACTGTTTACATGGGGTGTGATCCATTACGATCTGGTGTTCACATGCGCCACACTGGAAAATGGTCCTCCTTCTCTCTGGATTTATTCCCTCAGTAAACATTTTCCTAATGAGTTTATGGTCTCAATCTCTGGTTTCAAGTCTTCTTCAACACAGCATGATGTTCATTTAGCAAATTATGGTCCCATTTACAGTCAAATACACCCTGAAGCAGGACATTTATTTGGGCTTTGCAACCTGTAGTTGACAAGTTAGATGCCTATCATCCAGGATAGAGAGGTAGGAATCCTGTAACCACCCGGTTCTCAAAATATGGTCCCTTCTGGCTAAAAAAACCCCAAAACAAAATGGCTACGGCCAAAATGCCAAACTTAAGGCTTCTACAGAAGCTAAAGAAGGGTTTAAAAACTAATCAGTGATGTCCCAGAGGCTTTGTCCACCTCTTTCATACAGTCAATGGTTACACTGAGACCAGCCTTACCTTCATTGCTTCTGATCGCTGCTTTGTCCAGTTTGGTGACATTGTCCTCCTTCACACCAGAGAGCTGAAACACACATTCGTACCTCCCCCAGTCTTCAGTGTTCACTGATGAAATGTTCAGTTCAACACTAGTCTGGAAGGATCCGTCGTGGTTGGGGAGGATCTCTCCGTATTCAACATTTTCATAAAGCTCCTCTCCATCTTTCCTCCAGAACAGCACGGCTCTGTCAGGGTAGAAACCTGTAGCGTGGCAGCTGACTGGAGAAGAGGCAGTCTTCTGGAGGAGAGACACTGAAGGAAGCTCTGTAGGGAGGCAGAGGGAAACAGAAGAGTCTATACTGAGACTCAAGGATGGAGAATTTGTATATCCTACACTTTCATTTTCATTGGCATGCTGCATTACAAACAGAAAATGCAACAGTACATTGGGTCCTTAATTCTACCTGTTCTCTGCAGAAACGTCCTCCCATAGTGCACGTACATCTTCAGCATGCTGGGCAACTGGGAGGTGTAGTAGTATTTATTATATTCTAATCTATCTTTGTCAGCATCCCATCTGAGTTTGGTGCTGAAAGCCTGTGGTTTTGGAGCAGTCCATGTCAGTGTCTGCAGGTCCAATGCGATGAAGTCCTCTCCATCATAACCATACTGGTTAAAACCAACAATCTCTCCAGTCTCGTCATCCCACTCACAGCCATTCATCCTTTGCAAAATGTGGGCACCTGACAGAGTGACAGAGACAACAGGAAAAGTGACACTCCAGCAAAGTTGGCTATTAACAGATGATATCACATCTTAACTACAGAGACAGACTGACCCACAGAACGCAGTTATTGGATGATGCAGCTAATTATCATGTGGTCGGTGCGGACGGCTAAACAACAGAGAGACTGCTGAGATCCTGACACAGCCCATATCCTCTAAACCTCAGAGCCAATGCAGAAAGGAAATCCAGAAGGGAACCAGAGCTGTCTTGATGATGAGCATTACAAGACTGACACTGAACGTGTCATGGATGCACATGGATATGGACAGGCCACAGCTGTGGGGGTTGGTAGTCACACTCTCTGCCCTTGGTATTAGCAAGGTACTGGGTTGCAATGCTAGCATACTTCAGGTAGTGAGCTGATGTGCAGAGCAGACTGTAAAAGAATCAGATTCAATTCCTGTCTTCAAACTAATCTACAACCTGCATGACCAGATCTCCAGCTCATCAGAAAGGTGAATAACAGGTATGATGGCTGACCTCTAACAAAGTCCACCCTGATGTGGGCATTGCTGTGAAACTGAACAACAAACAAGGATAGAAAAAGACCACTTCTGCCCTCATACAGTGTGACTTACCAAGGACTTAGACAGACTGACAGAGTATTACTCAGGAGCTGCTGTCTAACCACTAAGGTTTTAGAACCATTATATTTTATGGTCAAGACTACTAATGCTTTAAAATGAGAGTAGTGTAAATAATACAGTCTTTAAATAGAATTAATAAAAGCTGATGCATTGTACTGATACTATTTTATACAGATCAAGTGGTAAAAACTAAATGACCAACACAGTAAGTCATCTGATTCAGGTCCAGAGCCTTTGCACCTACTGTGGTCATTTATCATCCATGTAAAGTGCAGTCCAGTCAGTCTCCTGTGTTGTTTTTACAGACAGATTATAAAGTTGAGTTTTATAAAGAAAATTGCACATTAAAACCAAAAGTTCAATGTGAAGTTAAAGGTACTGTACCTCCACTTTGATTGAAGCGTTGCATTAAGTCCTCAATGTTGGCTCTGAAGAAGTGCTGGTTCCTCAAACACTCCTGAGAATACCTCTCCTACTGTTTTGGATCATCCTTGAATACTTCTTTCATCCAGTCATGTTTTGGTTCTGCTGTCTTGATGTTGCTGTCACAGGATCCAAACTGCACTTCATCAACCATCCCGATACCCACAAACTCGGGAAAGTTTGGGACTCCAGAAGATGCAGTGACGAAAAATTTCAGGGAGTGTTTGACTGTTAGACAGAGAAAGAGTTTTCAGCCTTTGGGTTGTCAAACTACGGTGAAAAATAATAGAGCAGAGATTTGCTCTTAAAGATTATTTTGTCATCTGCAGGTGTCTGACTGATGATAATTGTATACAAAAAACCACAGCAGACATTCATCACACTTTCCTATGACCTGCTGTGGCCAAGCGGGCACTTTAAAGGCCCTGGAAACTCGGCTTCAAACAGCAAAAATGCAAATATGATATCAGAGTTGAGTGAGTCATAAAGTATCCACAAAAATCTGAGTGAAAATAAATCACTAGAAAATCGTGTTGAAAATCGGCTCATTTGGCTGTTCAGAACATTTCTCAGGACTGTGTAGGCGTGGCAGATCCTGTGCTGATTGACACCTGGCGTCCACCTGACTGCGTTCTCATGGCAACTGTCAACACAACAATGGCGCATGGGAAAGGAAATTGTTTTCAGCAGCAGGGTAGAGGGTTTGTTGTACCACCCAGGTATGTGTGCATGTGCACATCATATCAAAACTATTGCTGTCAGGTGATTAAAATAATGAATCTAATTAATAACAGGCTTTGTGAGAAGCACATCACATGTAGACTTAGCCTCTTTCTACATGGTTATTTCTTACTTCCACACTTTCATTGTTCTCTCTTCTTCACCTCATTAAGTTTTAACTCACAAATGACTTTAATCTGATCACTTTGCTTCAGTCACCCCAACACACCTGCACCTGTGCTCTCTGCACCACTACTGGCCCCGCTCAGTGGAGTTTGATAGACTTTTATCTCCTCATTTCAGTATAATATTGTGCAGCTTGCTGGAGGGAGATCGCCAGGGAGCTGAAAGTTTGACACTGAGCGCACAGCTGATATGGGCACAAAGATTGTTGACATTGCATATTAGAAGTGCATATGTATGCCGATGTCAGCGATGCGGAGTGGACCCTCTTTTGCCGTTAGAAGTAAACTGGTCCCGCTGTTGTTTATTTGGTTGCCAAGACTTCGCGAGTGATTGATGTCCTGTGACTCCTGGCACACACAGGCATGATGGGGAAAAAGGCGATCGTTAGGTAGCTAGTTGCAACAGGTATGTGCAGAGACGTTCAGGGTATGTGGACACGAGTTAGCTCAGACTCAGAGAGGAAGATTGATCCCGAGCTGAGAAGTGTTATTGCGCCTGTGAGGGCGGGACAACTGCGGCTGATTGGTTCAAGGAAATGTATGACATAATAAGTATCCTAACATAACCACGCCCAATTCAACCCCAATGTCAAGGAAGTTAACAAAGAAAGAATGGCAATAACTCGAGTTTGGATTTAAACTGATTTCTAAAACTTTTTAGATACTTACTAGTATGTACATAAGACCCTAAATTACACAGTTAGAAGGATTTTGTGGATTTTGATTAACAGGGGCTTTAATCAACAAACTCAATTAACTGCCTTTCTTTGCTCCGTGTCAATTTTGAATTATATTTCATTATAATTTAATATGACGTTTACATTTTCAATTTCATCATTTCAAGTGGTTTCAACTATTTCCTCCGAGTAGTTTTTGATCAAACTCGATCTCTCCGCCCAGAGGAGCTTCTGCTAGAGTTCAACTTTTCCAAGAGTGAAACAATTTCTAGCTTAAAAGTCTATTCTTTGAGTTATTCTTTCCAACACCGAAATTCACAGTGTTCCGCGCTCCACAGCAAGAAATCATCAACATTGTCACAGAAACCAGATTAATGTTAATGTTCCTGAATGCGCACTGTCCCTGTTAGATAAATTAATAATCAGTAAGTGATCTTACCTGTCGATGCAACATCACAGAACAGGAGCAACACGAATACGATTTTCACAAACGTCATTTTACAATCAACAAGTAGCTAAGTTTGGATAAGTGAGAGACAGTCGACTGATTTCACGCTTTCCTTTCATACTTGGCAGCGTGCTGTGGGGCGTGTCTGTTATTGACTGAGACAAACTTTTCTTTCATTATGTTTTTTTTTAAATGACAATTCAAGTGTTTTATCAAATACTGATTACAGACCCGAAATAAATTACAGATTTCTGTATAAAACTACCGAATAGATATATTTAAAAACCTTTAGTGTAAAGCTACTGAAGCTGATAAACCATGTTCCCTACAAACAAATATAACCAGTTTATTTCTTTTTACCGTACTGACGGTGGCAGAAGGGCCCCAGGTAATCTGTTTGAGCTGCCGTCGTGTTTAGAGTAGAGGTGCACCCGAAAACTGCTTAAAGTCTGTTTTGTGGAATAAAGGCCAATTTTAGCAAGTCATTAAAAAAATGTTCAGTATATTTTCCCCCATAGTATCATATGTTATTTGTACTGTGAAAGTATTGATTAAATTATTATTGAATCAACATGCATCAGTAAGAAATGTCTGCTTTGCTCGATGTGTTCTGATTGATTAGAAGAGTAAAATCAACATATATGTGTACTGATGGATAAAGGATAGATGTTATGGTGAAGACAAAGAATTAAACTCTTTTAAAAGTTTGTTTTGATTAAAGGTAATGTTTGATCTTCTTGTGACCTTTGGGTGTGTAAGATAAGTGCAGTGAAAGTGATAATGGAAAGTATTTAGAGTAATGATTACTGTCTGTCTGTCACTCTGTGTGTTGCTGCTGTCCAAGCAGGTCTCTCTTGAGAATGAGACCCCGTGTCTCAACGACATTACCTGTTTAAGTAAAGGCTAAATAAAAAATAAATAAAAATAAAATGGAGGCGAAGGGACACAGACAACTGGTGAAACAGGGAAGTATATTTAATCAAAATATCAGGACGATTAAATGTTGGGAAAACATTCCTTTAAGCTTCCTGTCACATAACCGCTTTACGTGTCAAAGAACATGAAGTCAAGTTTCACCAAGGTCAATCAACAGTTACTTGATCTCAAACAAAAAGAGTTATCAACATAAAATCAAATGGAGAATACGTAGAACTAAAGCTACATGGAATATGGTGAGAAATTCACTAAATACTTTCTGCAGCTTGAAAAAAGGAATATATCCAGGAAACACATGAATAAAATTTGGGTTGAAAATGAAACAGAAGTTACCAGTACAAATGATATTCTTAAAACAATCACAAACTATTATGCTAATATTTTTAATGATGAAGAAACCCGATCAGTGAATCTCTCTTTGCTGGATGTTATGAAATCCTGCCCTCATCCTAAACTTACAGATGAACAACGTGTATTATGTGAGGGTCTTATTGGTGAAAGTGAGTTATATGATGCAATACATTCTTTTCACAATGGAAAGTCTCCTGGATTAGATGGGATACCTGTGGAGGTCTATAAAACTTTCTTTCCGGAAAGTAAGGAGGCTTTGTTAGCCTGTTTTAACTTTTCCTTTGAAATGGGACAGCAGTCTAACTCCCAGAGAGAAGGGTTAATCTCTCTTATGCTAAAACATGATGCAGACGGCCAGGCAAAAGATCCTGTGAAATTAAAGAATTGGAGACCCCTGACACTTCTGTGCTGTGATGCTCGTATATTAGCTCAATGTATTGCTCTTAGATTAAAGAAGGTTATTCAACATTTAATACACTTTGATCAAACTGGTTTTCTGGAGGGTCGATTCATAGAAGATAATATCTGGTTTCTTCTTGAAGTAATTGAATATTATGATAAGAATCAGTTGCCTGGTTAGATTTTTATAGCCGACTTTGAAAAAGCATGTGATACAATCAGGTGGAGTTGTGGCAAAAAAGCTCCCAGAACCCTCTTGTCAGCAACTTAATTTCAATCTCCAATAGGTAATGAAACATGGTTGAAAAACTCTTAAAAATAGGTTATAAAACTTAGTTGAAAAACTCTTTAAACTTCATAACAGTTGACCGTAAAACCTTAACTTTAAAAAATGTGACCGCAAAACCTTAACTTTGAAACATTTGACTGTAAAACCTTAACTTTGAAACATTTGACCGTAAAACTTTAACTTTAAAACATTTGACCGTTAAACCTTAACTTTAAAACATTTGACCATTTGACCGTAAAACCTTCACTTTAAAACATTTGACCTTAAAACGTAAAACTTTAAAACATTTGACCGTAAAAAGTGAAACTTTAACTTCAAAACATTTGAACGTAAAAACCTTAACTTTGAAACATTTGACCGTAAAACCTTAACTTTGAAACATTTGACCGTAAAACCTTAACTTTAAAAAATTTGACCGTTAAACCTTAACTTTGAAACATTTGACCATTTGACCGTAAAACCTTCACTTTAAAACATTTGACCATAAAACGTAAAACTTTAAAACATTTGACCGTAAAAAGTGAAACTTTAACTTCAAAACATTTGAACGTAAAAACCTTAACTTTGAAACATTTGACCGTAAAACCTTAACTTTGAAACATTTGACCGTAAAACGTAAAACTTTAAAACATTTGACCGTAAAAAGTGAAACTTTAACTTCAAAACATTTGAACGTAAAAACCTTAACTTTGAAACATTTGACCGTAAAACCTTAACTTTGAAACATTTGACCGTAAAACCTTAACTTTAAAACATTTGACCGTTAAACGTTAACTTTAAAAAATTTGACCGTTAAACCTTAACTTTAAAACATTTGACCATTTGACCGTAAAACTTTAACTTTAAAACATTTGACCGTAAAACGTTAACTTTAAAATATTTGACCGTAAAACGTTAACTTCATAACATTTGACCGTAAAACCTTAACTTTAAAACATTTGACCGTAAAACGTAAACTTTAAAACATTTGACCTTAAAACATTTGAACGTAAAACTTTAACATTAAAACATTTGAACGTAAAACCTTAACTTTAAACATTTGACAGTAAAACTTTAAATTTAAAACATTTCACCGTAAAACCTTAACTTTAAAACATTTCACCGTGTCAACTTTAAGACATTTGATTATAAAACTTTTGATTTTATAACTTTTGCTTAAAAACATTCGCTTATAAAGTTTCAAACCTTTTGCCAACAGGGGGAGTTTTTATATCACTGCCTCCAATACTATAATTTTGGTGATTGTTTTATTAAATGGATACGTACATTAGATCAAAATCCTTTCAGCACAATTATTAATAATGGGCACATTTCTGACCCAGTTAAACTTTCTAGAGGGAAGGCAAGGCTGTCCTCTTTCACCATATTTGTTTATCCTTGTAATAGAATTATTGGCCATAAAAAGAAGAAAAAACTCAAATATTACAGGTTTAGTGATGAATCAAATGGAGTCAAAAGCCTCGTTTTATGCAGATGATGCTTCCTTTCATCTAAATCCAGATGCTCTCTCATTGGAGACCCTTATTTGTGACTTCAATTGTTTTGCTTCTCTATCAGGATTGAAGCCCAACTTTGAAAAATGTTGCATTATTAAAATTGGATCACTGAAGTATCAACATTTTCAGATACCATGCCAGAGTCTGATTAAATGGGCTGATGATCCAGTGAGTCGTTTAGGAATGCATATTCCAGTAGATAATACGCTTTTAGTTCAGACAAATTATGATGTGAAACTCAAAAAGGTTGACAGAATTCTCCAGGCCTGGAGGGGAAACATTTAAGTATTGATGGGAAAGTTGCAATAATCAATTCCTTAATAGTTTCTTAGTTTACATATTATCTATTGTCTTTGCCCTCTCAGGATGTACCTTCTTTAAAACCTATGAAAAGAAACTCTTTAGATTTATTTGGGACGGTAAACCAGAAACAATTAAACGTAGCTCTTTGTATAATACATGTGAGAATGGTGGCCTTGGTTTAATAAATCTTTCGGCTCTGGATCGCAGTCTGAAAGCGTCATGTGTACAGAGATGGTATAATAATCCCCCCTGGTTTTCATCCAAATTATTTCTTTCCTGAAGTGATTCATTCGCAGGAAAATGTTTTCCCTTTTTTCAACTATCTGCCCGCTCAATGAAAAATTGACTCACCTTTTTTGTGCTTCTTTCTTTCATATAAACTGATCTATTTTGTGATTGACATATTAAATGTCAAAGGAGATTTTCTTTCGTATGATTGGTTGATGTTAAAATATGGGGAGGTAGGTACAAGTCATTGCTATGCCTAGCTATTGTCTGCAATACCTTGCACCAATACTTTGATTGTTTTTGTTTTTAATGTATTTGCTGTTGTTGCTTCTGTTCTTTCTTTCATGTAAAGTGCCTTTGAGTACCTTTTAAAGCGCTATATAAATAAAATACATTATTATTATTGTTGAGTTGAGTTGAGTTTATTTATCTTGAACAATCAACCACATGAAATTACATAATAAAAAGAAAACACAAACATAAACTGTCAAATCTTAGTCAATATAAACAAAAGAAAACACAACAAAAGGGTTCGAGAAGGAGCAGAAAGAAGCAGAAGCTTATTTAATCCTGCCCCTTCCTTACAATATCATTCATAAAAAAACTTTTATCAATCTAAAATAACATGAAAAATAAATATATATATATACATACACATACACATATACATACATATATACATACAAATATATACACATACATACATATATCCATATATATACATACACAATAGTAATAATAAAATAAAATCACAAAAAAATTAAAATAAACTATGCTTAACAATAAAATCAATTCATTATCTAATTATAATTATAATTATAGAGCTCCTTCATTTTGTACTCATTAATGAGTTTTTCTTTATATCTCTTCTTGAACTGTACAATGGTCTTACTTCTTTTGATTTCTTCCTCCAAACTATTCCACAGGGTTACCCCATAAACTGAAACACAGAAGCTTTTAAGAGTAGTGCGTACATAAGGCTGCTTTAAATTAAGTTTTCCTCTTAAGTTATATCCTCCCTCTCTCTCCATGAACATTTTTTGAATGTTACCTGGTAGTACTTTGTGACTTGCTTTATACATAAGCTGTGCTGTTCTAAATTTGACTAAATCCATCAATTTCAAGGTTTGTGACAATAAAAATAGTTGATTCGTGTGCTCACGATACCCAGCATGATTAACTGTCCTTATTGCTCTTTTTGCAGTATACATATCTTTTGTAGGGTGGTCTTGTAAGTATTACCCCATACTTCCACACAATAGAGAAGATATGGTAATATAAGTGTGCAAGACAGTGTGTGAAGTATTACCTGATTCAAAATGATCATGTACAAAAAATCATTGATGTACATTATAAATAATTTAGGGCCCAGGACTGACCCCTGTGGGACACCACAGGTAATGTTTAAGCACTCTGACATGTGATGACCCATCTGTACAAATTGCCTCCTATTTTCTAAATAACTTTTCAGCCAATCTAAAGCCACTCCTCTCACACCATACCTAGCCATCTTTTTAAGCAATATCTCGTGGTCGATTGTATCGAATGCTTTTTTTAAATCTATGAATATTCCGACGGCATACTTTTTATTTTCTATACATCCTGTTAATTCCTCCACTAATTCCATTAAAGCCATAGAAGTCGATCTGTCTGCTCTAAAACCATACTGACTGTCCATTATCAAGTTATTCTTTTCAATAAAACTGTCCAGTCTTGACGCAAAGAGCTTTTCTAGTAATTTTGAGAACTGAGGAAGTAAGGAAACCGGTCTATAGTTGGTGTAAAGATGTTTGTCATCAGCTTTATATAATGGGATGACTTTGGCAACTTTCATTTTATCTGGGAATATAAATGTTTTAAATGATAAATTACATATATGTGTTAGTGGATCAACAATTCCATCTATCAGTTTCTTTACCAGAGTCATATCAATATCATTCCCATCTGTGGACGTTTTATTCTTACACTTATTTACAATATCAATCATTTCCTTTTTTTCTACAGTTCCCAAAATAATTGAATATGGGTTTCTCTCTTCGCAGTCCTCATCAGCAGATCTCTTTCCCGTATAATTTATTTCCTTTGCTAGTTTTGGTCCCACATTTACAAAGAAATTGTTGAATCCGTCAACCATGTCATTCATATCTTTAATTGTCATGTTATCAAAAAAATATTCTGGATAAGTTGGCTTGGTTTGCCTTTTACTGATAATACTTTTTAAATATATTCCAAATTCCTTTTGAATTATTTTTATTATTTTCTAGTAATTTGGAATAATAATCCTTCTTACATGTCCTTATAATATTAATCAACTTATTTTTATATTTCTTGTATTTTTGCTCTGCCCCTAATGTTCTGTATTTCATAAATTGCCTATATAGAGTTGTTTTTTTTCTACATGCATTTTGCAGTCCCTTTGATATCCACGGCTTGTCTGAGTACTTCTTCTTCTTAAACTGCAGTAATGGACAATTTTTGTCATATAAAGATGTAAATATATGTAAAAATAACTCATAAGCTTTGTTAACATCAGCTTCTTTGCATACTCCATTCCAGTTATAGTTCATTGTTGTTATTATCTTCATCATGTAGAAATATGATTAAAAAATCACAACTTCATTTACATGTCTGCCGCCCCTGCATTAACAATTACAAATGGCTGGTGAACTGGAAAATAAACACTGCCATGTATCATCATTTTATATCCTCTGAGAATATAATTTCTCATCCCCATCATTTTCAAACACACTGGAAAGATGTGTGCGACACTCCTCTTCCCTGGTTGAAGACATTTTGTCTGTCAATCATCGTGTTCTACCTATTTATGGGCTTTTCAGTTACAATTATTTTGTCATTACGAATTTAATTTCAACTTAAAATTGCATCAATTAATCAAATTACTCTATCACTTCATAAAGCGGTCAAACATATCTGATTCTAATGCGGCGCAGTCACACAAAGTTACACACAATCCAAAGTGACCAAAGTAACAATGAATGAATGAATCACACAGACCGCCTGCACAACATAACACCACATCAAACTTAAACAGATCATATTATCTACAATAAATCAAGCATACATACCAATAGCGTCTCTGCGCTCGTCTAAGCATTGATGCAAACAAACTTTTCATCGGCTCGTTTCTCCCTGAAGGAGCCTGCCATGCTGAGCAAACAGAAGACAAAACGCAGCTGCACAGGTGAACCTCCTAATCAAACCGGCCTCTCTCTCTACCTGCACGCCTGGAGCCTGAGCTGCCACACCTCTCAATCAGCTCAACGCTGACCTCTTGTGCGCTACTTAATTATTTACATGATTTCAAACTATGATCTGAAATATACCAAACCAACAAAAGCAAAGAAGAGAAAGTAAAAGAGAAAAAATCACAGTTCAACGACTCATGACTTAACAATCACTGAAGTATCAACATTTTCAGATACCATGCCAGAGTCTGATTAAATGGGCTGATGATCCAGTGAGTCGTTTAGGAATGCATATTCCAGTAGATAATA
Source organism: Semicossyphus pulcher (assembly GCF_022749685.1). Classification (NCBI taxonomy): domain Eukaryota; kingdom Metazoa; phylum Chordata; class Actinopteri; order Labriformes; family Labridae; genus Semicossyphus; species Semicossyphus pulcher. Next base: position 3,604,329 of record NW_027211726.1, read on the forward strand.
CGATTTTAGTTCAGACAAATTATGATGTGAAACTCAAATGTTCTGTCGAATTCTGTCAACCTTTTTAAGTATTGATGGTAAAGTTGCAATAATCAATTCCTTAATAGTTTCTTAGTTTACATATTATCTATTGTCTTTGCCCTCTCAGGATGTACCTTCTTTAAAACCTATGAAAAGAAACTCTTTAGATTTATTTGGGACGGTAAACCAGAAGAAATTAAACGTAGCTCTTTGTATAATACATGTGAGAATGGTGGCCTTGGGTTAATAAATCTTTCGGCTCTGGATCGCAGTCTGAAAGCGTCATGTGTACAGAGATGGTATAATAATCCCCCCTGGTTTTCATCCAAATTATTTCTTTCCTGAAGTGATTCATTCGCAGGAAAATGTTTTCCCTTTTTTCTTTTTTTTTTTCATTTACTTTTTATTGATTTTTGATTTGTATATAAACAAACAAACAATCAAACAATGAACATGAAGACCTATAGACAAGTGCAAAAATATCAGGGGGAAAGTGAAGACGTGCATAAAGAGACATCTCCAGTTATGAAAATAAGCAATACAAATAAAAAAAGGTAAAAAGGAAAGTAAATAAAAGTATTAATAATAGTCCAATCAAAGATTATCTGAAGTCCGGTCTGACGGCAGAGACATATGTAATCCATTTTTGCCAATTTTCAATAAATACCTCCTTTTGTGTTCTTAGATTAAAAGTAATTCTTTCCATCACAAAGATGCTGTGCACAGTATCAATCCATTCATCTACACTAGGTGCCTCCCTCTTCAGCCATTTCTTGGTTATAGATTTCTTACAAGCCACCAGTAATATTCTCAGCAAATATTTATCTTTGTTCCTCCACTCCAGTTCCTCTAGATCAACCAGATATAACAAATTGAAGCCTATGGCTATGGCCAAAATTGTCATGAGTTTCTAGTTAAGTCCTGTCCCTGTGTTCCGGTCGGAGGTCCTGCCGACTCATGCCCGTGTTCCAGTCGGAGGCTCTGCCGACTCCTGCTCCTGTGTCCTGGTCGGAGGCTCTGCCGACTCCTGCTCCTGTATTCCAGTCGGCCCCCCGGCCGACTCCTGCTCCCAGGGTCCAGTCGGCTCCCCGGCCGACTCCTGCTCCCTGGGTCCAGTCGGCTCCCCGGCCGTCTCCTGCACCCCGGGTCCAGTCGGCTCCCCGGCCGTCTCCTGCTCCCCGGGTCCAGATGGCTCCTCTGGTCCAGCAGGAGGACTCCCCTCCTGGCTCTCCATCAGTGTCTCTGCCGACACCCCCTCTGGCCCAGCTGGAGGATTCCCATCCTGTTCCCCCGTTGGCGGTCCGGCTGACAGCTGTTCCAAGTTCTCCGTCGGCGGTCCGGCTGACACCTGCACCTGGATCTGGTTCCCCGTTGTTGGTCCAGCAGACACCTGCTCCTGGTTCCCTGTCGGCGGCCCGGCCGACGGCGGCCCAGCCGACGGCGGCCCGGCCGACACCTGCCTGTCCTCCGGAGAGGCTCTGCCCGCCTGCTCGGCACCACGGCCAGGCTCCTGATCTGCTTCGCTCGCCTGGTCGGCCCCCCGGCTGTCTTACTGATCTGCTTCGCTCGCCTGGTCGGCCCCCCGGCCGCCCTCCTGAAAGCATTTGTTTGGACTCTGCTCCTCCAGGCTGTAAGCCTGAAGTCTCTGACTCTGCCCCTCACCACCCTCTAGAAAAACTGTTTACCCCTAGCTCTGGACCCTGTGGCTAAAAAAACCCCAAAACAAAATGGCTACGGCCAAAATGCCAAACTTAAGGCTTCTACAGAAGCTAAAGAAGGGTTTAAAAACTAATCAGTGATGCCCCAGTGGCTTTGTCCACCTCTTTCATACAGTCAATGGTTACACTGAGACCAGCCTTACCTTCATTGCTTCTGATCGCTGCTTTGTCCAGTTTGGTGACATTTTCCTCCTTCACACCAGAGAGCTGAAACACACATTCGTACCTCCCCCAGTCTTCAGTTTTCACTGATGAAATGTTCAGTTCAACACTAGTCTGGAAGGATCCGTCGTGGTTGGGGAGGATCTCTCCGTATTCAACATTTTCATAAAGCTCCTCTCCATCTTTCCTCCAGAACAGCACGGCTCTGTCAGGGTAGAAACCTGTAGCGTGGCAGCTGACTGGAGAAGAGGCAGTCTTCTGGAGGAGAGACACTGAAGGAAGCTCTGTAGGGAGGCAGAGGGAAACAGAAGAGTCTATACTGAGACTCAAGGATGGAGAATTTGTATATCCTACACTTTCATTTTCATTGGCATGCTGCATTACAAACAGAAAATGCAACAGTACATTGGGTCCTTAATTCTACCTGTTCTCTGCAGAAACGTCCTCCCATAGTGCAAGTACATCTTCAGCCAGCTGGGGAACTGGGAGATGTAGTAGTATTTATTGTATTCTAATCTATCTTTGTCAGCATCCCATCTGACTTTGGTGATGAAAGCCTGTGGTTTTGGAGCAGTCCATGTCAGTGTCTGCAGGTCCAATGCGATGAAGTCCTCTCGATCATAACCATACTGGCTAAAACCGACAATCTCTCCAGTCTCGTCATCCCACTCACAGCCATTCATCCTTTGCAAAACGTGGGCACCTGACAGAGCGACAGCGACAACAGGAAAAGTGACACTCCAGCAAAGTTGGCTATTAACAGATGATATCACATAATGATAATAATAATAATACATTTTTATTTGTATTGCACTTTATATTTAGGGAATCTCAAAGTGCTACAGAGAAGAAAGATAAAACAAGACAATTTATACGTGTTAAAAGGAGAGCCTATAAAAGGCACCTAGCTTTCTTAAAAAGTTTTAAGGTCCCGACAGTCTGTGGGGCCCTCCGGTGGTCGGGGAGGGTGTTCCACAGCCTCGGAGCTGCAGAGGAAAAGGCCCGATCACCCATAGTGCGGAGCTTGGTTCAGGGGACTTGGAGGGTGTTCCTGGTTGCAGAAAGGTGGGTGCATGAGGAGGTCTGGAGGGTGAGGAGTTCTTTCAGGTATTGGGGGGCATGTCCGTGAATGCACTGATGAGTGAGAAGGGGGACCTTGTACTCAATTCTGAGTGGGACAGGGAGCCAGTGAAGGGATTTTAGAAAGGGGGTGATGTGATCATATTTGCGGACCCTTAACAGGATCCTTGCAGCGCTGTTCTGTATATATTGCAGCCTCTGGATGCTCTTTCCAGAGATGCCGGTGAGAAGTGCCTTACAGTAGCAGTACGAGCCTGGAGGAGACAAAGGCGTGAACAAACTTCTCTGCATCTGCCAGGGTGAGTATTGGACGGAGTTTGGCGATGTTCCTGAGGTGGTAGAATGATGTTTTACAGAGGTGTTTGATGTGGATGTCAAAAGTGAGTTGGGGGTCCATTTTAACACCCAGGTTGGTGACTGATGTGGAAAGGGGGATGATTTTGCCGGAGAAGGTGATACAGGTGATGGTGGAAGAGCGGAGCTGATGTGGTGTGCCAACTAGGATGGCTTCTGTTTTGGACCTGTTCAGCTGAAGAAAGTTGAGCTTCATCCACGCCTCTATCTCCTCCAGGCAGCTGGTGAGTGTGGATGTGGATGAACAGGGGGGAGAAGGAGAAGTGGGGGTTGTCCATATGTAGAGCTGTGTATCATCAGCATAGCAATGGTATGAAACCCAATGCCTGCTGATGAGATTGCCCAGGGGGAGCAGATAGAGGGTGAAGAGGGTGGGGCCCAGCACCGAGCCCTGAGGGACACCGCGGGTGACATTGTGGGTGTGTGACCTTGCTTTGCTCAGGGCGACGTATTTGGTTCTGTCGGTCAGATATGAGGTGAACCAGTTTTGTACATTGTCGGAGAGTCCAATGGTGTATTTCAGACGGTGAAGGAGGATGTTGTGATCAACTGTGTCAAAAGCAGCCGTTTGGTCCAGGAGGATGAGTAGAGATGGGGAACCGGTGTCTGCTGCCATCAGGAGGTCATTGGTGACCCTGACCAAGGCTGTTTCTGTGCTATGGCCAGGGCGGAAACCAGACTGAAACTTCTCAAAGAGGTTGTTATGTTTGAGGTGATCCTGAAGTTGTGCTGCAACTGTTTTTTCCAGAACCTTAGACAGAAATGAAAGATTGGAAATGGGCCTGTAGTTGGAGAATACTTCTGGATCCAGGGTGGTTTTTTTCAGTAGTGGTCTGATGACAGCAGTTTTTAACGCAGGTGGGATATGGCCGGCCAGGAGGGAGTGGTTTATGATCTTGGTGATGAATGGAGAGATGGCAGAGATGTTTGTCTTCAGCAGAGCTGAAGGAAAAGGGTCCAGAGCACAGGTGGTTGGCTTCATGTTCCTGATGACATCCTCCACCTCCTTCTGAGTGACAACGGAGAAGGAACAAAGAGGCTGGACAGTCTCAGATGGTGGATCGGTAGTTGTGGGAGGCAGAACAGCAGTGGCAGAGAGGTGTGAACGAATGTTATCAACTTTTTGTCTGAAAAAAGTGATGTGCATATTGCACCTCTCCTCTGTGGTCTCAGAGTGGGCAAGTGAAGGCGGTTTGAGATCAAAAAGTTGTTTGGAGTTGTTGATGATGGTGGAATAAAACCTGGACTGTGCATCCCTCAGAGCTTCTGCATATGCCTTCCTGTGTTCTCTGTATGCCTGTTTGTGAACAGTAAGTTCAGAGGCCTTGAGCCGCCGCTCAAGGACACGCCCAGCAGCCTTCATGTTTCGCAGCTCGCAGGTGTACCAGGGTGCTGAGCGCGAGAAGGAGACTGACCTGGATGTTAAGGGGGCGTGAAGGTCCAGAAGACTGCTCAGGGACTGGTTGTAAGAATCCACTAAATCAGCACCACAGAGGAAGTCAGTAGAGCCAGAGGAGAGAAGTTGAAGGTCCAGAGCCAGGGCATCCGTGTCGATGTTTTTCAGCTTCCTGAAGTGGATCTGCCGCCTGGGTTTGGTGTGGGGAGAAGGGAAGGGCAACTCCATTGACACGACTTTGACACATCTTAGAACACCTCTCCTGATGTTTTGGATCATCCTTGAATACTTCTTTCATCCAGTCCTGTTTTGGTTCTATTGTCTTGATCTTGCTGTCACAGTATCCTATGTGCACTTCATCAACCATCGCGATAGCCACAAACTCGGGAAAGTTGGGGACTCCAGAAGATGCAGTGACGAAAAATTTCAGGGAGTGTTTGACTGTTAGACAGAGAAAGAGTTTTCAGCCTTTGGGTTGTCAAACTAATGTGAAACATAATAGAGCATGCAGAAAATTAAAACACTTTTGGAAAGAGGTACATGATCTGACTGTTAAGGTCCTGAAAATTCCGTTGGACATTTCGCCAGTACGGTACCTCTTTGGTTCAGAACTGGACAGGACACTAGACCCCATGTCAACGAAGAGGATTGGCATAATATCATATATTGCTAAGAAGTGCATTTTGCTCAACTGGAACCAGCAAAGACCCCCAACATTTAATTTGTTCAAACAAATTTTGAACGATACACTACAACTGGAACAACGCACCTACACCTTAAAAAATAAGGGGGAAATCTTCCTGGGGTCCGTTTCACAAAGAAGATTCAACAAACTCTGAGTCTAACCCTGAACTCTGAGTTAATCTACTCTCAGATAGGAAACTCTGAGTTTTCGGTTCCAGAACAGCTGATCAGAGTTAGTTCAATCAACTCTGAGTAGGTTCACCCGGAGTTAAGTGCGTGCACGCTGACTGTAAAAAGCCAGCATTAATGGAACCCTGATACCACGAGTCACCATGGCAACGGTACACAAAAAGAGGTCCTCCTACGTCACACCAGTGGAGCTGGAAATCCTCATGCGGACGTTCAGCGAATACGAGCATGTTTTTAGAAAAATAAAGTAACACGGCTGCAGCTGCAAAAGAGAGAGAAGCGGCGTGGGAAGAAACTGCTGCTCGAGTAAATGCGCAAGTTTGAACCGGTCTTTTTATTTAATACTTAATCACGACCGGAAGCTAAAATTTATATTAATTTAGGAGCAATCCAGCGGGAGAAAAAAACATGGAAGCACTTCAATCATATTTTAAATATCAAACTAATGAAATATCATTCAGTGGCTGTTTTAATGTGCATTAGCTTTATCCCTAACATGATGCTGACTTCACATACATTATAATTCATGTTGATTAAACTGAATGTGTTAGTTTAAAAAAAAAAAAATCCAATAACTTACGCCGTCTTATTTGAGTGCTCTCGGCAGTGGTGGTGGAAAATCTAAAAATGATGACTTTGACACAGATTTGTCTCTTGATTTTTTTAATCATAATTAGAAAAGACTTTTGCAAAGGGGTCAGAGCAGCACAGAGACGCAACGTTTCTTCTTTTAATTCGGTAACCGCTCAAACACGCGTGAGACGGGCTGAATGAATGAGGAAGTAGAATGAGGGTTTTATATTCTAGAGGGAGGAGACAGAGCGAAACTCTGAGTTTCCTGAAGTAAACCTGCTCGCGACCAGGTTAGGTTCATAGAGTCTGTTACTACGGTAACTGACCGAGAGCTTAAGTTACCTCCCTTTGTGAAACGGAAAACTCAGAGTTTCCCTTATTTCAGGGTTAACAGACTCAGAGTTTTCAATAAACCTGCGTTGTGAAACGGACGCCTGAGAACTTGGGAACCTGTTATGGACCTCTGACCATTCACCTCGCCTGATTGGATGTGCTCTGAGACATTTCTACTGTGATGACCATACTGAAACTATTACTAATATTATTATTATTATTTACTATTATTGTTTTTGTTTGTTTGTTTGTTTGTTTTTTCTCTCTACTCTATTCTAATGTTTTGTCTTTGTTTTTCCCTTTAGACATTATCATTTTATTTAATGTTTACTATTTGTGTACCTGTTCGGGTATGTTTGTGAAATGATAAAAATAAATAAATAAATAATTGAAAAAAAATAATAATAACAGAGCAGAGATTTGCTCTTGTGCAATTCAGTGAAATGTCATTCTAATAATAATTATTATCTTATTATTATTATTATTTATTCCTTGGAAACATGTTGGAATAACTGATTTATATAAATTGACCGTTGTACGATTTAATTTTAGTCATATTCAGGGACAGTTGAGTCGTCTTGAGAGAATGGACTGCATTGGGCGCTTGATTGAGAAAGTCCTAAAACACTTTGATGCAGTTGGTTGGTTTCCTTAAGCACAAGTGTTTTCTCTATAAAAACAGCGATATACAACAACTGTTTTATATGGTTTAATCATAATGTTGAGACTCTTATATTAACAAAGCCATTCAATTTCCTAAACTACATATAAGCATAATAGTTACATTAGTTTAACTACATTTTGCAGTACTTGCTGGTAGTTCAACAACATTCATATTTGCAAAGTGATTCAAGTAGTTAAATTAGTGTTTGTGTAGTTTACTGCTGAAACTACAAACAATTCTGGGATGTATTTCATTTTAGCATAGCGTTACTAATCGAACCCCATTTGACCAGTCCTAACACCTTTTCTTTGATCCTGTCTGCTGTTAAGGCATGCCCAGGCAATGCATTCCTCACAGGTTTTGATAATTGCTGTTTATTAACAAATGTTCAGATACGTTTCTGCGTGCAATTTTAAAAGTAACCTGGCTCACAGAACTATTTTGTCATCTGCAGGTGTCTGACTGATGATAACTGTATACAACAAAACACAGCAGGCATTCTGACATGAGTTTTCGAGCAAACTCGATCTCTCCGCCCAGAGGAGCTTCTGCTAGAGTTCAACTTTTCCAAGAGTGAAACAATTTGTAGCTTAAAAGTCTATTCTTCGAGTTATTCTTTCCAACACCGAATTTCACAGTGTTCCGCGCTCCACAGCAAGAAATAAACATTGTCACAGAAACCAGATTAATGTTAATGTTCCTGAATGCGCACTGTCCCTGTTAGATAAATTAATAATCAGGAAGTGATCTTACCTGTTGATGCAACATCACAGAACAGGAGCAACACGAATACGATTTTCACAAACGTCATTTTACAATCATCAAGTAGCGAAGTTTGGATAAGTGAGAGACGGTCAACTGATATAACGGTTTCCTATCATACTGAGCAGCGTGCTGTGGGGCGTGTCTGTTCTTGACTGAGACAAACTTTTCTTTCATTTTCGTTTTTTAAATAACAATTCAGGTGTTTTATCAAATACTGATTACAGACCCGAAATAAATTACAGATTTCTGTATAAAACTACCGAATAGATATATTTAAAAAACTTAAGTGTAAAGCTACTGAAGCTGAGAACCCATCTTCCCGATACATCCCTACATTATAAACTGTTTTTATTTTTATTTTTTACCGTACTGAGGGTGGCAGAAGGGCCCCAGAGAGTCTGTGTGAGCTGCCGTCGTGTTTAGAGTAGAGGTGCACCCGAAAACTGCTTAAAGTCTGTTTTGTGGAATAAAGGCCAATTTTAGCAATTTATTCAAACTTTATTCTTCCCCCATAGTATCATATGTAATTTGTACTGTTGACTTGATTAAATTATTATTGAATCAACATGCATCAGTAAGAAATGTCTGCTTCGCTCGATGTGTTCTGATTGATTAGAAGAGTAAAATCAACATATATGTGTACTGATGGATAAAGGATAGATGTTATGGTGAAGACAAAGAATTAAACTCTTTTAAAAGTTTGTTTTGATTAAAGGTAATGTTTGATCTTCTTGTGACCTTTGAGTGTGTAAGATAAGTGCAGTGAAAGTGATAATGGAAAGTATTTAGAGTAATGATTACTGTCTGTCTGTCACTCTGTGTGTTGCTGCTGTCCAAGCAGGTCTCTCTTGAGAATGAGACCCCGTGTCTCAACGACATTACCTGTTTAAATAAAGGCTAAATAAAAAATAAATAAAAATAAAATGGAGGCAAAGGGACACAGACAACTGGTGAAATAAGGAAGTATATTTAATCAAAATATCAGGACGATTAAATGTTGGGAAAACATTCCTTTAAGCTTCCTGTCACATAACCGCTTTACGTGTCAAAGAACATGAAGTCAAGTTTCACCAAGGTCAATCAACAGTTACTTGATCTCAAACAAAAAGAGTTATCAACATAAAATCAAATGGAGAATACGTAGAACTAAAGCTACATGGAATATGGTGAGAAATTCACTAAATACTTTCTGCAGCTTGAAAAAAGGAATATATCCAGGAAACACATGAATAAAATTTGGGTTGAAAATGAAACAGAAGTTACCAGTACAAATGATATTCTTAAAACAATAACAAACTATTATGCTAATGTTTTTAATGATGAAGAAACCTGAACAGTGAATCTCTCTTTGCTGGATGTTATGAAATCCTGCCCTCATCCTAAACTTACAGATGAACAACGTGTATTATGTGAGGGTCTTATTGGTGAAAGTGAGTTATATGATGCAATACATTCTTTTCACAATGGAAAGTCTCCTGGATTAGATGGGATACCTGTGGAGGTCTATAAAACTTTCTTTCCGGAAAGTAAGGAGGCTTTGTTATCCTGTTTTAACTTTTCCTTTGAAATAGGACAGCAGTCTAACTCCCAGAGAGAAGGGTTAATCTCTCTTATGCTAAAACATGATGCAGACGGCCAGGCAAAAGATCCTGTGAAATTAAAGAATTGGAGACCCCTGACACTTTTGTGCTGTGATGCTGCTATATTAGCTCAATGTATTGCTCTTAGATTAAAGAAGGTTATTCAACATTTAATACACTTTGATCAAACTGGTTTTCTGGAGGGTCGATTCATAGGAGATAATATCTGGTTTCTTCTTGAAGTAATTGAATATTATGATAAGAATCAGTTGCTTGGTTAGATTTTTATAGCCGACTTTGAAAAAGCATGTGATACAATCAGGTGGAGTTGTGGCAAAAAAGGTCCCAGAACCCTCTTGTCAGCAACTTAATTTCAATCTCCAATAGGTAATGAAACATGGTTGAAAAACTCTTAAAAATAGGTTATAAAACTTAGTTGAAAAACTCTTTAAACTTCATAACAGTTGACCGTAAAACCTTAACTTTAAAACATTTGACCGTAAAACGTTAACTTTAAAACATTTGACCGTAAAACGTTAACTTTAAAACATTTGACCATTTGACAGTAAAACTTTAACTTTAAAACATTTGACTGTTAAACATTAACTTTAAAACATTTGACAGTAAAACTTTAACTTTAAAATATTTGACCGTTAAACGTTAACTTTTAAACATTTGACCGTAAAACCTTCACTTTAAAACGTTTGACGTAAAACCTTAACTTTAAAACATTTGACCGTAAAACTTTAACTTTAAAATATTTGACCGTTAAACCTTAACTTTAAAACATTTGACAGTAAAACCTTAACTTCAACTCCGATTCTTTTTACCTTATGTATGCTTCCTCTGGGTAATATCATGAGGAAACACTCCATTAATTTTCATTGTTATGCAGATGATACTCAATTATACTCATCTATGAAGCCAGACGAAACCAATCAGCTATCTAAACTAGAAGCATGCCTTAAGGACATAAAGATCTGGATGACTAGAAACTTTCTGCTACTTAATTCAGACAAAACTGAAGTTATTGTGCTCGGCCCAAAACACCTTAGAGATTCTTTCTCTAATGATATAGCTGCCCTAGATGGCATCAGCCTGGCATCCAGCACTACTGTTAGGAATCTGGGAGTTCTATTTGATCAGGATATGTCCTTCATCTCCCACATAAAACAAATATCAAGGACAGCCTTCTTTCATCTTCGCAACATAGCAAAAATCAGACGCATCTTGTCTTAAAACGATGCAGAAAAACTAGTCCATGCATTCGTTACTTCCAGGTAGGATTATTGTAACTCGTTACTATCAGGCTGCCCTAATAAGTCACTAAAAACTCTGCAGCTGCTACAAAATGCTGCAGCACGTGTGCTGACAAGAACTAGGAAGAGAGATCACATCTCTCCTGTATTGGCCTCTCTGCACTGGCTTCCTGTAAAATCTAGAATAGAATTTAAAATCCTTCTTCTTACTTACAAAGCTCTTAATGGTCAGGCACCATCATATCTTAAAGAGCTCATAGTGCCATATTACCCCTCTAGAACATTGCGCTCCCAGGATGCAGGCCTGCTTGTGGTACCTAAAGTGTCTTTAGAGTAGTGTTGGAGGTAGAGCCTTCAATTACCAGGCCCCCCTCCTCTGGAACAATCTACCAGTCAAGGTCCGGGAGGCAGACACCCTCTCTTCTTTTAAGAGTAGACTTAAAACTTTCCTCTTTGACAAAGCTTATAGCTAGGGCTGGCTCAGGCTTGGACTAGCCCATAGTTATGCTGCTATAGGTTTAGACTGCCGGGGGGATGTGACACACCAAGCTTCTCTCTCTCTCTCTCTCTCTCTCTCTCTCTGACTCTCTCTCTCTCTCTCTCTCTCTGTCATATTAATGCAGCTCATTAACTCTGTATCTTCTGGTCCCATTAACATTACTAACCACATATCTTCCCGGGAGTTCTTGTGCTCCCTTGTCTTGAAGGTTCCTGGGGATCGTTGCTGCAGAGGACCTGCTGGACTGCAACAACTACTAACATCAGCCTTCCCCATAGTATCATTATTGTTGCTGCTAATGCTAATAGTAGACCTGTTGACTTCAACTGTTACAATTACGATTACCTCAGCCTTTATCATTACTCTGCTTCTCTCGCTAATTTATTTATTTATTTAGCCAATCTTCACCCTAGTCTACCACTATTATTGGCATTGCAACCATAAGTATGTGTCTGTTGTTGTTCATGTAACAAGGACATATGTTGTTGTGGTAACAAGAACATATGTTGTTGTTGCTCTCTTTGCCTGTCTCTATCCTGCATCTCCTTCTATCCCATTTTCGGCCCATCCAGTCGAGGCAGATGGCTGTTCAACATGAGTCTGGTTCTGCTCGAGGTTTCTGCCTGTTAAAAGGAAGTTTTTCCTTGCCAATGTGCCGAATTGCTAAGTGCTACTCATGGTGGACTGATGTTGGGCCTCTCTTTAAATAACATAACAAAGAGTCGGTCTAGACCTGCTCTTTCTGTAAAGTGTCTCAAGATAACCCTGGTTATGATTTGGCGCTATACAAATAAAATTTGATTGATTGATTGATTGATTGATTCAAAACATTTGACGGTAAAACCTTAACTTTAAAACATATGACCGTAAAACCTTAACTTTAAAACATTTGACCATTTGACAGTAAAACCTTAACTTTAAAACATTTGACCGTAAAACTTTAACTTTAAAACATTTAACAGTAAAACATTAACTTTAAAACATTTGACCGTAAAACGCTAACTTTAGAACATTTGACCGTTAAACCTTAAAGTCGAGCTGAATCGGCATTTCGAGAGTATCTAGCTTCCGCATCGTGACGTTTTTCCGAGTGAAACAGGATGTGCACGCGGGACATGTCATTGGAGGGATTTGATTTGATCGTTGAAAAGTGGGCGTAGACAGACGTTCTCCACAGCGCAGTAGCTAGCTAACTGACCGAACGTTCTTGGTGCTCTGCGGCTAAATGTTGCAGATTAATTGGTTGAAATTGGTTGGTTCTAGCCTACGTAAGCACACGGGATATTTGTTTTTTATAGGAAGAAAAAATGATCGGATTTTGATATAAGAATACGAAGAAATGGATTTTCTGTATTTTTTTTGGCCTATTTTGTCAGATAGATGCACAATATTACCGGGGATGTGATCTAAAAGGATTAAAATGACATTTTTCATTTCACCTCAACTTTAACTTTAAAACATTTGACTGTAAAACTTTAAAACATTTGACTGTAAAACATTAACTTTAAAACATTTGATTATAAAACTTTTGATTTTATAACTTTTACTCAAAAACATTTGCTTATAAAGTTTCTAACATTTTTCCAACAGTGGGAGTTTTTATATCACTGCCTCCAATACTATAATTTTGGTGATTGTTTTATTAAATGGATACGTACATTAGATCAAAATCCTTTCAGCACAATTATTAATAATGGGCACATTTCTGACCCAGTTAAACTTTCTAGAGGGAAGGCAAGGCTGTCCTCTTTCCCCATATTTGTTTATCCTTGTAATAGAATTATTGGCCATAAAAAGAAGAAATAACTCAAATATTACAGGTTTAGTGATGAATCAAATGGAGTCAAAAGCCTCGTTTTATGCAGATGATGCTTCCTTTCATCTAAATCCAGATGCTCTCTCACTGGAGACCCTTATTTCTGACTTCAATTGTTTTGCTTCTCTATCAGGATTGAAGCCCAACTTTGAAAAATGTTGCATTCTTAAAATTGGATCACTGAAGTATCAACATTTTCAGATACCATGCCAGAGTCTGATTAAATGGGCTGATGATCCAGTGAGTCTTTGAGGAATGCATATTCCAGTAGATAATACGATTTTAGTTCAGACAAATTATGATGTGAAACTCAAAAAGGTTGACAGAATTCTCCAGGCCTGGAGGGGAAACATTTAAGTATTGATGGGAAAGTTGCAATAATCAATTCCTTAATAGTTTCTTAGTTTACATATTATCGATTGTCTTTGCCCTCTCAGGATGTTACCTTCTTTAAAACCTATGAAAAGAAACTCTTTAGATTTATTTGGGACGGTAAACCAGAAACAATTAAACGTAGCTCTTTGTATAATACATGTGAGAATGGTGGCCTTGGTTTAATAAATCTTTGGGCTCTGGATCGCAGTCTGAAAGCGTCATGTGTACAGAGACGGTATAATAATCCCCTCTGGTTTTCATCCAAATTCTTTCTTTCCTGAAGTGATTCATTCGCAGGAAAATGTTTTCCCTTTTTTCAACTATCTGCCCGCTCAATGAAAAATTGACTCACCTTTTTTGTGCCTCTTTCTTTCAAATAAACAGATCTATTTTGTGAATGACATATTAGATGTCAAAGGAGATTTTCTTTCGTATGATTGGTTGATGTTAAAATATGGGGAGGTAGGTACAAGTCATTGCTATGCCTAGCTATTGTCTGCAATACCTTGCACCAATACTTTGATTGTTTTTGTTTTTAATGTATTTGCTGTTGTTGCTTCTGTTCTTTCTTTCATGTAAAGTGCCTTTGAGTACCTTTTAAAGCGCTATATAAATAAAATACATTATTATTATTGTTGAGTTGAGTTGAGTTTATTTATCTCGAACAATCAACCACATGAAATTACATAATAAAAAGAAAACACAAACATAAACTGTCAAATCTTACAGTCAATATAAACAAAAGAAAACACAACAAAAGGGTTCGAGAAGGAGCAGAAAGAAGCAGATGCTTATTTAATCCTGCCCCTTCCTTACAATATCATTCATAAAAAAACTTTTATCAATCTAGAATAACATGAAAAAGAAATATATATATATTTATATACATACTAATACACATATACATACATATATACATACATATATATACACATACATACATATATCCATATATATACAAACACAATAGTAATAATAAAGTAAAATCACAAAAAAATAAAAATAAACTATGCTTAACAATAAAATCAATTCATTATCTAATTATAATTATAATTATAGAGCTCCTTCATTTTGTACTCTTTAATGAGTTTTTCTTTATATCTCTTCTTGAACTGTACAATGGTCTTACTTCTTTTGATTTCTTCCTCCAAACTATTCCACAGGGTTACCCCATAAACTGAAACACAGAAGCTTTTAAGAGTAGTGCGTACATAAGGCTGCTTTAAATTAAGTATTCCTCTTAAGTTATATCCTCCCTCTCTCTCCATAAACATTTTTTGAATGTTACCTGGTAGTACTTTGTGACTTGCTTTATACATAAGCTGTGCTGTTCTAAATTTGACTAAATCCATAAATTTCAAGGTTTGTGACAATAAAAATAGTTGATTCGTGTGCTCACGATACCCAGCATGATTAACTGTCCTTATTGCTCTTTTTGCAGTATACATATCTTTTGTAGGGTGGTCTTGTAAGTATTACCCCATACTTCCACACAATAGAGAAGATATGGTAATATAAGTGTGCAATACAGTGTGTGAAGTATTACCTGATTCAAAATGTGTTTTGCTTTACCCAAGATTCCAATGCTTCTTGAAATCTTGGTACACAGACATTTTATATGAGGCTTCCAGCAGAGCTTGTGGTCTATTATAACCCCTAAAAACTTGTTTTCATACACTCTTTCTATTACCGCATTCTCAATTTTCACTTCGATATTTGCATTTATTTTACCATTTCCAAATACCATAAATTTGGTTTTACTCAAGTTTAAAGATAATTTATTTATACCGAACCAACATTTCAGTTTGCTCATTTCTTTCTCAACCACCTCCAAGAGCTGCTGCAAGTCCTGCCCAGAACAACAAACATTTGTGTCGTCTGCAAAAACAACAAATTTCAATACATTTGATACTTTACAAATATCATTGATGTACTTTATCAATAATTTAGGGCCCAGGACTGACCCCTGTGGGACACCACATGTAATGTTTAAGCACTTTGACATGTGATGACCCATCTGTACAAATTGCCTCCTATTTTCTAAATAACTTTTCAGCCAATCTAAAGCCACTCCTCTCACACCATACCTAGCCATCTTTTTAAGCAATATCTCGTGGTCGATTGTATCGAATGCTTTTTTTAAATCTATGAATATTCCGACGGCATACTTTTTATTTTCTATACATCCTGTTAATTCCTCCACTAATTCCATTAAAGCCATAGAAGTCGATCTGTCTGCTCTAAAACCATACTGACTGTCCATTATCAAGTTATTCTTTTCAATAAAACTGTCCAGTCTTGACGCAAAGAGCTTTTCTAGTAATTTTGAGAACTGAGGAAGTAAGGAAACCGGTCTATAGTTGGTGTAAAGATGTTTGTCATCAGCTTTATATAATGGGATGACTTTGGCAACTTTCATTTTATCTGGGAATATAAATGTTTTAAACGATTAATTACATATATGTGTTAGTGGATCAACAATTCCATCTATCAATTTCTTTACCAGAGTCATATCAATATCATTCCCATCTGTGGACGTTTTATTCTTACACTTATTTACAATATCAATCATTTCCTTTTTTTCTACAGTTCCCAAAATAATTGAATATGGGTTTCTCTCTTCGCAGTCCTCATCAGCAGATCTCTTTCCCGTATAATTTATTTCCTTTGCTAGTTTTGGTCCCACATTTACAAAGAAATTGTTGAATCCGTCAACCATGTCATTCATATCTTTAATTGTCATGTTGTTATCAAAAAAATATTCTGGATAAGTTGGCTTGGTTTGCCTTTTACTGATAATACTTTTTAATATATTCCAAATTCCTTTTGAATTATTTTTATTATTTTCTAGTAATTTGGAATAATAATCCTTCTTACATGTCCTTATAATATTAATCAACTTATTTTTATATTTCTTGTATTTTTGCTCTGCCCCTAATGTTCTGTATTTCATAAATTGCCTATATAGACTTTTTTTTTTTTCTACATGCATTTTGCAGTCCCTTTGATATCCACGGCTTGTCTGAGTACTTCTTCTTCTTAAACTGCAGTAATGGACAATTTTTGTCGTATAAAGATGTAAATATATGTAAAAATAACTCACAAGCTTTGTTAACATCAGCTTCTTTGCATACTCCATTCCAGTTATAGTTCATTGTTGTTATTATTATTATCTTCATCATGGAGAAATATGATTAAAAAATCACAACTTCATTTACATGTCTGCCGCCCGTGCATTAACAATAACAAATGGCTGGTGAATTGGAAAATAAACACTGCCATGTATCATCATTTTATATCCTCTGAGAATATAATTTCTCATCCCCATCATTTTCAAACACACTGGAAAGATGTGTTCGACACTCCTCTTCCCTGGTTGAAGACATTTTGTCTGTCAATCATCGTGTTCTACCTATTTATGGGCTTTTCAGTTACAATTATTTTACTAAATATTGCCAACAAGAAAAATGTTAAAAATATGGAACATAGCTGATGATAATAGTTGTAGATTTTGTCATGATGAAGAAGAGGATATTATCATGTATTTTGGTATTGTCCTGTTGTTGCATCTTTCTGGCAGCAGGTGGCAGACTGGCTGGCTGAGCAGGCAATCCTTCTACCTTTATCCCCATTTCATGTTATTTGGGGCTTTCAACATAATCAAAACATGTTTTTGAATATCTTTGTAGTGCTTGGCAAAGTTTAGATAATGAAGTCAGTCCAAAAGTTGTCTTGAACAAATAATAGGGCTTGCTCTGCGATTTCTTTGTCCTAACAGAAAGTCTAAGCCTAAGAATTCTAAGAAATTGCTGTGATTTTATTGACTCCTCACTCGGTGGAGTTCAGCTTCCTCTTCAAATTGTCACTGTTCTCCTGTCGAGACAAACAGTGAATAAATCTTACTAATATTGGTGTCCGCATGACGCAGAACATTAAAGCTTTATGGTGAACTGGATATTACTTACTGTTAGCCGGCTGGAACCCTGAAATACAAATGAAAAATACCACCACATGTTACATTTGATCAACATTCAGAATCTATGAAACAACAAAAATGGAAAATCTGTTCAGTGGGCTTCACAATCACTTATCCAGTTAATTGACTACTTAACAGAAATACAATGCAAAATATGCAAGACAAGACTATCACAGGTATTTATTCTAAATTCATCAGGAGATATAAAAAATGTGTTCCTCACCATTATTGTTTCTTCTCCAGATGAAGAGTCCAACAATGCAGACAGGCAGAAGGAGCAGCAGTCCAACGATGACTCCAGGAACAAGACCAGCGGGAAACCCTGAGGGAGAGCCTGCAATCAAAACAAACCATTAGAGTTCATTCACAGTGTTTCAACCTAACAAGCCATGCTGTGTGATTCTGAAAGGGTTTCCATCGTGTAAGTCCTGGAACTTATTCTTTTAATTTCCTTTGATTAGGGCCCGAGCACCAACGGGTGCGAGGACCCTATTGTGTTTGTTAGGGTTGTTATTATTCTTCACAATCCACTTAAATCACATTTTGGAGGGGGTTACCATGCTCAAAAACTCATGAAACTGTGCAGGCACATCAGAAGTGGCGATAAATGGGATATTTTATGGGTCTCAAACACGGGCGCGGCAAAGTGGCTCAATAGTGCCACCTGGAAATTTCAATAAGGGGTCCCCATTGAGGTTACTTTCACCTTCATGTGCGAAATTTGGTATGAAGATTTAGCATGTCAAGACCTACAAAAAAACCTCTTGCACCCAAACCTAAAACCAAACAGGAAGTCCACAATTTTCCAATGAATGTGAAAAAATGGTGAATTTTTGCCATTTTCAGGGGTCAAACTTGGATTAACTCCTCCTACACCGTTCAACCAGTCCATCTCACATTTGTTGTACAGGTAGAGGAGACCTGGTTTCACTTATTATAAAATTCAGGCAGGTTAAGAAGTGCTGCCAATCATAATGGAAAAAATCTGTGTCCTAAAAACATTGTAATGTAGAAGGTAAAGGTGATGATGGTGATCCTGTTAGGTTATAATGCCTGGATTCAGGTTTCATGTGATACTGCTGTAACTGCTGTACATCATTTTATATAAGATAAAGTGAGGTCATGTATTTAATGTGAGACAAATTTCCCCTTGAGGACGTTGAAGTCTACATGGTAGCAGAGTACATCTGGATTTCTAATGAGGTCTTGCAGGGAAGAATGATTTTAGATTTCCTGCTCGGTAACAAACAAATAAACATCAGAGACCATAAACATACTCTGTCCAGAGTTTAAAGTGCATGTCATAAACGGGGTCACATGCCAGACACCTACTTGTCACAGTCTGCTCCACTCTGCCAGTCTGCCACACCTCCTCATCAGACCAACTCCCTACACCTGTCTCTGCTCCACTCTACCTGTCAGCCACGCCTCCTCATCAGGCCAACTCTCCACACCTGTGAGAGCCCTGGCTGCATTTAAGCCTGCTCCTGTCTCTGCTTCAGTGCCAGATTGTTCTTGTATTATGCCTGACTTTCCAGCGTTTTTCCCCGGACTGATCACCTGTTGCCGACCTCGTCTGTCCCCGACCTGCCTGCCTCGTCTCTGCCCTGGATATTACCTCAGCCTTCTGTCTTCGACCACGAGTTTCGCCTATTCCCTCCTGGTTACACACCTACTCGGCTCTGTGGCTACACAGCTCACCACTGGACCTGTCTGCCAGCTAGGTAATCCACCTGTTGTTGGCTTTGCCTTCAGTCAGCGACACCAGGCTCACTCCTTCTCAGATCTTGCAGAAGATCACTGTGAGCCAAGACTTTTCACCCTGCCATTGTATAAACTGTTAAAGACTGCAGTGAATAATAAAGGTCATTACCGACTGATATCCCGTCTGCCTGTGCTGCTTTTGGGTCCTCACCATACCCGTTACAGTACAATCTGGCCAGACATGGACCCAGCACACACGGCGATGGATCGCCTGGAGAAGGTAGAGGCGATGCTCCAGCACCACGAGGCGCTGCTACTTTCTAACTCTGCAGATGTTCGACTGGCGGTGGCTAAGCAGGAGCAGGCGTTTACCTCGCTAGCCTCGCAGGTCCAACAGCTCGCCGCAGCTTTTGCCCAAGCTGTCCCTCTGCCCCCGGAACCCGTCCAGCCTCCACCAGCCCCGGCTGCCTCCGCCTCTACCTCTGCCTTCGCTTCGGAGCCTCGTGTGGGGGTTCCTGAACGCTACGTCGGGGACGCGGAGGGTTGCCGCCCGTTCCTCACGAAATGTTCGATCCTGTTCGCTCTCCAGCCCCATACCTTCGCTTCGGAGGACGCCAGGGTGGCGTTCACTGTGAATCATCTGACGGGGCGCGCTCGGCTGTGGGGAACAGCCGAGTGGGAGCGTCGCACTCCAGCCTGCTCCTCTTTTCAAGCCTTCGCTGCTGAGCTTCGTAAAGTGTTTGGAGAAGCTTCCCGAGGGCCGGACGCATCTGGAGGGCTTCTGGGTCTGAACCAAGGGTCGCATTCAGTGGCCGATTACTCCATCAACTTCCGCACCCAGGCTAGCTCCAGTGAGTGGAACCAGGCTGCCCAGTGCGACGCATTCCTGATGGGGCTCGCTGAATACATCAAGGACGAACTAATATCGTATGATCTTCCCACCACTCTCGACGGCATCATCGAGCTGGCTTCCCGCATCGATCGTCGCATTCAAGCGAGACGGCGGGAGAAACATCAGGGGCTAGCGGGACGACGCCAGCCCGCCCCGCCACCAGCGGCTTCCGGGGTATCGATGCTTTCTGGCAGCCGGTCTTCAGGGGAGCCTGAACCCATGCAGGTTGGCCGGGCCAGTTTAACTCCTGAAGAGAGGAAAAGACGCCGCGAGGGGAACCTCTGCCTGTATTGTGGCCAAGCGGGACACTTTATTTCTGGGTGTCCGCTAAAAGGACGGACTCACCAGGAAGGAAGGAGTTCCTGGTGAGTCATACGTCTAGCTCCTCCTCCAGCACACGATCCCTGTGCCAGGTCCGCCTGCTGCTGCCTGAGGGATCCCAGACCCTCGCCACCCTCATTGACTCTGGCTCTGATGCCAACATTATGGATTTTAATCTAGCTCAGCAGCTGGGTGTCGGTCAGATTCCCCTGCCAGCTCCAGTCTCCACCAACGCTCTGGATGGTCGACTTCTGGGAACTGTGACCCACCTGACAGCACCCATACGGATGTTAATTTCCGGGAACCACCATGAAACACTCCAGTTTCACATCCTGCACTCTCCTCGTCATCCTCTCCTCCTGGGGTTCCCATGGCTCCGACGTCACAATCCGCACCTGGATTGGACCACAGGGGCGATCCTGGGGTGGAGTTCATCTTGTCACCAGGTCTGCCTCAAGCAAGCCGCCGCACCACAACCTTCTGCCGGGACCAGTTCTTCGACCGATGTGCTGGGGGTCCCAGCTGAGTATCTGGACTTCAGGGAGGTCTTCAGTAAGGCCAAGGCAACCTCCCTTCCCCCACATCGGCCCTACGACTGCGCCATCAACCTCCAGCCCGGTGCCACGCCGCCCAGAGGACGCCTGTATTCCCTGTCCGTTCCTGAGAGGGGGGCGATGGAGACATATATCAGTGACGGTCTAGCGGCGGGCATCATCCGCCCCTCCTCGTCTCCGGCTGGAGCCGGTTTCTTTTTCGTGGAGAAAAAAGACAAAACACTCCGCCCCTGCATTGACTATCGTGGATTAAATGACATTACCATCAAGAACCGGTACCCCCTGCCCCTCATCTCCTCGGCTTTCGAGCTCCTGGAGGGCGCCACCATCTTCACCAAGCTTGACCTGCGCAATGCCTATCACCTGGTCCGGATCCGTGAGGGGGACGAGTGGAAGACGGCGTTCAATACCCCCACCGGTCACTACGAGTACCTGGTGATGCCCTTCGGCCTCACCAACGCTCCTGCTGTCTTCCAGGCCCTGGTTAATGACGTGCTCAGGGACATGCTCAACAGGTTCGTCTTCGTTTACCTCGATGATATCCTGATCTTCTCCCGCTCCAGAGAGGAACATGTTCATCACGTCCAGAAAGTCCTCCAACGCCTCCTGGAAAACTCCCTTTTCGTCAAGGCCGAAAAGTGTGAGTTTCACGCCTCGTCTGTCTCCTTCCTGGGGTACATCGTAGGGAGAGGGACCGTGGAGATGGACTCAGCCAAGGTTTCTGCCGTCACCACTTGGCCCGCCCCTGATTCCCGCAAGCAGCTTCAACGTTTCCTGGGCTTCACCAACTTCTACCGGAGGTTCATCAGGGGCTACAGTTCGGTGGCGGCCCCCCTCACAGCTCTCACATCCTCCAAGGTGCCCTTTCTCTGGTCCAGGGCCGCTAATGACTCTTTTCAGGCCCTGAAGACACGATTCACCTCGGCCCCCATCCTCCAAATGCCGGACCCTGAACGGCAATTCGTGGTCGAGGTGGACGCCTCCGACTTAGGAGTGGGGGCCGTCTTGTCCCAGAGAGCGGCCGCCGACCAGAAGTTGCACCCCTGCGCCTTCTATTCCCGACGTTTGACCCCGGCAGAGAGGAATTATGACATTGGGAACCGAGAGCTCCTCGCCGTCAAGTTGACATTAGAAGAGTGGCGACACTGGCTCGAGGGGACTAAACTGCCGTTTCTGGTATGGACGGACCATAAAAACCTTGAGTACCTCCAGTCCGCTAAGAGACTGAACTCCCGCCAGGCCCGATGGGCACTCTTCCTGACCCGGTTCAACTTTTCCCTCTCCTATCGACCGGGGTCCCGCAACGTCAAGCCCGACGCCCTGTCCCTTCAGTTCTTGGAAAGGGAGGGGGACAGGGCCGACCCGGACACTATCCTGCCTTCTTCCCGTCTGGTCGCTACACTCACCTGGGAGATCGAGGAGAAAGTCAGGGCCGCCGCCCAAGACCAGCCCTGACCCAGCGCTTGCCCCCCCAACCGCCTGTTCGTTCCGCCTGATCTCCGGTCCGAGGTTCTACTATGGGCCCACAGCACTCAACTTACCTGTCACCCAGGGATTCAACGGACCAAGGACGTTGTGCAGCGCCGGTTCTGGTGGACATCACTGGATGAGGACATTCGGGGGTTCGTCAATGCCTGTCCCACCTGCAACCAGCACAAGCCGACTCACCATGCCCCCGCCGGTCTTCTGCATCCTCTGCCTGTGCCTCATCGTCCCTGGTCGCACATTTCCTTGGACTTCGTCACCGGTCTACCACCATCCAGCGGCAACTCTACTATCCTGACGGTGGTAGACCGGTTCAGTAAGATGGCCCATTTTGTGCCCCTGCCCAAACTTCCATCTGCCAAAGAGACGGCCAAGCTACTCCTCCTCCACGTCGTCCGTCTCCACGGCATCCCAGTAGACGTGGTCTCTGATCGGGGCCCCCAGTTCGCCTCAGTATTCTGGAGGGAGTTCTGCTCGCTTCTGGGAGCCACCATCAGCCTGTCCTCGGGGTACCACCCCCAGTCCAACGGCCAGACCGAACGCAAAAATCAGGAGATGGAAACGGCACTACGCTGTATGACGTCTCAACACCCTACTTCCTGGTCCGAACAACTTCTTTGGGTAGAATATGCCCACAACACCTTGACCAGCTCCGCCACAGGTCTCTCCCCCTTTGAGTGTACCTATGGGTTCCAGCCTCCGCTCTTTCCAGCACTCGAAAGAGAAGCATCCTGCCCCTCTGTCCAGTACTTCATCCGCCGTTGTCACAGGACGTGGACCCGAGCCAGGGCGGCTCTGCTCCGGGCCGCTGGCCGCTACACTGCGGCCTCCAATCGCCACCGCTCCAAGGCCCCGGACTACCAACCGGGTCAGAAGGTTTGGCTCTCCACCCGTGATCTCCCCCTCCGAGTGGAATCCAAGAAACTGGCTCCTCGGTTCATCGGCCCGTTCGAGATCCAGGAGATCATCAACCCGGTGGCGGTGAGACTCAAGCTCCCCAGATCCATGCGGGTTCATCCCACATTTCATGTCTCCAAGGTTAAACCGGTCCGAGAGAGCGCTCTGGTCCCTGCCGCGCCACCTCCACCGCCTCCTCGCCTCATCGATGGAGGTCCCTCCTACACTGTCCGTCGCCTCCTGCAGTCTCGCCGGCGTGGGAGGGGATTCCAGTACCTGGTGGACTGGGAGGGTTACGGCCCTGAAGAGAGGTCCTGGGTCCCTGGGAGGGACATTCTGGACCACACCCTCATCAGGGACTTCCATCGGCGCAACCTCAACCAGACGTCCAGAACCAGGCCACCTCCCAGACCACATCCTCCGTCGGAGTCCCCGAACGACAGCGACGACGCCGAGGACAGAGAGGGTTTCCCCTACTCTGAGGAGGACGACACTCTCCCCGGGACCATGGAAGTGGAGATGGACGCCGGACTCTCGTACGAGTATTAGCCCTCCTCCAGGCCCCCCGCCTCCCACCCGGCTTGGTCCATTCTTCTTGGGACGTCAAGAGCCGTCCCTTGAGGGGGGGGTTCTGTCACAGTCTGCTCCACTCTGCCAGTCTGCCACACCTCCTCATCAGACCAACTCCCTACACCTGTCTCTGCTCCACTCTACCTGTCAGCCACGCCTCCTCATCAGGCCAACTCTCCACACCTGTGAGAGCCCTGGCTGCATTTAAGCCTGCTCCTGTCTCTGCTTCAGTGCCAGATTGTTCTTGTATTATGCCTGACTTTCCAGCGTTTTTCCCCGGACTGATCACCTGTTGCCGACCTCGTCTGTCCCCGACCTGCCTGCCTCGTCTCTGCCCTGGATATTACCTCAGCCTTCTGTCTTCGACCACGAGTTTCGCCTATTCCCTCCTGGTTACACCTACTCGGCTCTGTGGCTACACAGCTCACCACTGGACCTGTCTGCCAGCTAGGTAATCCACCTGTTGTTGGCTTTGCCTTCAGTCAGCGACACCAGGCTCACTCCTTCTCAGATCTTGCAGAAGATCACTGTGAGCCAAGACTTTTCACCCTGCCATTGTATAAACTGTTAAAGACTGCAGTGAATAATAAAGGTCATTACCGACTGATATCCCGTCTGCCTGTGCTGCTTTTGGGTCCTCACCATACCCGTTACACTACTATATTTGCTTTGGACTTTGTTAAGCAATAAGAGAAAGTTAAAGGACAGGCTAAAAAACACCCATCAATCAGAGGATACTACACTACATATAAAGCAATTAAATAACAGTGTTGTGATCAAGTCATCTTTGCTCAAGTCTCAAGCAAGTCTCAAGTCATTTTTTCTTGGGCAAGTCAAGTCAAGTCAAGTCGAGTCCTTAGTTAAGGCAAGTTAAGTCACTTTTTTTCCGCCCAAGATCCAGCACTCTGTAGTATCCGGTCTTTATAAAGAGAAAAGACAAGGTGTTAGCAGGCCGTCTAATAATGATATTATTGGCCAATTTATATAACCTGTTCACAAAGTATGACAATCAATTGTATCTGTGTTATCTTGGCACAGACGCAGCCATGATGATGGTCTGCTCTGAGGCCGTATTGAGTAGTAACGAGTAGGACTGATGAGGATTCTCTTTGGGGGCCTTGATGTTGCGTGTTGCCATAGCGAGGAGTTTGACTGACAGCCAGTCCTCCAATCATGACAATCACATACCAGGGAGCTTTTTGAGTCGTCCAATCATGATTCCCAGTTTGCTCTGCGTACATACTTGATAGTGAGACAGAAACTTGACAACATTGAATTTGATCATTTTATATTTAACAGCTAACATTCAAACTTATGAACACACGCAAGTCATCCAAGTCATCAGGCCTCAAGTCAAGTCTCAAGTCATTTGTTTTTTGTCAAGGCAAGTCACAGGTCATCAAGACAGTGACTCGAGTCGACTTGAGTCCCAACCGAAGTCACCAAGTCTCAACTCCACATCTCTGTTAAATAATACAATGAACGTGGATGCTATACCCTACAGTGTCGTGAATTTTTGCCATTTTCAGGGGTCAAACTTGGATTAACTCCTCCTACACCGTTCAACCAGTCCGTCTCACATTTGTTGTACAGGTAGAGGAGACCTGGTTTCATTATTATAAAATTCAGGCAGGTTAAGAAGTGCTGTCAATCATAATGGAAAAAAACTGTGTCCTAAAAACATTGTAATGTAGAAGGTAAAGGTGATGATGGTGATCCTGTTAGGTTATAATGCCTGGATCAGGTTTCATGTGATACTGCTGTAACTGCTGTACATCATTTTATATAAGATAAAGTGTGGTCATGTATTTAATGTGAGACAAATTTCCCCTTGAGGACGTTGAAGTCTACATGGTAGCAGAGTACATCTGGATTTCTAATGAGGTCTCGCAGGGAAGAATGATTTTAGATTTCCTGCTCGGTAACGAACAAATAAACATCAGAGACCATAAACATACTCTGTCCAGAGTTTAAAGTGCATGTCATAAACGGGGTCACATGCCAGACACCTACTGTATTTGCTTTGGACTTTGTTAAGCAATAAGAGGAAGTTAAAGGACAGCCTAAAAAACACCCATCAATCAGAGGATACTACACTACATATAAAGCAATTAAATAACACAGTGAAAGTGGATGCTATACCCTACAGTGTGGTTGGGTTTAAATGCACACTTTTTAGTCATTGTGATTGAAATCATTCTGATTGGAGATTACAGGTCAACTGTTTACATGGGGTGTGATCCATTACGATCTGGTGTTCACATGCGCCACACTGGAAAATGGTCCTCCTTCTCTCTTGATTTATTCCCTCAGTAAACATTTTCCTAATGAGTTTATGGTCTCAATCTCTGGTTTCAAGTCTTCTTCAACACAGCATGATGTTCATTTAGCAAATTATGGTCTCATTTACAGTCAAATACACCCTGAAGCAGGACATTTATTTGGGCTTTGCAACCTGTAGTTGACAAGTTAGATGCCTATCATCCAGGATAGAGAGGTAGGAATCCTGTATCCACCTGGTTCTCAAAATATGGTCCCTTTTGGCTAAAAAACCCCAAAACAAAATGGCTACGGCCAAAATGCCAAACTTAAGGCTTCTACAGAAGCTAAAGAAGGGTTTAAAAACTAATCAGTGATGTCCCAGAGGCTTTGTCCACCTCTTTCATACAGTCAATGGTTACACTGAGACCAGCCTTACCTTCATTGCTTCTGATCGCTGCTTTGTCCAGTTTGGTGACATTGTCCTCCTTCACACCAGAGAGCTGAAACACACATTCGTACCTCCCCCAGTCTTCAGTTTTCACTGATGAAATGTCAAGTTCAACACTAGTCTGGAAGGATCCGTCGTGGTTGGGGAGAATCTCTCCGTATTCAACATTTTCATAAAGCTCCTCTCCATCTTTCCTCCAGAACAGCACGGCTCTGTCAGGGTAGAAACCTGTAGCGTGGCAGCTGACTGGAGAAGAGGCAGTCTTCTGGAGGAGAGACACTGAAGGAAGCTCTGTAGGGAGGCAGAGGGAAACAGAAGAGTCTATACTGAGACTCAAGGATGGAGAATTTGTATATCCTACACTTTCATTTTCATTGGCATGCTGCATTACAAACAGAAAATGCAACAGTACATTGGGTCCTTAATTCTACCTGTTCTCTGCAGAAACGTCCTCCCATAGTGCACGTACATCTTCAGCATGCTGGGCAACTGGGAGGTGTAGTAGTATTTATGAGATTCTAATTTATCTTTGTCAGCATCCCATCTGAGTTTGGTGATGAAGGCCTGTGGTTTTGGAGCAGTCCATGTCAGTGTCTGCAGGTCCAATGCGATGAAGTCCTCTCCATCATAACCATACTGGTCATAACCAACAATCTCTCCAGTCTCGTCATCCCACTCACAGCCATTCACCCTTTGCAAAACGTGGGCACCTGACAGAGTGACAGAGACAACAGGAAAAGTGACACTCCAGCAAAGTTGGCTATTAACAGATGATATCACATCTTAACTACAGAGACAGACTGACCCACAGAACGCAGTTATTGGATGATGCAGCTAATTATCATGTGGTCGGTGCGGACGGCTAAACAACAGAGAGACTGCTGAGATCCTGACACAGCCCATATCCTCTAAACCTCAGAGCCAATGCAGAAAGGAAATCCAGAAGGGAACCAGAGCTGTCTTGATGATGAGCATTACAAGACTGACACTGAACGTGTCATGGATGCACATGGATATGGACAGGCCACAGCTGTGGGGGTTGGTAGTCACACTCTCTGCCCTTGGTATTAGCACGGTACTGGGTTGCAATGCTAGCATACTTCAGGTAGTGAGCTGATGTGCAGAGCAGACTGTAAAAGAATCAGATTCAATTCCTGTCTTCAAACTAATCTACAACCTGCATGACCAGATCTCCAGCTCATCAGAAAGGTGAATAACAGGTATGATGGCTGACCTCTAACAAAGTCCACCCTGATGTGGGCATTGCTGTGAAACTGAACAACAAACAAGGATAGAAAAAGACCACTTCTGCCCTCATACAGTGTGACTTACCAAGGACTTAGACAGACTGACAGAGTATTACTCAGGAGCTGCTGTCTAACCACTAAGGTTTTAGAACCATTATATTTTATGGTCAAGACTACTAATGCTTTAAAATGAGAGTACTGTAAATAATACCGTCTTTAAATAGAATGAATAAAAGCTGATGCATTGTACTGATACTATTTTATACAGATCAAGTGGTAAAAACTAAATGACCAACACAGTAAGTCATCTGATTCAGGTCCAGAGCCTTTGCACCTACTGTGGTCATTTATCATCCATGTAAAGTGCAGTCCAGTCAGTCTCCTGTGTTGTTTTTACAGACAGATTATAAAGTTGAGTTTTATAAAGAAAATTGCACATTAAAACCAAAAGTTCAGTGTGAAGTTAAACGTACTGTACCTGCACTTTGATTGAAGCGTTGCATTAAGTCCTCAATGTTGCCTCTCAAGATGTGCTCGATCCACAAACACTTCTGAGAACACCACTCCAGATGTGTTGGATCATGCTTTAATAATTCTTTCATCCAGTCCCGTTTTGGGTCTATTGTCTTGATGTTCATGTCACAGGATCCTAACTGCACTTCATTAACCATCGCGATACCCACAAACTCGGGAAAGTTTGGGACTCCAGAAGATGCAGTGAGGAAATATTTCAGGGAGTGTTTGACTGTTAGACAGAGAAAGAGTTTTCAGCCTTTGGGTTGTCAAACTAAGGTGAAAAATAATAGAGCAGAGATTTGCTCTTAAAGATTATTTTGTCATCTGCAGGTGTCTGACTGATGATAATTGTATACAAAAAACCACAGCAGACATTCATCACACTTTCCTTTGACCTGCTGTGGCCAAGCGGGCACTTTAAAGGCCCTGGAAACTCGGCTTCAGACAGCAAAAATGCAAATATGATATCAGAGTTGAGTGAGTCATAAAGTATCCACAAAAATCTGAGTGAAAATAAATCACTAGAAAATCGTGTTGAAAATCGGCTCATTTGGCTGTTCAGAACATTTCTCAGGACTGTGTAGGCGTGGCAGATCCTGTGCTGATTGACACCTGCCGACATCCGCCTGACCGCGTTCTCATGGCAACTGTCAACACAACAATGGCGCATGGGAAAGGAAATTGTTTTCAGCAGCATGGTAGAGGGTTTGTTGTACCACCCAGGTATGTGTGCATGTGCACATCATATCAAAACTATTGCTGTCAGGTGATTAAAATAATGAATCTAATTAATAACAGGCTTTGTGAGAAGCACATCACATGTAGACTTAGCCTCTTTCTACATGGTTATTTCTTACTTCCACACTTTCATTGTTCTCTCTTCTTCACCTCATTAAGTTTTAACTCACAAATGACTTTAATCTGATCACTTTGCTTCAGTCACCCCAACACACCTGCACCTGTGCTCTCTGCACCGCTACTGGCCCCGCTCAGCGGAGTTTGATAGACTTTTATCTCCTCATTTCAGTATAATATTGTGCAGCTTGCTGGAGGGAGATCGCCAGGGAGCTGAAAGTTTGATACTGAGCGCACAGCTGATATGGGCACAAAGATTGTTTACATTGCATATTAGAAGTGCATATGTATGCCGATGTCAGCGACGCCGAGCGGACCCTCTTTTGCCGTTAGAAGTAAACTGGTCCCGCTGTTGTTTATTTGGTTGCCAAGACTTCGCGAGTGATTGATGTCCTGTGACTCCTGGCACACACAGGCATGATGGGGAAGAAGGCGATCGTTAGGAAGCTAGTTGCAACAGGTATGTGCAGAGACGTTCAGGGTATGTGGACACGAGTTAGCTCAGACTCAGAGAGGAAGATTGATCACGAGCTGAGAAGTGTTATTGCACCTGTGAGGGCGGGACAACTGCGGTTGATTGGTTCAAGGAAATGTATGACATAATAAGTATCCTAACATAACCACGCCCAATTCAACCCCAATGTCAAGGAAGTTAACAAAGAAAGAATGGCAATAACTCGAGTTTGGATTTAAACTCATTTCTAAAACTTTTTAGATATTTACTAGTATGTACATAAGACCCTAAATTACACAGTTAGAAGGCTTTTTTGGATTTGGGTTTACAGGGGCTTTAAGCAACAAACTCAATTAACTACCTTTCTTTGCTCCATGTCAATTTTGAATTATATTTCATTATAATTTAATATGACGTTTACATTTTCAATGTAATCATTTTTTCGAAGTGGTTTCAACTATTTCCTCCGAGTAGTTTCTGATCAAACTCGATCTCTCCGCCCAGAGGAGCTTCTGCTAGAGTTCAACTTTTCCAAGAGTGAAACAATTTGTAGCTTAAAAGTCTATTCTTTGAGTTATTCTTTCCAACACCGAAATTCACAGTGCTCCGCGCTCCACAGCAAGAAATAATAAACATTGTCACAGAAACCAGATTAATGTTAATGTTCCTGAATGCGCACTGTCCCTGTTAGATAAATTAATAATCAGGGAGTGATCTTACCTGTCGATGCAACATCACAGAACAGGAGCAACACGAATACGATTTTCACAAACGTCATTTTACAATCAACAAGTAGCTAAGTTTGGATAAGTGAGAGACGGTCGACTGATTTCACGCTTTCTGTTGATACTGAGCAGCGTGCTGTGGGGCGTGTCTGTTCTTGACTGAGACAATTTTTTTTTCATTATGGTTTTTTTTAAATGACAATTCAAGGTTTTATCAAATACTGATTACAGACCCGAAATAAATGACAGATTTCTGTATAAAACTACCGAATAAATATATTTAAAAAAACTTTAGTGTAAAGCTACTGAAGTTGATAACCCATGTTCCCTTTTTTCTTTTCTTTTTTTTACCGTACTGACGGTGGCAGAAGGGCCCCAGAGAGTCTGTGTGAGCTGCCTTCGTGTTTAGAGTAGAGGTGCACCCGAAAACTGTTTAAAGTCTGTTTTGTGGAATTAAGGCCAATTTTAGCAATTTATTCCAACTTCATTTAGTATATTTTCCACTCATAGTATCATATGTAATTTGTACTGTGAATGTATTGATTAGATTGTTATTGAATCAACATGCATCAATAAGAAATGTCTGCTTTGCTCGATGTGTTCTGATTGATTAGAAGAGTAAAATCAACATATATGTGTACTGATGGATAAAGGATAGATGTTATGGTGAAGACAAAGAATTAAACTCTTTTAAAAGTTTGTTTTGATTAAAGGTAATGTTTGATCTCATTGTGACCTTTGAGTGTGTAAGATAAGTGCAGTGAAAGTGATAATGGAAAGTATTTAGAGTAATGATTACTGTCTGTCTGTCACTCTGTGTGTTGCTGCTGTCCAAGCAGGTCTCTCTTGAGAATGAGACCCCGTGTCTCAACGACATTACCTGTTTAAATAAAGGCTAAATAAAAAATAAATAAAAATAAAATGGAGGCGAAGGGACACAGACAACTGGTGAAACAGGGAAGTATATTTAATCAAAATATCAGGACGATTAAATGTTGGGAAAACATTCCTTTAAGCTTCCTGTCACATAACCGCTTTACGTGTCAAAGAACATGAAGTCAAGTTTCACCAAGGTCAATCAACAGTTACTTGATCTCAAACAAAAAGAGTTATCAACATAAAATCAAATGGAGAATACGTAGAACTAAAGCTACATGGAATATGGTGAGAAATTCACTAAATACTTTCTGCAGCTTGAAAAAAGGAATATATCCAGGAAACACATGAATAAAATTTGGGTTGAAAATGAAACAGAAGTTACCAGTACAAATGATATTCTTAAAACAATCACAAACTATTATGCTAATATTTTTAATGATGAAGAAACCCGATCAGTGAATCTCTCTTTGCTGGATGTTATGAAATCCTGCCCTCATCCTAAACTTACAGATGAACAACGTGTATTATGTGAGGGTCTTATTGGTGAAAGTGAGTTATATGATGCAATACATTCTTTTCACAATGGAAAGTCTCCTGGATTAGATGGGATACCTGTGGAGGTCTATAAAACTTTCTTTCCGGAAAGTAAGGAGGCTTTGTTAGCCTGTTTTAACTTTTCCTTTGAAATGGGACAGCAGTCTAACTCCCAGAGAGAAGGGTTAATCTCTCTTATGCTAAAACATGATGCAGACGGCCAGGCAAAAGATCCGGTGAAATTAAAGAATTGGAGACCCCTGACACTTTTGTGCTGTGATGCTGGTATATTAGCTCAATGTATTGCTCTTAGATTAAAGAAGGTTATTCAACATTTAATACACTTTGATCAAACTGGTTTTCTGGAGGGTCGATTCATAGAAGATAATATCTGGTTTCTTCTTGAAGTAATTGAATATTATGATAAGAATCAGTTGCCTGGTTACATTTTTATAGCCGACTTTGAAAAAGCATGTGATACAATCAGGTGGAGTTGTGGCAAAAAAGGTCCCAGAACCCTCTTGTCAGCAACTTAATTTCAATCTCCAATAGGTAATGAAACATGGTTGAAAAACTCTTAAAAATAGGTTATAAAACTTAGTTGAAAAACTCTTTAAACTTCATAACAGTTGACCGTAAAACCTTAACTTTAAAACATTTGACCGTAAAACCTTAAAGTCGAGCTGAAACAGCATTTCGAGAGTATCTAGCTTCCGTATCGTGACGTATTTCCGAGTTAAACAGGACGTGCACGCGGGACATGTCATTGGAGGGATTTGATTTGATCGTTGATAAGTGGGCGTAGACAGACGTTCTCCACAGCGCAGTAGCTAGCTAACTGACCGAACGTTCTTGGTGCTCTGCGGCTAAATGTTGCAGATTGATTGGTTGAAATTTGTTGGTTCTAGCCTACGTAAGCACACAGGATATTTCTTTTTACAGGACGAAAAAAACAAAAAAAAGATTTTGATATAAGAATACGAAGAAATTGATTTTCTGTTTTTTTTTGTCCCATATTGTCAAATAGATGCACAATATTATCGGGGATGTGATCTAAAAGGATTAAAATGACATTTTTCATTTCACCTCGACTTTAACTTTAAAACATTTGATTATAAAGTTTCACAAATTTTTGGTAAATGGTAAAGTTGCAATAATCAATTCCTTAATAGTTTCTCAGTTTACATATTATCTATTGTCTTTGCCCTCTCAGGATGTTACCTTCTTTAAAACCTATGAAAAGAAACTCTTTAGATTTATTTGGGACGGTAAACCAGAAACAATTAAACGTAGCTCTTTGTATAATACATGTGAGAATGGTGGCCTTGGTTTAATAAATCTTTCGGCTCTGGATCGCAGTCTGAAAGCTTCTTTTATGGGCTCTCCTCCATCAGGTGGATCACCCACACCTGAAAGCATTAACAGGGTGAGAACAGACCTTGACACAAACAACCAGTAGGGGGAGCGCATGTAACACCCCCACCCTAAGTTACTGAACATGTACTAAAAGAATAAGAAGTAAATTACATGATTTCTTATTACGATACAATGTTCAGGAAAAAAAAAAAAGTATCTACAGGCGCGACAACGCGTCGGCCAAAACATTATCACTGCTACGGACATGTCGAATCTCCACATTGAAGCCTTGCAGCCGCAAACTCCAACTCATTAGGCGTCGGTTTTTGTTACGCATCCTGTGAAGAAAAACAAGCGGATTATGATCAGTATACACAACCACAGGAGCACTAGTGGAACCTATATAAACCTGAAAATGCTCCAGAGCCACAACAAGGGCCAATGAAACTGGGTGCTCTACGCCATCAGAACCGTCCTGCAAAAGAACAGCGCCAATGCCGGTGTCGCTCGCATCCACAGCCAACTTAAACGGCTGGTCGAACTGGGGTGCAGCGAGGACAGGTGCATTGACAAGAAGACTTTTAGTCTGTTCAAACGCAGACTGACAGATGCTGGACCACTTAAAGTTAACTTTCGGACTAAGGAGATCAGTCAAAGGCGAGGCTACAGCAGAAAAGTTCATACAAAAGCCCCGATAATAACCAACCATGGCCAAATAACGGCAAAGCTCGGTTCGGTTAGTTGGAACGGGAAATGCAATAATACATTCCACCTTCGCCTGAACAGGACGAACCTGACCTCCCCCCACCACCTTGCCAAGATAAGTGACAGTCGCCTGTCCGAACTCACATTTGGACAAGTTAACAGTTAAACCTGCATCCTTCAAACGAAGAAACACTTTATTGAGGTGCTCCAGATGTTCAACCCACGACTCGGAACAACCAAATCATCCAGATACGCCTCACAAAATGACAGACCAGATAGAACTACATTCATTAGCCTCTGAAAGGTGGCCGGCGCATTACGCATTCCAAAGGCCATGACCGTATACTGGAGGAAGTCATCCGGAGTGACAAAAGCAGAAACCTCTTTTGCCCGCTCAGTCAACGGAACCTGCCAGTATCCCTTCAGTAAGTCTAACTTTGTAACAAACCTAGCCCCCCCGACATGATCAACACAGTCCTCCATTCGTGGAAGAGGATAACAGTCGGGTTTTGTTACATTGTTCACTTTTCTAAAGTCTGTACAAAAACGATCTTCACCGTTAGCTTTATCGGCCAACAAACAGGGGGAGCTCCAAGGACTGCAACTAGGCTCAGCAATGTCATGCTGCAACATCTACTCCACCTGCTTCTTGAGACGACGACGTTTATCTGGGTTTACGCGATAAGGATGTTGTTTAATGGGCCGTGAGTCACCTACATCAATGTCATGTTTCAACAAAGAAGTCTGAAAGGGAACATCAGAAAAAAGTGTTATGCTAGACTGTATTAGCTGAACCAAGTCTGAACTCTGCGACTCAGAAAGATGAGACATGTAAGCGGGGAGATTTTTCAAAACCTCTGAGTTGGACAACTTCCCATGAGTCAAAGCCACTGACAAAACGTCACTCATTTCAGCACTAGGCAGAGCCGTTGGGACTTTACCCGCTACCAGGCTAACACGCGGTGCAGCAACTTCAGCACCGGACAGCGCCACAGAGGTAACCACAGGCTCACCTGGTTCAGAACTGGATCCACTATCGATCTGCACATTTTCCCTTTCACAATAAGGTTTTAACATATTAATGTGACAGAGACGACTTCTACGACGGCGATCAGGAGTGTCTAGAAGGTAATCTCTATCACCAACCTTTTCTTTTACCAGATAAGGCCCACTATAGCGAGCCTGCAGGCTGGACCCAGGGATCGGCAGCAACACTAAAACCCTGTCACCAGGCTGGAACTCTGTGTTTAGCGTGCCTATCATACCAGCCTTTCATTCTGGCCTGCGCTGCTTTAAGATTGTCTTGGGCTATCTCACAGGCACGGCGCAGTTTCATTCTGAAGTTACACACATAATCAAGCAGATTCTCATCTGTCCCTTCACACAACCACTTCTCTTTCAGAAGTTTGAGAGGACCGCGTACAGGATGGGCAAACACGAGCTCAGATGGACTAAACCCCAAAGACTCCTGAACTACCTCCCTGATTGCGAACATTTGCATATAAACTCCCTCATCCCAGTCCTTTTCAAACTCCAAACAATACATGCGCAACATAGTTTTTAACGTCTGGTGGAAACGCTCAAGTGCACCTTGACTCTCAGGGTGATATGCACTGGAATGGCAATGTTTAATCCCGAGCTGCTTCAACACCTGACCAAACACACGGGACATGAAGTTAGACCCCTGATCTGTCTGGACTACTTTGGGTAAACCGAACAATGAAAAAAATCTGGTCAGAGGCTTAACAACACTGGGAGTTGTTATTGTACGCAGGGGAAACACCTCTGGGAATCCTGTGGATGCACACATGACTGTCAACAAAAACTTATTCCCAGATTTTGTACGGGGAAGAGGACCCACAGTCAACCAAAACACGCTCAAAAGGTTCACATACAACTGGAATTGGATACAGTGGAGCAGGAGGAATGGTCTGGTTAGGTTTCCCAGCCACCTGACATGTATGACAAGACTTACAGTAACGTGCCACATCACCCTTTAAACCAGGCCAAAAGAAATGTCTCAAAATACGGTTGTATGTTTTTCTAACACCCAAATGACCGGCAAGAGGATTATCATGTGCTAGACTCAATATTTCTGACTGATATGGACCTGGAATTACAATCTGTGTAACAACACTCCAGTCATCTGCAGCAGACGCATCCAACGGCGTCCATTTACGCATGACCATCCCATCCTTCAGGAAGTAACCAGTGGACAAAGACTCAACTTTATCTGCAACTACAGCATTTTCAAACAATGCAGACAAAGCAGAATCATTTTGTTGTGAAGCAATTAACTGCTCACAAGACAGACAAGTTTTTAACCTCAGGGAAAGTTTTTGTAGGCCTACTAATGTTTTTACTTTCAGCAGCGTCTGACGCAAATGAGCGACTGTCATCCGGGACACAGAGAAAACTGTCACTCAAATCAACTTTGCCCTCCTGCTTACTCATAGACCTAGTTACAGCACAAGAAGCAAAAACCTTGGGAAATTTCTGAGCAAGCTCATCCGGAGACTGACGAACAGGAATGGGTGTCACTTCAGGCGTGACCAACACCTTTCCCCCAGCCAAATCATTCCCCATCAAGAAGGCAACCCCTTTAATCGGAAAACCAGGACGCACGCCCACAGACACGTTACCGGACACAAGGTCCGACTCCACAATGATTTTATGTAATGGTACGTCTATGTCTTCCATGCCGAAACCCAACACGGGAACATCAGTCCCTACCGCAGACTCTTCACTGAGTGGCAAAACTCCCTCCAAAATAAAGGACTGCGAGGCAGCTGTGTCACGCAGCATCTTCACAGGGACCTTAAGACTGTTACCAGGCAACGAGACAAAACCATCCATAACAAACGGAGCAAAGTCCGCCAACCCACTGGACATTTCTTCAGACATCACAGGTTCGGGTAAGTTATCAAGTTTGTTTACGAAAGCAACTGGCTTTACGTTGCGCTCTCTCAACACCGGGCAACTTGCTACAATATGTCCCTTTTTCTTACAGTAGAAACACATAACATTATCCTTGTCCCTCAAATCTTCCTTATCAGTTTTAACATCCAGCTCTAACGCACTAGAACTCCTGTTACCATGAGATACGCCAGAGAAACTTTTAGCATGGTCCTTTCCATTACTTGTATTAAAGTTCTCCAAAGGCTTGTTAACATAGCTAAATGGACGATCGAAAACAGCCTTATGTGTGAGGACATAATCATCCACCAAAACAGCAGCTTTAAACACATCACTGACTTTATTCTCATTTAAGTATGTCGACACTTTCTCAGGGAGACAGTTTTTAAAATCCTCCATTAGCACGAACTGTTTAAGCTGATCCAAATCTTTCACATCATTAGATTTACACCAACGATCAAAAAGTGCCTCCTTCTCATGAGCAAATTCAACAAAAGTCTGATGTCCTTGCTTTTTTAACCTGCGAAATTTTTGTCGATAAGCCTCCGGTACTAGTTCATGCGCTCTGAGCACCGCTGCTTTTACTTTGTCAAAATCAAGACTGTCTTCCGCCGGAAGTGCAGAATAAACCCTTTACGCTTTACCAGTCAAAACACATTGCAACAACAACGTCCATGCAGACTTCGGCCACTTAAGAGCAGAAGCCACCCGTTCAAACAAGACAAAATATTTATCAACATCCTTTTCATCAAAAGGAGGAACCAAACGGATGTTTCTACTCACGTCAAAGTCCGGAGATCTAGCAGAAACATTAGCAACAGCACCTAGCTCCAACTCACGCAAGCGAATTGTAGTCTGCTGTTCAAGCTTCTTCGTCTCGAGATCGTTAGCAAGCTGAAGTTCTTTTTCTTTCAATGACAAACGTTGCAATTCAATTTCAAGCTCTTTAAGTTTTACCAACTCACCTACTCTTTGACTTGACTGCTCGGGAGTTTTAGGAGTGCTCGGTAACTCTGGCAAAATGCCCTTATTCACCAAGGCAGCGCATAACTCCGACTTCACGCATTGTTTTTTCGCCTGTTTTGAGACACCTACGTTATAGTGATCAGCAATTCAATGAACTGATCCAAATTAAACTCCATTTTTAGGAGAACTCACCTCTCGGCTACAGTACAACACAGCCTTAACAGCAACTACTGACTCAAATACTGTAAACTTAATCACAGCAAAAACACTTCAACCACTTTAGCCCACAAACTGCATCCAAAGTTACCAACGATACAAAAGGCAACACACAGTACTACTGGCTACAAGTACAAGTGACCAACAATAACATCCAGAGAACCACAGACTTACTGCCACTAAGCAATTAAACCCTGATGCTACAAAAAACCACATGTCACTACAACATTGAAAACTCAGTTTTCAATCTATTTGTACGAGCCCCCAAATTATGTTACGACCTCACCAAAGGCTCTCGAATCAAAGAGGCCAAACATAATAAAGAGTCAGAGTTTGCCGAAATCAACAAGAATTTATTTATCAAAATTAGAATAACCCACAAAACAACCCATTTCAAAATCAAACCTAAACAAATACTGATGGGCCGGCCAAACTAAACCAAATCAGGAAGACACTCAGACCAGCCCACAAAGGGCCGTAGGATCTGGTGTCTTTCCTCCTTCCCTAAACTTAACCAAAAACTAAACCCTAGTAAAGAAACAAAACCGAAAACTAGACTACCGGTCCCATCAGAAAATAATAAGAAAGCACAAAGCACACTCAAATTAACAAAAGGAGTAGCTTCAGCTGCTCCTGCTGCTGCTGTGAAGCCATCAGACAAAGAGCGTGAGCGTGTCTTGTTTCTGCCCCTCCCTTTTATGGGCTCTCCTCCATCAGGGGGATCACCCACACCTGAAAGCATTAACATGGTGAGAACAGACCTTAACACAAACCACCAGTAGGGGGAGCGCATGTAACAGCTATATAAATAAAATACATTATTATTATTGTTATTATTATTACCTTCATCATGGAGAAATATGATTAAAAAATCACAACTTCATTTACATGTCTGCCGCCCGTGCATTAACAATTACAAATGGCTGGTGAATTGGAAAATAAACACTGCCATGTATCATCATTTTATATCCTCTGAGAATATAATTTCTCATCCCCATCATTTTCAAACACACTGGAAAGATGTGTTCGACACTCCTCTTCCCTGGTTGAAGACATTTTGTCTGTCAAGCATCGTGTTCTACCTATTTATGGGCTTTTCAGTTACAATTATTTTACTAAATATTTCCAAAAAGAAAAATGTTAAAAATATGGAACATAGCTGATGATAATAGTTGTAGATTTTGTCATGATGATGAAGAGGATATTATCATGTATTTTGGTATTGTCCCGTTGTTGCATCTTTCTGGCAGCAGGTGGCAGACTGGCTGGCTGAGCAGGCAATCCTTCTACCTTTATCCCCATTTCATGTTATTTGGGGCTTTCAACATGATCAAAACATGTTTTTGAATATCTTTGTAGTGCTTGGCAAAGTTTAGATAATGAAGTCAGTCCAAAAGTTGTCTTGAACAAATAATAGGGCTTGCTCTGCGATTTCTTTGTCCTAACAGAAAGTCTAAGCCTAAGAATTCTAAGAAATTGCTGTGATTTTATTGACTCCTCACTCGGTGGAGTTCAGCTTCCTCTTCAAATTGTCACTGTTCTCCTGTCAAGACAAACAGTGAATAAATCTTACTAATATTGGTGTCCGCATGACGCAGAACATTAAAGCTTTATGGTGAACTGGATATTACTTCCTGTTAGCCGGCTGGAACCCTGAAATACAAATGAAAAATACCACCACATGTTACATTTGATCAACATTCAGAATTTATGAAACAACAAAAATGGAAAATCTGTTCAGTGGGCTTCACAATCACTTATCGAGATAATTGACTACTTAACAGAAATACAATGCAAAATATGCAAGACAAGACTATCACAGGTATTTATTCTAAATTCATCAGGAGATATAAAAAATGTGTTCCTCACCATTATTGTTTCTTCTCCAGATGAAGAGTCCAACAATGCAGACAGGCAGAAGGAGCAGCAGTCCAACGATGACTCCAGGAACAAGACCAGCGGGAAACCCTGAGGGAGAGCCTGCAATCAAAACAAACCATTAGAGTTCATTCACAGTGTTTCAACCTAACAAGCCATGCTGTGTGATTCTGAAAGGGTTTCCATCGTGTAAGTCCTGGAACTTATTCTTTTAATTTCCTTTGATTAGGGCCCGAGCACCAACGGGTGCGAGGACCCTATTGTGTTTGTTAGGATTGTTATTATTCTTCACAATCCACTTAAATCACATTTTGGAGGGGGTTACCATGCTCAAAAACTCATGAAACTGTGCAGGCACATCAGAAGTGGCGATAAATGTGATATTTTATGGGTCTCAAACACGGGCGCGGCAAAGTGGCTCAATAGTGCCACCTGGAAATCTCAATAAGGGGTCCCCATTGAGGTTACTTTCACCTTCATGTGCGAAATTTGGTATGAAGATTTAGCATGTCAAGACCTACAAAAAAGCCTCTTGCACCCAAACCTAAAACCAAACAGGAAGTCCACAATTTTCCAATGAATATGAAAAAATGGTGAATTGTAAAAGGACAGGCTAAAAAACACCCATCAATCAGAGGATACTACACTTCATATAAAGCAATTAAATAACACAGTGAAAGTGGATGCTATACCCTACAGTGTGGTTGGGTTTAAATGCACACTTTTTAGTCATTCTGATTGAAATCATTCTGATTGGAGATTACAGGTCAAATGTTTACATGGGGTGTGATCCATTACGATCTGGTGTTGTAGAAAAGGCTGCAAAGTGACAAGTGTGTTAATAATTATTATTAAGTGCCTTTAATTATGTGGGGTCTTTTGTTTTGAAGTACTGTTGGTGTATATCGTCAAGCTCATACGATTGGGAGCTTACCCACAGGCTTGCTGTTTTAAGTGACGTCATTCACATTAATAAGCCGGCTGCTTCAGAGTGATAGATGAGTGAGGGACAGTGCGGTGCACGAACTTGTGAAGAGTGATGTGTGCGTAAATGCATAAGAGTAAGTATTTTCTACTGAATGACCGTATTTCTTGTGTTAATGTAGATACACATACTTAGTGTCAGCCAATTCTGATCAGGATTCTGCGCTTTGATGTTGGCTGTTTGATGTTTATGCTAATTATATGCACGTAATTACGGTCGTCAGACCTGCATCACATTAAGTTTAAACATCTTCATGTGTGTTAATGTGTTCATAATCTGTTCATTAATGTTATGTGCTTAATTGTTGGGCTTGGGTACGACGTGAATGGTGTTAATCATATTGCGGCCGTCTGTGCTTTGATCACTCGGTGACGGATGTAGCACGTCCGTAGGTTTTCAAAATAAAGGTATCCTGCCGGTTGGGCAGCGGGAGATTTAACATTAGCCGTAAATAACCGGAAGTGTGAGGTTCACATTGGCAGTAACTTCACAGAATGTATATATGAGAGAGAATCTCGTGTAATGAGTGTTTATCACTTCTCTGTTCATATGAGTGTATTTATGTATACATTATTCATTCATTTGTATGTATCTTCTTTCTTTTATAGAAACCACACACACATACACACGCACGCACCCACGTTACCTTGTATTGCAACTGGATTACCTGTAAGCCTGTCACTACTTAGGAGGGAATAAAGCAGCATCAACCATCGCCTGCCTCTTCAATACATACTCTTGAGCTTTGGCTTTAAGTGGTGTTCTGGCCGACACACTGACTTGAATCTAGTGATAAATCCCAACTAGCACCCAGATCAAGCGGTTTCCTATTACCTCCACTACAGGTGTTCACATGCGCCAGACTGGAAAATGGTCCTCCTTCTCTCTTGATTTATTCCCTCAGTAAACATTTTCCTAATGAGTTTATGGTCTCAATCTCTGGTTTCAAGTCTTCTTCAACACAGCATGATGTTCATTTAGCAAATTATGGTCTCATTTACAGTCAAATACACCCTGAAGCAGGACATTTATTTGGGCTTTGCAACCTGTAATTGACAAGTTAGATGCCTATCATCCAGGATAGAGAGGTAGGAATCCTGTATCCACCCGGTTCTCAAAATATGGTCCCTTTTGGCTAAAAACCCCAAAACAAAATGGCTACGGCCAAAATGCCAAACTTAAGGCTTCTACAGAAGCTAAAGAAGGGTTTAAAAACTAATCAGTGATGTCCCAGAGGCTTTGTCCACCTCTTTCATACAGTCAATGGTTACACTGAGACCAGCCTTACCTTCATTGCTTCTGATCGCTGCTTTGTCCAGTTTGGTGACATTTTCCTCCTTCACACCAGAGAGCTGAAACACACATTCGTACCTCCCCCAGTCTTCAGTGTTCACTGATGAAATGTTCAGTTCAACACTAGTCTGGAAGGATCCGTCGTGGTTGGGGAGGATCTCTCCGTATTCAACATTTTCATAAAGCTCCTCTCCATCTTTCCTCCAGAACAGCACGGCTCTGTCAGGGTAGAAACCTGTAGCGTGGCAGCTGACTGGAGAAGAGGCAGTCTTCTGGAGGAGAGACACTGAAGGAAGCTCTGTAGGGAGGCAGAGGGAAACAGAAGAGTCTATACTGAGACTCAAGGATGGAGAATTTGTATATCCTGCACTTTCATTTTCATTGGCATGCTGCATTACAAACAGAAAATGCAACAGTACATTGGATCCTTAATTCTACCTGTTCTCTGCAGAAACGTCCTCCCATAGTGCACGTACATCTTCAGCATGCTGGGGCACTGGGAGATGAGGTAGTGTTTATTAGATTCTAATGTATCTTTGTCAGCATCCCATCTGAGTTTGGTGATGCAAGCCTGTGGTTTTGAAGCAGTCCATGTCAGTGTCTGCAGGTCCAATGCGATGAAGTCCTCTCCATCATAACCAAACTGGTTAAAACCAACAATCTCTCCAGTCTCGTCATCCCACTCACAGCCACCCATCCTTTGCAAAACGTGGGCACCTGACAGAGTGACAGAGACAACAGGAAAAGTGACACTCCAGCAAAGTTGGCTATTAACAGATGATATCACATCTTAACTACAGAGACAGACTGACCCACAGAACGCAGTTATTGGATGATGCAGCTAATTATCATGTGGTCGGTGCGGACGGCTAAACAACAGAGAGACTGCTGAGATCCTGACACAGCCCATATCCTCTAAACCTCAGAGCCAATGCAGAAAGGAAATCCAGAAGGGAACCAGAGCTGTCTTGATGATGAGCATTACAAGACTGACACTGAACGTGTCATGGATGCACATGGATATGGACAGGCCACAGCTGTGGGGGTTGGTAGTCACACTCCCTGCCCTTGGTATTAGCAAGGTACTGGGTTGCAATGCTAGCATACTTCAGGTAGTGAGCTGATGTGCAGAGCAGACTGTAAAAGAATCAGATTCAATTCCTGTCTTCAAACTAATCTACAACCTGCATGACCAGATCTCCAGCTCATCAGAAAGGTGAATAACAGGTATGATGGCTGACCTCTAACAAAGTCCACCCTGATGTGGGCATTGCTGTGAAACTGAACAACAAACAAGGATAGAAAAAGACCACTTCTGCCCTCATACAGTGTGACTTACCAAGGACTTAGACAGACTGACAGAGTATTACTCAGGAGCTGCTGTCTAACCACTAAGGTTTCAGAACCATTATATTTTATGGTCAAGACTACTAATGCTTTAAAATGAGAGTACTGTAAATAATACAGTCTTTAAATAGAATTAATAAAAGCTGATGCATTGTACTGATACTATTTTATACAGATCAAGTGGTAAAAACTAAATGACCAACACAGTAAGTCATCTGATTCAGGTCCAGAGCCTTTGCACCTACTGTGGTCATTTATCATCCATGTAAAGTGCAGTCCAGTCAGTCTCCTGTGTTGTTTTTACAGACAGATTATAAAGTTGAGTTTTATAAAGAAAATTGCACATTAAAACCAAAAGTTCAGTGTGAAGTTAAACGTACTGTACCTCCACTTTGATTGAAGCGTTGCATTAAGCCCTCAATGTTGGCTCTCAAGAAGTGCAGGTTCCTCAAACACTCCTGAGAATACCTCTCCTGCTGTGTTGGATCATCCTTTAATAATTCTTTCATCCAGTCCTGTTTTGGTTCTGCTGTCTTCATGTTGCTGTCACAGTATCCTATCTGCACTTCATTAACCATCGCGATACCCACAAACTCGGGAAAGTTTGGGACTCCAGAAGATGCAGTGAGGAAAAATTTCAGGGAGTGTTTGACTGTTAGACAGAGAAAGAGTTTTCAGCCTTTGGGTTGTCAAACTAAGGTGAAAAATAATAGAGCAGAGATTTGCTCTTAAAGATTATTTTGTCATCTGCAGGTGTCTGACTGATGATAACTGTATACAAAAAACCACAGCAGACATTCATCACACTTTCCTATGACCTGCTGTGGCCAAGCGGGCACTTTAAAGGCCCTGGAAACTCGGCTTCAGACAGCAAAAATGCATATATGATATCAGAGTTGAGTGAGTCATAAAGTATCCACAAAAATCTGAGTGAAAATAAATCACTAGAAAATCGTGTTGAAAATCGGCTCATTTGGCTGTTCAGAACATTTCTCAGGACTGTGTAGGCGTGGCAGATCCTGTGCTGATTGACACCTGGCGTCCACCTGACCGCGTTCTCATGGCAACTGTCAACACAACAATGGCGCATGGGAAAGGAAATTGTTTTCAGCAGCAGGGTAGAGGGTTTGTTGTACCACCCAGGTATGTGTGCATGTGCACATCATATCAAAACTATTGCTGTCAGGTGATTAAAATAATGAATCTAATTAATAACAGGCTTTGTGAGAAGCACATCACATGTAGACTTAGCCTCTTTCTACATGGTTATTTCTTACTTCCACACTTTCATTGTTCTCTCTTCTTCACCTCATTAAGTTTTAACTCACAAATGACTTTAATCTGATCACTTTGCTTCAGTCACCCCAACACACCTGCACCTGTGCTCTCTGCACCGCTACT
This sequence comes from Semicossyphus pulcher, assembly GCF_022749685.1. NCBI lineage: Eukaryota > Metazoa > Chordata > Actinopteri > Labriformes > Labridae > Semicossyphus > Semicossyphus pulcher. The sequence continues at coordinate 3,649,179 of NW_027211726.1, forward strand.
GGCCCCGCTCAGTGGAGTTTGATAGACTTTTATCTCCTCATTTCAGTATAATATTGTGCAGCTTGCTGGAGGGAGATCGCCAGGGAGCTGAAAGTTTGATACTGAGCGCACAGCTGAGTTTGGATTTAAACTAATTTCTGAAACTCTTTTAGATACTTACTAGTATGTACATAAGACCCTAAATTACACAGTTAGAAGGATTTTGATTAACTCAGTTAACTACGTTTCTTTGCTGCATGTTAATTTAGAATTATATTTCATTATAATTTAATATGACGTTTACATTTTCAATGTAATCATTTCAAGTGGTTTCAACTATTTCCTCCGAGTAGTTTTTGATCAAACTCGATCTCTCCGCCCAGAGGAGCTTCTGCTAGAGTTCAACTTTTCCAAGAGTGAAACAATTTGTAGCTTAAAAGTCTATTCTTTGAGTTATTCTTTCCAACACCGAAATTCACAGTGTTCCGCGCTCCACAGCAAGAAATAATAAACATTTTACAGAAACCAGATTAATGTTAATGTTCCTGAATGCGCACTGTCCCTGTTAGATAAATTAATAATCAGGAAGTGATCTTACCTGTCGATGCAACATCACAGAACAGGAGCAACACGAATACGATTTTCACAAACGCCATTTTACAATCATCAAGTAGCTAAGTTTGGATAAGTGAGAGACAGTCGACTGATATAACGGTTTCCTATCATACTTGGCAGCGTGCTGCGGGGCGTGTTTGTTATTGACTGTGACAAACTTTTCTTTCATTTTCGTCTTTTAAATAACAATTCAAGTGTTTTATCAAATACTAATTACAGACCCGAAATAAATTACAGATTTCTGTATAAAACTACCGAAAAGATATATTTAAAAACCTTTAGTGTAAAGCTACTGAAGCTGATAACCCATGTTCCCTACATACAAATATAACCCGTTTATTTTTTTTACCGTACTGACGGTGGCAGAAGGGCCCCAGAGAGTCTGTGTGAGCTGCCGTCGTGTTTAGAGTAGAGGTGCACCCGAAAACTGCTTAAAGTTTATTTTGTGGAATTAAGGCCAATTTTAGCAATTTATTAAACTTTATTCAGCATATTTTCCCCCATAGTATCATGTGTAATTTGTACTGTGAATGTATTGATTAAATCATTACTGAATCAACATGCATCAGTAAGAAATGTCTGCTTTGCTCGATGTGTTCTGATTGATTAGAAGAGTAAAATCAACATATATGTGTACTGATGGATAAAGGATAGATGTTCTGGTGAAGACAAAGAATTAAACTCTTTTAAAAGTTTGTTTTGATTAAAGGTAATGTTTGATCTTCTTGTGACCTTTGAGTGTGTAAGATAAGTGCAGTGAAAGTGATAATGGAAAGTATTTAGAGTAATGATTACTGTCTGTCTGTCACTCTGTGTGTTGCTGCTGTCCAAGCAGGTCTCTCTTGAGAATGAGACCCCGTGTCTCAACGACATTACCTGTTTAAATAAAGGCTAAATTAAAAATAAATAAAAATAAAATGGAGGCAAAGGGACACAGACAACTGGTGAAATAGGGAAGTATATTTAATCAAAATATCAGAACGATTAAATGTTGGGAAAACATTCCTTTAAGCTTCCTGTCACATAACCGCTTTACGTGTCAAAGAACATGAAGTCAAGTTTCACCAAGGTCAATCAACAGTTACTTGATCTCAAACAAAAAGAGTTATCAACATAAAATCAAATGGAGAATACGTAGAACTAAAGCTACATGGAATATGGTGAGAAATTCACTAAATACTTTCTGCAGCTTGAAAAAAGGAATATATCCAGGAAACACATGAATAAAATTTGGGTTGAAAATGAAACAGAAGTTACCAGTACAAATGATATTCTTAAAACAATCACAAACTATTATGCTAATATTTTTAATGATGAAGAAACCCGATCAGTGAATCTCTCTTTGCTGGATGTTATGAAATCCTGCCCTCATCCTAAACTTACAGATGAACAACGTGTATTATGTGAGGGTCTTATTGGTGAAAGTGAGTTATATGATGCAATACATTCTTTTCACAATGGAAAGTCTCCTGGATTAGATGGGATACCTGTGGAGGTCTATAAAACTTTCTTTCCGGAAAGTAAGGAGGCTTTGTTATCCTGTTTTAACTTTTCCTTTGAAATGGGACAGCAGTCTAACTCCCAGAGAGAAGGGTTAATCTCTCTTATGCTAAAACATGATGCAGACGGCCAGGCAAAAGATCCTGTGAAATTAAAGAATTGGAGACCCCTGACACTTTTGTGCTGTGATGCTGCTATATTAGCTCAATGTATTGCTCTTAGATTAAAGAAGGTTATTCAACATTTAATACACTTTGATCAAACTGGTTTTCTGGAGGGTCGATTCATAGAAGATAATATCTGGTTTCTTCTTGAAGTAATTGAATATTATGATAAGAATCAGTTGCCTGTTTAGATTTTTATAGCCGACTTTGAAAAAGCATGTGATACAATCAGGTGGAGTTGTGGCAAAAAAGCTCCCAGAACCCTCTTGTCAGCAACTTAATTTCAATCTCCAATAGGTAATGAAACATGGTTGAAAAACTCTTAAAAATAGGTTCTAAAACTTAGTTGAAAAACTCTTTAAACTTGATAACATTTGACCGTAAAACATTAACTTTAGAACATTTGACCGTAAAACCTTAAAGTTGAGCTGAAACGACATTTCGAGAGTATCTAGCTTCCGTATCCTGACGTTTTTTCGAGTGAAACAAGACGTGCACGCGGGACATGTCATTGGAGGGATTTGATTTGATCGTTGATAAGTGGGCGTAGACAGACGTTCTCCACAGCGCAGTAGCTAGCTAACTGACCGAACGTTCTTGGTGCTCTGCGGCTAAATGTTGCAGATTGATTGGTTGAAATTGGTTGGTTCTAGCCTACGTAAGCACACAGGATATTTGTTTTTTACAGGAAGAAAAAATGATCGGATTTTGATATAAGAATATGAAGAAATTGATTTTCTGTATTTTTTTTGGCCTATTTTGTCAAATAGATGCACAATATTACCGGGGATGTGATCTAAAAGGATTAAAATGACATTTTTCATTTCACCTCGACTTTAACTTTAAAACATTTGACCGTAAAAGTTTAACTTTAAAACCTTTGAATGTAAAACCTTAACTTTAAAACATTTGATTATAAAACTTTTCATTTTATAACTTTTTCTCAAAAATATTTGCTTATAAAGTTTCTAACATTTTTCCAACAGTGGGAGTTTTTATATCACTGCCTACAATACTATAATTTTGGTGACTGTATTATTAAATGGATACGTACATTAGCCTCTCAGGATGTTACCTTCTTTAAAACCTATGAAAAGAAACTCTTTAGATTTATTTGGGACGGTAAACCAGAAACAATTAAACGTAGCTCTTTGTATAATACATGAGAGAATGGTGGCCTTGGTTTAATAAATCTTTCGGCTCTGGATCGCAGTCTGAAAGCGTCATGTGTACAGAGATGGTATAATAATCCCCCCTGGTTTTCATCCAAATTATTTCTTTCCTGAAGTGATTCATTCGAAGGAAAATGTTTTCCCTTTTTTCAACTATCTGCCCGCTCAATGAAAAATTGACTCACCTTTTTTGTGCCTCTTTCTTTCAAATAAACAGATCTATTTTGTGAATGACATATTAAATGTCAAAGGAGATTTTCTTTCGTATGATTGGTTGATGTTAAAATATGGGGAGGTAGGTACAAGTCATTGCTATGCCTAGCTATTGTCTGCAATACCTTGCACCAATACTTTGATTGTTTTTGTTTTTATGTATTTGCTATTGTTGCTTCTGTTCTTTCTTTCATGTAAAGTGCCTTTGAGTACCTTTTAAAGCGCTATATAAATAAAATATATTATTATTATTTTTGAGTTGAGTTTATTTATCTCGAACAATCAACCACATGAAATTACATAATAAAAAGAAAACACAAACATAAACTGTCAAATCTTACAGTCAATATAAACAAAAGAAAACACAAAAAAAGGGTTCGAGAAGGAGCAGAAAGAAGCAGATGCTTATTTAATCCTGCCCCTTCCTTACAATATCATTCATAAAAAAACTTTTATCAATCTAGAATAACATGAAAAATAAATATATATATATATACATACAAATATATACATACAAACATATATCCATATATATACAAACACAATAGTAATAAAATAAAATCACAAAAAAATAAAAATAAACTATGCTTAACAAGAAAATCAATTCATTATCTAATTATAATTATAGAGCTCCTTCATTTTGTACTCATTAATGAGTTTTTCTTTATATCTCTTCTTGAACTGTACAATGGTCTTACTTCTTTTGATTTCTTCCTCCAAACTATTCCACAGGGTTACCCCATAAACTGAAACACAGAAGCTTTTAAGAGTAGTGCGTACATAAGGCTGCTTTAAATTAAGTGTTCCTCTTAAGTTATATCCTCCCTCTCTCTCCATAAACATTTTTTGAATGTTACCTGGTAGTACTTTGTGACTTGCTTTATACATAAGCTGTGCTGTTCTAAATTTTACTAAATCCATCAATTTCAAGGTTTGTGATAATAAAAATAGTTGATTTGTGTGCTCACGATACCCAGCATGATTAACTGTCCTTATTGCTCTTTTTGCAGTATACATATCTTTTGTAGGGTGGTCTTGTAATTATTACCCCATACTTCCACACAATAGAGAAGATATGGTAATATAAGTGTGCAATACAGTGTGTGAAGTATTACCTGATTCAAAATGTGTTTTGCTTTACCCAAGATTCCAATGCTTCTTGAAATCTTGGTACACAGACATTTTATATGAGGCTTCCAGCAGAGCTTGTGGTCTATTATAACCCCTAAAAACTTGTTTTCATACACTCTTTCTATTACCGCATTCTCAATTTTCACTTCGATATTTGCATTTATTTTACGATTTCCAAATACCATAAATTTGGTTTTACTCAAGTTTAAAGATAATTTATTTATACCGAACCAACATTTCAGTTTGCTCATTTCTTTCTCAACCACCTCCAAGAGCTGCTGCAAGTCCTGCCCTGAACAACAAATATTTGTGTCGTCTGCAAAAACAACACATTTCAATACATTTGATACTTTACAAATATCATTGATGTACATTATTAATAATATAGGGCCCAGGACTGACCCCTGTGGGACACCACAGGTAATGTTTAAGCACTTTGACATGTGATGACCCATCTGTACAAATTGCCTCCTATTTTCTAAATAACTTTTCAGCCAATCTAAAGCCACTCCTCTCACACCATACCTAGCCATCTTTTTAAGCAATATCTCGTGGTCGATTGTATCAAATGCTTTTTTTAAATCTATGAATATTCCGACGGCATACTTTTTATTTTCTATACATCCTGTTAATTCCTCCACTAATTCCATTAAAGACATAGAAGTCGATCTGTCTGCTCTAAAACCATACTGACCGTCCATTATCAAGTTATTCTTTTCAATAAAATTGTCCAGTCTTGACGCAAAGAGCTTTTCTAGTAACTTTGAGAACTGAGGAAGTAAGGAAACCGGTCTATAGTTGGTGTAAAGATGTTTGTCATCAGCTTTATATAATGGGATGACTTTGGCAACTTTCATTTTATCTGGGAATATAAATGTTTTAAACGATTAATTACATATATGTGTTAGTGGATCAACAATTCCATCTATCAATTTCTTTACCAGAGTCATATCAATATCATTCCCATCTGTGGACGTTTTATTCTTACACTTATTTACAATATCAATCATTTCCTTTTTTTCTACAGTTCCCAAAATAATTGAATATGGGTTTCTCTCTTCGCAGTCCTCATCAGCAGATCTCTTTCCCGTATAATTTATTTCCTTTGCTAGTTTTGGTCCCACATTTACAAAGAAATTGTTGAATCCGTCAACCATGTCATTCATATCTTTAATTGTCATGTTATCAAAAAAATATTCTGGATAAGTTGGCTTGGTTTGCCTTTTACTGATAATACTTTTTAATATATTCCAAATTCCTTTTGAATTATTTTTATTATTTTCTAGTAATTTGGAATAATAATCCTTCTTACATGTCCTTATAATATTAATCAACTTATTTTTATATTTCTTGTATTTTTGCTCTGCCCCTAATGTTCTGTATTTCATAAATTGCCTATATAGAGTTGTTTTTTTTCTACATGCATTTTGCAGTCCCTTTGATATCCACGGCTTGTCTGAGTACTTCTTCTTCTTAAACTGCAGTAATGGACAATTTTTGTCATATAAAGATGTAAATATATGTAAAAATAACTCATAAGCTTTGTTAACATCAGCTTCTTTGCATACTCCATTCCAGTTATAGTTCATTGTTGTTATTACCTTCATCATGGAGAAATATGATTAAAAAATCACAACTTCATTTACATGTCTGCCGCCCGTGCATTAACAATTACAAATGGCTGGTGAATTGGAAAATAAACACTGCCATGTATCATCATTTTATATCCTCTGACAATATAATTTCTCATCCCCATCATTTTCAAACACACTGGAAAGATGTGTTCGACACTCCTCTTCCCTGGTTGAAGACATTTTGTCTGTCAATCATCGTGTTCTACCTATTTATGGGCTTTTCAGTTACAATTATTTTACTGAATATTGCCAACAAGAAAAATGTTAAAAATATGGAACATAGCTGATGATAATAGTTGTAGATTTTGTCATGATGAAGAAGAGGATATTATCATGTATTTTGGTATTGTCCCGTTGTTGCATCTTTCTGGCAGCAGGTGGCAGACTGGCTGGCTGAGCAGGCAATCCTTCTACCTTTATCCCCATTTCATGTTATTTGGGGCTTTCAACATGATCAAAACATGTTTTTGAATATCTTTGTAGTGCTTGGCAAAGTTTAGATAATGAAGTCAGTCCAAAAGTTGTCTTGAACAAATAATAGGGCTTGCTCTGCGATTTCTTTGTCCTAACAGAAAGTCTAAGCCTAAGAATTCTAAGAAATTGCTGTGATTTTATTGACTCCTCACTCGGTGGAGTTCAGCTTCCTCTTCAAATTGTCACTGTTCTCCTGTCAAGACAAACAGTGAATAAATCGTACTAATATTGGTGTCCGCATGACGCAGAACATTAAAGCTTTATGGTGAACTGGATATTACTTCCTGTTAGCCGGCTGGAACCCTGAAATACAAATGAAAAATACCACCACATGTTACATTTGATCAACATTCAGAATTTATGAAACAACAAAAATGGAAAATCTGTTCAGTGGGCTTCACAATCACTTATCCACTTAATTGACTACTTAACAGAAATACAATGCAAAATATGCAAGACAAGACTATCACAGGTATTTATTCTAAATTCATCAGGAGATATAAAAAATGTGTTCCTCACCATTATTGTTTCTTCTCCAGATGAAGAGTCCAACAATGCAGACAGGCAGAAGGAGCAGCAGTCCAACGATGACTCCAGGAACAAGACCAGCGGGAAACCCTGAGGGAGAGCCTGCAATCAAAACAAACCATTAGAGTTCATTCACAGTGTTTCAACCTAACAAGCCATGCTGTGTGATTCTGAAAGGGTTTCCATCGTGTAAGTCCTGGAACTTATTCTTTTCATTTCCTTTGATTAGGGCCCGAGCACCAACGGGTGCGAGGACCCTATTGTGTTTGTTAGGATTGTTATTATTCTTCACAATCCACTTAAATCCCATTTTGGAGGGGGTTACCATGCTCAAAAACTCATGAAACTGTGCAGGCACATCAGAAGTGGCGATAAATGGGATATTTTATGGGTCTCAAACACGGGCGCGGCAAAGTGGCTCAATAGTGCCACCTGGAAATTTCAAAAAGGGGTCCCCATTGAGGTTACTTTCACCCTCATGTGCGAAATTTGGTCTAAAGATTTAGCATGTCAAGACCTACAAAAAAGCCTCTTGCACCCAAACCTAAAACCAAACAGGAAGTCCACAATTTTCCAGTGAATGTGAAAAAATGGTGAATTGTGAAAGGACAGGCTAAAAAACACCCATCAATCAGAGGATACTACACTTCATATAAAGCAATTAAATAACACAGTGAAAGTGGATGCTATACCCTACAGTGTGGTTGGGTTTAAATGCACACTTTTTAGTCATTCTGATTGAAATCATTCTGATTGGAGATTACAGGTCAACTGTTTACATGGGGTGTGATCCATTACGATCTGGTGTTCACATGCGCCAGACTGGAAAATGGTCCTCCTTCTCTCTGGATTTATTCCCTCAGTAAACATTTTCCTAATGAGTTTATGGTCTCAATCTCTGGTTTCAAGTCTTCTTCAACACAGCATGATGTTCATTTAGCAAATTATGGTCCCATTTACAGTCAAATACACCCTGAAGCAGGACATTTATTTGGGCTTTGCAACCTGTAATTGACAAGTTAGATGCCTATCATCCAGGATAGAGAGGCAGGAATCCTGTATCCACCCGGTTCTCAAAATATGGTCCCTTCTGGCTAAAAAACCCCCAAAACAAAATGGCTACGGCCAAAATGCCAAACTTAAGGCTTCTACAGAAGCTAAAGAAGGGTTTAAAAACTAATCAGTGATGTCCCAGAGGCTTTGTCCACCTCTTTCATACAGTCAATGGTTACACTGAGACCAGCCTTACCTTCATTGCTTCTGATCGCTGCTTTGTCCAGTTTGGTGACATTTTCCTCCTTCACACCAGAGAGCTGAAACACACATTCGTACCTCCCCCAGTCTTCAGTGTTCACTGATGAAATGTTCAGTTCAACACTAGTCTGGAAGGATCCGTCGTGGTTGGGGAGGATCTCTCCGTATTCAACATTTTCATAAAGCTCCTCTCCATCTTTCCTCCAGAACAGCACGGCTCTGTCAGGGTAGAAACCTGTAGCGTGGCAGCTGACTGGAGAAGAGGCAGTCTTCTGGAGGAGAGACACTGAAGGAAGCTCTGTAGGGAGGCAGAGGGAAACAGAAGAGTCTATACTGAGACTCAAGGATGGAGAATTTGTATATCCTACACTTTCATTTTCATTGGCATGCTGCATTACAAACAGAAAATGCAACAGTTCATTGGGTCCTTAATTCTACCTGTTCTCTGCAGATACGTCCTCCCATAGTGCAAGTACATCTTCAGCCAGCTGGGGAACAGGGAGATGTGGTAGTATTTATTATATTCTAATCTATCTTTGTCAGCATCCCATCTGAGTTTGGTGCTGAAAGCCTGTGGTTTTGGAGCAGTCCATGTCAGTGTCTGCAGGTCCAATGCGATGAAGTCCTCTCCATCATAACCATACTGGTTAAAACCAACAATCTCTCCAGTCTCGTCATCCCACTCACAGCCATTCATCCTTTGCAAAATGTGGGCACCTGACAGAGTGACAGAGACAACAGGAAAAGTGACACTCCAGCAAAGTTGGCTATTAACAGATGATATCACATCTTAACTACAGAGACAGACTGACCCACAGAACGCAGTTATTGGATGATGCAGCTAATTATCATGTGGTCGGTGCGGACGGCTAAACAACAGAGAGACTGCTGAGATCCTGACACAGCCCATATCCTCTAAACCTCAGAGCCAATGCAGAAAGGAAATCCAGAAGGGAACCAGAGCTGTCTTGATGATGAGCATTACAAGACTGACACTGAACGTGTCATGGATGCACATGGATATGGACAGGCCACAGCTGTGGGGGTTGGTAGTCACACTCTCTGCCCTTGGTATTAGCAAGGTACTGGGTTGCAATGCTAGCATACTTCAGGTAGTGAGCTGATGTGCAGAGCAGACTGTAAAAGAATCAGATTCAATTCCTGTCTTCAAACTAATCTACAACCTGCATGACCAGATCTCCAGCTCATCAGAAAGGTGAATAACAGGTATGATGGCTGACCTCTAACAAAGTCCACCCTGATGTGGGCATTGCTGTGAAACTGAACAACAAACAAGGATAGAAAAAGACCACTTCTGCCCTCATACAGTGTGACTTACCAAGGACTTAGACAGACTGACAGAGTATTACTCAGGAGCTGCTGTCTAACCACTAAGGTTTTAGAACCATTATATTTTATGGTCAAGACTACTAATGCTTTAAAATGAGAGTACTGTAAATAATACAGTCTTTAAATAGAATTAATAAAAGCTGATGCATTGTACTGATACTATTTTATACAGATCAAGTGGTAAAAACTAAATGACCAACACAGTAAGTCATCTGATTCAGGTCCAGAGCCTTTGCACCTACTGTGGTCATTTATCATCCATGTAAAGTGCAGTCCAGTCAGTCTCCTGTGTTGTTTTTACAGACAGATTATAAAGTTGAGTTTTATAAAGAAAATTGCACATTAAAACCAAAAGTTCAGTGTGAAGTTAAACGTACTGTACCTCCACTTTGATTGAAGCGTTGCATTAAGTCCTCAATGTTGGCTCTGAAGAAGTGCTGGTTCCCCAAACACTCAAAAGAATACCACTCCTGCTGTTTTGGATCATCCTTTAATACTTCGTTCATCCAGTCCTGTTTTGGTTCTGCTGTCTTCATGTTGCTGTCATAGTATCCTAACTGCACTTCATCAACCATCGCGATACCCACAAACTCGGGAAAGTTTGGGACTCCAGAAGATGCAGTGAGGAAAAATTTCAGGGAGTGTTTGACTGTTAGACAGAGAAAGAGTTTTCAGCCTTTGGGTTGTCAAACTAAGGTGAAAAATAATAGAGCAGAGATTTGCTCTTAAAGATTATTTTGTCATCTGCAGGTGTCTGACTGATGATAATTGTATACAAAAAACCACAGCAGACATTCATCACACTTTCCTATGACCTGCTGTGGCCAAGCGGGCACTTTAAAGGCCCTGGAAACTCGGCTTCAGACAGCAAAAATGCATATATGATATCAGAGTTGAGTGAGTCATAAAGTATCCACAAAAATCTGAGAGAAAATAAATCACTAGAAAATCGTGTTGAAAATCGGCTCATTTGGCTGTTCAGAACATTTCTCAGGACTGTGTAGGCGTGGCAGATCCTGTGCTGATTGACACCTGCCGACGTCCGCCTGACCGCGTTCTCATGGCAACTGTCAACACAACAATGGCGCATGGGAAAGGAAATTGTTTTCAGCAGCAGGGTAGAGGGTTTGTTGTACCACCCAGGTATGTGTGCATGTGCACATCATATCAAAACTATTGCTGTCAGGTGATTAAAATAATGAATCTAATTAATAACAGGCTTTGTGAGAAGCACATCACATGTAGACTTAGCCTCTTTCTACATGGTTATTTCTTACTTCCACACTTTCATTGTTCTCTCTTCTTCACCTCATTAAGTTTTAACTCACAAATGACTTTAATCTGATCACTTTGCTTCAGTCACCCCAACACACCTGCACCTGTGCTCTCTGCACCGCTACTGGCCCCGCTCAGTGGAGTTTGATAGACTTTTATCTCCTCATTTCAGTATAATATTGTGCAGCTTGCTGGAGGGAGATCGCCAGGGAGCTGAAAGTTTGATACTGAGCGCACAGCTGAGTTTGGATTTAAACTAATTTCTAAAACTCTTTTAGATACTTACTAGTATGTACATAAGACCCTAAATTACACAGTTAGAAGGCTTTTGATTAACTCAATTAACTACCTTTCTTTGCTGCATGTTAATTTAGAATTATATTTCATTATAATTTAATTTGACGTTTACATTTACAATGTAATCATTTCAAGTGGTTTCAACTATTTCCTCCGAGTAGTTTTTGATCAAACTCGATCTCTCCGCCCAGAGGAGCTTCTGCTAGAGTTCAACTTTTCCAAGAGTGAAACAATTTGTAGCTTAAAAGTCTATTCTTTGAGTTATTCTTTCCAACTCCGAAATTCACAGTGTTCCGCGCTCCACAGCAAGAAATAATAAACATTTTACAGAAACCAGATTAATGTTAATGTTCCTGAATGCGCACTGTCCCTGTTAGATAAATTAATAATCAGGAAGTGATCTTACCTGTCGATGCAACATCACAGAACAGGAGCAACACGAATACAATTTTCACAAACGTCATTTTACAATCATCAAGTAGCTAAGTTTGGATAAGTGAGAGACGGTCGACTGATATAACGGTTTCCTATCATACTTGGCAGCGTGCTGTGGGGCGTGTCTGTTATTGACTGATACAAACTTTTCTTTCATTTTCGTCTTTTAAATAACAATTCAAGTGTTTTATCAAATACTGATTACAGACCCGAAATAAATTACAGATTTCTGTATAAAACTACCGAATAGATATATTTAAAAACTTTAGTGTAAAGCTACTGAAGCTGATAACCCATGTTCCCTACATACAAATATAACCTGTTTATTTTTTTTACGTACTGACGGGGGCAGAAGGGCCCCAGGTAATCTGTGTGAGCTGCCGTCGTGTTTAGAGTAGAGGTGCACCCGAAAACTGCTTAAAGTTTGTTTTCTGGAATAAAGGCCAATTTTAGCAATTTATTCAAACTTTATTCAGTATATTTTCCCCCATAGTATCATGTGTAATTTGTACTGTGAATGTATTGATTAAATCATTATTGAATCAACATGCATCAGTAAGAAATGTCTGCTTTGCTCGATGTGTTCTGATTGATTAGAAGAGTAAAATCAACATATATGTGTACTGATGGATAAAGGATAGATGTTATGGTGAAGACAAAGAATTAAACTCTTTTAAAAGTTTGTTTTGATTAAAGGTAATGTTTGATCTTCTTGTGACCTTTGGGTGTGTAAGATAAGTGCAGTGAAAGTGATAATGGAAAGTATTTAGAGTAATGATTACTGTCTGTCTGTCACTCTGTGTGTTGCTGCTGTCCAAGCAGGTCTCTCTTGAGAATGAGACCCCGTGTCTCAACGACATTACCTGTTTAAATAAAGGCTAAATAAAAAATAAATAAAAATAAAATGGAGGCGAAGGGACACAGACAACTGGTGAAACAGGGAAGTATATTTAATCAAAAAACATTCCTTTAAGCTTCCTGTCACATAACCGTTTTACGTGTCAAAGAACATGAAGTCAAGTTTCACCAAGGTCCACCTTATCAGTAACCCAATGGAGGATGTTCATTCAGGGCGAGCAGACATAGTCAAAAAGAAAACTCTGAACAAGACCAGATGAAGGAGACAACAGGAGAAACTAAGATCCTCGAGCCTCCAGCAGGCCTGGAATGAAGTGAGACCAGGATTCAAATATTGCTGGACATCATCCTGAGTTATTTTTGCCATTTTAGGAGATTTTTTTTAAACTTTATTTTTCATGTCTAGTCCCAGCCATCATCTTCAGACTCCAGGGGTTGTGAGTAGAACATTGGTAGAGAAGATGAGAAAGGGTGTTATGGTCATGTTTAAATTATACTGTTTAATTGCACTTTGATTGATTGTGTCCATATTATTCTGCTGTAAGCTTCTGGATAACTAAAATAAATGACTTCATCTGCAGTTAAAGTTAGAGCTTCTTGGTACTTATTCCAATGTGATGAAGAGTTTCTTTAAAGAATATCAACATCGCCTCTTCTCTGTGATGTAAAAGTACAGAGCCAGGTTCATTGACTTTGAAAAAGCATTTGATACAATCAGGTGGAGTTTTTATATCACTGCCTACAATACTATAATTTTGGTGACTGTTTTATTAAATGGATACGTACATTAGATCAAAATCCTTTCAGCACAATTATTAATAATGGGCACATTTCTGACCCAGTTAAACTTTCTAGAGGGAAGGCAAGGCTGTCCTCTTTCCCCATATTTGTTTATCCTTGTAATAGAATTATTGGCCATAAAAAGAAGAAATAACTCAAATATTACAGGTTTAGTGATGAATCAAATGGAGTCAAAAGCCTCGTTTTATGCAGATGATGCTTCCTTTCATCTAAATCCAGATGCTCTCTCACTGGAGACCCTTATTTGTGACTTCAATTGTTCTGCTTCTCGATCAGGGTTGAAGCCCAACTTTGAAAAATGTTGCATTCTTAAAATTGGATCACTGTCGAGTTATTTGGAGCTTTAGTCTCAATGCCTGCCTAAACTCGACCCGACATAGAGCACAACAGAGGACGCTGGACAACTCCACACGTTTCCCTTCTTTATTTTGGCTTTTGGTTTCAAAAGAAGAATCAGTCAGTGTGAGCGTCAAATAAAGGAAACATAAAATCATGTTAATTCAATCAGATAAGGTAACATTCAAATCTCTTCATTGAAAATCATCTTCATTAAATCATGTTGAAGCCATCATCCATTTAGCATAATCAATCTCATGTCATGGTAAATATTAAATGTAGTCATTACAATTTTAATCATATTTATGCCAATTGTAAATCATTCCATTTAAACTGTTTTTAAATACTATTTATTCATTTTACATCAAGTTTAATCTCACTTTTTAATGCTGATTTTTAAAGATTAAAGTTTCCTCATTACTAACTTAAGAACTTTATTTCTACAAACTAAAATTAATCAGTCATTTTTTCACCGATCATTACTAATTTAATTTCAACTTAAAATTGCATCAAATAATCAAATTACTCTATCACTTCATAAAGCGGTCAAACATATCTGATTCTAATGCAGCGCAGTCACACAAAGTTACACACAATCCAAAGTGACCAAAGTAACAATGAATGAATGAATCACACAGACCGCCTGCACAACATAACACCACATCAAACTTAAACAGATCATATTATCTACAATCAATCAAGCATACATACCAATAGCGTCTCTGTGCTCGTCTAAGCATTGATGCAAACAAACTTTTCATTGGCACGTTTCTCCCTGAAGGAGCCTGCCATGCTGAACAAACAAAGAAAACTCGCACCTGCACAGGTGAACCTCCTAATCAAACTGGCCTCTCTCTCTACCTGCACGCCTGGAGCCTGAGCTGCCACACCTCTCAATCAGCTCAACGCTGACCTCTTGTGCGCTACTTAATTATTTACATGATTTTAAACTATGATCCAAAATATACCAAACCAAGAAAAGAAAGTAAAAGAGAAAAGAACACAGTTCAATGACTCATGACTTAACAATCAATGAAGTATCAACATTTTCAGATACCATGCCAGAGTCCGATTAAATGGGCTGATGATCCAGTGAGTCGTTTAGGAATGCATATTCCAGTAGATAATACGATTTTAGTTCAGACAAATTATGATGTGAAACTCAAATGTTCTGTCGAATTCTGTCAACCTTTTTAAGTATTGATGGTAAAGTTGCAATAATCAATTCCTTAATAGTTTCTTAGTTTACATATTATCTATTGTCTTTGCCCTCTCAGGATGTTATCTTCTTTAAAACCTATGAAAAGAAACTCTTTAGATTTATTTGGGACGGTAAACCAGAAACAATTAAACGTAGCTCTTTGTATAATACATGTGAGAATGGTGGCCTTGGTTTCATAAATCTTTCGGCTCTGGATCGCAGTCTGAAAGCGTAAAAAAATCACAACTTCATTTACATGTCTGCCGCCCGTGCATTAACAATTACAAATGGCTGGTGAAGTGGAAAATAAACACTGCCATGTATCATCATTTTATATCCTCTGAGAATATAATTTCTCATCCCCATCATTTTCAAACACACTGGAAAGATGTGTTCGACACTCCTCTTCCCTGGTTGAAGACATTTTGTCTGTCAATCATCGTGTTCTACCTATTTATGGGCTTTTCAGTTACAATTATTTTACTAAATATTGCCAACAAGAAAAATGTTAAAAACATGGAACATAGCTGATGATAATAGTTGTAGATTTTGTCATGATGAAGAAGAGGATATTATCATGTATTTTGGTATTGTCCCGTTGTTGCATCTTTCTGGCAGCAGGTGGCAGACTGGCTGGCTGAGCAGGCAATCCTTCTACCTTTATCCCCATTTCATGTTATTTGGGGCTTTCAAGATGATCAAAACATGTTTGAATATCTTTGTAGTGCTTGGCAAAGTTTAGATAATGAAGTCAGTCCAAAAGTTGTCTTGAACAAATAATAGGGCTTGCTCTGCGATTTCTTTGTCCTAACAGAAAGTCTAAGAATAAGAATTCTAAGAAATTGCTGTGATTTTATTGACTCCTCACTCGGTGGAGTTCAGCTTCCTCTTCAAATTGTCACTGTTCTCCTGTCAAGACAAACAGTGAATAAATCTTACTAATATTGGTGTCCGCATGACGCAGAACATTAAAGCTTTATGGTGAACTGGATATTACTTCCTGTTTGCCGGCTGGAACCCTGAAATACAAATGAAAAATACCACCACATGTTACATTTGATCAACATTCAGAATCTATGAAACAACAAAAATGGAAAATCTGTTCAGTGGGCTTCACAATCACTTATCCACTTAATTGACTACTTAACAGAAATACAATGCAAAATATGCAAGACAAGACTATCACAGGTGTAGCGGCAACATATCCACAAAAAACGCCACTTGAGGGAACGTGAAGCCTTTCCAACTCATGCTGGTGTGTAAAAATGAGGTCCTCCATCGTATGCGTTTAACACTTTATTAGATCAAAAACATTAAAAACACCTACAAAAAGACGGGTGTAAAACGACTGTACCAAAAACTCATTTACTCGACATACACACAGACACGGTTGAAAAACTGTGTGGCTTCCACTGATACTCATGTCCCTAATTACTGATCACCTGTGTCTCCCCTATCTAGCCTACATGTGACTAATCACCACCTATGCCCACAGCGGTGCAGGTAACCACTAGCAACCATAGTGCCTATCCTAAACACACACCCACATTCACGCACACAAACATACACAAGTCTAAATTGGCTGCAACAACAGGTATTTATTCTAAATTCATCAGGAGATATAAAAAATGTGTTCCTCACCATTATTGTTTCTTCTCCAGATGAAGAGTCCAACAATGCAGACAGGCAGAAGGAGCAGCAGTCCAACGATGACTCCAGGAACAAGACCAGCGGGAAACCCTGAGGGAGAGCCTGCAATCAAAACAAACCATTAGAGTTCATTCACAGTGTTTCAACCCATAACTGTATATATAGATGGACTACGTGTCTCCATCTGCTCCCATTGTACAAAAGTGATGCCAAAATAGCCCCTGTGATCGGCGCTGCAATCTTGCGATGATGACGTCATTTGGAGCCAGAGTCTGCGCAGTAGAGATCGGCGGGGGCGCCGCCGTAGCCACTTCCGCTAACCAAAACACACACTTAACTTACAGAAAAAACAGCAAGGAGTGTTTAACAGCAAAACAGCTATTGTCAGAAAAATGAACACTTGGACATAAATCAGCAAGATAAGAACTTATTGCAAAATAAAGAGGGGGAGTGTTCCAGCAATGAGGATGCTAATGGCTAACATGTTGGAGTCAATGACTGCATAAAGATGGCCGACGCGTCTCCACCTCCTCTTGTTGTACAAAAGTGAAGTCTAAACCCCCCCGGAGCGGGCGCTGCCATCTCGCTCATCTAATATTCACGCTGATGGAAAGTTCAATGACTGTAGTGTTAGTGTTAGTTACATCTCCTCTCGCCGTTCCTCCTCTACTCTGCTACTCGGGAACAGAACGCTGCAGGAGCCCCATTTGTCCACAGAGCTGTCAATCATGAGGCCACACCCCCTTTTTATAGCATCAAATAACTAATGAAAAGTAAACTTGTGAGAAAAATGAACACTTGGACATAAATCAGCATGATAAGAACTAACTATAATGACAGAAACCATGTTTGAGAAAAATGTATTTGGCGTGTATTTTGATTTTATAGTTTGACTCATGTCCCATCTGTTAACATGGAGGAGGCGGGCTTTATGAGCTATACTGCAGCCAGTCAGCAGGGGGCGCTTGAAATGTTTTGGCTTCACTTTTAGGGTGCGGTCATGTCGTCCATCTTTTTATACAGTCTTTGGTTTCAACCTAACAAGCCTGACTGGTCTAACAAGTCTGAAAGGGTTTCCATTGTGTAAGTCCTGGAACTTATTCTTTTAGTTTACTTTGATTATTGTGTTTGTTAGGATTGTTATTATTCTTCACAATCCACCTAAATCACATTTTGGAGGGGGTTACCATGCTCAAAAACTCATGAAACTGTGCAGGCACATCAGAAGTGGCGATAAATGTGATATTTTATGGGTCTCAAACACGGGCGCGGCAAAGTGGCTCAATAGTGCCACCTGGAAATCTCAATAAGGGGTCCCCATTGAGGTTACTTTCACCTGGTGGTCAAAATGGTCTCAATCTCTGGTTTCTTCTTCAGCACAGCATGATGTTCATTTAGCAAATTATGGTCTCATTTACAGTCAAATACACCCTGAAGTAGGACATTTATTTGGGCTTTGCAACCTGTAGTTGACAAGTTAGATGCCTATCATCCAGGATAGAGAGGCAGGAATCCTGTATCCACCCGGTTCTCAAAATATGGTCCCTTTTGGCTAAAAAACCCCAAAACAAAATGGCTACGGCCAAAATGCCAAACTTAAGGCTTCTACAGAAGCTAAAGAAGGGTTTAAAAACTAATCAGTGATGTCCCAGAGGCTTTGTCCACCTCTTTCATACAGTCAATGGTTACACTGAGACCAGCCTTACCTTCATTGCTTCTGATCGCTGCTTTGTCCAGTTTGGTGACATTTTCCTCCTTCACACCAGAGAGCTGAAACACACATTCGTACCTCCCCCAGTCTTCAGTGTTCACTGATGAAATGTTCAGTTCAACACTAGTCTGGAAGGATCCGTCGTGGTTGGGGAGGATCTCTCCGTTTTCAACATTTTCATAAAGCTCCTCTCCATCTCTCCTCCAGAACAGCACGGCTCTGTCAGGGTAGAAACCTGTAGCGTGGCAGCTGACTGGAGAAGAGGCAGTCTTCTGGAGGAGAGACACTGAAGGAAGCTCTGTAGGGAGGCAGAGGGAAACAGAAGAGTCTATACTGAGACTCAAGGATGGAGAATTTGTATATCCTACACTTTCATTTTCATTGGCATGCTGCATTACAAACAGAAAATGCAACAGTACATTGGGTCCTTAATTCTACCTGTTCTCTGCAGAATCGTCCTCCCATAGTGCACATACTTCTTCAGCCAGCTGGGGCACTGGGAGATGAGGTAGTATTTATTAGATTCGAATCTAGCTTTGTCAGCATCCCATCTGAGTTTGGTGCTGAAAGCCTGTGGTTTTGGAGCAGTCCATGTCAGTGTCTGCAGGTCCAATGCGATGAAGTCCTCTCCATCATAACCATACTGGTTAAAACCAACAATCTCTCCAGTCTCGTCATCCCACTCACAGCCATCCATCCTTTGCAAAATGTGGACACCTGACAGAGTGACAGAGACAACAGGAAAAGTGACACTCCAGCAAAGTTGGCTATTAACAGATGATATCACATCTTAACTACAGAGACAGACTGACCCACAGAACGCAGTTATTGGATGATGCAGCTAATTATCATGTGGTCGGTGCGGACGGCTAAACAACAGAGAGACTGCTGAGATCCTGACACAGCCCATATCCTCTAAACCTCAGAGCCAATGCAGAAAGGAAATCCAGAAGGGAACCAGAGCTGTCTTGATGATGAGCATTACAAGACTGACACTGAACGTGTCATGGATGCACATGGATATGGACAGGCCACAGCTGTGGAGGTTGGTAGTCACACTCTCTGCCCTTGGTATTAGCAAGGTACTGGGTTGCAGTGCTAGCATACTTCAGGTAGTGAGCTGATGTGCAGAGCAGACTGTAAAAGAATCAGATTCAATTCCTGTCTTCAAACTAATCTACAACCTGCATGACCAGATCTCCAGCTCATCAGAAAGGTGAATAACAGGTATGATGGCTGACCTCTAACAAAGTCCACCCTGATGTGGGCATTGCTGTGAAACTGAACAACAAACAAGGATAGAAAAAGACCACTTCTGCCCTCATACAGTGTGACTTACCAAGGACTTAGACAGACTGACAGAGTATTACTCAGGAGCTGCTGTCTAACCACTAAGGTTTTAGAACCATTATATTTTATGGTCAAGACTACTAATGCTTTAAAATGAGAGTACTGTAAATAATACAGTCTTTAAATAGAATGAATAAAAGCTGATGCATTGTACTGATACTATTTTATACAGATCAAGTGGTAAAAACTAAATGACCAACACAGTAAGTCATCTGATTCAGGTCCAGAGCCTTTGCACCTACTGTGGTCATTTATCATCCATGTAAAGTGCAGTCCAGTCAGTCTCCTGTGTTGTTTTTACAGACAGATTATAAAGTTGAGTTTTATAAAGAAAATTGCACATTAAAACCAAAAGTTCAATGTGAAGTTAAACGTACTGTACCTGCACTTTGATTGAAGCGTTGCATTAAGTCCTCAATGTTGGCTCTGAAGAAGTGCTGGTTCCTCAAACACTTCTGAGAATACCTCTCCTGATGTTTTGGATCATCCTTGAATACTTCTTTCATCCAGTCCTGTTTTGGTTCTATTGTCTTCATGTTGCTGTCATAGTATACAAACTGCACTTCATCAACCATCGCGTTACCCACAAGCTCGGGATAGTTTGGGACTCCAGAAGATGCAGTGAGGAAAAATTTCAGGGAGTGTTTGACTGTTAGACAGAGAAAGAGTTTTCAGCCTTTGGGTTGTCAAACTAATGTGAAAAATAATAGAGCAGAGATTTGCTCTTAAAGATTATTTTGTCATCTGCAGGTGTCTGACTGATGATAACTGTATACAAAAAACCACAGCAGACATTCATCACACTTTCCTATGACCTGCTGTGGCCAAGCGGGCACTTTAAAGGCCCTGGAAACTCGGCTTCAAACAGCAATGCAAACACAAATGACTTTAATCTGATCACTTTGCTTCAGTCACCCCAACACACCTGCACCTGTGCTCTCTGCACCGCTACTGGCCCCGCTCAGTGGAGTTTGATAGACTTTTATCTCCTCATTTCAGTATAATATTGTGCAGCTTGCAGGAGGGAGATCGCCAGGGAGCTGAAAGTTTGATACTGTTTGGATTTAAACTCATTTCTAAAACTTTTTAGATACTTACTAGTATGTACATAAGACCCTAAATTACACGGTTAGAAGGCTTTTGATTAACTCAGTTAACTACGTTTCTTTGCTGCATGTTAATTTAGAATTATATTTCATTATGATTTAATATGACGTTTACATTTTCAATGCTATCATTTTTTCGAAGTGGTTTCAACTATTTCCTCCGAGTAGTTTTTGATCAAACTCGATCTCTCCGCCCAGAGGAGCTTCTGCTAGAGTTCAACTTTTCCAAGAGTGAAACAATTTGTAGCTTAAAAGTCTATTCTTTGAGTTATTCTTTCCAACACCGAAATTCACAGTGTTCCGCGCTCCACAGCAAGAAATCATCAACATTGTCACAGAAACCAGATTAATGTTAATGTTCCTGAATGCGCACTGTCCCTGTTAGATAAATTAATAATCAGGAAGTGATCTTACCTGTCGATGCAACATCACAGAACAGGAGCAACACGAATACGATTTTCACAAACGTCATTTTACAATCATCAAGTAGCTAAGTTTGGATAAGTGAGAGACAGTCGACTGATATAACGGTTTCCTATCATACTGAGCAGCGTGCTGTGGGGCGTGTCTGTTATTGACTGAGACAAACTTTTCTTTCATTTTCGTTTTTTAAATAACAATTCAAGTGTTTTATCAAATACTGATTACAGACCCGAAATAAATTACAGATTTCTGTATAAAACTACCGAATAGATATATTTAAAAAACTTTAGTGTAAAGCTACTGAAGCTGATAACCCATGTTCCCTACAAACAAATATAACCAGTTTATTTTTTTTACGTACTGACGGTGGCAGAAGGGCCCCAGAGAGTCTGTGTGAGCTGCCGTCGTGTTTAGAGTAGAGGTGCACCCGAAAACTGCTTAAAGTTTGTTTTGTGGAATAAAGGCCAATTTTAGCAATTTATTAAATATTTATTCAGTATATTTTCCCCCATAGTATCATGTGTAATTTGAACTGTGAATGTATTGATTAAATTATTATTGAATCAACATGCATCAGTAAGAAATGTCTGCTTTGCTCGATGTGTTCTGATTGATTAGAAGAGTAAAATCAACATATATGTGTACTGATGGATAAAGGATAGATGTTATGGTGAAGACAAAGAATTAAACTCTTTTAAAAGTTTGTTTTGATTAAAGGTAATGTTTGATCTTCTTGTGACCTTTGAGTGTGTAAGATAAGTGCAGTGAAAGTGATAATGGAAAGTATTTAGAGTAATGATTACTGTCTGTCTGTCACTCTGTGTGTTGCTGCTGTCCAAGCAGGTCTCTCTTGAGAATGAGACCCCGTGTCTCAACGACATTACCTGTTTAAATAAAGGCTAAATAAAAAATGAATAAAAATAAAATGGAGGCAAAGGGACACAGACAACTGGTGAAACAGGGAAGTATATTTAATCAAAATATCAGGACGATTAAATGTTGGGAAAACATTCCTTTAAGCTTCCTGTCACATAACCGCTTTACGTGTCAAAGAACATGAAGTCAAGTTTCACCAAGGTCAATCAACAGTTACTTGATCTCAAACAAAAAGAGTTATCAACATAAAATCAAATGGAGAATACGTAGAACTAAAGCTACATGGAATATGGTGAGAAATTCACTAAATACTTTCTGCAGCTTGAAAAAAGGAATATATCCAGGAAACACATGAATAAAATTTGGGTTGAAAATGAAACAGAAGTTACCAGTACAAATGATATTCTTAAAACAATCACAAACTATTATGCTAATATTTTTAATGATGAAGAAACCCGATCAGTGAATCTCTCTTTGCTGGATGTTATGAAATCCTGCCCTCATCCTAAACTTACAGATGAACAACGTGTATTATGTGAGGGTCTTATTGGTGAAAGTGAGTTATATGATGCAATACATTCTTTTCACAATGGAAAGTCTCCTGGATTAGATGGGATACCTGTGGAGGTCTATAAAACTTTCTTTCCGGAAAGTAAGGAGGCTTTGTTATCCTGTTTTAACTTTTCCTTTGAAATGGGACAGCAGTCTAACTCCCAGAGAGAAGGGTTAATCTCTCTTATGCTAAAACATGATGCAGACGGCCAGGCAAAAGATCCTGTGAAATTAAAGAATTGGAGACCCCTGACACTTTTGTGCTGTGATGCTGGTATATTAGCTCAATGTATTGCTCTTAGATTAAAGAAGGTTATTCAACATTTAATACACTTTGATCAAACTGGTTTTCTGGAGGGTCGATTCATAGAAGATAATATCTGGTTTCTTCTTGAAGTAATTGAATATTATGATAAGAATCAGTTGCCTGGTTAGATTTTTATAGCCGACTTTGAAAAAGCATGTGATACAATCAGGTGGAGTTGTGGCAAAAAAGGTCCCAGAACCCTCTTGTCAGCAACTTCATTTCAATCTCCAATAGGTAATGAAACATGGTTGAAAAACTCTTAAAAATAGGTTATAAAACTTAGTTGAAAAACTCTTTAAATTTCATAACAGTTGATCGTAAAACGTTAACTTTAAAACATTTGACCGTAAAACGTTAACTTTAAAACATTTGACCCTTAAAACATTTGACCGTTAAAACGTTAACTTTAAATCATTTGACCGTTAAAATAGTTGACCGTAAAACGTTAACTTTAAAACATTTGACCGTAAAACGTTAACTTTAAATCATTTGACCCTTAAAACATTTGACCGTTAAAACGTTAACTTTAAATCATTTGACCCTTAAAATAGTTGACCGTAAAACGTTAACTTTAAAACATTTGACCGTAAAACGTTAACTTTAAAACATTTGACCGTTAAAACATTTGACCGTAAAACATTAACTTTAGAACATTTGACCGTTAAACCTTAAAGTTGAGCTGAAACGACATTTCGAGAGTATCTAGCTTCCGCATCGTGACGTATTTTCGAGTGAAACAGGATGTGCACGCGGGACATGTCATTGGAGGGATTTGATTTGATCGTTGATAAGTGGGCGTAGACAGACGTTCTCCACAGCGCAGTAGCTAGCTAACTGACCGAACGTTCTTGGTGCTCTGCGGCTAAATGTTGCAGATTGATTGGTTGAAATTGGTTGGTTCTAGCCTACGTAAGCACACGGGATATTTTTTTTTTACAGGAAGAAAAAAACAAAAAAAAGATTTTGATATAAGAATACGAAGGAATTGATTTTCTGTATTTTTTTTGGCCTATATTGTCAAATAGATGCACAATATTACCGGGGATGTGATCTAAAAGGATTAAAATGACATTTTTCATTTCACCTCGACTTTAACTTTAAAACATTTGATTATAAAACTTTTGATTAAATAACTTTAACTGGAAAACATTTGCTTATAAAGTTTCAAAAATTTTTGGTAAATGGTAAAGTTGCAATAATCAATTCCTTAATAGTTTCTTAGTTTACATATTATCGATTGTCTTTGCCCTCTCAGGATGTTACCTTCTTTAAAACCTATGAAAAGAAACTCTTTAGATTTATTTGGGACGGTAAACCAGAAACAATTAAACGTAGCTCTTTGTATAATACATGTGAGAATGGTGGCCTTGGTTTAATAAATCTTTGGGCTCTGGATCGCAGTCTGAAAGCGTCATGTGTACAGAGACGGTATAATAATCCCCCCTGGTTTTCATCCAAATTATTTCTTTCCTGAAGTGATTCATTCGCAGGAAAATGTTTTCCCTTTTTTCAACTATCTGCCCGCTCAATGAAAAATTGACTCACCTTTTTTGTGCCTCTTTCTTTCAAATAAACAGATCTATTTTGTGAATGACATATTAGATGTCAAAGGAGATTTTCTTTCATATGATTGGTTGATGTTAAAATATGGGGAGGTTGGTACAAGTCATTGCTATGCCTAGCTATTGTCTGCAATACCTTGCACCAATACTTTGATTGTTTTTGTTTTCAATGTATTTGCTATTGTTGCTTCTGTTCTTTCTTTCATGTAAAGTGCCTTTGAGTACCTTTTAAAGCGCTATATAAATAAAATATATTACTATTATTGTAATTATTATTACCTTCATCATGGAGAAATATGATTAAAAAATCACAACTTCATTTACATGTCTGCCGCCCGTGCATTAACAATTACAAATGGCTGGTGAAGTGGAAAATAAACACTGCCATGTATCATCATTTTATATCCTCTGAGAATATAATTTCTCATCCCCATCATTTTCAAACACACTGGAAAGATGTGTTCGACACTCCTCTTCCCTGGTTGAAGACATTTTGTCTGTCAATCACCGTGTTCTACCTATTTATGGGCTTTTCAGTTACAATTATTTTACTAAATATTGCCAAAAAGAAAAATATTAAAAATATGGAACATAGCTGATGATAATAGTTGTAGATTTTGTCATGATGAAGAAGAGGATATTATCATGTATTTTGGTATTGTCCTGTTGTTGCATCTTTCTGGCAGCAGGTGGCAGACTGGCTGGCTGAGCAGGGGTCCGTTTCACAAAGCAGGTTCAACAAACTCTGAGTCTAACCCTGAACTCTGAGTCGATCTACTCTGAGATAGGAAACTCTGAGTTTTCGGTTCCAGAACAGCTGATCAGAGTTAGTTCAATCAACTCTGAGTAGGTTCACCCAGAGTTAAGTGCGTGCACGCTGACTGTAAAAAGCCAGCATTAATGGAGCCCCGACACCACGATTCACCATGGCAACGGTACACAAAAAGAGGTCCTCCTACGTCACTCCAGTGGAGCTCAAAATCCTCACGCGGACGTTAAGCGAATACGAGCATGTTTTTAGAAAAATAAAGTAACACGGCTGCAGCTGCAAAAGAGAGAGAAGCGGCGTGGGAAGAAACTGCTGCTCGAGTTAATGCGCTAGTTTAAACTGGTCTATTTATTTAATACTTAAACACGACCAGAAGCTAAAATTTATATTAATTTAGGAGCAATGCAGTGGGAGAAAAAAACATACATGGAAGCACTTCAATCATATTTTAAATATTAAACTAATGAAATATAATTCAGTGGCTGTTTTAATGTGCATTAGCTTTATCCCTAACATGATGCTGACTTCACATACATTATAATTCATGTTGATTAAACTGAATGTGTTAGTTTAAATAAATAAAAAGAATCCAATAACTTAAGGTGTCTTATTTGAGTGCTCTCGGCAGTGGTGGTGGAAAACCTAAAAATGATGACTTTGACACAGATTTGTCTTTTGATTTTTTTTATCATAATTATAAAAGACTTTTGCAAAGGGATCAGAGCAGCACAGAGACGCAACGTTTCTTCTTTTAATTCGGTAACTGCTTAAACACACGCGTGAGACGGGCTGAATGAATGAGGAAGTCGAATTGATAGAATATAACAGAATATAAGAGAATATAAAACCGAATCGGTTTTATATTCTAGAGGGAGGAGACAGAGCGAAACTCTGAGTTTCCTGAAGAAAACCTGCTCGCGACCAGGTTAGGTTCATAGAGTCTGTTACTACGGTAACTGACCGAGAGCTTAAGTTACCTCCCTTTGTGAAACGGAAAACTCAGAGTTTCCCTCATTTCAGGGTTAACAGACTCAGAATTTTCAATAAACCTGCTTTGTGAAACGGACCCCTGGCAATCCTTCTACCTTTATCCCCATTTAATGTTATTTGGGGCTTTCAAGATGATCAAAACAGGTTTTTGAATATCTTTGTCGTGCTTGGCAAAGTTTAGATAATGAAGTCAGTCCAAAAGTTGTCTTGAACAAATAATAGGGCTTGCTCTGCGATTTCTTTGTCCTAACAGAAAGTCTAAGCCTAAGAATTCTAAGAAATTGCTGTGATTTTATTGACTCCTCACTCGGTGGAGTTCAGCTTCCTCTTCAAATTGTCACTGTTCTCCTGTCAAGACAAACAGTGAATAAATCTTACTAATATTGGTGTCCGCATGACGCAGAACATTAAAGCTTTATGGTGAACTGGATATTACTTCCTGTTAGCCGGCTGGAACCCTGAAATACAAATGAAAAATACCACCACATGTTACATTTGATCAACATTCAGAATTTATGAAACAACAAAAATGGAAAATCTGTTCAGTGGGCTTCACAATCACTTATCGAATTAATTGACTACTTAACAGAAATACAATGTAAAATATGCAAGACAAGACTATCACAGGTGTAGCGGCAACATATCCACAAAAAATGCCACTTGAGGGAACGTGAAGCCTTTCCAACTCATGCTGGTGTGTAAAAATGAGGTCCTCCATCGTATGCGTTTAACACTTTATTAGATCAAAAACATTAAAAACACCTACAAAAAGACGGGTGTAAAACGACTGTACCAAAAACTCATTTACTCGACACACACACAGACACGGTTGAAAAACTGTGTGGCTTCCACTGATACTCATGTTCCTAATTACTGATCACCTGTGTCTCCCCTATCTAGCCTACATGTGACTAATCACCACCTATGCCCACAGCGGTGCAGGTAACCACTAGCAACCATAGTGCCTATCCTAAACACACACCCACATTCACGCACACAGACATACACAAGTCTAAATTGGCTGCAACACACCGGCCCCTAATTGTTACTGTATAATAACATAACAATTCAATGCCATAGAACATTTGAAGCCAATTACAATAGTTTTTTGAAAAAACATTTTTCAATGATGTTCATGTGTCCATAGAGTCAATTTGATCCCAAGCTCGGAGTCTTTACAAGAGTCTTTAATCCGCTTCCAACAGCAGACAGATCTTTGTAATCGGTCGCTCCAATATATTGTACTTGGTCTGAACTTTGACAGACCGCACCAGTCCATATGTGTCAGGAAAGGTCTGCAGTGCCTTCCCTAACAGCCAGGATCCGCGAGGAGCAGTGGAGTCCGCCACCAGAACAATATCTCCTGCAACAAAGCTTCTCTTGTCCTTTATCCACCGTTGTCGGTCCTGTAACAGAGGTAAGTACTCCCGAATCCATCTGTGCCAGAAGAGATCTGTGAGGAATTGAACTTGCCTCCAGCGTCGTCTGCTGTAAAGGTCGCTTTTCTCAAAAAGACCAGGTGGTAAAGCGGGTTTGCCTTTCAACAACAGGATGTGATTTGGAGTAAAGGGTTCTAAATCATACCTCGCACAGAAGAGTTTGCAATCCTTCATTATCCATGTGTTGCTGCTGAAGTACCAAGTTCAGTACCTTCCGGACCATACGAATGATTCTTTCCCATGATCCCCCACGATGGGATGCCACAGGAGTATTAAAGCTCCAATTCACTCCAGACTGAAGTAACGCACTTTGGATTTTCTTGTGGTTCAAAGCAGACAGAGCTTCTCTCAGTCCGCGTTCTGCTCCCACAAAGTTGGTTCCGTTATCTGACCTGATGTGTGACACTTGGCCTCTTCTAGAAATGAATCTGCGCAGAACTGGTATCCAACGAGTATGCCATTTCCAAATGCACTGCTCTACTGGCCATACAAGTGAATATGACACCGTAGCGTTTAATGAGGCTGCGGCCTGCCTTAACTTCAAAAGGGCCGAAATAGTCAACACCCACATTTGTGAATGGTGGGAGGTCAGGCTGAAGTCTCTCTTTTGGCAAATCTGCCAACCTTTGTTCACCCAGCTTCCCCCTGTAGCGTCTACACATGACACAAGAGGAGAGGAGCCTTCTGACAGCAGCATGGGCATTAGTGATCCAATACTGTTGGCGAAGTCTGGAGAGCAGGTGATTTCTTCCACAATGTCCCAACTGCTCATGAACGTGGCGTAAGATGAGAGTGGAAATGTGCTGATCTTTAGCAAGAATGACTGGATGTTTCATGTCATCTGGCATAGCTGCTTTGCTAAGCCGTCCTCCCATTCTCAAAAGTCCATTTTCCAGCACTGGGTCGAGTTTGTAAATGTGAGTGCTTTTCTTCACTCCTAATGTTCCAACTTTCAGTGCAGCTATTTCACAACTGAACCTCTCCAGCTGGCAATACTGAATGATGGCACTCTCAGCAGCAGAAATATCTTCAGGAGACAAGATTTGAGCACCCAATGTGGCTCTGAGCGTTCTCATCTCCTCTTCGCCTTTCTTTCTTTGTTGAGTTATGTCAAGCCCATTGCTCGACACAGAAGCCTTCATTTCCTTCCTCTTCTGACTCAACATCTGCAATGCCTTTCTCAGCTGGAGAAGCCAGGCTACTGAAATCTTTAACCTTTTCCATGAAGAGAAGTAGGTTATTAGCTGGGTCGTTGCATTTGGTGCATCTTTGATGATCACAGTATTAACTATGGCCTCTCCTTTGACCTCAGGATCGTCGCTGCTGATAGAAGTGGACTCCACAATATTAGTGGGCCATTCTCTTTCATCCTTGAAGAGAAAGTGTGGGCCATGGACCCATCTGCTGGATGTGAGAAGATACTCAACTTTGACCCCGCGAGAGGCCTCATCGGCGGGGTTCTGCTTGGTATCCACGTACCTCCATTGTGACACAGCGGTAGCTTTTCTTATAGCAGAAACCCTGTTGGCAACGAAAGTGTGAAAGCGCCTTGTTTCATTCCTGATCTACTTTAGCACAGTTGTGCTATCTGTCCAGAAGATAGAATTTTCCAGCTTTAATTGCAGCTCTGCTTTCAACATCCTGTCGACCCTCACTGCAAGCACAGCGGCTGTTAGTTCCATCCTTGGAATTGTCACTTTCTTTACTGGAGCAACTCGTGCCTTTCCCAGGAGGAAGGCAAGGTGAACCTGGTTCCTTTCATTCTGCAGCCACAGGTAGGAGACTGTGCCGTACCCATCCTCGCTAGCACCAGAGAAATGATGTAATTGGGCACTCATGAGCTGTCCGAAGTCTTTAGGCCTGACACATCTTGGCACACTTAATGTACTGAGCCTTTTTATATCTTCTAGCCACCCGACCCACTGCTGCTGAGGGATGTGCTCATCCCAACTGTAGTTCAGCCTACAAAGATTTTGCAGCATCAACTTGACAGGTAAGGTAAAGGGTGCCAAAAATCCAATAGGGTCGTACACTGAGCTTATGACAGACAAAATACCCCGTCTTGTAAATGGTCTTTCTTGTAATGCCATTTTGAACCTGAAGGTGTCAGTTTCTGCGCACCACTGCAATGCCAGTGTTGAGATTGTCTCTGTCCAAATCCAATTCCTTTACTTCCTTGGCTCGTTTTTCCACTTCAATGGATTGCAGCACTGATCTGTTGTTGCTGATCCATTTTACCAGCTGAAAGCCTCCTAACTGGCACAAAGCCGTCAGGTCTCTCACCAAAGCTGTGGCTTCAGCTTCTGACGGCAAGGACTTCAAGCAGTCGTCCACATAAAAATTGTGCTTGATGGTATCAATGACATGTGCTGGAAATGCTGCCTTGTTGTCCTCAGCAGTCTTTCTTAAAGCAAAGCTAGCACAGCTGGGTGATGATGTTGCGCCAAACAGGTGAACTGTCATTCTGTACTCTGTGAGATGTTGTGCCAGTTCCCCATTTGGCCACCAGAGGAAGCAGAGAAAGTCTACATCCTGTTTTGCAACGTTAACTTGGTGATACATTGCCTGTATATCCGCCATCACTGCAATGGGTTCTTGACGGAATCTTGTGAGGACTCCAAACAGAGAATTTGTCAAGTCCGGTCCTTGCAGTAACTGACTGTTAAGTGAGGTGCCTTTGAAGCTTGCACCGCAATCGAACACCACTCTCAAAGTTTTCTTTTTTGGATGGTGCACGCCATGATGCGGGATGTACCAGACTTTACCTGCCTTTCTTTCCAGCTGGTGTTCTGGCACCCTCTCTGCATAGCCTTTGTTTATAACATCGTCAAGAAACTGAGTGTAGAATTTTTCTCCAATTTCCTTTTCAGCATGAGGGCCCTTTGCTCAACGACGTGGCGATTATTGGGCATGACAACGTCCTCATTTCTGAAAGGTAATCTCAAGCAGTAATGTCCATTATTAAATTCAGCCGAGCTGTTCATAATGTTCATGAATTTAAGATCTTCTCTGGACATTTCTGGCTTTTCATCTGTCGTTTTTTCATTGAAATCGTGGTTATACTGCGTCACCAGCAGTTCCTCTATGTGAGCGATGGATATCCGGTTGGCTGTAATGGTGTGACAGCTGCTCTCAGTCTCACTGCCTCCTCTCAGTAGCCCGTTAATAACCCAGCCCAATAGGGTTCGGATGGCATACGGTCCTTCACCATTACTGTTAACCACCTCCCATGGTTCCATTACTTTTGGAACATTGGTTCCAATTAACAACTCCACATCGGCATCAATGATGGGAATTTCAACAGAGTTTAGGTGAGACCAGGCACTTAACTCTTCCTGCCTTGGGATGTTATCACGGGTCACAGGCATCTGGTACTGTGTGTACACGTCAGGCAACTCAAAGTAAGTGTTACTATTGAGTGCAGCTACCTCCAGTCCTGAGATTATGTGACTGTCAACCAACCTTTCTTGGTTCATCGTTGTCAGGAGAAATTTGGCACTTCTTCCTCTGACCTTTAGCTCCCTCATGAGTCGCTCAGAACAGAAAGTGGCTGTGCTGCCAGGATCTAAGAACACGTAGGTGGTTACTATCTTGCTGCCTTTGTTAACCTTGACCTGTACAGGTACAATTGCCAAGACGCAATCCTGTGCTCCGGCCCTTATATGGCCACATGTCTTGGGAGAAACTACACGACTGTCCTCTGGTGTTTCCTGCTGTGTGTCCTCTGATTTAATCTCTTTTCTTGGAGGAATGTGGAGGATGGTAGGATGCTTCAGGTTACACAATTTGCAAGTCAGACGCCTATGACAGTCTTTGCTCATGTGTCCAACAGATAAACACCCAAAACAAGCACCTTTCTCTTTTAAGAAGTCTATTTTCTCTCGGTGTAACTTCTTCTCCATCTTGGGACACGACTCCAATTTGTGACCCTCTTCACACAGCAGACAAAACACCTTTATGAGTTTATCAGGCAAGCTTTTCTCCTTTTGCATTTGGGTCACAGTTTTAGAATTGACAGCTGCCACAGAAGTTGCGAAACTGCTTCCTTTTCCCTTGATGCGAGCCTGAAAAACTTTGTTTCCATTTTTATTATTTGGTGATGAGATGGCTATATCCTGAATGTTTCCAAAGACTGGATTACAAACAATAGATACTTGTCTCTCAATAAATTTGACAATATCACTGTAGCCTGCTTGACAGTGGTGCTTCTCCTGTATTTCATAAGCAGTGTTCCTCCATTTTTCCCTTAGTTTAGAAGGTAGCTTCAGGATAATGGCACGCATGTTAGATGGCATGTTCATCTCTGACATGTAACTGACATCCTCCATAGCATTACAGCAGACACGGAGAAACAATGCAAAAGCTTGCAAATCCTTGATGTCCTCTGACTTTACTGGTGGCCATCCAAGAGCTTTCTCCATGTATGCACTGGCTATTTTTTGCTCATTTCCAAAGCGTTCTTGTAAGAGTTCTCTTGCTCTTTGATATCCCCTGTCAGGTGGCATGTGTTGACAGCTCTTAACCAGTTCTCTTGGTTGTCCTTTTGTATATTGCTCCAAGAAATATAGGCGGTCTACGCTGCTAGCTGCCTTTCCTTCCACTCCGTGCTGAAATGCGCTGATGAATGTACTGTATTCGAGTGGGTCTCCATCAAAGGTTGGAAACCTCTTGGTGGCAGTGACAATGAGGACTGCTGCTGCACCAGAAGAGCTGTAATGTCATTTTGCCGTTGCATTATGGCAAGCAATTTGCCTTGATCCGTGCTGGTTTGCATTAGGTCATTACATTGAATGGATTCCTGCTTAAAACAGGTGGTGGGTTCTTGGGTGTGATGAACATGATATGTTTCCTGAAGTCCTTGAGACATGCTGGGTTTTGGATTCAGAGCATGAACCCCTGTTCCATCCTGTACAAAACTTTCCTTGGGCCGTGCACCCATTGATATGGCAGATTTGCTGCATCCTAGTGGTAGATGATGGAACTGGGGGTTTAAATGTTTCGGCTTTGCCTCCATTGGCATTGCAGCCTTGTTGTCTCCCAGTGGTGAATGATGGAACTGGAGGTTAGAACTTTGTGGAACAAATTCTACAGCAGAGGGTCTGAGAGATGATTTGCGTTTTGACCTTTCCAGATATGAATTCATTCCATTAGAATGGGCTCCGGAGCTCTGAACATCAGATTCTCCGGACTTCAGCACATTAACCCTTGCAGTGTGAGCAGCAATTTGGCTTTGTAATGCAAGAAGCTCCTTTTTCTGCCTGATTTGCTCCTCCTGAGCTTCCAATTCATGTTTTTCTTTTAAGGCAGCTGCCATAGCAAGGAGAGCAGCCCTTTCAGCCTCTGCTTTTAGACGGGCAGAGGCGGCTGAGGACCTTGAAGACCTGTTGCTGGAGCGGCCAGCAGATGAACATGTTTTACGACCAACATTAGAAATGCTGTCACCAGGAGCAATATCGTCAGTGACCACGTTTGGAGCATCTTTGTCATTAAACACAGAAGCAGCAGCAGCATCACCCAGCACATTTGAATTTGCAGCGACATCATCATTAAACATATTTGCATCACCATAGTCATCTTGTTCATTTTTATCAAGCAACCACTCTTCCATTTTTCGTAATATTTCTTTATTATGTCGCATTCGAGTTTCAACCCACTCATCTTGTTTTAACATTTCATCCTCAGGTATTAACGATCTCAATGATTGATGCAACTCATTGCTTTCCACACACAGCTTTAAGAACACTTCACGCATCGATTGCACAACAGACGCATTTTCCTTTGAAGTCATGAGTTGTCCAACTTCCTTTGTTAATTTATGCAGTTTCTTTATTCTGAGATTCCTTTCCTTTTGTTGTGATATTATTTTTGCTTCCATGGCTTTAAAGGTGAGTTTGACCGGTCTTTTATCACGCTGATTGACAGCTGCAGCAACGTCACTCATTTTGACTGATTTACGAGCCGAAGGCTTTATTTGAACTGCAGCAGGATTTACCTGTATCCTTTTGTGAGAAGGCCAATCTCTTCCACAGGGCTTAACAATTCTCAATCAGTCCTACCGTAATTCTTCAGCGTTGCTTTTCCCAGGCTGTCGCTGTGTCTGCATTCAATTGAGTGGAATCAGCTGTTGCATGGAGTCCGCTGGAGCGCAGCAAGAAGCTGAGTTTTTCAACAAAATGTAGCGGCAACATATCCACAAAAAATGCCACTTGAGGGAACGTGAAGCCTTTCCAACTCATGCTGGTGTGTAAAAATGAGGTCCTCCATCGTATGCGTTTAACACTTTATTAGATCAAAAACATTAAAAACACCTACAAAAAGACGGGTGTAAAACGACTGTACCAAAAACTCATTTACTCGACACACACACAGACACGGTTGAAAAACTGTGTGGCTTCCACTGATACTCATGTCCCTAATTACTGATCACCTGTGTCTCCCCTATCTAGCCTACATGTGACTAATCACCACCTATGCCCACAGCGGTGCAGGTAACCACTAGCAACCATAGTGCCTATCCTAAACACACAGCCACATTCACGCACACAAACATACACAAGTCTAAATTGGCTGCAACAACAGGTATTTATTCTAAATTCATCAGGAGATATAAAAAATGTGTTCCTCACCATTATTGTTTCTTCTCCAGATGAAGAGTCCAACAATGCAGACAGGCAGAAGGAGCAGCAGTCCAACGATGACTCCAGGAACAAGACCAGCGGGAAACCCTGAGGGAGAGCCTGCAATCAAAACAAACCATTAGAGTTCATTCACAGTGTTTCAACCCATAACTGTATATATAGATGGACTACGTGTCTCCATCTGCTCCCATTGTACAAAAGTGATGCCAAAATAGCCCCTGTGATCGGCGCTGCAATCTTGCGATGATGACGTCATTTGGAGCCAGAGTCTGCGCAGTCGAGATCGGCGGGGGCGCGGCCGTAGCCACTTCCGCTAACCAAAACACACACTTAACTTACAGAAAAAACAGCAAGGAGTGTTTAACAGCAAAACAGCTATTGTCAGAAAAATGAACACTTGGACATAAATCAGCAAGATAAGAACTTATTGCAAAATAAAGAGGGGGAGTGTTCCAGCAATGAGGATGCTAATGGCTAACATGTTGGAGTCAATGACTGCATAAAGATGGCCGACGCGTCTCCACCTCCTCTTGTTGTACAAAAGTGAAGTCTAAACCCCCCCGGAGCGGGCGCTGCCATCTCGCTCATCTAATATTCACGCTGATGGAAAGTTCAATGACTGTAGTGTTAGTGTTAGTTACGTCTCCTCTCGCCGTTCCTCCTCTACTCTGCTACTCGGGAACAGAACGCTGCAGGAGCCCCATTTGTCCACAGAGCTGTCAATCATGAGGCCACACCCCCTTTTTATAGCATCAAATAACTAATGAAAAGTAAACTTGTGAGAAAAATGAACACTTGGACATAAATCAGCATGATAAGAACTAACTATAATGACAGAAACCATGTTTGAGAAAAATGTATTTGGCGTGTATTTTGATTTTATAGTTTGACTCATGTCCCATCTGTTAACATGGAGGAGGCGGGCTTTATGAGCTATACTGCAGCCAGTCAGCAGGGGGCGCTTGAAATGTTTTGGCTTCACTTTTAGGGTGCGGTCATGTCGTCCATCTTTTTATACAGTCTTTGGTTTCAACCTAACAAGCCTGACTGGTCTAACAAGTCTGAAAGGGTTTCCATTGTGTAAGTCCTGGAACTTATTCTTTTAGTTTACTTTGATTATTGTGTTTGTTAGGATTGTTATTATTCTTCACAATCCACCTAAATCACATTTTGGAGGGGGTTACCATGCTCAAAAACTCATGAAACTGTGCAGGCACATCAGAAGTGGCGATAAATGTGATATTTTATGGGTCTCAAACACGGGCGCGGCAAAGTGGCTCAATAGTGCCACCTGGAAATCTCAATAAGGGGTCCCCATTGAGGTTACTTTCACCTGGTGGTCAAAATGGTCTCAATCTCTGGTTTCTTCTTCAGCACAGCATGATGTTCATTTAGCAAATTATGGTCTCATTCACAGTCAAATACACCCTGAAGCAGGACATTTATTTGGGCTTTGCAACCTGTAGTTGACAAGTTAGATGCCTATCATCCAGGATAGAGAGGTAGGAATCCTGTATCCACCCGGTTCTCAAAATATGGTCCCTTTTGGCTAAAAAACCCCAAAACAAAATGGCTACGGCCAAAATGCCAAACTTAAGGCTTCTACAGAAGCTAAAGAAGGGTTTAAAAACTAATCAGTGATGTCCCAGAGGCTTTGTTCACCTCTTTCATACAGTCAATGGTTACACTGAGACCAGCCTTACCTTCATTGCTTCTGATCGCTGCTTTGTCCAGTTTGGTGACATTTTCCTCCTTCACACCAGAGAGCTGAAACACACATTCGTACCTCCCCCAGTCTTCAGTGTTCACTGATGAAATGTTCAGTTCAACACTAGTCTGGAAGGATCCGTCGTGGTTGGGGAGGATCTCTCCGTATTCAACATTTTCATAAAGCTCCTCTCCATCTTTCCTCCAGAACAGCACGGCTCTGT
Organism: Semicossyphus pulcher; assembly: GCF_022749685.1. Lineage (NCBI taxonomy): Eukaryota > Metazoa > Chordata > Actinopteri > Labriformes > Labridae > Semicossyphus > Semicossyphus pulcher. The sequence continues at coordinate 3,685,700 of NW_027211726.1, forward strand.
CAGGGTAGAAACCTGTAGCGTGGCAGCTGACTGGAGAAGAGGCAGTCTTCTGGAGGAGAGACACTGAAGGAAGCTCTGTAGGGAGGCAGAGGGAAACAGAAGAGTCTATACTGAGACTCAAGGATGGAGAATTTGTATATCCTACACTTTCATTTTCATTGGCATGCTGCATTACAAACAGAAAATTCAACAGTACATTGGGTCCTTAATTCTACCTGTTCTCTGCAGAATCGTCCTCCCATAGTGCAAGTACTTCTTCAGCCAGCTGGGGCACTGGGAGATGAGGTAGTATTTATTAGATTCGAATCTAGCTTTGTCAGCATCCCATCTGAGTTTGGTGATGAAAGCCTGTGGTTTTGGAGCAGTCCATGTCAGTGTCTGCAGGTCCAATGCGATGAAGTCCTCTCCATCATAACCATACTGGTTAAAACCAACAATCTCTCCAGTCTCGTCATCCCACTCACAGCCATCCATCCTTTGCAAAATGTGGACACCTGACAGAGTGACAGAGACAACAGGAAAAGTGACACTCCAGCAAAGTTGGCTAATTATCATGTGGTCGGTGCGGACGGCTAAACAACAGAGAGACTGCTGAGATCCTGACACAGCCCATATCCTCTAAACCTCAGAGCCAATGCAGAAAGGAAATCCAGAAGGGAACCAGAGCTGTCTTGATGATGAGCATTACAAGACTGACACTGAACGTGTCATGGATGCACATGGATATGGACAGGCCACAGCTGTGGGGGTTGGTAGTCACACTCTCTGCCCTTGGTATTAGCAAGGTACTGGGTTGCAATGCTAGCATACTTCAGGTAGTGAGCTGATGTGCAGAGCAGACTGTAAAAGAATCAGATTCAAATCCTTTTACAGACAGATTATAAAGTTGAGTTTTATAAAGAAAATTGCACATTAAAACCAAAAGTTCAGTGTGAAGTTAAACGTACTGTACCTCCACTTTGATTGAAGCGTTGCATTAAGCCCTCAGTGTTGGCTTTGAAGAAGTGCTGGCCCCTCAAACACCTCTGAGAATACCACTCCAGATGTTTTGGATCATCCTTGAATAATTCTTTCATCCAGTCCTGTTTTGGTTCTACTGTCTTGATGTTGCTGTCACAGTATCCTATCTGCATTTCATCAACCATCGCGTTACCCACAAGCTCGGGATAGTTTGGGACTCCAGAAGATGCAGTGAGGAAAAATTTCAGGGAGTGTTTGACTGTTAGACAGAGAAAGAGTTTTCAGCCTTTGGGTTGTCAAACTAAGGTGAAAAATAATAGAGCAGAGATTTGCTCTTAAAGATTATTTTGTCTGACTGATGATAATTGTATACAAAAAACCACAGCAGACATTCATCACACTTTCCTATGACCTGCTGTGGCCAAGCGGGCACTTTAAAGGCCCTGGAAACTCGGCTTCAAACAGCAAAAATGCATATATGATATCAGAGTTGAGTGAGTCATAAAGTATCCACAAAAATCTGAGTGAAAATAAATCACTAGAAAATCGTGTTGAAAATCGGCTCATTTGGCTGTTCAGAACATTTCTCAGGACTGTGTAGGCGTGGCAGATCCTGTGCTGATTGACACCTGCCGACGTCCGCCTGACCGCGTTCTCATGGCAACTGTCAACACAACAATGGCGCATGGGAAAGGAAATTGTTTTCAGCAGCAGGGTAGAGGGTTTGTTGTACCACCCAGGTATGTGTGCATGTGCACATCATATCAAAACTATTGCTGTCAGGTGATTAAAATAATGAATCTAATTAATAACAGGCTTTGTGAGAAGCACATCACATGTAGACTTAGCCTCTTTCTACATGGTTATTTCTTACTTCCACACTTTCATGGTTCTCTCTTCTTCACCTCATTAAGTTTTAACTCACAAATGACTTTAATCTGATCACTTTGCTTCAGTCACCCCAACACACCTGCACCTGTGCTCTCTGCACCGCTACTGGCCCCGCTCAGTGGAGTTTGATAGACTTTTATCTCCTCATTTCAGTATAATATTGTGCAGCTTGCTGGAGGGAGATCGCCAGGGAGCTGAAAGTTTGATACTGTTTGGATTTAAACTAATTTCTAAAACTTTTTAGATACTTACTAGTATGTACATAAGACCCTAAATTACACGGTTAGAAGGCTTTTGATTAACTCAGTTAACTACGTTTCTTTGCTGCATGTTAATTTAGAATTATATTTCATTATGATTTAATATGACGTTTACATTTTCAATGTAATCATTTCAAGTGGTTTCAACTATTTCCTCCGAGTAGTTTTTGATCAAACTCGATCTCTCCGCCCAGAGGAGCTTCTGCTAGAGTTCAACTTTTCCAAGAGTGAAACAATTTGTAGCTTAAAAGTCTATTCTTTGAGTTATTCTTTCCAACACCGAAATTCACAGTGTTCCGCGCTCCACAGCAAGAAATGATAAACATTGTCACAGAAACCAGATTAATGTTAATGTTCCTGAATGCGCACTGTCCCTGTTAGATAAATTAATTATCAGGAAGTGATCTTACCTGTCGAAGCAACATCACAGAACAGGAGCAACGCGAATACGATTTTCACAAACGTCATTTTACAATCAACAAGTAGCTAAGTTTGGATAAGTGAGAGACGGTCGACTGATATAACGGTTTCCTTTCATACTTGGCAGCGTGCTGTGGGGCGTGTCTGTTATTGACTGAGACAAACTTTTCTTTCATTTTCGTTTTTTAAATAACAATTCAAGTGTTTTATCAAATACTGATTACAGACCCGAAATAAATTACAGATTTCTGTATAAAACTACCGAAAAGATATATTTAAAAACCTTTAGTGTAAAGCTACTGAAGCTGATAACCCATGTTCCCTACAAACAAATATAACCTGTTTATTTTTTTTACGTACTGACGGTGGCAGAAGGGCCCCAGAGAGTCTGTGTGAGCTGCCGTCGTGTTTAGAGTAGACGTGCACCCGAAAACTGCTTAAAGTTTGTTTTGTGGAATAAAGGCCAATTTTAGCAATTTATTAAAACTTTATTCAGTATATTTTCCCCCATAGTATCATGTGTAATTTGAACTGTGAATGTATTGATTAAATTATTATTGAATCAACATGCATCAGTAAGAAATGTCTGCTTTGCTCGATGTGTTCTGATTGATTAGAAGATTAAATCAACATATATGTGTACTGATGGATAAAGGATAGATGTTATGGTGAAGACAAAGAATTAAACTCTTTTAAAAGTTTGTTTTGATTAAAGGTAATGTTTGATCTCATTGTGACCTTTGAGTGTGTAAGATAAGTGCAGTGAAAGTGATAATGGAAAGTATTTAGAGTAATGATTACTGTCTGTCTGTCACTCTGTGTGTTGCTGCTGTCCAAGCAGGTCTCTCTTGAGAATGAGACCCCGTGTCTCAACGACATTACCTGTTTAAATAAAGGCTAAATAAAAAATAAATAAAAAATAAATGGAGGCAAAGGGACACAGACAACTGGTGAAACAGGGAAGTATATTTAATCAAAATATCAGGACGATTAAATGTTGGGTAAACATTCCTTTAAGCTTCCTGTCACATAACCGCTTTACGTGTCAAAGAACATGAAGTCAAGTTTCACCAAGGTCAATCAACAGTTCCTTGATCTCAAACAAAAAGAGTTATCAACATAAAATCAAATGGAGAATACGTAGAACTAAAGCTACATGGAATATGGTGAGAAATTCACTAAATACTTTCTGCAGCTTGAAAAAAGGAATATATCCAGGAAACACATGAATAAAATTTGGGTTGAAAATGAAACAGAAGTTACCAGTACAAATGATATTCTTAAAACAATCACAAACTATTATGCTAATATTTTTAATGATGAAGAAACCCGATCAGTGAATCTCTCTTTGCTGGATGTTATGAAATCCTGCCCTCATCCTAAACTTACAGATGAACAACGTGTATTATGTGAGGGTCTTATTGGTGAAAGTGAGTTATATGATGCAATACATTCTTTTCAGAATGGAAAGTCTCCTGGATTAGATGGGATACCTGTGGAGGTCTATAAAACTTTCTTTCCGGAAAGTAAGGAGGCTTTGTTATCCTGTTTTAACTTTTCCTTTGAAATGGGACAGCAGTCTAACTCCCAGAGAGAAGGGTTAATCTCTCTTATGCTAAAACATGATGCAGACGGCCAGGCAAAAGATCCTGTGAAATTAAAGAATTGGAGACCCCTGACACTTTTGTGCTGTGATGCTGCTATATTAGCTCAATGTATTGCTCTTAGATTAAAGAAGGTTATTCAACATTTAATACACTTTGATCAAACTGGTTTTCTGGAGGGTCGATTCATAGAAGATAATATCTGGTTTCTTCTTGAAGTAATTGAATATTATGAAAAGAATCAGTTGCCTGGTTTGATTTTTATAGCCGACTTTGTAAAAGCATGTGATACAATCAGGTGGAGTTGTGGCAAAAAAGGTCCCAGAACCCTCTTGTCAGCAACTTAATTTCAATCTCCAATAGGTAATGAAACATGGTTGAAAAACTCTTAAAAATAGGTTATAAAACTTAGTTGAAAATCTCTTTAAACTTCATAACAGTTGACCGTAAAACATTAACTTTAAAACATTTGACCGTAAACCTTAACTTTGAAACATTTGACCGTAAAACCTTAACTTTAAAACATTTGACCGAAAAACGTAAAACTTTAACTTTAAAACATTTGACAGTAAAACCTTAACTTTAAAACATTTGACCGTAAAACGTTAACTTTAAAACATTTGACTGTAAAACCTTAACTTTAAAACATTTGACCGTAAACCTTAACTTTAAAACATTTGACCGTAAAACGTTAACTTTAAAACATTTGCCCGTAAAACCTTAACTTTAAAACATTTGACCGTAAAACCTTAACTTTAAAACATTTGACCGAAAAACGTAAAACTTTAACTTTAAAACATTTGACTGTAAAACGTTAACTTTGAAACATTTGACCATTTGACCGTAAAACTTAAACTTTAAAACGTTTGACCGAAAAACCTTACCTTTAAAACATTTGAACGTAAAACCTTAACTTAAAGACATTTCACAGTAAAACTTTAACTTTAAAACATTTGAACGTAAAATTTTAACTTTAAAACATTTGACCGTAAAACCTTACCTTTAAAACATTTGAACGTAAAACCTTAACTTAAAGACATTTTACAGTAAAACTTTAACTTTAAAACATTTGAACGTAAAATTTTAACTTTAAAACATTTGACCGTAAAACCTTAACTTTAAAACATTTGAACGTAAAACCTTAACTTAAAGACATTTCACAGTAAAACTTTAACTTTAAAACAGTTGACCGTAAAACCTTAACTTTAAAACATTTGACCGTAAACCTTAACTTTAAAACATTTGACTGTAAAACCTTAACTTTAAAACATTTGACTGTAAAACCTTAACTTTAAAACATTTGACCGTAAACCTTAACTTTAAAACATTTGACCGTAAAACGTTAACTTTAAAACATTTGCCCGTAAAACCTTAACTTTAAAACATTTGACCGAAAAACGTAAAACTTTAACTTTAAAACATTTGACTGTAAAACGTTAACTTTGAAACATTTGACCATTTGACCATAAAACTTTAACTTTAAAACGTTTGACCGAAAAACGTTAACTTTGAAACATTTGACCGTAAAACCTTAACTTTAAAACATTTGAACGTAAAACCTTAACTTAAAGACATTTCACAGTAAAACTATAACTTTAAAACATTTGAACGTAAAATTTTAACTTTAAAACATTTGACCGTAAAACCTTACCTTTAAAACATTTGAACGTAAAACCTTAACTTAAAGACATTTCACAGTAAAATTTTAACTTTAAAACATTTGACCGTAAAACCTTAACTTTAAAACATTTGAACGTAAAACCTTAACTTAAAGACATTTCACAGTAAAACTTTAAAGCATTTGAACGTAAAAATTTAACTTTAAATCATTTGAACGTAAAACCTTAACTTTAAAACATTTGACCGTAAAACTTTAACCTTTAACTTGAAACTTTCACTTTAAGACATTTGATTATAAAACTTTTGATTTTATAACTTTTTCTCAAAAACATTTGCTTATAAAGTTTCTAACCTTTTTCCAACAGTGGGAGTTTTTATATCACTGCCTACAATACTATAATTTTGGTGACTGTTTTATTAAATGGATACGTACATTAGATCAAAATCCTTTCAGCACAATTATTAATAATGGGCACATTTCTGACCCAGTTAAACTTTCTAGAGGGAAGGCAAGGCTGTCCTCTTTCACCATATTTGTTTATCCTTGTAATAGAATTATTGGCCATAAAAAGAAGAAATAACTCAAATATTACAGGTTTAGTGATGAATCAAATGGAGTCAAAAGCCTCGTTTTATGCAGATGATGCTTCCTTTCATCTAAATCCAGATGCTCTCTCACTGGAGACCCTTATTTCTGACTTCAATTGTTTTCCTTCTCTATCAGGGTTGAAGCCCAACTTTGAAAAATGTTGCATTCTTAAAATTGGATCACTGAAGTATCAACATTTTCAGATACCTTCTTTAAAACCAATGAAAAGAAAATCTTTAGATTTATTTGGGACAGTAAACCAGAAGAAATTAAATGTAGCTATTTGTATAATACATGTGAGAATGGTGGCCTTGGTTTAATAAATCTTTCGGCTCTGGATCGCAGTCTGAAAGCATAAAAAAATCATAACTTCATTTACATGTCTGCCGCCCGTGCATTAACAATTACAAATGGCTGGTGAAGTGGAAAATAAACACTGCCATGTATCATCATTTTATATCCTCTGAGAATATAATTTCTCATCCCCATCATTTCCAAACATACTGGAAAGATGTGTTCGACACTCCTCTTCCCTGGTTGAAGACATTTTGTCTGTCAATCATCGTGTTCTACCTATTTATGGACTTTTCAGTCACAATTATTTTACTAAATATTTCCAACAAGAAAAATGTTAAAAACATGGAACATAGCTGATGATAATAGTTGTAGATTTTGTCATGATGAAGAAGAGGATATTATCATGTATTTTGGTATTGTCCTGTTGTTGCATCTTTCTGGCAGCAGGTGGCAGACTGGCTGGCTGAGCAGGCAATCCTTCTACCTTTATCCCCATTTCATGTTATTTGGGGCTTTCAACATGATCAAAACATGTTTTTGAATATCTTTGTCGTGCTTGGCAAAGTTTAGATAATGAAGTCAGTCCAAAAGTTGTCTTGAACAAATAATAGGGCTTGCTCTGCGATTTCTTTGTCCTAACAGAAAGTCTAAGCCTAAGAATTCTAAGAAATTGCTGTGATTTTATTGACTCCTCACTCGGCGGAGTTCAGCTTCCTCTTCAAATTGTCACTGTTCTCCTGTCAAGACAAACAGTCAATAAATCTTACTAATATTGGTGTCCGCATGATGCAGAACATTAAAGCTTTATGGTGAACTGGATATTACTTCCTGTTAGCCGGCTGGAACCCTGAAATACAAATGAAAAATACCACCACATGTTACATTTGATCAACATTCAGAATTTATGAAACAACAAAAATGGAAAATCTGTTCTATTTCATTCTTACTGACCACCAGAGGCAGTGCTTAACACTGGATGTTATCCATCTTGCGCATGCGCAGGTCGAGTATTTAATATCAACAAAGTCACATGTGACCTAGGATGACGTAGGGCAGCCCTGCCTACATCAGCTCACTTCATCATCAAAGATGTCCCTTGTATCTTCTCGCAGGTAATCCGCGAATGCAGGTTGAAACTATAAGCTTGAAATAAAAGCAGATAGCCGGTGACTCTTCGCTGGTAGCCCTGTAACCACATGGTTGGAGCTACGGTTTTGTCCTTTAAGGGCTGCGTTGGGTATACTACGGCTAAACTTAACTTTGCTGACAGACCGGTGTTTTCGCCCGTCCAGGTAGCATAACGTTTCGGGTAGGCAAACACAGGAGCGTCTTCGCCGGCTCCGAAGCTCGGCTGGAAGGGTAAGTATTCTCCTTTGTAAGCGTAAAGTAACGCAATGATAATATATGAAAAGAGGCCTGTTTCCGGGGTTCCTCTAAACTTTACAGTGGCTGAACGGTGTGTTAGCGCTTGCAGTGAGCATCAAGGCTGGCATCGGGATAGCACCTGCCTGTGTGGCTGGGTTATTGATTTATTGATTTGACAACGTATTGTTGTAGTTAATTCACCGCTCCCTGACGACTGTTTTCGCTCGTTAAAGCGTGTATTATGTTCCTCAATTGGGTTTTCAGAGCGGATGCTCCCCAGTAGCATGTGTTTCGTGTTATCGCTCCCTGACGAATGTTTTCGCTCGTTGAAGCGTGTAGTGTACCTCCTTAGTTGTGTGTTTTAGTCTAAAACACTGCTCTAAAACTTTTAGAGCAGATGCTCCCAAGTAGTGTGTGTTGCTAGTGGGTAAAAGCTTCCTTTGTTGCACTTAAGATATTGCTCCCTGACGATTGCTTTTGCTTGTCAAAGCATATTATTTACCTACAGTGAGTAGGGTAACATTATCTTAGTAGTGATTTAAGTTTTTGTTACTGAGTATAATTTCATTTGTGATCGGCGGAGTGTCCGTAGTGAGTATATTTCGCTGCTATATTAATGATTATGTGTTACTAAAGAGTGCTTTCGCTCCATAGTAATCTGTTACTTAAGAGTGTGTTCGCTCCCAAGTAATTAAGTGAACTGAGTAAAGGACGAAAAATACATGCAGGCTGGCCCTATCATGTTAGACTCACATGCTTGCCGCACCTGCATGGCTCCACTGCTAGCTGCAGATGGACATGATGAATGCCCCACATGTCTCGGTGTTGTCCACCTGAGGGAGGGGCTGTCTGATAGTCAGTGCATGAACTGCAGTTATATGCCGCGTGGGCTAAAGGTAGCCCACCTGGCTGAGGTAGAGGAACGGCAGCTTGAGGGCGAGCTGCCCCCGTCTGGTGTGGCTTCAGTGCGAGGACGCTCTCCTCCTAGGAATGCTCCGCCAAGAAAGAAGGCCAAGAAAGTTGACTGTTTGGCAGCCAAAGTCGACACACTAACCTCTGAGTTTGCAGTGTTTAAAGATTTGCTCCTTAATCTTCAGCCTGGCAGCGGGACTTCAGTCCCAGTGCACAGCCCTCAGGCTCCTAACCCACAAGGATGGGATGAGGACGCCCTGTCTACAAGGGCCTCCTGCAGCCAGTTTTGTGAGGACAGGCCTGGACTGGGAGAAGGGGAGGCTTCCACCCATGTTTCCGACACCTGTTCCCAGCAGTCTGGAAGTGGGTCTAGGGCGGGCTCGGAGACTGCCCAAACCACAGTGAAGCCAGTTGTCCGCATGGCACTGGCACGCTTGGGGTTGGATGAGGCTCCAGCAGCAGGCACTCCAGCTGGTGCATTTTTTAGGCGGATCCGGCCGCAGGCTACTTTCTCTGTGCCGCCCTCCCTGCCATTCATTGAGGAGCTCCACAAATGCTGGCCAGACCCCAAATCCTTTTCTCACCACACCAGTGACAGCAGGGCCCTGGCTTCCATGCAAAATACCAGCAGGTACGGACTGGACCGCATGCCAGCCGTGGAGCCATCTATTGCCTCCCTGATTGTGTCACCGGAGGAGGTATTGAGACGTGATGCTCGCTGTCCCAGGCCACAGTGTCGCATCACAGATGACCTTCTGTCAAAGTGCTACGATACGGCAGCACGCATGGGCCGTGTTGGGAACTCCCTGTCCCACCTGATATTAGCCCTGTCCCAGTCCCTGCAAACCTCCAGTGTAGACGCTTCCGTCCAGAGTCTTAGTGATGCCTCTCTGCAGGCATTCACCTTCATGACCCGGGAGCTTGGTAGGCTAATGTCAACACTTACTTTGACTCGCCGCCAGGTATGGCTAGCCCAATCTCCACTTTCAGAGCCATGCCGGAGGGTCCTCCGCACTCTCCCTGTAGTACCGGGGGAGCTGTTGGGCCCTGAGTGCGGGGGGGTCGGCTGTCGGACGCTTCTCCCAGCAGCACCTCAGCTTCTGGGAGAGCTGCACTACAGACCCTTGGGTGGTGACTACGCTTTCCCAAGGGTACAATCTCCAGTTCCGACGCCGGCCCCCAGTTTTCCGTGGGATCTGACTGACCATAGTCAGCGATCCCACAAAGTCTCGTGCATTCAGCCAGGAGATATCCACCCTCCTGGAGAAGGATGCCATCGAAGGCGTAGATCTCCAGACACAGCAAGGTGGGTTCTATTCAGTTTATTTTTTGATTCCCAAGAAAGAGGGTGGGTTTTGCCCTATACTGGACTTACGAGGGCTGAACAAATTTCTAAAAGTGTTGCCCTTCCACATGCTACGTACAGCAGACGTGCTCCAAGCCGTGACACGGCACAGTTGGTTCACATCAATCGATTTAAAGGATGCCTATTTCCACGTCCCCATAGCACCTCATCACAGGCAATACCTGCGCTTTGCATTCGAAGGACAGGCCTATCAGTTCAAGGTGCTCCCATTTGGTCTTTCCCTAGCCCCACGGGTCTTCACGAGGTGCATGCAGGCAGCACTGGCCCCGATGCAAGCCACCGGTGTGCAGATCCTCCCTTATTTAGACGATTGGCTGATCTGTGCCCCCACCCGGGAACGGGCAGAGCAGGACACAACAGCCCTTCTATGCCATGTGACGCGGTTGGGCCTAACCGTCAATCATGCCAAAAGTTGTCTCGTACCCAGCCAAAGGATAGTGTTTATTGGGATAACCCTAGACTCCTGCCAAATGCTTGCCTACCCAACTCCACGACGGGTAGAGGCCATACAGCAGCTCCTCCTCTGTTTTCGGAGGAACAGGAGGTTAAGGTACAGCCTATTTCTCAGGCTGATGGGTATGCTGACTTCTGTAACATCAGTAGTACCACTGGGTCTCCTCAACTTGCGGCCGTTCCAAGTTTGGACCAATGGCCTCCATCTAGATCCGAGGTTGCACGGATTCAAGAAGGTCAGGGTTTCCAGTCGATGCCTCCTGACATTGCGGCCATGGAGAGACCGGGCCCATCTGGCCAAAGGTGTCTCATTGGGTTCAATCCCTTCGCGCCGCGAGGTGGTGGTGACCGATGCTTCACCCTCCGGATGGGGGGCAGTATGGCGGCGCAGAGCAGTAAGGGGACTCTGGAGTGCACAGGAGGCTGCAGAACACATAAATGTGCTCGAGCTCCGTGCTATACATTTGGCTCTCCGCAACTTCCTACCATATTTGCGGGGCAGGCATGTTCTCATACGGTCCGACAACAAGTCAGCCGTCTACCATGTCAACCGCCAGGGCGGCACCAGGTCGACACAGTCATTACACGTGGCACAGCAACTCCTTGTATGGGCTTTCCCTCACTTATCCAGCCTCAGAGCCATGTACCTGCCAGGACCACAGAACGTGGTGGCCGACTTTCTCTCCCGCCAGAAGCCCCCCTCAGGGGAGTGGAGACTCCACCCAGAGGTAGTAGAGGCAATATGGGGCAAATATGGCACAGCAGAGGTGGACTTGTTCGCTTCGGAGTCATCGACACACTGCCCCCTCTGGTTCTCACTGACGGAGACAACGAGTCCGTTGGGACAGGATGCCCTGGCACACCCATGGCCAGATCGCCTCCTTTATGCTTTTCCACCATTTCCGCTCTTAGCTGTGACGCTACACAGAGTTCAGCAAGGCAACCACAGACTCCTGTTGGTGGCCCCGAACTGGCCAGGGAGACCCTGGTTTCCAGCGATGTACAAACTTCTAGACGGGGATCCATGGTGCCTGCCCAGGAGGAGAGACCTACTCTCACAGCTGGGGGGCCAAATCTGGCATCCGAATCCGGAACGTCTGCAGCTTTGGGTATGGCCCCTGAGGGGCCTGACCCACTCCTAATGGCATGTGATCAGGAGGTAGTCCAAACCATCATGGACTCAAGAGCTCCCTCCACCAGGGCACTTTATGCTAACAGGTGGAAGATATTTTCGGAGTGGTGTAGAGCTCACAAAGAGGTACCTGAGAGTTCCTCTGTGCCAATGATACTGCGGTTTTTGCAGTCTTTGCTAGAGAGAAGGCTTTCTGCCTCTACCTTGAGGGTCTATGTGGCTGCGATTTCGGCCAGGCATATTAGAGTGGATAACCAGACATTAGGGTCTCACACTCTGGTGACCCGTTTCCTTAAAGGAGCCCAGCGGCAGAACCCCCCACAGGCTGTCAAGGTTCCCTCATGGGACCTGCCTCTGGTGCTGGAGGTCCTTCGTCTCCCCCCCTTTGAGCCTCTGGAGCAGGCAGAGCTAAAGTGGCTTTCAGCAAAGGCTGTTTGTCTTCTGGCAATGGCTTCAGCGAAGCGTGTGAGTGAGCTTCATGCCTTGTCAGTGAGTGAAGCATGTATGCGCTGGAACTCAGACGGCACAGGGGTGGCACTTCAGCCTAACCCGTCATTTCTCCCGAAGAGGCTGGCTCCGGCCCACGTTAATCAGGTCATTGAGCTAGCAGCTTATGACCCCGCTTGCCTACAGGATGAGGAAGCTAGTTCAGCAGAACTACTCTGCCCGGTGAGGGCCTTGTCACATTATATACAGGCAACTGCTGGCTTTCGCCACTCTGATGGCCTGTTTGTTTGCTATGGTGGCCCTAGAAAGGGGCATGCCCTGTCCAAACAGAGACTTTCCAGGTGGATTGTTGAGGTAATCGGGGAGGCATACAGGTCAAAGGGACTGCCTCTGCCTCTCAATATCAGGGGCCACTCAACCAGGAGTGTCTCCACTTCCTGGGCAGCACTACGGGGGGTGCCTCTAAATGAGATTTGTGCTGCGGCCACCTGGGCTTCACCGTGCACCTTTGCCCGTTACTACAGGGTCAATGTCGCTGCTCCCAACGCATTGGCGGCAGCGGTTTTTCAGGAACCCTCAGGCCGTTTCCGGTAAGGTGGGTACTGATTCCTCGTGACTATGTTGGCAATAGTTATCCAGTGTTAAGCACTGCCTCTGGCGGTCAGTAAGAATGAAATAGAACGAGAGTTACGTATGTAACTACGGTTCTATGAATTCTGGATGACCGCCAGAGTTCTGTGTCACTCGGAATCTTGGCGAGAAGATTCTGTAGGGACATCTTTGATGATGACGTGAGCTTATGTAGGCAGGGCTGCCCTACGTCATCCTAGGTCACATGTGACTTTGTTGATATTAAATACTCGACCTGTGCATGCGCGAGATGGATAACATCCAGTTTTAAGCACTGCCTCTGGCGGTCATCCAGAATTCATAGAACCGTAGTTACATACGTAACTCTCGTTCAGTGGGCTTCACAATCACTTATCGACTTAATTGACTACTTAACAGAAATACAATGCAAAATATGCAAGACAAGACTATCACAGGTATTTATTCTAAATTCATTAGGAGATATAAAAAATGTGTTCCTCACCATTATTGTTTCTTCTCCAGATGAAGAGTCCAACAATGCAGACAGGCAGAAGGAGCAGCAGTCCAACGATGACTCCAGGAACAAGACCAGCGGGAAACCCTGAGGGAGAGCCTGCAATCAAAACAAACCATTAGAGTTCATTCACAGTGTTTCAACCTAGGAGTGTATATATAGATGGACTACGCATCTCCATCTGCTCCCATTGTACAAAAGTGATGCCAAAATAGCCCCTGTGATCGGCGCTCCCATCTTGCAAGATGACGTCATTTGGACCCAGAGTCTGTGCAGTAGAGATCGGCGGGGGCGCTGCCGTAACCACTTCCGCTAACCAAAACACTTGCGCACACAACACACTTAACTTACAGAAAAAACAGCAAGGATCTCTCTCACCGCCGTGTTTAACAGCAAAACAGCGTCTTGTGTTGGTCTGAGGTTAACGTTCACAGGTATGGAAACTTCAATGACTGTAGTGATTGTTTTAGTTACGTCTCCTCTCACCATTCTTCCTCCACTCTGGAACTGATTGGCTGCAGGAGCCGGATTGGTCAACAGGGCTGTCAATCATCATTTTGACAGCATCAAATAAATAATTAAAAGTAAACTTGTCAGAAAAATGAACACTTGGAAATAAATCAGCATGATAAGAACTAACTATAATGACAGTAACCATGTTTGAGAAAAAATTATTTGGCGTGTATTTTGATTTTATAGTTGGACCCATGTCCCATCTGTTAACATGGAGGAGGCGGGCTTTATGACCTATACTGCAGCCAATCAGCAGGGGGCGCTGTAAATGTTTTGGCTTCACTTTTAGGGAGCGGTCACGTCGTCCATCTTTAATTACAGTCTTTGGTTTCAACTTAACAAGCCTGACTGGTCTAACAAGCCATGCTGTGTGATTCTGAAAGGGTTTCCATCGTGTAAGTCCTGGAACTTATTCTTTTCATTTACTTTGATTAGGGCCCGAGCACCAACGGGTGCGAGGACCCTATTGTGTTTGTTAGGATTGTTATTATTCTTCACAATCCCCTAAATCACTTTTTTGGAGGGGGTTACCATGCTCAAAAACTCATGAAACTGTGCAGGCACATCAAAAGTGGCGATAAATGGGATATTTCATGGGTCTCAAACACGGGCGCGGCAAAGTGGCTCAATAGCGCCACCTGGAAATCTCAATAAGGGGTCCCCATTGAGGTTACTTTCACCCTCATGTGCAAAATGTGGTCTGAAGATTTAGCATGTCAAGACCTACAAAAAAGCCTCTTGCACCCAAACCTAAAACCAAACAGGAAGTCCACAATTTTCCAATGAATGTGAAAAAATGGTGAATTGTGAAAGGACAGGCTAAAAAACACCCATCAATCAGAGGATACTACACTTCATATAAAGCAATTAAATAACACAGTGAAAGTGGATGCTATACCCTACAGTGTGGTTGGGTTTAAATGCACACTTTTTAGTCATTCTGATTGAAATCATTCTGATTGGAGATTACAGGTCAACTGTTTACATGGGGTGTGATCCATTACGATCTGGTGTTCACATGCGCCAGACCTGAAAATGGTCCTCCTTCTCTCTTGATTTATTCCCTCAGTAAACATTTTCCTAATGAGTTTATGGTCTCAATCTCTGGTTTCAAGTCTTCTTCAACACAGCATGATGTTCATTTAGCAAATTATGGTCTCATTTACAGTCAAATACACCCTGAAGCAGGACATTTATTTGGGCTTTGCAACCTGTAGTTGACAAGTTAGATGCCTATCATCCAGGATAGAGAGGTAGGAATCCTGTATCCACCCGGTTCTCAAAATATGGTCCCTTTTGGCTAAAAAAAACCCCAAAACAAAATGGCTACGGCCAACATGCCAAACTTAAGGCTTCTACAGAAGCTAAAGAAGGGTTTAAAAACTAATCAGTGATGTCCCAGTGGCTTTGTCCACCTCTTTCATACAGTCAATGGTTACACTGAGACCAGCCTTACCTTCATTGCTTCTGATCGCTGCTTTGTCCAGTTTGGTGACATTTTCCTCCTTCACACCAGAGAGCTGAAACACACATTCGTACCTCCCCCAGTCTTCAGTGTTCACTGATGAAATGTTCAGTTCAACACTAGTCTGGAAGGATCCGTCGTGGTTGGGGAGGATCTCTCCGTGTTCAACATTTTCATAAAGCTCCTCTCCATCTTTCCTCCAGAACAGCACGGCTCTGTCAGGGTAGAAACCTGTAGCGTGGCAGCTGACTGGAGAAGAGGCAGTCTTCTGGAGGAGAGACACTGAAGGAAGCTCTGTAGGGAGGCAGAGGGAAACAGAAGAGTCTATACTGAGACTCAAGGATGGAGAATTTGTATATGCTAGACTTTCATTTTCATTGGCATGCTGCATTACAAACAGAAAATTCAACAGTACATTGGGTCCTTAATTCTACCTGTTCTCTGCAGAAACGTCCTCCCATAGTGCAAGTACATCTTCAGCCAGCTGGGGAACTTGGAGGTGAAGTAGTATTTATTAAATTCTAATCTATCTTTGTCAGCATCCCATCTGAGTTTGGTGCTGAAAGCCTGTGGTTTTGGAGCAGTCCATGTCAGTGTCTGCAGATCCAATGCGATGAAGTCCTCTCCATCATATCCATACTGGCTAAAACCAACAATCTCTCCAGTCTCGTCATCCCACTCACAGCCATTCATCCTTTGCAAAATGTGGGCACCTGACAGAGTGACAGAGACAACAGGAAAAGTGACACTCCAGCAAAGTTGGCTATTAACAGATGATATCACATCTTAACTACAGAGACAGACTGACCCACAGAACGCAGTTATTGGATGATGCAGCTAATTATCATGTGGTCGGTGCGGACGGCTAAACAACAGAGAGACTGCTGAGATCCTGACACAGCCCATATCCTCTAAACCTCAGAGCCAATGCAGAAAGGAAATCCAGAAGGGAACCAGAGCTGTCTTGATGATGAGCATTACAAGACTGACACTGAACGTGTCATGGATGCACATGGATATGGACAGGCCACAGCTGTGGGGGTTGGTAGTCACACTCTCTGCCCTTGGTATTAGCAAGGTACTGGGTTGCAATGCTAGCATACTTCAGGTAGTGAGCTGATGTGCAGAGCAGACTGTAAAAGAATCAGATTCAATTCCTGTCTTCAAACTAATCTACAACCTGCATGACCAGATCTCCAGCTCATCAGAAAGGTGAATAACAGGTATGATGGCTGACCTCTAACAAAGTCCACCCTGATGTGGGCATTGCTGTGAAACTGAACAACAAACAAGGATAGAAAAAGACCACTTCTGCCCTCATACAGTGTGACTTACCAAGGACTTAGACAGACTGACAGAGTATTACTCAGGAGCTGCTGTCTAACCACTAAGGTTTTAGAACCATTATATTTTATGGTCAGGACTACTAATGCTTTAAAATGAGAGTACTGTAAATAATACAGTCTTTAAATAGAATGAATAAAAGCTGATGCATTGTACTGATACTATTTTATACAGATCAAGTGGTAAAAACTAAATGACCAACACAGTAAGTCATCTGATTCAGGTCCAGAGCCTTTGCACCTACTGTGGTCATTTATCATCCATGTAAAGTGCAGTCCAGTCAGTCTCCTGTGTTGTTTTTACAGACAGATTATAAAGTTGAGTTTTATAAAGAAAATTGCACATTAAAACCAAAAGTTCAGTGTGAAGTTAAACGTACTGTACCTCCACTTTGATTGAAGCGTTGCATGAAGTCCTCAATGTTGTCTCTCAAGAAGTGCTGGGCCACCAAACACCTCTGACAATACCACTCCTGATGTTTTGGATCATCCTTTAATACTTCTTTCATCCAGTCCTGTTTTGGTTCTATTGTCTTGATGTTGCTGTCATAGTATGCAAACTGCACTTCATCAACCATCCCGATAGCCACAAACTCTGGAAAGTTTGGGACTCCAGAAGATGCAGTGACGAAATATTTCAGGGAGTGTTTGACTGTTAGACAGAGAAAGAGTTTTCAGCCTTTGGGTTGTCAAACTAAGGTGAAAAATAATAGAGCAGAGATTTGCTCTTAAAGATTATTTTGTCATCTGCAGGTGTCTGACTGATGATAATTGTATACAAAAAACCACAGCAGACATTCATCACACTTTCCTATGACCTGCTGTGGCCAAGCGGGCACTTTAAAGGCCCTGGAAACTCGGCTTCAGACAGCAAAAATGCATATATGATATCAGAGTTGAGTGAGTCATAAAGTATCCACAAAAATCTGAGTGAAAATAAATCACTAGAAAATCGTGTTGAAAATCGGCTCATTTGACTGTTCAGAACATTTGTCAGGACTGTGTAGGCGTGGCAGATCCTGTGCTGATTGACACCTGCCGACGTCCGCCTGACCGCGTTCTCATGGCAACTGTCAACACAACAATGGCGCATGGGGAAGGAAATTGTTTTCAGCAGCAGGGTAGAGGGTTTGTTGTACCACCCAGGTATGTGTGCATGTGCACATCATATCAAAACTATTGCTGTCAGGTGATTAAAATAATGAATCTAATTAATAACAGGCTTTGTGAGAAGCACATCACATGTAGACTTAGCCTCTTTCTACATGGTTATTTCTTACTTCCACACTTTCATTGTTCTCTCTTCTTCACCTCATTAAGTTTTAACTCACAAATGACTTTAATCTGATCACTTTGCTTCAGTCACCCCAACACACCTGCACCTGTGCTCTCTGCACCGCTACTGGCCCCGCTCAGTGGAGTTTGATAGACTTTTATCTCCTCATTTCAGTATAATATTGTGCAGCTTGCAGGAGGGAGATCGCCAGGGAGCTGAAAGTTTGATACTGAGCGCACAGCTGATATGGGCACAAAGATTGTTGACATTGCATATTAGAACTGCATATGTGTGCCGATGTCAGCGATGCGGAGCGGACCCTCTTTTGCCGTTAGAAGTAAACTGGTCCCGCTGTTGTTTATTTGGTTGCCAAGACTTCGCGAGTGATTGATGTCCTGTGACTCCTGGCACACACAGGCATGATGGGGAAAAGGCGATCGTTAGGAAGCTAGTTGCAACAGGTATGTGCAGAGACGTTCAGGGTATGTGGACACGAGTTAGCTCAGACTCAGAGAGGAAGATTGATCACGAGCTGAGAAGTGTTATTGCGCCTGTGAGGGCGGGACAACTGCGGTTGATTTGTTCAAGGAAATGTATGACATAATAAATATTCTAACATAACCACGCCCAATTCAACCCCAATGTCAAGGAAGTTAACAAAGAAAGAATGGCAATAAAACTTTTTAGATGCTTACTAGTATGTACATAAGACCCTAAATTACACAGTTAGAAGGATTTTGATTAACAGGGGCTTTAATCAACAAACTCAATTAACTGCCTTTCTTTGCTCCATGTCAATTTTGAATTTTATTTCATTATAATTTAATATGACGTTTACATTTACAATGTAATCATTTCAAGTGGTTTCAACTATTTCCTCCGAGTAGTTTTTGATCAAACTCGATCTCTCCGCCCAGAGGAGCTTCTGCTAGAGTTCAACTTTTCCAAGAGTGAAACAATTTGTAGCTTAAAAGTCTATTCTTTGAGTTATTCTTTCCAACACCGAAATTCACAGTGTTCCGCGCTCCACAGCAAGAAATCATCAACATTGTCACAGAAACCAGATTAATGTTAATGTTCCTGAATGCGCACTGTCCCTGTTAGATAAATTAATAATCAGGAAGTGATCTTACCTGTCGATGCAACATCACAGAACAGGAGCAACACGAATACAATTTTCACAAACGTCATTTTACAATCAACAAGTAGCTAAGTTTGGATAAGTGAGAGACGGTCGACTGATATAACGGTTTCCTATCATACTGAGCAGCGTGCTGTGGGGCGTGTCTGTTCTTGACTGAGACAAACTTTTCTTTCATTATGTTTTTTTTTAAATAACAATTCAAGTGTTTCATTAAATACTGATTACAGACCCGAAATAAATTACAGATTTCTGTATAAACCTATCGAATAGATATATTTAAAAAACTTTAGTGTAAAGCTACTGAAGCTGAGAACCCATGTTCCCTTTGTTTTCTTTTTACCGTACTGACGGTGGCAGAAGGGCCCCAGGTAATCTGTGTGAGCTGCCGTCGTGTTTAGAGTAGAGGTGCACCCGAAAACTGCTTAAAGTCTGTTTTGTGGAATAAAGGCCAATTTTAGCAATTTATTAAAAAAATATATATGTATATTTTCCCCCATAGTATCATATGTAATTTGTACTGTGAATGTATTGATTAAATTGTTATTGAATCAACATGCATCAGTAAGAAATGTCTGCTTTGCTCGATGTGTTCTGATTGATTAGAAGAGTAAAATCAACATATATGTGTACTGATGGATAAAGGATAGATGTTATGGTGAAGACAAAGAATTAAACTCTTTTAAAAGTTTGTTTTGATTAAACGTAATGTTTGATCTTCTTGTGACCTTTGAGTGTGTAAGATAAGTGCAGTGAAAGTGATAATGGAAAGTATTTAGAGTAATGATTACTGTCTGTCTGTCACTCTGTGTGTTGCTGCTGTCCAAGCAGGTCTCTCTTGAGAATGAGACCCCGTGTCTCAACGACATTACCTGTTTAAATAAAGGCTAAATAAAAAATAAATAAAAATAAAATGGAGGTGAAGGGACACAGACAACTGGTGAAACAGGGAAGTATATTTAATCAAAATATCAGGACGATTAAATGTTGGGAAAACATTCCTTTAAGCTTCCTGTCACATAACCGCTTTACGTGTCAAAGAACATGAAGTCAAGTTTCACCAAGGTCAATCAACAGTTACTTGATCTCAAACAAAAAGAGTTATCAACATAAAATCAAATGGAGAATACGTAGAACTAAAGCTACATGGAATATGGTGAGAAATTCACTAAATACTTTCTGCAGCTTGAAAAAAGGAATATATCCAGGAAACACATGAATAAAATTTGGGTTGAAAATGAAACAGAAGTTACCAGTACAAATGATATTCTTAAAACAATCACAAACTATTATGCTAATATTTTTAATGATGAAGAAACCCGATCAGTGAATCTCTCTTTGCTGGATGTTTTGAAATCCTGCCCTCATCCTAAACTTACAGATGAACAACGTGTATTATGTGAGGGTCTTATTGGTGAAAGTGAGTTATATGATGCAATACATTCTTTTCACAATGGAAAGTCTCCTGGATTAGATGGGATACCTGTGGAGGTCTATAAAACTTTCTTTCCAGAAAGTAAGGAGGCTTTGTTAGCCTGTTTTAACTTTTCCTTTGAAATGGGACAGCAGTCTAACTCCCAGAGAGAAGGGTTAATCTCTCTTATGCTAAAACATGATGCAGACGGCCAGGCAAAAGATCCTGTGAAATTAAAGAATTGGAGACCCCTGACACTTCTGTGCTGAGATGCTGCTATATTAGCTCAATGTATTGCTCTTAGATTAAAGAAGGTTATTCAACATTTAATACACTTTGATCAAACTGGTTTTCTGGAGGGTCGATTCATAGAAGATAATATCTGGTTTCTTCTTGAAGTAATTGAATATTATGATAAGAATCAGTTGCCTGGTTAGATTTTTATAGCCGACTTTGAAAAAGCATGTGATACAATCAGGTGGAGTTGTGGCAAAAAAGCTCCCAGAACCCTCTTGTCAGCAACTTAATTTCAATCTCCAATAGGTAATGAAACATGGTTGAAAAACTCTTAAAAATAGGTTATAAAACTTAGTTGAAAAACTCTTTAAACTTCATAACAGTTGACCGTAAAACCTTAACTTTAGAACATTTGACCGTTAAACCTTAAAGTCGAGCTGAATCGGGATTTCGAGAGTATCTAGCTTCCGCATCGTGACGTTTTTTCGAGTGAAACAGGACGTGCACGCGGGACATGTCATTGGAGGGATTTGATTTGATCGTTGATAAGTGGGCGTAGACAGACGTTCTCCACAGCGCAGTAGCTAGCTAACTGACCGAGCGTTCTTGGTGCTCTGCGGCTAAATGTTGCAGATTGATTGGTTGAAATTGGTTGGTTCTAGCCTACGTAAGCACACGGGACAATTTTTTTTTACAGGAAGAAAAAAACAAAAAAAAGATTTTGATATAAGAATACGAAGGAATTGATTTTCTGTATTTTTTTTGGCCTATTTTGTCAAATAGATGCACAATATTACCGGGGATGTGATCGAAAAGGATTAAAATGACATTTTTCATTTCACCTCGACTTTAACTTTAAAACATTTGATTATAAAACTTTTGATTAAATAACTTTAACTGGAAAACATTTGCTTATAAAGTTTCACAAATTTTTGGTAAATGGTAAATTTGCAATAATCAATTCCTTAATAGTTTCTCAGTTTACATATTATCTATTGTCTTTGCCCTCTCAGGATGTTACCTTCTTTAAAACCTATGAAAAGAAACTCTTTAGATTTATTTGGGACGGTAAACCAGAAACAATTAAACGTAGCTCTTTGTATAATACATGTGAGAATGGTGGCCTTGGGTTAATAAATCTTTCGGCTCTGGATCGCAGTCTGAAAGCGTCATGTGTACAGAGATGGTATAATAATCCCCCCTGGTTTTCATCCAAATTATTTCTTTCCTGAAGTGATTCATTCGCAGGAAAATGTTTTCCCTTTTTTCAACTATCTGCCCGCTCAATGAAAAATTGACTCACCTTTTTTGTGCTTCTTTCAAATAAACAAATCTATTTTGTGAATGACATATTAGATGTCAAAGGAGATTTTCTTTCGTATGATTCGTTGATGTTAAAATATGGGGAGGTAGGTACAAGTCATTGCTATGCCTAGCTATTGTCTGCAATACCTTGCACCAATACTTTGATTGTTTTTGTTTTTAATGTATTTGCTGTTGTTGCTTCTGTTCTTTCTTTCATGTAAAGTGCCTTTGAGTACCTTTTAAAGCGCTATATAAATAAAATACATTATTATTATTGTTGAGTTGAGTTGAGTTTATTTATCTCGAACAATCAACCACATGAAATTACATAATAAAAAGAAAACACAAACATAAACTGTCAAATCTTACAGTCAATATAAACAAAAGAAAACACAACAAAAGGGTTCGAGAAGGAGCAGAAAGAAGCAGATGCTTATTTAATCCTGCCCCTTCCTTACAATATCATTCATAAAAAAACTTTTATCAATCTAAAATAACATGAAAAATAAATATATATATACACATACACATATACATACATATATACATACAAATATATACACCATAGTAATAAAATAAAATCACAAAAAAAATTAAAATAAACTATGCTTAACAATAAAATCTATTCATTATCTAATTATAATTATAGAGCTCCTTCATTTTGTACTCATTAATGAGTTTTTCTTTATATCTCTTCTTGAACTGTACAATGGTCTTACTTCTTTTGATTTCTTCCTCCAAACTATTCCACAGGGTTACCCCATAAACTGAAACACAGAAGCTTTTAAGAGTAGTGCGTACATAAGGCTGCTTTAAATTAAGTGTTCCTCTTAAGTTATATCCTCCCTCTCTCTCCATGAACATTTTTTGAATGTTACCTGGTAGTACTTTGTGACTTGCTTTATACATAAGCTGTGCTGTTCTAAATTTGACTAAATCCATCAATTTCAAGGTTTGTGACAATAAAAACAGTTGATTCGTGTGCTCACGATACCCAGCATGATTAACTGTCCTTATTGCTCTTTTTTGCAGTATACATATCTTTTGTAGGGTGGTCTTGTAAGTATTACCCCATACTTCCACACAATAGAGAAGATATGGTAATATAAGTGTGCAATACAGTGTGTGAAGTATTACCTGATTCAAAATGTGTTTTGCTTTACCCAAGATTCCAATGCTTCTTGAAATCTTGGTACACAGACATTTTATATGAGGCTTCCAGCAGAGCTTGTGGTCTATTATAACCCCTAAAAACTTGTTTTCATACACTCTTTCTATTACCGCATTCTCAATTTTCACTTCGGTATTTGCATTTATTTTACGATTTCCAAATACCATAAATTTGGTTTTACTCAAGTTTAAAGATAATTTATTTATACCGAACCAACATTTCAGTTTGCTCATTTCTTTCTCAACCACCTCCAAGAGCTGCTGCAAGTCCTGCCCAGAACAACAAACATTTGTGTCGTCTGCAAAAACAACAAATTTCAATACATTTGATACTTTACAAATATCATTGATGTACTTTATCAATAATTTAGGGCCCAGGACTGACCCCTGTGGGACACCACATGTAATGTTTAAGCACTTTGACATGTGATGACCCATCTGTACAAATTGCCTCCTATTTTCTAAATAACTTTTCAGCCAATCTAAAGCCACTCCTCTCACACCATACCTAGCCATCTTTTTAAGCAATATCTCGTGGTCGATTGTATCAAATGCTTTTTTTAAATCTATGAATATTCCGACGGCATACTTTTTATTTTCTATACATCCTGTTAATTCCTCCACTAATTCCATTAAAGCCATAGAGGTCGATCTGTCTGCTCTAAAACCATACTGACTGTCCATTATCAAGTTATTCTTTTCAATAAAATTGTCCAGTCTTGACGCAAAGAGCTTTTCTAGTAATTTTGAGAACTGAGGAAGTAAGGAAACCGGTCTATAGTTGGTGTAAAGATGTTTGTCATCAGCTTTATATAATGGGATGACTTTGGCAACTTTCATTTTATCTGGGAATATAAATGTTTTAAATGATTAATTACATATATGTGTTAGTGGATCAACAATTCCATCTATCAGTTTCTTTACCAGAGTCATATCAATATCATTCCCATCTGTGGACGTTTTATTCTTACACTTATTTACAATATCAATCATTTCCTTTTTTTCTACAGTTCCCAAAATAATTGAATATGGGTTTCTCTCTTCACAGTCCTCATCAGCAGATCTCTTTCCCATATAATTTATTTCCTTTGCTAGTTTTGGTCCCACATTTACAAAGAAATTGTTGAATCCGTCAACCATGTCATTCATATCTTTAATTGTCATGTTGTTATCAAAAAAATATTCTAGATAAGTTGGCTTGGTTTGCCTTTTACTGATAATACTTTTTAATATATTCCAAATTCCTTTTGAATTATTTTTATTATTTTCTAGTAATTTGGAATAATAATCCTTCTTACATGTCCTTATAATATTAATCAACTTATTTTTATATTTCTTGTATTTTTGCTCTGCCCCTAATGTTCTGTATTTCTAAATTGCCTATATAGACTTTTTTTTTTTCTACATGCATTTTGCAGTCCCTTTGATATCCACGGCTTGTCTGAGTACTTCTTCTTCTTAAACTGCAGTAATGGACAATTGTTGTCATATAAAGATGTAAATATATGTAAAAATAACTCATAAGCTTTGTTAACATCAGCTTCTTTGCATACTCCATTCCAGTTATAGTTCATTGTTGTTATTATCTTCATCATGGAGAAATATGATTAAAAAATCACAACTTCATTTACATGTCTGCCGCCCGTGCATTAACAATTACAAATGGCTGGTGAAGTGGAAAATAAACACTGCCATGTATCATCATTTTATATCCTCTGAGAATATAATTTCTCATCCCCATCATTTTCAAACACACTGGAAAGATGTGTTCGACACTCCTCTTCCCTGGTTGAAGACATTTTGTCTGTCAATCATCGTGTTCTACCTATTTATGGGCTTTTCAGTTACAATTATTTTACTAAATATTGCCAACAAGAAAAATGTTAAAAACATGGAACATAGCTGATGATAATAGTTGTAGATGTTGTCATGATGAAGAAGAGGATATTATCATGTATTTTGGTATTGTCCCGTTGTTGCATCTTTCTGGCAGCAGGTGGCAGACTGGCTGGCTGAGCAGGCAATCCTTCTACCTTTATCCCCATTTCATGTTATTTGGGGCTTTCAAGATGATCAAAACATGTTTGAATATCTTTGTCGTGCTTGGCAAAGTTTAGATAATGAAGTCAGTCCAAAAGTTGTCTTGAACAAATAATAGGGCTTGCTCTGCGATTTCTTTGTCCTAACAGAAAGTCTAAGAATAAGAATTCTAAGAAATTGCTGTGATTTTATTGACTCCTCACTCGGTGGAGTTCAGCTTCCTCTTCAAATTGTCACTGTTCTCCTGTCAAGACAAACAGTGAATAAATCTTACTAATATTGGTGTCCGCATGACGCAGAACATTAAAGCTTTATGGTGAACTGGATATTACTTACTGTTAGCCGGCTGGAACCCTGAAATACAAATGAAAAATACCACCACATGTTATATTTGATCAACATTCAGAATTTATGAAACAACAAAAATGGAAAATCTGTTCAGTGGGCTTCACAATCACTTATCGACTTAATTGACTACTTAACAGAAATACAATGCAAAATATGCAAGACGAGACTATCACAGGTATTTATTCTAAATTCATCAGGAGATATAAAAAATGTGTTCCTCACCATTATTGTTTCTTCTCCAGATGAAGAGTCCAACAATGCAGACAGGCAGAAGGAGCAGCAGTCCAACGATGACTCCAGGAACAAGACCTGACAGAGGTTTAAATTTTGTTTAATATTTATTCTTGTCATTTTTATCAACCCAAGATCTTCCTCTTTATCAGTGTTTTTGTTAAAAAAAAAAAAAGTTTAATGAAATTTAAAGAGGTAAAAATGAAACGCCAAAGTACGGTTTACATTTTCTACTTACCTTTGTAATTTCAAGTGCCTTCATCATTTCAAGTTTTCATGGTGTAACTGACTTATTCTTTTAATTTCCTTTGATTAGGGCCCGAGCACCAACGGGTGCGAGGACCCTATTGTGTTTGTTAGGATTGTTATTATTCTTCACAATCCACTTAAATCCCATTTTGGAGGGGGTTACCATGCTCAAAAACTCATGAAACTGTGCAGGCACATCAGAAGTGGCGATAAATGTGATATTTTATGGGTCTCAAACACGGGCGCGGCAAAGTGGCTCAATAGTGCCACCTGGAAATCTCAATATGGGGGTCCCCATTGAGGTTACTTTCACCTTCATGTGCGAAATTTGGTATGAAGATTTAGCATGTCAAGACCTAAAAAAAAGCCTCTTGCACCCAAACCTAAAACCAAACAGGAAGTCCACAATTTTCCAATGAATGTGAAAAAATTGTGATTTTTTTGCCGTTTTAAGGGGTCAAACTTGGATTAACTCCTCCTACACCGTTCAACCAGTCCATCTCACATTTGTTGTACAGGTAGAGGAGACCTGGTTTCATTATTATAAAATTCAGGCAGGTTAAGAAGCGCTGTCAATGATAATGGAAAAAAACTGTGTCCTAAAAACATTGTAATGTAGAAGGTAAAGGTGATGATGGTGATCCTGTTAGGTTATAATGCCTGGATCAGGTTTCATGTGATACTGCTGTAACTGCTGTACATCATTTTATATAAGATAAAGTGAGGTCATGTATTTAATGTGAGACAAATTTCCCCTTGAGGACGTTGAAGTCTACATGGTAGCAGAGTACATCTGGATTTCTAATGAGGTCTCGCAGGTAAGAATGATTTTAGATTTCCTGCTCGGTAATGAACAAATTAACATCAGAGACCAAAAACATACTCTGTCCAGAGTTCAAAGTGCATGTCATAAACATGCTCACATGCCAGACACCTACTGTATTTGCTTTGGACTATGTTAAGCAATAAGAGAAAGTTAAAGGACAGGCTAAAAAACACCCATCAATCAGAGGATACTACACTACATATAAAGCAATTAAATAACAGTGTTGTGATCAAGTCATCTTTGCTCAAGTCTCAAGTCATTTTTTCTTGGGCAAGTCAAGTCACAAATTATGTCAAGTCAAGTCGAGTCCTTAGTTAAGGCAAGTTAAGTCACTTTTTTTCCGCCCAAGATCCAGCACTCTTACCTGTAGTATCCGGTCTTTATAAAGAGAAAAGACAAGGTGTTAGCAGCTCGTCTAATAATGATATTATTGGCCAATTTATATAACCTGTTCACAAAGTATGACAATGAATTGTATCTGTGTTATCTTGGCACAGACGCAGCCATGATGATGGTCTGCTCTGAGGCCGTATTGAGTAGTAACGAGTAGGACTGATGAGGATTCTCTTTGGGGGCCTTGATGTTGCGTGTTGCCACAGCGAGGAGTTTGACTGACAGCCAGTCCTCCAATCATGACAATCACATACCAGGGAGCTTTTTGAGTCGTCCAATCATGATTCCCAGTTTGCGCTGCGTACATACTTGATAGTTGGACAGAAACTCGACAACATTGAATTTTATCATTTTATATTTAACAGCTAACATTCAAACTTATGAACACACGCAAGTCATCCAAATCATCGGGCCTCAAGTCGAGTCTCAAGTCATAAATTTTTTGTCAAGGCAAGTCGCAAGTCATTAAAAAAAAGTGACTTGAGTCCAAGTCACCAAGTCTCATTTATTTGGGCTTTGCAACCTGTAATTGACAAGTTAGATGTCTATCATCCAGGATAGAGAGGTAAGAATCCTGTATCCACCCGGTTCTCAAAATATGGTCCCTTTTGGCTAAAAACCCCAAAACAAAATGGCTACGGCCAAAATGCCAAACTTAAGGCTTCTACAGAAGCTAAAGAAGGGTTTAAAAACTAATCAGTGATGTCCCAGAGGCTTTGTCCACCTCTTTCATACAGTCAATGGTTACACTGAGACCAGCCTTACCTTCATTGCTTCTGATCGCTGCTTTGTCCAGTTTGGTGACATTTTCCTCCTTCACACCAGAGAGCTGAAACACACATTCGTACCTCCCCCAGTCTTCACTGTTCACTGATGAAATGTTCAGTTCAACACTAGTCTGGAAGGATCCGTCGTGGTTGGGGAGGATCTCTCCGTATTCAACATTTTCATAAAGCTCCTCTCCATCTTTCCTCCAGAACAGCACGGCTCTGTCAGGGTAGAAACCTGTAGCGTGGCAGCTGACTGGAGAAGAGGCAGTCTTCTGGAGGAGAGACACTGAAGGAAGCTCTGTAGGGAGGCAGAGGGAAACAGAAGAGTCTATACTGAGACTCAAGGATGGAGAATTTGTATATCCTACACTTTCATTTTCATTGGCATGCTGCATTACAAACAGAAAATGCAACAGTTCATTGGGTCCTTAATTCTACCTGTTCTCTGCAGAAACGTCCTCCCATAGTGCAAGTACATCTTCAGCCAGCTGGGGAACTTGGAGATGAGGTAGTATTTATTATATTCGAATCTATCTTTGTCAGCATCCCATCTGAGTTTGGTGATGAAAGCCTGTGGTTTTGGAGCAGTCCATGTCAGTGTCTGCAGGTCCAATGCGATGAAGTCCTCTCCATCATAACCATACTGGTTAAAACCAACAACCTCTCCAGTCTCGTCATCCCACTCACAGCCACTCATGCTTTGCAAAACGTGGGCACCTGACAGAGTGACAGAGACAACAGGAAAAGTGACACTCCAGCAAAGTTGGCTATTAACAGATGATATCACATCTTAACTACAGAGACAGACTGACCCACAGAACGCAGTTATTGGATGATGCAGCTAATTATCATGTGGTCGGTGCGGACGGCTAAACAACAGAGAGACTGCTGAGATCCTGACACAGCCCATATCCTCTAAACCTCAGAGCCAATGCAGAAAGGAAATCCAGAAGGGAACCAGAGCTGTCTTGATGATGAGCATTACAAGACTGACACTGAACGTGTCATGGATGCACATGGATATGGACAGGCCACAGCTGTGGGGGTTGGTAGTCACACTCTCTGCCCTTGGTATTAGCAAGGTACTGGGTTGCAATGCTAGCATACTTCAGGTAGTGAGCTGATGTGCAGAGCAGACTGTAAAAGAATCAGATTCAATTCCTGTCTTCAAACTAATCTACAACCTGCATGACCAGATCTCCAGCTCATCAGAAAGGTGAATAACAGGTATGATGGCTGACCTCTAACAAAGTCCACCCTGATGTGGGCATTGCTGTGAAACTGAACAACAAACAAGGATAGAAAAAGACCACTTCTGCCCTCATACAGTGTGACTTACCAAGGACTTAGACAGACTGACAGAGTATTACTCAGGAGCTGCTGTCTAACCACTAAGGTTTTAGAACCATTATATTTTATGGTCAAGACTACTAATGCTTTAAAATGAGAGTACTGTAAATAATACAGTCTTTAAATAGAATTCATAAAAGCTGATGCATTGTACTGATACTATTTTATACAGATCAAGTGGTAAAAACTAAATGACCAACACAGTAAGTCATCTGATTCAGGTCCAGAGCCTTTGCACCTACTGTGGTCATTTATCATCCATGTAAAGTGCAGTCCAGTCAGTCTCCTGTGTTGTTTTTACAGACAGATTATAAAGTTGAGTTTTATAAAGAAAATTGCACATTAAAACCAAAAGTTCAGTGTGAAGTTAAACGTACTGTACCTCCACTTTGATTGAAGCGTTGCATTAAGCCCTCAATGTTGGCTCTCAAGAAGTGCTGGTTCCCCAAACACTCAAAAGAATACCACTCCTGCTGTGTTGGATCATCCTTGAATACATCTTTCATCCAGTCCTGTTTTGGTTCTGCTGTCTTGATGTTGCTGTCACAGGATCCTATCTGCACTTCATCAACCATCCCGATAGCCACAAACTCGGGAAAGTTTGGGACTCCAGAAGATGCAGTGAGGAAAAATTTCAGGGAGTGTTTGACTGTTAGACAGAGAAAGAGTTTTCAGCCTTTGGGTTGTCAAACTAAGGTGAAAAATAATAGAGCAGAGATTTGCTCTTAAAGATTATTTTGTCATCTGCAGGTGTCTGACTGATGATAATTGTATACAAAAAACCACAGCAGACATTCATCACACTTTCCTATGACCTGCTGTGGCCAAGCGGGCACTTTAAAGGCCCTGGAAACTCGGCTTCAGACAGCAAAAATGCATATATGATATCAGAGTTGAGTGAGTCATAAAGTATCCACAAAAATCTGAGAGAAAATAAATCACTAGAAAATCGTGTTGAAAATCGGCTCATTTGGCTGTTCAGAACATTTGTCAGGACTGTGTAGGCGTGGCAGATCCTGTGCTGATTGACACCTGCCGACGTCCGCCTGACTGCGTTCTCATGGCAACTGTCAACACAACAATGGCGCATGGGAAAGGAAATTGTTTTCAGCAGCATGGTAGAGGGTTTGTTGTACCACCCAGGTATGTGTGCATGTGCACATCATATCAAAACTATTGCTGTCAGGTGATTAAAATAATGAATCTAATTAATAACAGGCTTTGTGAGAAGCACATCACATGTAGACTTAGCCTCTTTCTACATGGTTATTTCTTACTTCCCCACTTTCATTGTTCTCTCTTCTTCACCTCATTAAGTTTTGACTCACAAATGACTTTAATCTGATCACTTTGCTTCAGTCACCCCAACACACCTGCACCTGTGCTCTCTGCACCGCTACTGGCCCCGCTCAGTGGAGTTTGATAGACTTTTATCTCCTCATTTCAGTATAATATTGTGCAGCTTGCTGGAGGGAGATCGCCAGGGAGCTGAAAGTTTGATACTGAGCGCACAGCTGAGTTTGGATTTAAACTAATTTCTAAAACTTTTTAGATACTTACTAGTATGTACATAAGACCCTAAATTACACAGTTAGAAGGCTTTTGATTAACTCAGTTAACTACGTTTCTTTGCTGCATGTTAATTTAGAATTATATTTCATTATAATTTAATATGACGTTTACATTTTCAATGCTATCATTTTTTCGAAGTGGTTTCAACTATTTCCTCCGAGTAGTTTTTGATCAAACTCGATCTCTCCGCCCAGAGGAGCTTCTGCTAGAGTTCAACTTTTCCAAGAGTGAAACAATTTGTAGCTTAAAAGTCTATTCTTCGAGTTATTCTTTCCAACACCGAAATTCACAGTGTTCCGCGCTCCACAGCAAGAAATAATAAACATTGTCACAGAAACCAGATTAATGTTAATGTTCCTGAATGCGCACTGTCCCTGTTAGATAAATTAATAATCAGGAAGTGATCTTACCTGTCGATGCAACATCACAGAACAGGAGCAACACGAATACAATTTTCACAAACGTCATTTTACAATCATCAAGTAGCTAAGTTTGGATAAGTGAGAGACGGTCGACTGATATAACGGTTTCCTATCATACTTGGCAGCGTGCTGCGGGGCGTGTTTGTTATTGACTGTGACAAACTTTTCTTTCACTTTCGTCTTTTAAATAACAATTCAAGTGTTTTATCAAATACTGATTACAGACCCGAAATAAATTACAGATTTCTGTATGAAACTACCGAATAGATATATTTAAAAACCTTTAGTGTAAAGCCACTGAAGCTGATAACCCATGTTCTCGACATATCCCTACATTGTAAACAGTTTTTTCTTTTTAACCGTACTAACGGTGGCAGAAGGGCCCCAGAGAGTCTGAGTGAGCTGCCGTCGTGTTTAGAGTAGAGGTGCACCCGAAAACTGCTTAAAGTTTGTTTTCTTGAATAAAGGCC
This sequence comes from Semicossyphus pulcher, assembly GCF_022749685.1. Taxonomy (NCBI): domain Eukaryota; kingdom Metazoa; phylum Chordata; class Actinopteri; order Labriformes; family Labridae; genus Semicossyphus; species Semicossyphus pulcher. The sequence goes on from NW_027211726.1 coordinate 3,717,656, forward strand.
AATTTTAGCAATTTATTAAAACTTTATTCAGTATATTTTCCCCCATAGTATCATGTGTAATTTGTACACTGAATGTATTGATTAAATTATTATTGAATCAACATGCATCAGTAAGAAATGTCTGCTTTGCTCGATGTGTTCTGATTGATTAGAAGAGTAAAATCAACATATATGTGTACTGATGGATAAAGGATAGATGTTATGGTGAAGACAAAGAATTAAACTCTTTTAAAAGTTTGTTTTGATTAAAGGTAATGTTTGATCTCATTGTGACCTTTGAGTGTGTAAGATAAGTGCAGTGAAAGTGTAGCGGACGCTGCTCCGACCTCACACGTTGCCATGACAACGGCGAGAGTTACTAAACTTACCCCTTTTCTCCTAATGATTATTGTAACATTTTACCTTTGTTGCAGTCCTTAAGAATTTAATTTCACTGCTTTTTTGGTTATTTTGTCATGTCAAAGTATTACATAAGCATTATACAGTATTAGTAAATTTCCTTTGTTACGTTCGTCCTGGCCAATAAAGTTTTGTTGTTGGTCATGTGACCATGCTGCACGCAGACGTGGTGCAGCGCCAGAGAGACTGAGAGCTGGCGGGTGGAAGCGGCACTTGTTGATCCTGTCTTTTATTTTGCATTTCTGTTGGTCTACCAGGCGAACACGGTAAATATTAAGTTATTTTACTTGTTAATTTACTGTCTATTTATTTCATGCTAAATGTCTGAAATTGTCTTCTTTCGTTTTGTAGTTTTCACGGTGTTTGATAGTCTTCTGTGAAGATTAAACATGATTGTGAACATCAGTATGAGTCGTGGATTCCTTTAAAGACCAGCAGCTATAGTGAAAACGTGCCTAAATCCATCCTCCGGAGGCTAATCGTCGTCTGCAGTGGACTTCAATTCCGACGTGCAGCTCTGCTTCATCTCCTGCGGTGATCTTCAGGCTTCAGCGTGCAGTTCTGCTCCCTCTACAGCAGTGGATCACTGTTTCAACGTGCAGCTCTGCCTCATCCTGTGGTGAACCGTGGGTCAACAGCGTGCAGCTCTGCCTCATCCTGTGGTGAAACGTGGGTCTCAGCGTGAAGTTTCTCATCTATTGCTGTGGACTACAGGTGAAAGTGTGCCTCTGCAGGTCAGACTGTGCAATGATAATCTTCAACCTCCGGTAATGGATGGAAAGTTCCACATTAAAGGTACAAGGAAATAATCAACGCTACATAAAAAGCAAAAGGAGCTCGGGACTGATTTAAAGATAAAGAAAATTAATATATGTCCTGATTGTAAGGGTTATTTTCCTCAGCATTGTTTAAGGTTAATACGATTGTAAACCACTAATTGTTGGTAAATTGGAGCTCATATTTGTTATAGTACAAATTTAAGTGGTAAGGTTTTGAAAATAAGGAAGGGTGTATTGTCGTAAGTCTGGTTTTTGATTATTGCAATTAATGTGCTTGTGAGTTACCTTGTTTTCTATTTTTAATGTTAACTGCTCAAAGGTAAATAAAAAAAAAATGTCAGTTCAGAATGAGTTTTTATCTCAGTATGATGAGTTAGGTGAGCAGAAAGATTCCAAGTCAGAAAAGCAAGGATTCTTAAACTCTGAGACTGATGCAGCAGAGGAGAGGAAGAAAGGAAGTGTCAAAAAGGACGAGCCTTCTAAAACACTGCCTATGGAGCTTAATTCAGCTGAAGGAAATCCAGATGAATTAAGAAAATCTTCCCGTGACAGACGCTTAACCCCTAAGATGCTGGAGCTAAAAGAGCAAGAGTCAACTAAAAGAGAAAGGAAGTTTAAGTTAACATATGAAAAATGGAAAAACCAAGCCAGAGAAGTTCGTATAAAATTACGGCATGAATGCTCTGAGAATGACTTGTACGACATGATGGATATAGTTGAAAAACTAGAATCTGAGTTAAAGGAGCTATACAACAACATTAGACTTAATACAACACCCAGCCCAGAAATAAGAAGAAAAATCGATGCATGCACAGCTGTAACAGCAGATTTAATGGGACTAATGAAGGTACGCCTTACTGAAGAGGGAGAAGAGTTTGATGCGGATGCAGAAAAAACAAGGTTATGCATGCTGCTTGACAATGAATATGCTAAGTCCATATATGGATCAACAGTTTCCAAAGTCACTTCACTCAGTCGCAGTTCCAGCCATTCCTCAGAGTCTCCAAGTATTTCAGCTAAGAGAGCAGAGACAGCTGCACAGTTAGCTGCAAAGAGAGCTGAAATTGAGAGAGAAGCAGCAATTGATGCACAACGTCAACAACTGAAAAAACTCGAAAATCAAAGAGACATTGAAGTAATTGAAGCAAAGCTCAGAGTGTACAATGAGGAGGAGTTAAAGGCAAAGAGTGAGAGATCTAGTTCTCCAGGCATTGAAGCAAAGGATCCTGGTCAACATAATCCTTTTATAGGACTTCAAGAAGGGCAAGTTACAAAAAATGAAACAACTTTAGTGCAGACATTACAGGAATCAATGGCCCTGACTCGACTCCCAGTCCCAGAACCTTCTGTCTTCTTTGGTGATCCACTGAAGTTCACAGAGTGGAGCACGTGCTTTAAAGCTCTTATAGAGAGACGATGCTCAAATTCTGCAGATAGGTTGTTCTATTTACAAAAGTACATCAGTGGAGAAGCAAGGTCTATTCTGGAAGGCAGCTTCTACAGGAAGGACGAAGAAGCCTATCAACAAGCATGGGTGAAACTAAATGCCAGATATGGTCACTCCTTCGTAGTGCAACGTGCTTACAGAGAAAAGCTTAACAGGTGGCCAAAGATTGGTGGAAAAGAGTATGTTAAGCTAAGGGAATTCAGTGACTTCCTCCAAACATGTAGTGATGCCATGCCTCATATCAAGGGCCTTCAGGTTCTGAATGACTGTGAAGAGAACCAGAAAATGTTAGCAAAGCTCCCTGATTGGGTAACATCCAGGTGGAATCGCTATGTCACTGAGCAGCTGGATCAAGCCAAAGACTATCCAAGCTTTGGAGAGTTTGCTTCATTCATCTCAAAAGAAGCGCGCATAGCGTGCAATCCAGTGTCATCATTGCATGCGTTAAAGCCCCCTGAAGAAAAGTCTTGTAGAGAAATAAGGCGCCCAAAAGCAAACACCTTCGCCACTAATGTAAAAGCTTCAGATGCAGGTCCCACAGCCAAATCCATTGACGTTGATGACAACAAGACAAAAGATAACAATAAACCAAAGAAATGGAACACTGGATTAGCTAATAATTCAAACCCAATCAAATGTATATGTTGTGGAGAAAACCACTCAATTCATAAATGCCAAAGGCTTATGGAGAGATCTGTGGAAGAAAAGAGAATATTTGTTCAGGATAATAAGCTCTGTTTTGCATGCCTAAGAAAGGGACATATCTCTAAAGATTGCAGAAACAAAGCCATGTGTGGCATATGCAAAAAGCACCATCCAACTCCTTTGCATGAAGACCGTCCGCCAGCAGACAAGTTTTCTGCACAAAGTGTCCCACAAGTTGGAGAAAATACCTCCTCATTATCATGCTGTGTGACTGGAGATGAAGGAGGAAGCACATCAATGATTGTTCCAGTATGGTTGTCAGCACCTAATGTTCCAGATTCTGAAATCCTGGTATATGCATTACTGGACACTCAAAGTAGTCATACATTTGTTGACAAAGAGGTGTGTGAAAAGCTAAAGGCAGTAACGGAGCCTGTTAAACTAAAGCTTTCCACTATGATGGCAAAGGGCTCAATTGTAAAGAGTCAGAGAGTTAATGGACTAAGAGTAAAAAGCTTCATGTCAGACAGCTTCATTGACTTACCTCCTGCCTATACAAGGGATTTCATTCCACTCGAACGTGCACACATCCCCACCTGCAAAACAGCCAGTCAGTGGAAACACCTTGAGGTCATAGCTCATGAAATGCCCTCGCTGATGGATTGTGGAGTAGGACTTCTTATTGGTTACGACTGCTCCAGAGCACTTGCACCCCGAAAGGTCATCACTGGAAGTGACTCT